>NW_026126407.1:10303125-10941250 GCF_943737965.1 Phodopus roborovskii
TTGCTCTCCCAGAGGATCCCAGTTCTGATCCCAGCATCCATGATGGTAGCTTACAACCATCTGTAACTCCAATGCCAGAGGATCTGATGCCCTTCTCTGGCCTCTGTGGACACTTGCACTAACATGCACATATCCCTATACAGACACACATATGTACACATAATTTAAAAATGTAAAAACCTTTGAAAATGTGTTTCAGGGGAAGTTGTGGGGAGATGGATAATTCTGGAAGAAAAAAAGCCCTGTTGTAGAATGGTTTCTGTGGCGGTTTGAGTGAGAATGGCCTGCATAGGCTCATGTGTTCGAATACTTGGTCCCCAGTGTGTGGAATCATCTGGGAAGGATTAGGAGGTATGGGCTTGTCAGAGAAGGTGTGTCACTAGGGGTGGGCTTTGAGGTTTTCAAGGTGCATGCCCTTCCCAGCTAGCTCTCTCTGCTTCATACTTGTGGAATCAAGATGTGAAATCTCCTTTGCTCCACCATCATGGACTCTAACCCTCTGAAACTGTAACTCCAATTAAACACTTTCTTTTGTAAGTTGCCTTGGTCATGGTGTTATGTCACAGCAATTGAAAGTAACTAAGACAACGGGATTATAAGTAAAACCCAGCCCCCTTCCTCTTCTGCCCCTGATAGCTCAGTGCCAGTTAATGCTGAGCCCAGACCCATGCTAATCTCAGGCAGCAGGGACCTGATCTGAGCTCTTCCAGTGCCTATCCATTATGGAGTACCCTTCACTTCCCCAAACTGCAAGCCTACAAAAGCTTCTGCATCTGTTCTCCAGAAGCTTCACCCACCTCACTTGCTCGCCCTTAACAGGGCCCTTTGCTGGAGCAGGCTTTTGAATAGAAGCACCTTCCCAGTCCCAAGCCAGGAGGCAGATGGCTTGTTTCTGCTGTTCCCCCCAACCCACCCCCATATGCTGCTGCCTGCATGTGCCCTCCTTTATCATTTGTGGGACTGACACCTGCTCCCTGACCCGGATCCTCAGGAGAAAGCAAGCTTTCCACTGACCCAGATTCTGCGCCTTTGACTGTGAATAAAGAAGTTAGACTTCTGCCCCCAGAGATCAACGCTGTACGAGATGCTCGCTCAGATCAAATGAGAGAAAGAAAACAGGTCTGCTCAGGGTATGAGGTCACA
Source organism: Phodopus roborovskii (assembly GCF_943737965.1). Taxonomy (NCBI): domain Eukaryota; kingdom Metazoa; phylum Chordata; class Mammalia; order Rodentia; family Cricetidae; genus Phodopus; species Phodopus roborovskii. Next base: position 10,304,269 of record NW_026126407.1, read on the forward strand.
CTTTGTGGGGAGAATGCTAGCCCCTCTGGCCAGAGAGAGGCTCTTCTCCTGGGGCAGCCTTGGGAATAATGCATCCTGCTCAGAGTTTCAAGGTGCCTCTCTTCTGTTTCTTTCAAAAGCCTTATGGAGGTGTCCAATTTACCTACCATAAAATTCACCTTTCTCAGGGCACAATTCCCTGATCGTTGGTTTATTGCGGAGCTGTGCAGCCAGCAGCACAATCCAATTTTGGAGTGTTCCCATCCCTCCCTAAAGGAATGGCTGTGCCTATTAGCATTCACTCCATTGTTCCAGAAATCCACCACCAAGCACTACCAACCAGTAGCCTACTTTTTATCTCTGTACACATGCCTGTTCTGAACCTTTCATGAAAATGATATCATATAACATGTGGGGTTTTCTGTGTGATTTCTTTCACTCATCACAGTGTTTGATGTTCATGTGTCAGGGCTTGAATCAGGACTTAGGTCTGTTTCATTGTCACATGAGCTTGCCTTGCATGGATATGCCACACTTGGCTTACTTGTTCCCTAGATAATGGGCACTTGGGCACTTCCACCTGTTCAGCTCTTCTGAATTCTACCCCCATGAACACATGCATGCAGCACCTACTACATAGACGGTAATTTTTTAAATCTCTTTATAGGTAATATGTTTTTATTTCTCTAGAGTAGACATACAGGTGTGGAATCGTTAGGTCGTGTGGACTGTCTTCAATGTTTCGAAGAACTGCCACGGTGTTTGTGCAAACAGCCACCTGTTGTGCTGTATTCTTATCAAGGCTTTCCATTGTATGGGTCTTTGTTTCAAGTTGCTGAAGTGGATATGAAATGGTGTCTGCATGTGGTTTTCATCCCCCCAGAAGCTGTTTACATGTTTATTGTATTTTCCCTAGGGAGAGCTATTTGTTAAATAGCATATTAACAAGGGTGACCCCCCCAAAAAAAAGATAAATGTGATTCTGCAAGAGACCCAGACTGTTATCTTCACACTGCCATTTACTGGGTTGGTTTTATATAACTATGCACATCAACACCCTGCATATTTAGCTAAACTTCACTTCTGCTATCATCGCCCATTTTGTAGATGAAGAACTGGAGCAGGGCTGGAACTGGAACCCCAGATGTGCAGGGCTGGAACTGGAATCCCAGCCGTGTCACTGAAGCTGGTGTTCTTCAGTTCTCTCCCATGTTTCTGTAGCCAGATATGCTCTGTCATGCCCACAGAGTAAGTGCTCCAGCCCTCAACCATCAGGGCCAGTTCTCAGAGCATGAGGAGCTTTTCAGGCACCACCCTATGCACTCACACAATCTCCCTAACCAGCCTCAAACATGTTCCATCATTTTTCTATTTCAAGGCTAGAGGGTCAACTTGAGAGAGGTCAGCAGAGATGACGATCAAACAGCCAGCCAGTCTGGTTCTAGAGCCCAGATCCTCACATTTCTGAGGTTATGATGCCCCTGTTCCAGAAAGGGGGCTGAATTTACTCTCATGAAATAGGGGCCAAGCTGTTTTTCTTCCCCCTCCATTGTGATAAAACAGAAACACCCCTCCCCTCTGCCACTCTCACAATCTGATGACACAGAGGCAGAATCATATCCCCTCCTCTCCCTTGTTCTGATGGAATAGACACCTTCCCCCACATGCACAATCCATACCTTACCATGAGAAAAATAAGTCCTTTGTTATGCTCAGAACAAAACACAATTACCATGAATCAGGACCTGGCTGGAGCTCCTCTCGGGTTGGCCAGCCTAGGCCTTATGGTCCTAGTCAGTGCTCAACATTGCTGACACCTCCAGGAACCAGGAGACACTGCACACCGGCTAAGTTGGAACATGCAGCTTAGCAAGATCCCCAGGCACTCTATATTCCTAGGCTCCCCGTGTGATCATTAGAGATGGAGAAAGAGGCCCAAGAGTCAGTGCCCCCAGGGACATCTCCAGCCCCTCTCTGTGTACCTCACTGACCCCTGGGCACCCTGGGGAAGCTCTGACTCTAAAGCAAGCACACTATGCTGGCCTCTGTCACCTCCCAGGCCTTACTCAGAGCTCAGTAGACACTGACTGCAAGATCACCTCCAAGCCACTCCCTCCCAGGATCCTTCTATTTTCATTCTCAGAAGCTCCTCCTTCCAAGGCTCAAACCTCCAAGCCCTCACCACTCCCTTTACTCACACCCATGTGTGTCCATCACCCCCTCTACCTGCCCAGTTGCTGGGGGTGTGACATTGGGAGGTCTAGTTTACATTCTCCCTGGGAAAAATGTCTCAATGAAACAGCCCCACAAGAGAGTGTGGGGAAGACATTACAAGGCTAATGCTTTGTAGAAAGACCCTGATAAGTCCTGTATTTAAATTATAAGAATCTCAAGGCTGGAGATATGGCTCTGTAATCAAGAGTACTTGTTGTTCTTACACAGGACCTAGGTTAAGTTCCTAGTACCCACATGTCACAACTCACCACCTTTCATAACTCCAGTTCCAAGGGATCTGATATCTGATATCCTCTTCTGGCCCCTTTAGGCAACAGACACATAGGTGGTACACAAGCTATATGATATGTATGTATGTATGTATGTATGTATGTATGTATATGAATTGCAATTTGTTCAGAATTGCCCAAGACATTTTCTGTTGTCAAGTAATCAATCCCTGTAAATTTAGTATTATCAAGAACATATCCCAGAAAAAGCTACTATGGGCAGAGAATCCAGTTTCCACTGTCAAAGGCCAGTGGGATCCAAGAATCTGCATTTTATCATACCCTTTTCTCTTTCTAGAAGATGCTGCTCCAGAGTGAGCAGTGTCTCAGAGCATAGCACTTCTCAGTTGACTGACTGACCATCATTTCCCAGCATGCTGTTTCCAAAGTTCCCTCCCTGATGCTGTGTCTGAGATGCTCTAACATGTACACTAAACTGCTATATCACAGTGCCAAAGTCTTGACAGCTTTACTCAATAGACAATTGTTTCTCCCAGTTTTAAAGTCTTGGAAGTTTAAAATCAAGGTCTTGTATATTCAGTGACTGGTGAGGAGCCAATTCCCACTTCAGGTGGCTGTTCTTTCAGTATATCTTCATGACACAAAGGTGAACAGATGTGTTTGTGCACTCATGTGTGTGGAGGTCAGAGGTCAAAATCAGTCATCTTTAGTCACTCTCCACCTTAGGTTCTAGGGGACAGGGTCTTTCATTGAATCTGGAGTTTTGCTTAGCTGAGCTACCCAGCAAGTTCCAAGGATCTTCCTGTCTCCCCAAGCACATGGTGTGCACACCCACGCCATGCTCTTCTACATTAGTGCTAAGGATCTGAACTCATGTCCTCATGACTGCATAGAAAGTACTTTACTGACTGAGCCATCTCCCTAACCACATGAGGGCATGAATCCCATTTATAGGGTTCTGTCCTCACAACCTAACCTCTACCCCAAAAACTTCTTGATGATAATATGTTGGGCCTAAGATTTCAATACATCCCATTGTATCCCACCCTCAGACCCCCCAAACTGTGTGTCCTTCTTCAGTGAAAAAAAATATTGCATCCTAGTAGAACCAAAAGTCTGCACCCAGAGAGAGAGAGACATGATGAGTAAAGGGGTCAAGAACAGGTTGGGGAAACCCACAGAAACAGTTGACCTGAACAAGGGGGAGTTCACAGACCCCAGACTGATAGCTGGGAAACCAGTATAAGATCGACCCAGACTCCCTGAGTGTGAGTCTCAGTTAGGAGGCCTGGGCAGTCTATTGGACCTCTGATAATGGAACCAGGATGTATCCCTAGTGCACGAACAGACTTCGGGAGCCCATTCCCCATGAAGGGATACTCTCTTAGCCTAGAGACATGGGAGAGGTACTCCAAAATGACTTGACAGGTTTTGATGATCCTTCATGAAAGGCTTCACCCTCCCTGGGGAGTGGAAGGGGAGTGGGATGGGGGGCTCTGTAGGGGGCATGGAAGGATGGGAGGGAGAGGGAACTGGGATTGATTTGTAAAAATGAGAAAAAATTAAATAATAAAAGATAATTAATTAATTAATTAATTAATTAAAATAAATAAATAAAGATAAAAGTCTGCACCCATTTCAGCATCAATTAACAGAACTGGAGTTTTAAGTGTTACCTGGTTATCATAAAAATCAAATACAAGTAAAACCCAAGTGAGCCTGTGAACTTAAACAAGATCTGTGTTTCCAAAGTATAATGGTGGTTCAGGCAGGATGGAGATTCCTGTTCCAAAAGGGGAAGCATTAAAGGATGGGAAGGCTCGGTGCAATGACATGTAAGAAGGGGTCTTTGAGCCATGACTTCAAAGTCAGCCTAGGCAGCAAAGTGATATCAGCTAGATAAATTATAACAATTGACTGATTCATTGATAGATGGTAAGTAGATAGATAGGTGATAGATAGCATAGATAGCTAGGATAAGGTGATGGATCTTAAGCAAATACAAAACCTTACAACTTGGAAATATCTTCAGACTTTCCACTGGCCCACTTGGTGGAGGTCCTATCCCCATACATAGCCTTACAGGGTAGAGGCTTGTCCCCAAAGTTTCAGTTCCTAAAGCTTTGCTGAATTAGTACAAGCCCATAGCTCTCACAGCTTAGAGAGACAAGCATGTGTTTTTTTGGAAGGCTAGACTCTAATGTTAGGTCTCTGCTGTCTTGGGCTCTTGAAGACAGCCTCTCTCCTGTGGTCCTGCTAAATGGCAGCCTGGCAGCAGCTCTCTAGTTCTGTACCTGGTTTTTACTCCCACAGCCCCCAGCAGCTCTATTCTCAGACAGGCAACCCTGTGGCCATGCTGTGTCCTATGGATATGCACATGCTCAATGAAAAGTCAGTCACCTGTGACTCCCAGAAAAGTGATGCCCATGCCACACTGGGGCCCACTGGAGCCAGTGGAGCCAGAGTGGTGACCAGCGGCACCTGTGGCCCCTCCTTTGAAATGGTCTTTCAGTCTCTGGATCCCCTGTCCAGTGGCATGGCACTTAATGCAAAGAGCTTTCTACGGTGAAACTACCCCTTTTCTGCATTTAATATCTCAAGGAATTGATAGTTGTTTTCAAACTGATTTATTCATCCATCTTGGCAACACTTTAGCTCATGCAGCCTAACTCCAGTATTTGAGATCTTAAGCAATTTATTATAATTGCTGGCAACCACTGAACTCATCAAACTATAAAACAGCCCAAACTTTTAGTTTGCTTTCTAACATTCTCTCTGGAAAAGCATCTGACTGTGACTAGCCATTTGTGCATCTTTTTTTTTTTTCCAAAATACTTTAAATTTGGTGAGTTTATTTTGGAATATAAGCATAACAACTACACTCACTCAGCACTATGCTAAGTGCTTTACATAAGATTTCTTTTTTAAAGTAGTATTTTTATTTATTCTTTGAAAGATTCATACATTTATACAATGAATTTTGATCATATCCCTCTACTATTACCTCCCTCCATCTCTCCATAGTGCCACATACCCATCACCTGCCCAACTGCATGTCTTCCTTTTTGTTATTTATAACCTTCTATGTGCAATTAATGTTGCCTGTATGCACATGGGTGTGGAGTCATCCATTGGGGCATGGCCACGTTCCCAAAGAAGAGCAAATTTACCTTCTTTAGCTAGCATCGACTGCTAATAACTTCTCTGCAAGCCCCACTCATGCTGGCATCTTGACTGGCTTGATCTTATGAAAATCTTGTGCAGGTAATCACAGATGCTGTTGAGTTGATATGGGCAATAGCCATAACATGTCCAGAAGTCGGCATTTCATAGGTCTTCTCATCTGTCTGCTCTGACATTCTTCCCATCCACTCTTCACCGTGTTCCCTGAGCTTTGGCTAGAAGGAGATTGATAGAGATGACCCATCCACAATTGAGCACTCACAATTACTAACAGTCAGCACTTTGACTATGAGACTCTGCATTAATCATTACTCACTGCAAGAAGAAGATCAAAGTTGAGGGCAACACAAATCAGTGGTTAAAAGCAGAAATATTTAGAAGACAGTTTGATAGCATGGCTATTTACAATAATAACAACAGTAGGTTGCCCCTAGAGCCTATAATCTCCCCAATCATGGGCTTTTGACCAGGTTAACATATCAGGCATGAGATCTCTACCAGGGAGCAAGCCTAATATCCAGGTACATGGTAACTGGTTACTCCATATCTGTCATGCCAATATGCAATAGTGGGTATATCTTGCCAGGCAGGTGAGTATTGTCGTATGCAGGGTCGTATGCTGTGTGAGACTATGCTGTTCCTCCCCCGCAGCGTGCACAGCACCTTCTGACACTATGTAGGCTAGCTATCAGTTAGGAAGTTACCTGTCAGTCAGTGTTGACTTCAAGCTCTGCATTCCAAGTAATATTTTCAGCAGTAGGGCTTTCTCATCTCCTTATTTTAGGCAACCAAGAGTAATAGCAACAACCTATATTGTTTGGGGTGCCATTGGGGTCTCAAATGGATGGTTCTTAAACAATAATCTCTGGCTTCTACTTGGATGGCTAACAAACCTTTTTATCAGATATATGGCCACAAACTGTCCCCCCAAAAAAACTTTCTCATCCTTTGCAGTTCATCCTAGGAATTCCCAATCTCTAAGTTTGGCCTCCTTTCAGGTTTATTTATTTATTTATTTAATTCCATCTTTGACCCGTTTGTCTCTTCTTGCCTCAGAATATAAGCAGTTAGGAGATGCCAAGCCACTTCTTCAACATCTGCTTTAGTATTTTCTCAGCCAAATTTCCACCCAATTTGTGTTCTTACAAGCTCTCCCTTCCATAAAACACTAAGATGCAAGAATAACTCACGCAAGTTCCTGGACAAGCGGTAACAAGTTTGGCTGGTTCTCCCGGGTCAATAACATGCTCATTACGATCTAGGCCTCATCAGAACGGCCTGTACCACCTACTCTGATAGGAATGTGTGCCCCAGAGTCCATGGGTTAGAAACCCATGTGTGGCACTAGCTGGAGGGAGTGCTAGTGAGAGGTGTTTGGGCCATGGGATGCCACTTTCATGAAAGGACAAATGCTTTTGAGTGGGAAGAAGGGGTTATCATGGGAGTGGGTTCCCTGTTGAAAACTTCAAGTTCAACACTCTCTTGCCCTTTCTTTCTTGACCCCTTCTCACCTTCAGCCATGAGACAAAGCAGCAAGAAAACCACTGCTGAATTCTGGAACCCTGACACTGGACATCTTATCCTCCAGAACTACAACAAAGTTTCTTTTCTTTTTAAGTTACCCAGTCTCTGGTACTTTGTGACACAGCATGAAACAAGCTAAGAACCATCTATGCTTCTACCAACATTCTTGATGCCTCAAATAGACTCTAAGGCCACTGCTTTCTCTGCAGCTCTCCATGTTTTCTCCCAAGTCCCCACCAGAACCACCGTTAGCCGTCCATTTACAACAATGTAGGCCTCCACTGGCATGCAACTCCACCACTCTTCCAGCCTCTACTGTGTGCCGTTTGAGGGCCAATTTCACACCGATGGATATTTGCATAGAACCATCCATTGGGTGCCAATATCCTGCCTTAGTCATTTGCTACAAGGTGAACTTCAGATCCTGGGAAAGCAACTCAGTGGCAGTTCTTGCTGATCACAGCATCCCTTGCACACACACCCCCAAGTAGCCAGGTGTGTACCACGCCACCGTGATGGAACGAATGCACTGTTCTCTTTGCTTCCGTCCTCACTTCTTACAGAATGGTCCATTCTGTACTGATAGTATCTGTTGATTCTTGACCCAAGAAGGTAGAGGTAGTGTCCACCATGCTCACAAAGTATCTGAGGACACAACTCAAGGAGGGAGGACAGAAGATCCTAATCTCATTGTTTGGTTGAATGATGAGAGAATATGACTTGTTATATATTCTAGCCTTTGTAGTCAAATATGGAGGTTCTAGGAGTGACTTTAAATTACTTAATCTCTCTACACCCCATATTCTTATCTACAAAATGAGGCTCTGAGACACTCTCCCATAAAGTTCTTTCTGGGACTTAAATGAAAGCTCAAGTCAATGCCTTACAAAGTAGCCACTCATTTGATGCCAGCTGTTATTATTAGAATCATAATAATGGGTGATGGGTTCTCAGAACAGATTTGCATGCCATTGGGTGGTAAAGAGCATCAACCCTTTGTCACAGCTCCTGCCAAAGTGCAAGGTTCATTCCTTTCCTTTATGCAAAAAGGCAAAGGCATCTTCCACTCAAGCCCCAGCAAAGAGCTTTCCCAGACTGCTATCGGAAGGTGAAAATGACTTCATTTTCATTCATCTTCCTGGGGCTCTTTCAGCTGACACCAGCAACAGAGCTTTAAGCATTTGATATTGGCTTGTCCTGATTCATTACCCTGGCCTCTTCCTGTACCCCCACCTCTCTCCACAGGCTGATGCTGCAGAGCTTGGCTCCAAATGGTCCCCATCAGAACTCCACGGCTCCCTGGGCCACTGGAAAGCACCTGAGCTACCTCTTGGCTACTTCAGGTCTTGAAAAGTTATTTCCTTCTCTGGTTTGTCCTCTCATTCCCGATAATGCCAGCCCTGCAATGTCACATAGAAATGGCCACCAGGGAATGGCTTTTAAAATAGCAAATTGCATCAAGTGTGGGGCTGTATGAGTCTAATCTTCAGCAAGGAATTTCCATGTTTGGTTTGGCCATCCAGTGGAGCATTAGACAGCAGTTTAATTATTATTACTAGCGCTGCACTGTGACTCTCTGGAGAAGCACTAAACTGGAATGAAAAGGAACTGACATAATTAGTCTGACACAGTTCAATAGGGAACTATTACACCAAAGGTAATGAGCTCCAGTGATATGTTAATGTTATTGTAAGAAATTATGCCAGCGCAACAAAGTGGCTTTGGGTTGGGAGTGGAGAGAGGGGACAAGCTGGGAATTTTTCTCAGGCAGTAGACTAATGAGAAAAAAATCAAGAAGACTTGTAAAAATCTCTTCCCTCTAACCTTCAGATATCTGTGATCACTTGGGTCTGAGGATCTGTTACCCAGGGTACAGGATACCAATGAGGCCTTATAGGCTATGCTGTTGCTGTCGATACAGACAAGTAGCTGGATATTTGTTCAACTAGGAACATAAAAGGATCAGGAGAACTGTTCTGAGTACTAAAAGTCAATGGAGGGATATTGTGATAGCAGCTCCTTGCTATGGTTCTTCAACCCAGCACAGTTTAGAGCTTGATGTCTGGAAACAGCGAGAGACACTCAAAGAGCAAGGACCCTGATGCCCACTGACTGTAACTCTCATTAAGGAACTTAACCCCATGGCCTCAGCCTCCTCATCTCTCAAATGGGTACATCAGTGCCTGCCTTTAAAGCTGAAGGTAAGCTTTGAAGTTCCCACTAGATAGAAGGGGTTCAATAAGACAGAGTTAACACAAAGCTGGTCACTTGTCCTTACACTTGGGTGATCTCTGAGGATGCTGTCATGGACCAGAACCTTATGATATTAACATCAAACCTCAAAAGAAGGAACATTTGTACAGTTTGAGCCCAGAACATGCCAACATTTCCCAGACTCCAAGAACTCACTCCCATCTTGCTTGTTCATGGGAGTCCTGGTTATGGCCAGCACAGGATAGAGCTCAAGTGGGTACTTTTGCCTGGTGCAATTATTTTTAAAATCTGAATTCTCAGAAAATATGGACAGAAGGAAAAGAAACATACCATATGGACTATAGGGCTCCCCCACATAACACCCCCTTTTCTCCCCTGGCTAAAACTGATGTTGCATAAGTACCATGCGCTTACTGATTGTGCCACTGGGGCTCCAGAAAGCATGGATTCTATCCACAGTACTGGATTTATCCCTCCATAGATCTAAGACATTCAGAAATTAAATATTGTGTTTCTTGAACAAGTAGAGAGTTTTTCTTGCTATCATTCCCCCCAAACAATACAGTATTAACAACTACTTACATGTGATTTACATTGCAATGGATATTTAAGTTACCTGGAGTTTATTTAAGTCATGCAGAAAGATGTCTGCATGTTCTGTGCAAACAGTATTCCATTTTATGTAAGAGACTGGAGCATTTGTGGGTTCTGGTATCTGGGAGGGAGGCCCTGGAAGGAATCACCCAATCCAGAATATAATAAAGAGCACATTGGCCATGATTTATCATTGCCCATGATTTATATTAATTTCCAATCCACGGCCTCATTCTCCCAAAGCAATCTCTGTGAACCATAGAGTAGGTCTTTGCTCCATTTTATAAATAGGAAGATCGAGGCACTGCAGATTAAGTGTTGCCCACACAATGTCACACAGCACAGGGGAGGCAGAACAGGCATGAACTTTGACACCAATTCCTAGACTGAGGGCTATGTCCCTGGGCTGCTTCCTACTTCAACATGCTGCACCCTCCACAAACCTCGCACAGGGTGCAAGGCTTGCTTGGAATGAACCACCCGAGCTTTATGTCCTTCTTTATGTTCTACAAAAGGGAGGATCTTTGCCTGCCTGGGGTCATAGGTGACTTGGGAATCAGTCTTTTGTAGTCAGTCTGTTTTTTGAGAGAAAAAAGGCCTCCATACTCTCCCTGGAAATATTCTATCTTCTCGGGCCACTCTCTGCAAGGCCCATATGAGCAGCTCTTTCCTAAAGTGTTCAAGCATCCACAGGCAGCCAGCAGCAGTAGGGCATTCAACAGTAGGGCCAGCAGCTCTCCAAGTGTGTGCCTCTGATCAGCAACCTTAGCAACATTTAGCAGTTATTAGACATTCCATTTCTCGGGCTCCATGGTAGACCTGCTTCATGTGAGACCCTTGGAGTGTAGCCCAGCAAGCCATAATTTGCAAGCCCTCCAGGGCACCTGGTACAGCACTGTGGGGATCTCTAGTCTTGCAGCCTGATCTTAACATGTCACAGGATAGAGGGAAAGAAATAAGATCTCACTTAGACACTCCTCTGTTTTATTTCTCCCTCTCACCAGTCTCTCTGTACTTTCTGCATGGCCCTACCAGTAAGTCTGACCCCATCTTCAGGGTGTGTCTACATTCTTCCTTTGGACTGTCCATCGAGCAGTTCATACCCTACTACACTGCAGCTAGATGTCACAGAACTTGCCCTCCCTCCTCTGGCTGAGGAACAGGCTTCATTTCTATGCCAGGCTCATCCTATCAACCAAGAAGGCCATCCACAGTCTTCCCCTGACGAGGTAAGGGCAGAGTCATTCTTTCCACCAAAGAACTGATTTCCTTCTGGAGATGTCATGTTCTAGCCTATGAGGGAAGTACATGCTATTCTGTTAGTACAGCTCGTCCAGCTCACTGTGAAATAATGGCAGACCCTTATCCTATTAGTGTAACATTTCCTGCCTCCCTGGGCCTATTTTCACACCAAGAAACCAATACGTGTCTGAAAGTACCTCTGAGTCACCCAGCCTGGCCTGGTTCCTCATTTTTTTTTTTACTAAAGGAGGAGTTGCTCACTACATGAATGAGACAGAGACAGGAAGAGCAGTGACAGGGCTGGTGATACCGTTTACCAGTGGATCCTGCCTTCTTGTTCCAGGCCCCTGAGTACCCACCAGGCAGGGCCTCAAGATTCCCTGTCTCTGAAGGAGACCTGCAACAGCAGAGGCCAGGCTGCCACTGAGCTTTTCTGGACTAGCCCTAAAGCATATGGCATGCCAAGATCCATGGCCCCTCATTACTGTTCATCTTCTCTAAGCCAAGATACAGTAGCCCAGGCTCAGTGGATTTCTGTAAACAAGCAAACTTCCTGGAGCAGGCTCTGTGCAACAGTGCATGGAATCCCTGCTCATGGCTGTACTCACATGTGTGTGGTCCATACCACAAGTGCTCCCTTGTGGTATGGACCACATGAGCCACAGATGGAGCTGGCATCCTGTTAGTGGACGAGGGAAAACCCTCGTAATGTGCTGGTGCTATTTTTTACTTTTGGATAGCAATGTACCTTACAGGAATAATGTCAGTCTGGGCCATCCCCTTCCCCAGGGAGGCCAGGGAAGTCTCAGAGCTAGGTCTCAGTGCTAGGTCCTGCCCAATAGTCTGCCAATCCAGTGAGTCACAAGGAACCCACCAGAGATTTTGTTCCCAACAGGTTTTCCAACACCCACCAGCAGAGGGAGCACCCAGGAAGAGTTCCTCTACATTCTCCAACCTGTATCAGGGTAGGGCCAGTTCCTTGTCTTTAACCTCATACCTTAATCAACTTAGGTTGCAAGTGACCAGACGATCTGACTTAAACTGGCTTAAGTAAAAGAAGAAATATGTGGGCTTACATAAACAACATTTAGAAACAGTCTTGTTGCAGGTGTGGCTAGATATAGGTGCTCTAAAATATACTGCTGACAAATGTATCTTGAGACTTCTAGGTTCCGGGTATGCTTGTTGGTATGCAGACTAAACTCTTTTATCTCATGAAGAATAAACCTGCGTCACTTTAGATGACCACTGACTGATGCTGCATCCTTCCAAGTTCAAGTCCACAAGGAACTCAGAGTCTGTGCAAATGTTCCCATAGCACATGTCCCTATAGCTCTAACTAGTCATGCAGGAGTCACACCCTCAGCCCGAAGCACTAAATATGGCCACAGGCTGGGGAGGCTGTCATGACTCAACCTCTGATCTCATGGTTCATTCAAACCATTGAAATGGGTCAGAGAAGATGAGAAGTTGAAGATGAGATTAATACTAAAATAACAAGCAATCTCCTCTCTATGCTCTCTGCCTATTGGTCTCCTTGCTTGAGGATTGCCTTCCTCCCCGAGATGAAAGTTTCCCTGATGGACTGAGCAGACACAGCTGAATTCTCCTTCCTTCCCAGGCTTCATCTAGAGGCAAAACGATAAGAACGAATGTTCAGACACACAACAGACAGTTTACTTGTTCATTTCCCACTCTTTGTCAGCTCCTTTTGTCCCTGTAAAATGATGAGTGCTGACAGCTAAGTGTGCCCCCCCAAACTCATGTATTGAAGCCCTGGCAGCCAGTGTGACGATGGTGGAAATGAGGGCTTTTGGGGTTACCAGGGTTAAATGATGTCATGAAGGTGACACTCTTGAGATGGGATGAATGCAATAAGGAGAGACATTAGAAAGGGTGAGCTTCCTCTCCCCACCCTGACAAGCACAAAGAAGAGGTCACATGAGGACACAGTGAAAAGCATCCATCTGCAAGCCAGGAATAGAGCCCAGCAACCAGGCGTGCGGAGTTCAATCTTCGACCTGTAGCCTGGAGGCAAGAGAAGAAACAAGTGACTGATGTCAGAGTCCCCAGTCTGCTGAATTTCTTGTGGCAATCTGAGACAAAAGATGATGGAATAGACCTTGACCCCTCCCTGCCCAAGCCCCTGAGACCATCTGAAAGGGCAACAGGGCTCTGAGGAAAGATGTCTGCTGCTCCAAGCAGCAAGGCAGGGAGACAGTGGAGGCAATAGAGGAATAGGGTGGCTCAGGCCTGTGTTCCTTCCCCTGAAGGCTACATTGGACTGCAGTGAAGAACCCCACCCACCATCACAGGAGCAGGAGTCTCAGCCTTCAGTCTCCATTTTGCATTTGACTTGCTAGCTGATGCAGTGGGTGTTTTCCAATCTCAGCATCAGTCTCCACATCCATAAGGTAGGGACATAGAATTGCATTCATCAATGTTCCCTTCCAGCGCGGATGCCCTACTTGTCCTCTGGGGCTGTGGGGACAGTAGCAGTGCACACCCAGGTAGCACCCATTCTTGTCCTTCCCTCCTCTCCACCTAGGGTTCTCACAGATGGGAGCACCCACATTCCAGGGAAAGCAGCAGCATCTGTTTGTCCCCACAGAGTCCTCAGCTGGCTGGGGTCAAGCTGCTGATAGAATTTCAGATGCTTAGTCATACTTTTTTGAGTAAATATCATGGTAAAAAGACATGACATTTCCGGGGCCAGTCTTCAGCATTAATAAAAGATTCCAAGAACAGAGTGACCTTTTCACAAAGGATTTGTAAATGCCAAAAACTACATAAAACCTCTCTTTCTGAGGCAGACAAGATTGTCACAGCTCAGCATTTATTCTGCCACATGCTAGGCTGGCTCTGCCTCCTGCCAGGTCCTTATGATGCTGGTGAGGAGCTGAGGGCATGAAATAGGGGAGGAGGGAGGAGAGGAGAAAGGAGAGAGAAATAGATGGAGGAAGACAATGAAGGGAAGGAAGGAGAAAGACAAAGGGAGAGAATGGGACTGAAAAGTGGGCAGAGAACAAAAAAAGGATGGGCAGACTTCCAAGGAGCCACTTTGAAAATGTGTATGGGTGGGCTAAAGGAAGTAGATACTCCACTGAGGACCACTCAGGCACTGACCAGGATGCTGAGCATCATGTAACTAAATTTGTGTCCAACCTTCAGACTCAGGCAACCAAAAATAGCCATGAATGCAGACACAAAATCGTAAGCTTAGGACATTGTGAAGTCTTATTTTTTTCATTTTTATTTTTGTGACTCATTTGTGACTCAATTATGCAGTTTTTGAGTGAAAGCCTTGTAGATGACAACACTGTGTTGCATTGTCAAAAGGCTGGATACACCCAGCCACCAGCTCTTAGCCACTGCTTCCACAGGGCCTGCTTTGTCACCTCCTGATGGCCACAAAAAGGTGGCTTGAGTGACTGGTCCATGCATAACAAATACACCCTTGTTAGCCTTCATGCCAAGCAAACAAAACCACAGGATGAGGACTGATGGGGGGAGGGATGGCCTTCTGTGTATATGTTTCTCTTATTGGGAGGGAGATAGGTGGGACTAGAAGATGAGAAGAATTCTGGGAAATGAAGGCAGAGACAGTTACCATGTGAGACCACAAAGGACTAAGAGGTCCAGACCCTTCTCTGGTAAGCCAAGACCATGTGGAAATACATAGATTAATAGAAATGGGTTAATAATTAAGACAGAGCTAGCCAATAAGGAGCTCAAGCCACCAGCCAACAGATTTATAACTAATATAGCATCCATGTGTTCATTTGAGGCTGATGCAGCTGTGGGACCAGGTTGATGGGAAGAACCTTCTGCAACAGAGGGCAGATAGCATGACACATGGAAAGGCCATACATTCTGGGAACAGGATCTATTAATTTCAGGCTAGCCCGAGACTGTTTCTACATCCATAAGAGGGGCCTTCCTGTTAAGGTTAGAGGGATGACATTATGACATCATGGGACAGAGGACACAGGAACTTTAGTAACTGAATTCTTGTTAGTGTGTCACTCAGTTCTTCCTTCTGGGGGCCTATGAGACTCTTCTGCTCTTTGGTCTTTCTCCATGGACAGGCCAAGAGCTCAGAGTGTCTTTAGAAGTAGACCCTATTCCTCAAGCTAGAGAGTTCATCATTTCATTGGACATTTCACACACCTCAAGGCAACTTCCAGAGATTTGAGGGGAGATGACTCTCTGAGGGCTACCTTCCACATGAAATATGCCATAGATAGACACTTCATCCCCTAAGCCATTACTGGACATGAAGCTCTGAGATGCCCTGGGCTGGAATCACTGTGCTATGATGCTTGACAGATCCTAATTTTCTTTTTTAAAGACCATGAATTATACAAGAGGACAGAATAATGCACAATGGTGACATGAAGCAATTGTCCAGTTAGTGAGGCTAGAGTGGGCCTCATAGCCTGGCTCAAGTGCCCAATTCACCATTTTAGAACATGGTTTACAAAGAGATTATTAATTCAACCATGACAAGCCTGGGCTTTGGTGGGCCACACTATGTACAAAGTAGCAGGGAATGTCAGATGGAGAAGCCTTTACTGTCCCGCTTGAGCCTCACAGCCATGAACAATGAGCCCTTATAAGAATCAGCTCTCATGAAGCAAAGGGCTTCGCCATCACACAGCAGAATGAAGAATGGGTCTCATATACTGGCTTCTTCACCCACTGTTCTGCAGCCCAACCCATGAGAAATGAACTCTGAATCAGTTTCCAGTTGTCTGTAGTTGGATAAGAATGTCACTGAGTCAGTGAGACAGATGGTGACATCTCCTGGGCTTCCTTAGTGGACCAGGTTCACAAATGAGGGGTGGCATGAGTTGGAGCATCCTGCCAAGCATCAATGGAGAGAAACTAGCAAAGACAAAAAGCATCATGGATTCACAAGAGGCAGACCTTGATGATTGAGAGGGTGCAGCTAAGGGATGGGAGGGGTGGGTGGGTCTTTGCCTGTGATGACCTTGTTGCAAGAGAAAAGGGGTAGTTTTGAGCCCCAGACAAGGTGTACAAGATCACAAGTCAAAACTCAAACCAGGCCCATTGGAGTGAATCTGAGGAGACAGGACCTAGAAGGTATACAAAACAGATCAGCAAGGGCCTCCATGTACAGAGGGCAGACACAAGCCATGAAGATCAAAAACCAAGGAAGGCTAGTGTAGTGGCAACATTGTCAAGGGAGGGAGGGAGTGTTGTGGTCAGTCAGCACACCACAGGTCCCTGCTGCCTTTTAGGTAGGTTAGGTCCATGTAAAGGGCCCAGCTGAGGGTCCTCAACATAGAATAGTCTGCCAGAAAAAGTGACAGCCCACATGACAGGCCAGTAGGCAGCCACACTGGGCTCAGAGGCTGAGGAATGCAAGTTTCATGCCCCCATCTGCTCCTGCAGGGCCATCAGGGTAATTCTGGCTGTAAGGTCTGTGTGAGCTGTCAGCAGCCTGCGGCTGCCAAGAAAGCAATTGCCTCCTCTGACTCCATTAATAGGAGCTTAGTGTCGGGATCAATGTGGCTAAGAGTCCCACTGCACTCCGCACTTGTCAGCCTGCATCTAGAGCTCCAGGCTGTGAGGAGCCCACGTGGCTCAAATACTTCTCTTGGGGGTCCCTAAACTTTGTTTAAAAACCTGTATATCTCTTTGGGGTGTGGTGACCCTCATCACTGTGTCTTTGGGGCTTGTCTCCTCTGAGGATGTCCCACTTGTAGTGGGGTTGGCTGGACCCAATTTGCCTTGTCTCTCTCTTAAAGAGACTACTTATATTCCTATTCATGACTGCCTTTCTCTCTCCAAGGCATATTACCCAGACTCCTGCCTCCATCATTACAACTTCTCTCTGCCTTGCCCCTCCCCTGCATCTCTTATAGGGACTCCTGTGACTATACTGGGCTCACCTGCATCATCCACCCAAGATTCTCTTGTCTGGAGATCATTAACTCAAAAAATTTCTTGGCTGGGTGTGGTGGCAAACATCTACAATTCCAGCACTAGGGAAGCTAAAGCAGGAAAATTATGAGTTCAAGGCCAGGCTGGGCCATGTATTGATTTTTAGGACAATGTAAGTGTGTAAGTGTGGTAAGGCCTATTTCAGCATAAACAAACAAATAAATAAATATGAAAAAAGAAAACCAAAAATTTCCTTGCATATAATGTAACATATTCACTGAAGACTAAGACATAGTTCTGTCTACCATAGTCCTTATCATTTGAAGTAAATGTATGCCTGTTCCTACAAAGCCATTGTTCATTAACTACTTTGGGCAGGATTACTTTCTGGACCTCGAAGCTGTAGTTCTAATAGTCAGACAGTCAATGGTTATATGGATAGAAATTCAAATTGAGATCCAGAAGGAAAGGCCATCTTCCACATGTGCACATGTGTATATGCAAATGCATACATATGTGAAGTCATGCTGTACTGGGAATGGACAGGACACCCTGGCCCACATGTGCAATCTACTTCTGGGTCTTTTGCTCACAGTCCTGCATGTGTTACCTCCCAAGGCCTTTCCTTGGAGTTCACTTTCCAAAGTGTCAGGTCAGCATTTTCCCAAGTCACTTACCAAATTGGATTAACTGTGGACAGGGGCTATTAAACAAATGCACCTCCCACCTTGATTTACTGGAAGAAAACAAGAGATGTTTACCTTTCTGGGAAGGTATCATTCTTATTCATGCTAACATGCAAAGACAAAACTCTTACAAGCTTTCAATGTAGTGTGTCCCAGGAAGGAACCCACTTAGAAACCAAGTCTCATCTGCAGAGCTAAGAAGGTGCCAAAGGTTTGCTCTGCCCAGGGAGTGCTGAGAATGTGAACATGAGGCACCTTTGGGCAGGAGAAGGGTGAACACAAAGCTGCCAGGTCCCCTTGCCAAGGAGCTGAGAGCCAAGGATACCAGGAAAACGCGATGGCACGGAGCATGACAGTTGACAACAAGTGGCAGGACCCCAGGTTCCATCCCTCACTGCACTTCACATCCTATGGGATTACAAAGCATCCCCACATCTCCAGCCTTGTCATGCCCTCATAACAGCCTTAATGAGAATTCAAGCAAGAATTGCCATCCACAGAACAGCTTCAGCTCAGAGACAGCAGGTAGCCTGTGCCAGGAACAGGCTCATTTGACTCTTAAGAGCCAGAAATGAAATAAAGTCTAACTTGCTTGCCCCCAGAACCACACTTTCTCTCTGTGCCTCAACTGAACCTTTAATAGTGTGAGCTCTTCATCACTCCCATGAGCAAGCCAGAGGTGTGGAGTAGATGGAAGTGGCACCTAGGACACTCCCCAGGTCCACAGTTGAGTCACATGCACATGTTTCATGAGTTCTAAAAAGAAATCACTGGACACTTGAATATACTCACTGTTTGCCAACGGTTTACACTACTCTAGGAATGGCTTAATGCAACCATGCTTGCCTACACACCACCAGCAACAAACTGCTAGCCACTGATAAACTCTGATCATGGGAAGCCACTGCTAGAACTTGTGTAATTGCCTACAAGGCTCCCAAGGAAAGTCCCAGACCCATAGTCACACAGACAGCCCTGTTTAAACTCACTGTGTCACAAGACAAAACAAAAATACATAAATATGGAAAGGGGACTTATTGTGGTTTAATAAGGATCAGGAGAAACAAATAGGCTGAAAAGATGTTTATTCAGGGAGAAGTAACTTACAACAGAAACAGATGAACACCAGCAGGTTTCTTGTCCCAAGGATACCTCTGGATGCTCTTCTGTCCCCATGCTGCAAGCAAGAGAGAGATCCAGGGACCCTTTCCTCAGACCTAGTTCCCCCAGGTAACATCTGCCCTTGTCCCCACCCCCCAATGGGTGTGGCCAGTGCCACAGGTGCAAACAAAATGAATATCTCACTACAGGGACTTGTAGCTAGGAAGGAAAGGGGCTTGATAAGGATGGGAGGGAGGGGAAGTAGGGTAGGTTTGAGAAGAGTCAGAATGCATTAGATTTATGTATAATTCTGCCAAAGAACAAATTTTATAAATGAAAGGACACCGGCCACTTTTCCTTTCCACATGCCAAACAAAAAATTGGGCAAAGGCTGCTTTCATCTTTCCCACCAGTCCAGTGGTAGCAAGGACCTATGATCAGTGGCACACTGTCAGCCAGAGCCCATGGGCCACAGGGTGAGCCATGTGGCTCTGTTAAAAGCAGCCACACTTGGTGCTTCCCACTGTGATGGTTAAACTTTGTGACAACTTAACTGGGATCGAATAAGAGAAATGCCTGGTAGAAAATCTGCCAGGGAATTTTCTAGAAAGATTCCCTGAGGGAGGATGACCTTTCCCCCAGAGTAGAGAGTACTTTCTAATGGAGACTTGGATGGAAAGAAGCCCGAGGGGTAGACTGCTGGAGAGTGCAGCCGCTCTGCTGGTGCTTCAGGCATCTTTCACTGACATCAGAACTTAGCTTCTCTGGATTCCAGTACAGACTGAAGACCAAAACTCCCCAGTATCCCTCCAGGTCTTCAGTGCCATATGGGAGCTACTGAGGGAGGCATCTTATCCTGTGGAGTGAGCAGCTAGTGGCTTCCCAGCATCTCCAGTGTGAATATAGCCGGGGTTGAATACCCAGGCTGGATCCTGAAAGCCAATCTAAGAGTATCTTTTTTATGATATATTCATTTTCCACTCTGTTCCTCTGGAGAACCCCAGAGGTGCTTTATGAGAACAATGGCAGACCTCCCAGCCTCCCATCTCTATAGGCCTAGAGCTTCCTGGGGGTGGGGGTCTGCACCACCCTCCCCTCAGACCATCCAGGAAAGATACTCCTTCCCTCCCTCCAGATGCCTTCAGCTCCCTCCCCTCCTCAAATCCAGTTTTCCAGAAACCTAAACAAGCCTCGTTCAGCGGACAAATCATCTCACAAAATTGTCAGACCAAATTGTCTTGTCAGTCGCTTGCCAACAGGGCCTTGGAGAATCACCTGAGCTGCTCCCAGGAAGGAATGATTTGTAAGTGTTGAAGCCCAGTGGAGATGCCTAACAGAGAACATCTCTGTTATCCTGGGAGAAACAGGGGCAGCCCAGGTAAGGCTTTTTAGGAGGTGACAGTCATCTCCACCCCCCACAAGAGCACTGCTGCAGCTTGCTCACTGGCCCTACATTTGTTGGGCAGCTGGTTCCTATCCAGGTGCCCATCTGATCCCAGCTCTTGAACCCACACAGACCTTCCTCTCAGGAACCCCTTACTTATCCTATCCCTCCAATGTCTGAAAGGATCTCAGAGAGGATTTAACAGCGGGTTAAAACAATGCTAACTAAGCAAATATGATTACTCTCAAGTTAAAATTTCCCATAGGGGCCGCAGAGATGGGCCAATGGGCAAAGTGCTGGTTGTAAGAACTTGACAGCCTGAGTTTGATCCCAAGAAACAATGTGAAAGCCTGATGTTGTGTCACACACTGTAACTCCTGCAGCAAGGCCTGGGGACAGGAGAATGAGCTGAAAGCTCATGGGCCAGTTGCCTAGAGGACATAGCACAGAGAATCTGTGCTTCAAAAACACATTAGAGAGAACCCACCTTTCCCCTGACCTTCTCAGACTACCATGTCATGTACATATAAGTGCACATATAGACATCACACACACGAGAGAGGGAAAGGGAGAGAGAGAGAGAGATTAATAAGAAACTTTAGTTTTTCCATGTAGCTGTCCTGTGACTATACACAGAAACAGCTCCAGGTGGTAAGCTTGCCCCTGTTAGGATTTGCAAATCCCTGTAACAGATTCATACCTCAAAGCAGGGCTTTGAAAGGTAGATTATTATACATATAATGCATATATTAATATCCTTTGAGATTTTAGCATTAAAGGTAGATTTTTTTTCCTAAGTGCACTTTAGTGTCAATTGGGAACATCCCACTTAGCAATAGGTATTTCCTATGCCACCTGCTATGGAGATAGTAAGAAATATAAATCCAGTGTTGCAAAGCCCCTCCTAGTATGTTCCAAATGGGTTTTCCATTGCCTGTGTGAGGTGGAGACAGGGCTGGATATTTGGGGAATTCAATGTCTGTTGACACTTTTTGCATCTGGAGATATTCCTTACCCTTCCGTCTTCCCAACTTCTAGTTCCTTGTATGAATCATTTTCTGTTTCTATAATAAAATGCCCAGCTTGGTGGTAGTGGCACGTGCCTTTAATGCTAGCACTTGGGAGGCAGAAGCAGGTGGGTCTTTTGAGTTTGAGGCTAGCCTGATCCTGTTCCAGACAGTCAGGGTTACTACACAGACAGACCACATTTGGTGGGGGGATGTACCCAAGACTAGATAACTATAAAATAGATAGATGTACTTTTGGGAATGAAAGTGCAAGCCCAGACAGCCCCATCAGTTCACAACATGACAGATGACCTCAACAGTTCACAACACAGCAGATGACATCATGATGGGAAAATCATATAGCCAGATAGACAGTGGGGAAGGAGTCTAACAACTGACTCCCAAACAGACTAAGTCATTCCATGAGATCATTATTAACACTTCTAGTGGTCATGCCCTCAGTAAACTAAGCATCTCTCATTTGCCTCCACCTCTTAAGTCTACAACTTCTTAATTCTATCACATTGGAAATCAAGAATCTAACACATAAACCGGGGGAAACAAACACAACATTCCTCCCTTAATGACTCAGTCTTTCTCCAAGGGCACTTTTCTATCTCAATCTTATGAGTCACAAAGCTGAGTGTAACCAAGGGAAACTGGCCACGGGTGAGTATATTGTTGCAACTTTTCTGTAAACCTAAAACCATTCAAAGTGAAACATCTATTTAGAGATAAAAGAGCCAGCCAAACATAATGGACCCGAAAACTCTATTCAGGTGTCCCATGGCCAATTGCCTCACAAGCTTATGTAAGTCACAACCACACTGCATCATAGCAGGTGATAATTTTTCCCACATGACAAAAGATCATTGCTTCTATTAATACAACAGTGACCTTGTCCTTTGAGAAAAATGACTCGGGCACATGCAGTAGAAGCATTTAACTCTGCATTCTGGTTGTGAATGACAGTCTCTCAGAGGGCAGAGTCCAAATTCAGATGTTAGTTTCTTGTTTCATCTCTCTCTCTCTTTCTTCCTCTCTCTCTCTCTCTCTCTCTCTCACACACACACACACACACACATTCATCTACCCAAAATGATGAGGGGAGAGGGCTCCAGTGCATCTTCCCATGTCATAACAATCAAACTAACCGGACATACCAACCCTCCTACCTCTGCATCCTTGGGTTTCACACCTGTCACCTTCTATATCCAAGGGCTTCACACCATGGATCAACCAAGTATAGATTTAAAATATTCTAAAATAAATTGTGTGTATTAAAAATACAAGCTTTTTCTTATTTTTAATCAGCACAATGCAACTATTTATATAATATTTATATCACACTAGGTACTATAAGCAATATAAAATGCATGCAAAACAATAGAAGCAGAAGGGTCATTACCAAACTCTTTTTTACAAGGTTACAGTTACCTTAGTACCCAAGCAACACAAAGACACAACTACGAAAGAGAACTACAGACCAGTATCCCTCATGAACACTGATGGAAAACTACTCAATAAAATACTGGCAAATGGAATCCAAGAACACATCAGAGAAAGCATTAACCATGGCCAAGTAGGCTTCATCCCATGGTTGCAGGGATGGTTCAACATACAAAAATCCATCAGTATAATCCACCATATAAACAAACTGAAAAAAAAACACATGATCATCTCACTAGATGCTGAAAAAGCCTTTGAAAAAATCCAACACCACTTCATGATTAAAGTATTGGAGAGATCATAGATAACAGGAACATACCTAAACATAATAAAAGCAATATACAGCAAACCAACAGCCAACATCAAACTAAATGAAGAGAAACTCAATGTGATTCCTCTAAAATCAGGAACAAGACAAGGGTGTCTACTCTCTCCATATCTCTTCAATATTGTACTTGAATTTTTAGCTAGAGCAATAAGACAACAAAAGGAGATCAAGGGATACAAATTGGAAAGGAAGAAGTCAAACTTTCACTATTTGTAGATGATATGATAGTTTACATAAGCGACCCAAAAAACTCTGCCAGAGAACTCCTACAGCTGATAAACACCTTCAGCAAAGAGGCAGGACACAAGATTAACTCAAAAAGATCAGTACTCCTACTACATACATATGATAAAGGGGCTGAGAAAGAAATTAGAGAAACATCAACTTTTACAATAGCCACAAACAACATAAAATACTTTGGGGTAATGCTAACCAAACAAGTGAAAGACCTATATAATGAGTATTTAAAGAAAGAAATTAAAGAAGATACCATAAAATGGAAAGAACTCCCATGCTCTTGGATAGGTAAGATCAACATAGCAAAAATGGAAATCTTTCCAAAAGCAATCTACAGATTCATTGCAATGCCCATCAAAATACCAGCACAATTCTTCACAGACCTTGAAAAAACAATACTCAACTTTATATAGAAAAACAACAACAAAAAAAAAACCCTGTACAATAAAGGAACTTCTGGAGGCATCACCATCCCTGACTTCAAGCTCTACTTGAGCTATAGTCTTGAAAACAGCTTGGTATTGGCGCAAAAATAGACAGGAAGAGCAATGGAATCAAATTGAAAACTCTGACATTAACCCACACACCTACGAACACCTGATTTTTGACAAAGAAGCTAAAATTATACAATGGAAAAAAGAAAGCATCTTCAACAAATTTTGCTGGCATAACTGGATGCTGACTTGTAGAAGACTGCAGATAGATCCATATCTTTTACCATGCACAAAACTTAAGTCCAAATGGATCAAAGACCACAACATAAACCCAGCCACACTGGACCTCTTTGAAGAGAAAGTGGGAGGTACTTTGAATGAATTGGTACAGGAGAATGCTTCCTGAACATAGCATCAGTAGCAGACACTGAGATCAACAATTAATAAATTGGACATCCTGAAATTGAAAAGCTTTTGTAAGGCAAAGGACACAGACAACAAGATAAGACAACAGCCCACAGACTGGGAAAAGATATTCACTAACCCCACATCTGACAGAGGGCTGATATCCAAAATATACAAATAACTCAAGAAGCTAGTTATAAAAACACCAAATAATTCAATTAAAAAATGAGGTACAGAACTAAATAGAGCATTCTTGATAGAGGAATCTAAAATGGCTGAAAGACACTTAAGAAATGTGCTCAGGGAAAGCAAATCAAAACAACACTGAGAAACCATCTCACTCCTGTCAGAATGGCTAAAATTAGAAATACCAATGATAGTTTATGCTGGAGAGGATGTGAAGAAAGAGGTATACTCCTCCACTGTTGGTGGGAGTGCAAACTTATACAGCCATTTTGGAAATCAGTATGGTGGTTCCTCAGGAGAATGAGATCCAGTCTACAAGATTCTGCAATTCCACTCTTAGACATATACCCAAAAGATGTACATTCATACAACAAGGACATCTGTTCAACTATGTTTATAGCAGCATTATTTGTAACAGCCAGAACTTGGAAGCAAACTAGATACAACTCAACTGAAGAATGGATGGAGAAAAAGTGGTACATTTGCACAATGGAGTACTACTCAGTGGTGAAGGGGGGACAATGGAATTTTGAAATTCACAGGCAAATGGATAGAAATAGAAAAAAAAAAACATCCTGAGTGAGGTAACCCAGTCACAAAAAGACAAACACAGTATGTACTCACTCATATATGGATATTAGACATAGAACAAAGGATTACCAGCCTACAATTCACACCACCAGAAAAGCTAGGAAACAAGGACTGCCCTCAGGGAGACCTGGAGAAGGGGAAAGGGACAAGATCTCCCATGCAAATTTGGGGCATGGGTGAGGGGAGAGGGAGTTAGAAGGAAGAGGAGGGGAGAGGTGGGCATGAGGGAGCAGGAAGATTGAGTCAGGGAAAGAATAGAGGAGAGCAAGAAAAGAGATACCACAATAGAGGGGACAATTATAGGTTTTAAGAGAAATCTGGCACTAGGTAAATGTCCAGAGATCTACAGAGATGAGCCCAACTAACAATCTAAACAACAGTGGAGAGGCTACCTTAAATGATCTTCCCCTATAATGAGATTGATAACTACCTTATATGCCATCCTAGAGCCTTTATCTAGTAGCTGATAGACAGAAGCAGATACCTATAGCTAAACACTGAGCCAAACTCCTGGAATCCAGTTGCAGAAATGGAGAAGTGATAAGCAAAGAAGTTAAGACCAAGCTGGAAACACCCACAGAATCAGCTGACCTAAACAAGGGGGAGCCCATGGACTCCAGTCTGATAACTGGGAAACCATCATAGAACCAACCCAGATTCCCTGAATGTGGTGTTAGTTGGGAAGACTGAGCAGTCTATAGGGCCTCTGGTAGTGGATCAGTATTTATCCCTATTATAGGAATGGACTTTGGGAGCCCATTCCACATAGAGTGATACCTCCTCAGCCTAGACACATAGGGTAGGGCCTTGGCCCTGCTCCAAATGGCATGACAGACTTTGAAGACTCCCCATGGAAGGCCTCACCCTCCCTAGGGAGCAGAAAGGATGGAGGTTGCTGGGGGACAGGGGAGGACGGGAGGGTGTGGGAACTGGGGTTGACATGTAAACAAGCTTGTTTCAAATTTAAATTAAACAAATTTATTAAAAAATAAGAATAAAATGTGTGCAAGAACACATGAAGGTTGTTTGCAAATACAATGTCATTTTGTAGAAAGGATGCCATACATTATGGTGTCATGAGGGAGTGCAGGATCCAATCCTCTGAAGATACCAAGGACTGACTATATTTAGAATTATTTGACTAGTACTACATTGTAGTATATTGGTATAATCATTTCATATTATTTGGACACCATGGCTGCAAGAGAGATTGGGATGCAGTGTCTTTGATCCTACAACAGAAGCCCTATCAGGCAGGTACTCTGACCTCCATTCATAGATTGAAAAAAAAAATCATTCAGAGAGTAAGGTCCTTTGCCCAAGGAGACATTAATGTCAGTGAGCAGCAGAGCTAAGGTTTAACCCATGCCTCTGTAGAGATTACAGTCTAGTGTTTGTCGCCAAGGTCATACCAAAAATATCACAGGCTGGCTTACACCAATGACTTAGCACTCCTTGCTGAGTTGTGTTTCCAAATTATTATTAATAAGTGAGCCAAAAATAATTATGAAGAGTCAAACTTAGAAAACCTTCATAGGGAGAAAAGGCACCAAGAGAAACTAGTGGGCTGATGGAGGTAAGGGCCTGAGGCAGAGCAGATGCAGCCCGGTGGAGTCCTCTAGGAGATGGGCTGGGCTGAATGCAGAATATGCAGGAACCAGAGGGAAAGAACCTGAACCTACAGTACAGGGGCGCATGGGAGGAGGACTGAACACAGAGTGTGCAGGCACCTGGAGGAAAGGCTGACCCCAGAGGACCAGGGGTGACTTTAGTTGTGCTTTCTACTGCTCTGAGGAAACACCGTGATCAAAATGTGAGTTGGGGAGGGACAAGTTTATTCCACTTCCACATCGCTGTTCATTGTGGAAGGAAGTCAGCACAGGAACTCAAATAGTGCAGGGATCTGGAGGCAGAGGCCAATGCAAAAGAAGCCGTGGAGAAGTGCTCTCACTGGCTTTCTCTCCATGGCTTGCTCAACATTCCTTCTTAGAGATCCTGGACCACCAGCCCAGGGATGGCTCCACCCACCATGGCCTGGGCCCTCTCCCATGGATCACTAATTGAAAAAGATACTTTATGAGTTTGCCGCAGCCCAATCTCATGGTGGAATTTTCCCAGCTGAGGTTCCCTCCTCTCAGATAACTTCAGCCTCTGCCAAGTTGACATGAAACTATCCAGCACAAAACGAGTTGGGGGGGGGGGGGGCTAAACCCGCACAGGAGCATGGGAGAAAGCTGAACCTTGAGCACACAGGAGCATTGCGGGGGAGGGGGGGAGGCAGGCAACAGGATCTTCTGCAGTAATAGCTGCTTTTGATTGTGGTAGACTTTGCAGACAGTACTCATTTTGGAAAGTCCCACTTAATCCTCAAAAGTTTGAAGAGACAGATTATTTTATTAGCTAGGATGTTTTCTTTACAATAATATTTTTGTAAAAAACTAAGTGCAGTTTAAACACTAAAAGAACCTTACAGGCAAGATGTTGCTGTACGTTCCTGCTCTGAGAGCTCCCTCTGATCCCAACACATGGTACTCACAGATAAAACATAAATAGTGGGGCACTCACTTTCAAATGCAAGATAAATGTCTTTCTGGTCTAGAAATGGCAGAGAAAGACAAAAAGAAAAGATAGGGTGAATTGCAGGTCTAGCCAGCCAAGAGGTGGGGAGAAGAGGCTTATATCCTTTCCTATGGGACCAAAATAACTATGTGTGAGGTAGGGATTCTCAATCCAACTCCTCCAGGATGTGTTCCTATGTCAGGGTCATGGTTGCATGAGAAAGGTGGGCAGCATGGTGATACAGCCTTCCAGCCAGAGTCTGGGCGGACCAGCCAAGCCCCACACTCTTCCTTTTTCTCCTCCAGGAGCTAAAGACACCAAGGCAGCAGGAGTCTCAGCAGCCAGGTTAAAAAGACTACACAAGACAAATGTGAGAGAGAGGGGAAATAAGGACTATACCTTGCCTCCTAAAGGGCCAGGTACTAACAGCTTGGCATTCAGTGGACCCTTTAAGAAGTGGAGTCTAGGAGGCTGGAGAGATGGCTCAGTGGTTACAAGTGCTTTCTACTCTTTCATAGGAACTGAGTTCAGTTCTCAGTACTCACAACAGGCCCACACCACCTGTGACTCCAGCTCCAGGGAGGATCTGAATCCTCTGGCCTCCTCAGGCTGGCTGGTGCCCTCTCTCTCTCTCTCTCTCTCTCTCTCTCTCTCTCTCTCTCTCTCTCTCAAGAACATAACACAAGTAAATCTTTTTTGTTTGGTTGTGGGGTTTTTGTTTTTGTTGTTTTGAGACTGGGTTTTTCTGTGTCTGCAGACCTGGCTGGCCTGGAACTCAGAGATCCACCTACCTCTGCCACCTGAGTGCTGGGATTAAAGGCTTATAAAAGAGGTGGAGCCTAAAGAAAAGTCCTTAAGTTATTGGGGAATGCTGGTCTCTTGAAGTAAATTTTTCAGGAGAGTAAGTTGATATGAAAGCCTGAACCTAAACCTACCTGACCTCTGGTTTGCATTGTGGCTTCTTGTTTGGCAATGTAATCTACCTATTTCACTGTGTCATAGTTAAATGTAAGAATGTAAAAGAGGGAACGTTGTTTTTAAATTAGATAGAAAATAAAGGCAGATCATCTACAAAACAATGTAATGATTGAAGCTTCTCTTCAATGAAGATAGGACAAAAGGCAGTGAAGTCTTTCTAAGAAGAAATCATCAGAAGCCTAGAATTACATTCCCAGCTAAACTATCACTCATGATGAAAGTGAAATCAGGACTTTTTCAGACATAAAAGACCATCATCCTGAGAAATTAACTGAAAGAAAAAGTGAAGAATGAACTTGCGAGGAGAAAAGAGAAACTGGAAATAAAACCCGTAAAAAACAAAGTGAAGCACAGAAATCAGGAGACTATGTCAATAAACTTAATTATTGTCTAAATAATGTTATTTCATGGGCCTTCAAGATGGCTCAGCTAGCAAGGGCACCTATTGGCAAACCCAACAACCTGATTGGATCCCTGGGACCCACATGGTAGAAATAGAAATCTGACTGCAACAAGTTATCTCTGACCTTTACACATATGGCCTTTATACACACACACACACACACACACACACACACACACACACACACACACAATGTAATTTAAATTTTTAATTGCTACTTCACTACTGCATAATTACTAAATTACAACACCATCTAGAATTCAGCCTATCAAAGAGAAAAACTGAGAAATTAACTACAGTATGTTAAGTAGTTATCTGCAGACTAACTCTTGACTTTGTCACAAACAGAAGTGCTAGAAATGCAAAGCTCATTGACAAAGCTAGAAGAGTCCAGTTTGTAGTTTTCAAGTCAAGAAACGTGGGGAGAAATGAATAAAAGTAAATATTGTCAGTCTAATAAAGACTTGAACCATAGAACTAAAGCAAACCACAAATTAAGACAGTCTGACATGCTAGCTGTCAGCAAGAGGTGTGACTAATAGACGTCAGCTATTACAGGACAGGCTATCAGATCAGACTTCTAAAAATCTAGCTGCATGCTACTTTCCTGTGACAGAGAGAGTCAGAGTAAACAACCAGAAAAGAAAACATCCTAGACAAACTTGAAGGGAAATCTGGCAATGCTAATGGAAGCCAAAGTGTAAAACAAAAGCTTCAGTATGGACTCATTATTATACACACTGATAAGGGGAACACACTCCACCAAACATACATAATAATCATGAAGTTCTATAAATTCAAATAGCCTGTATTAAACACGGGAAGCAAAAAATTGGCAGAGTTACAGGGAGATATTGCAAATATCCAATCATACAGAAAGGACTTGGTGCCCTCCCCCAGAAACAGACCAAGAAACACAAAGCTATGGGTTATCTGAAGCACATTAATTAAAAGATTTGATGTAATAGATAAATGTGGAGCTGTACTTCAATAAAGCATTGGTATTCATTCTTTTCAGGCCCAGAATACACATTATAAAACTTGAAATTTGTGTCAGGTCACAAAAATAATATAAAAAAATTACAAAGAGCCTATGTCACATACAGTGTGCTCTCCAACAAATGCTGAGAATTAGAAGAGAATCCATCAATGAGGTTAGCTTAAAATACATTGTAAAAAGTACACATCCCAAGATGATACGAATGAAAAAATGGATGCACAATGAGCATTTATTAAATATTAAAAGCAAATGGCAATGACTACACTCTATGTGAAACTTGTGGGGCATGATTAACAACATTCCTAGGGGAAATCTACCCTTCAACATATTTGTTAAAAGCCAAGAAAGATTCAAAATAAATTGCCACACCTGAGAGACCAGAGTACCGAGCTGATGGAGGGTGTCGGGATTGAAGCACTTAACAGACCACCATGAGAAGTGAAGAAGAAGCTGCTGCCCTTTATTACAGACAGTAATGGGCTTATATACCCAAACCAGAGGATGGGTTAAGCATAGGAGGAAATCATGCACCTGGGTCACACACACCTGGGGTCAAGGCACAGATAGGCACTGTACACTGGAAAGTTATGGAGAACAACCTTGTTTGATCAACCTTGAGAGCACAGGAGTTCTACAGCTGGGTGAGAAGGAAGAGAGCTGTAAGGGACAAGTACTTAAATTTCCCAACAGTTCCTCCCTTTTTATTTTTAAATGAAGGCAGGTCATTTAAATATTTTAAATGACCTGCCTTAGGTCACCTGGGGGACAAATACCTCACCCATCATGGGGAAATGCTCTCATCATAACCTGTCTTAGGCAGCATTGATCCTGCTAGGAGTTGCCTGTCATTGGTTATAGTTTCTCCAGCATCTGTAGCCATACTTAGGCTGATTCAGGTGACACTTGGCTGTCTATTGTACTGGTTGCAGAATCTAAATGCAGGCACTGATACCCAGGACCCCCAGTAGGGATAATGCAATAGACCCTGACCAGTGCTGTACCCATTCCCCCACATGGGACATGAAATTTTCACCAATCACTAGCTTTTACAGGATCCACACCAGTGGCATTAATCACCTTAACAGTGTGGCTCAACTGGGTAGTGAAATTGACAAAGGTAACATTCCATCAGAAGCATTAACAACATTTCTAGGAGCCACACAAACAGAATGATAGTAAATAATCAACCTGTTTTTTGAGCTAAAGCCAAATGTTGACTTAAACGCAATATTCCTAATTGAATGTATTTAAACTATTTTGGAGTTCCAAAGCTTGGCTAACTTTCTCTGAGCATTCATTTACAACAGCTGCAGTCTAGACATTTTGAGAAATGGCAAATCCTGCTGCAGTGGCAGTAGTGGCAGAAATGGCAATGGTGGCCACAATTGCAGCAGAAATTCCAAAGTCCCATTTTTGTTGATACAAAGTCATTATAGTCCTTCTGTCATCTAAAACAGGCTATGGAACCAGAAATGTGTACCACCATGGTGTTATCTTCATGAACCCAGCAATTGTCAGGGAACAATTTCTGGAAGAACATTAAGAGCTCCCCTGACCCCACAGACCCATTCCAAACAACAAAGAAAAAAGGGGGGTAGGAGACATGGGGAGGAGTTGATAGAGAAGTTTTTTCCCAGCAGTATGGTTAATCTCAATAAATGCCTCAAACGCGTCTGCCACAAATACACATTCCTGAAAAAAGGGGGACAACCCCAAACTGATTGGGATTCCTATAACAGTATTCCTCAGAGTCCCTAGTGCTATTCTTAACCGGAGGCCGATGTCCGTGCCACCAAACTGTCTCTACATCCTTTTAATAGCAGTGGTGAATGAACTATGCAATCTCCCCAAATCAGGGGCCCAGTTAGCTGAAAAATCACTGCGCCGTGACCAACAGCGTGGAGCTGGGAGAGGACCGTGTATAGCTTCAGCGTCATTCGTTGCCCTCAAAGTTCACAAGGAAAAGAATATCCTTTAAAAGAGCGCTAGTGTGTCCTATAATTAACCCCATGGTTCCCTTCAGTTGGTAAAGCCTGAACCCCCACCTGAGGCGTTAGGACTGTTCTGGCCGTAGTATAGAGGTCCATTCCTGCGCTCCCTGCTGTTCCTTGGACAAGGTCATCAACATGAAGGGATTGCTTTGCGGGACAAATTGAATTCTGCCATAGTCTGCTGGTGGATTCGTTGCCTTGTACACCTGTTGGGTTTTGGGGCCCCGCCCACTTCCAATTTCCCGACGGCATTCTATTTTCTTCCTATACTTAGGAAATAAGTCTGGTCCCACAGCCCTCTGGTTGTTTTGTGGGCAGTCTTTATGGAAATGACCAGGCTGGCCGCACCCAAAGCAATTTTGATCGTCAACTCCCTCCAAGTGACCTCTGTTTGGTCTTTGATGAAGAGCCATGGCTATAACCTGCCCTTGATGATAGGCTCCATCAATGTCTCTGCATATCCTTATATAGTCATTTAAACTCTTGCCCTTATGTGGCCGAATAGCTTCTTTACAATATTTGTTAGCATTTTCAAAAGCCAATTGCTTGACAACAGGCATGACAGTATCAGCATCTCCAAATATTTCACCTGTTAACACTAACAGCCTGGATACTAAATCCTGGAAAGGTTCAAAGGGGCCTTGTAAAACTTGTGATAATTGATCTCCAGCTGCCTTGTTAGGCAAGCCCTTCCAGGCTCTCACTGCTGCTGCCACAACCTGGGCATAAACCCCAGGATCATAGCCTAGCTGAGCTGCCAGGTTAGCGTATTGCCCAGCTCCTGTTTACACATCAATGTCTCTTTGCGGGAAATCAGCCTGGGCATTCACACGGGCTGTTTGAAGACATTGTTCTTGGTGTTCTCCTCTCCATAGCAAATAATCACCTCTAGACAGGTGTGCACAAGAGCTTGCCAGTAGCTGGGAGTAAGATTGAGGGCCGTGAAAGATTCAAACATGGAAACTGTGAAAGGTGCTAAAGGCCCATAAGAGGTAATTTCCTTAAAGTTGAGGGGAACATATTGACTGATGACTTGACCTGGATTGTTAGGATCAGGAACCTCTATAATAGGGTAAGTTTGCAGAGATGGTTTTTTTAAGGTCACCCCCCCCATGGGGGTTCATCATAAAGTGTAACAATATAGGCAGGTGGAGCAGAGGGCATTAATCCCTGACAAATATTTCCTTATCTCCCTTATCTGAAGAAAGACCCACATGTCCATGTTCCCTATGAGATTTATACACACACACACACACACACACACACACACACACACACACATATATATATATAACAATACCGCAGCTTACAATGGAGTTCTTCAATTTCCTTTATTAAAATTTCCTCCTTGGTAACCATTTTGTATCAGTCTCTTTCCTGTGGATCTGACTGTTACTTTTCCTATGTCTTTCTGTTTTTTTTTTTTTTTTTTTTTTTTTTCACTTTAGCTTTGTTTGTTAGTAAGACATCTTTGACTAACCTCCACAAGGAGAAAGTACTTTAAACAATTCCCATATTATTGTACATACCTTGTTTACCCCAATGCACTCCTGCTGGCTACAGAGCGACCCTGTCCATGATTCCTCACTTTCCAAATCTCGGTGGGACCTCCACTTGCCACAATAGAGAGACCAGAGTACCGAGCTGGTGGAGAGTGTCAGGATTGAAACACTTAACAGACCACCACGAGAAATGAAGAGGAAGCTTCTGCCCTTTATTACAGACAGTAACGGGCTTATATACCTAAGCCAGGGGATGAGCTAAGCATAGGAGGAAATCATACACCACCCATACCTGGGGTCAAGGCACAGGCACTGCATACCGGAAAGTTATGAGAATAATCTTGTTTGATCAACAGGAGTTCTACAGCTGGGTGGGGAAGAAGAGAGCTACAAGAGACAAGTACTTAAATTTCCCAACAATAAATGAGTTCTTTATTTAACTCCTGAAGCCAGGAAAAATATGAGTTAAGGGATGGCTCAATGGTAAAGAGCACTTGCTGCTCTTGGAGAGGACCCAATTTTAGTTCTCAGAATTCACATCAGACAGCTCACAGCTATCTGTAACTACAGCTCCAGAGACTCTAATGCCTTCTGGCCCCCACAGGCACTGTACTCATGGCCTCTCTCTCTCTCTCTCTCTCTCTCTCTCACACACACACACACACACACACACACACACACACAATAGGAAATAACCGAAAAAGAGATAAAACATTTGAATAAACCAGTAACATCAAGAGAATGAAGTGAAAAGTAAAGTCTTCTACTCTCTCGCAAATAAAAGAGGCCATTAAGGAGCAGGGTCTACAAAACCATAAATAGACTGGTACCCTGAACAAAATACAAATAAAAAGTAATTTTCCTGCCCTACTTAAATGTACATACCCAAAACTCCAAGTGAACATTCTAGATAATTATATTTTAGCATCCTTCCCAGTCAAATCAGGAAAAAGACCAGAGCAGTTATACTTAGCAGCAATTTTCAAAATTGCCAGGAAGTCTAAACTAATGTGTAGAGAGTACAGACTAGAAAGGAAGGAATAAATACATAAATAAATAAATTGTCATTAATTTTTGCTGATAGGCTTGACTGCTCAGATTTCTACCTAGATCATCTGTGAGTGAGTGAGTGAGTGAGTGAGTGAGTGAGTGAGTGAGGTTCAGCTTGGTCCTGCTGGTTTAAGAACAAACACACAGGAGAATCTCTGTTCCCTGGAAGTTCAGTTGGGAGGTCAGCTGACTGACTTGTCAGACATCACAAGTGTGCCTCTCAAAAGCCAGGGAAAGCCTTTTGGAGTTACCTTGATTTAAGATGGTGTAGTATTTCATCATGGTCATTTCACACGAATGTTGGTTTTCAAACACAACAATCAAATATAACATACCAGTTAGTGGGTTCCTGGCTTCCCCTTGTATTTAGCCAGTGTCTTACTTGCCCCCTCCTGCTCCCGGCAGGGGTAGCTGCAGCATTCTGCAGTGACGCAGTCCTTGCAGAGTGGGCATTAAGCCTCAGGGCTGAGAAACACCTGATCTATTAAGGGATTCCCACTTGAGTGCCTCCCACACACATGTCATTGCTGTCGCTCAGTCAGATGTGACGAGTGAGTCTGACAGCCTTCCTGTCTGAGTCTGAGAAGGTGGGAGGCAGAATTGTGCCTGCAACCATTTTCTTGCCAAATGCAGGGGCTGGTTCCTTCCATAGCTGGGACAGCCTTCATCTCCATTCAGCTGAGCCACTCTTCTGTCTGACTGGAACCCTGTAGGAAGCTCTTTCCAAGAGGTGCCTAACCCACAGGGCTACCATCTTACCACCTTCTGAGTCACCAATTGGGAGTCCACCATCCTCCTACTTCTGCTGTCTTAGCCCAGGCAGCTGGTGTTTGTGGAGATCAGCTCCTCCTAACCTTAAACATGAAAAAGAGCATCAGTCAAATATGTTGATGTACATTGCAACATTAGTTAGATATGGAACATACATATATAATCCCAGTCTTGTGGAAGCTGAAGCAGGAGGATCACAAGTCTACCTTCGGGTACCTACCACAACCTTGCCTCAATTAATTAATTAATTGCTAAGAGCAGCCTGAGTTCAAATTCTCATTCTGCTGTCACATTGCCTTTTCCTAAGCTTCTGTTTCCTTTACAGTGAAGACATTCAGAACACCTGCTCCAAGTATTCACGGAAGAATTAAATGGAGACAATGCCCATAATGTGCTTGGCACAGTACTTGGGACATTCTATGTTGCCTGTAAAAGGCCGTAAACCAACGTACCATCGGCAGGGTTCAATAGAGACAGGCTGTAGGATTTGAGAGTGAATCCCCAAAGTCAAGATTGTTTTGCTGGAAACCGGGGGTGTTTTCTAGAGTATATACCACTGAACAGGACCTGGGAAAACATGTCTTCTCTGTAAGATGAAGAAAGGGGTGACACTATAGACTGAGGGTATGTGTGGGCATGCTAGTACTGAGAGAACAGAATGTTCTGGGTGAGTACATAACAAGTGGAAGACACCCACAGCTTGGACAGGTGCTGGAGCTCGAAGAGAGAGTTACTGTGTCATGGGGATGGGCACATAGTGATGAGTCTTTGCTATATCTGGAAGAGCATAAAGAGTGCATGACCTGCCTAGAGTCCTTGATGTCATACTCAGCCTCTCCTCCTGTTCTCCTTTGTCAGTGAGTACCTTGAAGGTGGGATTGCTTGGATCTATCTCATGGTCCTCAGGGTCCCATGTGTGGCCTAACTCAATATTGGGTGAAAGAATGGAATACAGCTTTCCTTTCAAAGGACCCCAAGATCCTCCCCTATCCTAACCATCTCTCCCCACCAAGGATGGATTGGAACCAAGTGCAAGAATGAACATGCATCTTCCTAGCAGGGATGGCATACTCCGAGGTTCTGCAATGACTCTGAAGGGGGAATTCAAGCACTGAGCTCTGAACCAGGCTACCAGGTATGTGTACAGACCTGCATGGCATACAGGAATGTATGACAGCAGCCAACACTGGGATCCACCAGATTGGGACAGCTGTTCCACCCAGTAAGTCCACATTCCAGTCATGTTTCCAGTCTTAGAAACAGGAAAGCCATGTGGTGTCATGTCAGCTTAATTCTGTGGGAACTAGTCCTTAGAATCCCCTTTACATTCTTTCAAGTTCAGGGTCACTCCAAGAGAAATTGTCACAAGAGTGGGAGGGAGGGAAGAAGCATGGCACCTTCTCTCAGAGAAGTGTCACATTTCACACATAACATCACATCTCCCAACTGCTAACTCACCTTGCTGCTGGGGACTGGGGGTGGGGCTGACAGAGCTGTACCTCGTCCACCTCTTGCCCGGTCTCCTTGAGTGTTTTCCTTGTGTGGGTGGGTGTAGGCATGGATGTGGTATAAGTTTGTGTATATGTTCTTTTGCATATATGTAGTGTGTGTGTGTGTGTGTGTGTGTGTGTGTGTGCTTCTACACATGTGTTTAGGGGGCCAAAGTTTGACAACAGGTATCTTTCTCTATTGTTGCCCACCTTGTTTGATTTGTTTTGAGGCAGAGTTTCTTACTGAACCTAAAATACACAGATTCACTTAAACTAGCTGGCCAGATTTCTTTGTGAAGCCTCCTGCTTCTGCCTCCCTGTGTTCTGGGATTATGGATACACACGACATGCCCAAATTTTGGGATTAATCCTGCACAGCAGAAACTTCATGGACTGAACCATCTTCACAATCCCTTATTCTTATATTAGGTCAGGTATATGTTTAGCTCTTCATCAAAAGGTTTCCTCTCAAATCATGTGTCACCAAGATTAGAGATAGCAAGAAGCATGCCCATACATCCTACAGTTCTTGTGGAACCCAGTCGATAGCTCTGGTGCATGTGTAACAGCCAGTTATCTGGGGGCAGTTCCAATATAAACACTGATTGGCATTTTTATTTATTTTGAATAAGACAAAGGGGAGAAACATATATATTAGAACATTATTGTTTTCTCAATGTTGTAAGCTCTTTGTCTAAATTGAAAGGATAGTTTGGAATCCCATCAGATATTTCCTTTACTCATTATATAATGACTACAAAGTTTTCTGATTCTTTGAATTTCTTGTAAATTTTTATTTGCTTAACTAACATTTTCTTTATTACTATATTTTTTAAAAAGTATTACATTCAATTATTTGTATATTCATATGTCTGTATATGTGTATGCATGTGGGTCTATCCATGTAGATGTGCATGCCATGACACACATGTGAGGTCAGATAACATCTTACAGGGTTCAGTCCTCTCCTTCCACAGTGTGAGTTCCAGGGATCAAAATCAGGTTATCAAACATGGCAGCAAGCACCTTTCTTTACCCACTGAGCTATCTTGCCACACATTTTAAATGTGTCTTTCAGTGGAATAATAAGTCAATCCCTGTTTTATTGTATTTGCCAGTGTCTCTGGTATAACTGTTCTTATTAGGGTTAACTATAAGCCACCAATTCGATAACTCCATACATGGACCTGAAGGAGATGTGCAATAGAATGTGTTAGGCTTTTTCCCTACCATTCAGAGGTAACACATAAAAATAAACTCAAGCACAAAGGCAATGTGCTATCAAAATAATCAGGAAGTGATGAGTTTAAAGTATTTACCATTGTTGCTTTTAATGTGATTTATTTACTTGCAAGCTTACATAATGTAATTTTTAGTAATGGCTGTGTTTAACAGTTGGATCAGAGAAAGTCTGAAATTTAAAAATGAGTTATCCCGACCTGGTAAGAGCTAGCTCTGCACACTATAAGGTACAGCTGTCTCCATGATTCCAGCTTGTCTTTTGCTCTCTCTGAGTTTTCATCCAGCAATCACACTGCTGGCCTGCAATAACTTCAAACCCAACACCAGGTACACAAGCAGCAAGCCCACTAGAGGTCTTCCCAGACCCCATGGTTGTGCATTGTGCTTGTTGTATTATCCTTCCTCTGTGGAACTTGGGCATTTCTGCTCCAGGATGTTAGAGATAGACATAGAGATAAAAGAGGATTTTGAAATAAAAGAAGGTTCTGGTCACCCCTGCAGCAAGCTCCAGGTGTCTGTGTCCACATCTCCATCAGCACGAGGATTTGAGTTCTATCCTCACCACCCATGTTAAAAGATGAGTGCAGAATTACATGCCTGAAATCCCAGCACTGGGAAGGCAGAGAAAGGAAAATTATTGGAATTCATTAGGCAGTGAGTCTAGCCAAAACAGTGAGCTCTAGGTTCAGTGAGAGGTCCTCTCAAAGATAGGATGGAGAACAATTGAGAAAGATAGCTAACACTGACCTCTGATCTACACACACACACACACACACACACACACACACACACACACAAGGTTGGTGGTGTTAAACACCTTGATTCATGAAAGAATCTAAACTATCAAGTGTCCTGCACCCCCAAGCACACATGGGAAAATGCGAGTGTGCTGGACCAGCTTTCAGCAGCCATCGCATGTAGAGACAACACCAGAGACAACTGAACCCTATCTGCTAGCAGGCTGGTCATACCTCTGGTTCTAGCTCAAGCCTAAGGAAGCAGCTTGGCTGCTTGACTGTTCAGGATTGAGTCTGCACCAAGGTTTTTGTTTTTTTAATACACATTATCCAAAATAGCCACATCTTTTCATTTGCTGAAATTATTTAAAAAACACTACAAGTGAGGGACCCAGCCCACCGTGATTTAAAAGTAAGAAGTGTGGCTAAATTCATGCTTACAAAGTTAGACATCCAAGTTGCAGAAGCTCAACTCATTTCTGGATCCTCTGCTGAGCTTCCTAAGCCTCTTCCAGAAGGGTTGCATGTGAATTGCTTTTCTGTTGCTGTGATAAAATACCATGGCCAAAGGCATGGTATTTTGAATTATGGGTCCAGAGGACTAAGAGTCCATCATGGCAGAGAGGCATGGCTGCAAGCAGTAGGCATGGCAGCGGGGGCAAACGTGAAACAGAAAGCCTGACTTGGAATGAGGTTGTGTACTTTCAAAGCCCAACCCCACTGACATCCTTCCTCCAGCAAGGCCAGATCTCTTACTCCTCTTCAAAGTGCACCACCAACTGAGGATCAAGTGTTGGAACACACGAACCCATGAGGAACTTTGTCATTCACGCCACCATAGATTGTGCTTAGAGTTTTGAACCTGACGCCAAAGGCATGAAAACAAAATCCATTAGTTGAATGTGGTTTGGAATTGGAAATTGACATTGTGTACAGAAGGCAAAGAGGCTGGTAATCTACTCAGTGATCAAGTGATCAAGCCCAGAGTGCACAAGACCCAGAGTTCAAATGCCACACTGCAAAACAAAGACATCAGAAGAACACAAGCTGCACAATGCCAGAGTTGGGATAGAGCCTTATTGCAATGAGCAGGGCCTCTTGCACTCAGAGAAATTCCTTTCTTCAGACACAGCTCTGCTCTCTCTGGAAAAATAGGACAGTGAACACCTGGTCTCCTTAACCCCTGATGCCCAAGAGTATTGGAGAAAGTCATAGATTTTGATCACTGAACAGATGGTCTCTTCCAAGGGTAAGAAACTTCAAAATCCTTCTCTCTAAGTGTCCTCTGGGGTGTCGGAGGTGAGGGCCTGGGTGTCATCCTGAGACTTGCCAACTCAAGCCCTGCCATCTGCTCAGGTCTCTCATACGCCATCAAGACAACTGGCTATAGGGACATCAGCCACAGCTCAGAGTCCAAAGCAGAGTGAGAAACAGAGCACAGGAAAGTGTCATGAGATCTGCAGTCAGCCGTGTGTGTGTGTGTGTGTGTGTGTGTGTGTGTGTGTGTGTGTGTGTGTGTATGCTCACACACACACGCATACACATGCTCCCACATGGGGAGGTATATGTGATCTCTCAGTTGCCTCAGCCATCAAGTGGACCATGCTCTATTAGGATTTAAGTCAGCATGTAATGATGCATGTAAAGCATCCAGCACAGAACCTGAGCCTAAAAACCACTCCAAATTCTAAGCTATTGGTCTGTACACCGTGCTCAGTGGCCAAGTACCCTTATGTTCTATAAGTAAGTCTGACAAGACATTTTTATACCTTGTATTGGAAAAGGAAAACCAACCTACCCTTTCCCCCAAGATCACCATTTCACCTTCTCAGATCACTTTACGTCTATCCTCCCTCTACCTTTGGGGAATAAAGTGACACACATTTTGCCACAATTCTGCAGTTTCCATGGGAAAGAGCCTGTATTTCCTGAAGCATTCACACACACACACACACACACACACACACACACACACACACACACACCAGGGAGTGGCTCTGCACCACTGGAGCAGGAAAAATAAATCCTCTTCCAATCTGCTTCGATGCAGTCCAGAGACCAGGAAGCACCTCCTGTTCCAGCCCCCACAGAGGCCATATGGGCCCAGACAAGGCAGGATTAAGTGTTCCGGCATGAGGGGGTGGAAAGGCAGCTGCTCTCATGACCAAGGGCTCCAAAGAGGGAGGTTCCTCTACCCGCTGCAGCACATGAAGAGTCCTTGCTGATTGGCTGCTCAGGAGAAAACACCACCATCCATCTCTGGTCCCTAATGAAGGGTGGGAGCCTGGGACCCATCATCCAAGTCAGCACCATGGAGAGCTGCTGGCTCCTGGGCTGAGCACACAGCTGCTCTCAGTCTGGCAGGAGAGTGATAGGCAGAAAGGGATTGTTTTTTAAGGGGGGGGGTTGGTGGGAGGGAGGGAGGGAAGGAGAGGGAAAGAGAGAGAGAGAGAGAGAGAGAGAGAGAGAGAGAGAGAGAGAGAGAGAGAGAGAGAGAGAGAGAGAGAGAGAGAGACGACAGAGATCACAGAATGAAGGATAGGAACAGACACATAAGCAAAGAGATACAGATTGGGTTAGGGAGAGCTGCGAGATGACACATAGAAGAGGGTGGGTTACAACTTAAACCTAGGCTAACCAACACAAATGGAGAGCCAGCACATATCAAGAACTTCCTGCGAGCTAGGGGCTGAGATACTTGTGTCCTCTGCATTGTGTATCTTGATCATCCTGCCAACAGAGGTTTCCTGCTAGCACTCTGCAATAGAACTGGGCTTTGTCTCCTGAAAAACACCTGCAGCTTTGGGCTGTCAATGCTGAAAATGCCTCCAGCATCCCACATCTCACCATTGCAGCACGTTCTTCCAAAAACTCAGGTTCATCTTCCCCTACTTTGCAGTCAAGCAAGTCTCTAAAACATCAGGACTATTCCTGTCTCAGGCTGTTCCTTCAGCCTGGAGCTTCATTCTCTATATCTGCTTCATAGCTACAGAATATAATTCATATACTACATAATCACTCCTCAAAGAGGATACCCTTGTGTTTCTGGTGTAAGTAACACACACACACACACACACACACACACACACACACACACACACACCATTTCCTTACCTGAGTGATTTATTTGCCTGTTACTTTTTAGCTCTCCCATGAGAGTCCTATTGCATAATGAGTGGGGCTCTCTCTTCTTTATGCTTGTATTTCTGAATGAAAACACTTCATTAACATATGCAAACAAAGTTTTAATGAACAAATGCTTCTAGAACCAAGGCCGATTGGCTGGATACTGACAAGGAGCCAGAAGTTTTCAAATGAGCAACTTATGCCTATGTCCGTCAGGCCTCCAAGCCAGAAGCCTCATGGGGACACACTCAGTGGACTGTATTCACTTTAGTCTTAGTAATAATTTATCATAGAACCTCAGTGACATCATAAGAACTCACCCAATGGAGGGGGTCACCAAATTGCCACTATACCACTCTCTCTAGTGAACACAATACTGGGATGCCAAGATTCCACAAAAGGCTCTTCTCTCTCCCTTCACAGATGTGAAGCAAGGCAGCCTTCACACTAGAGGCAAGGGCACCTGGAATGTCTCTCTCATGTTTTGAGTGCCTCTCATGAAAGCTGAGCTCTTTCCTTTGGAGAGTGGCTTATGTGGGCAGACACCCCTCACTCTGCTTGTATAAAATCCCCCATGATTCTTTTCATGGAAGATTAGTCTCTTTTGTTCTAAACTTTTATATCACCCCACAAGGGTTGTAGCCAGGAATCTCACTAGTAGGAAAGTCATTTTTTTTCCTGTAGCTTACTTCGGTTGAGTTACAAATCTAATAGAGATTGCTCTGTTGGGGACATAAGAACACATTGTAAAACTAAGCTGTTGTCTTTAAGAAGTGGATGGTAGATATCATATTAGCAGGCAACACACGTGTTACTATGACTACAGTTTTTTAAAAAATTATGAGCAAGCCAAGTGTCTTCTATTATTCATAAAGAAAAGATAATGTTTTGCCATCATGGAAAGATGTGCCCCAAATCCAGACTTGCCTTCTTTTATTGGCATGTGTGGCAGGGAAAGCACTTCACTGTGTTTCTTCAAGGACGCTGGTTCTACAGAGACTCTCCAAACACTGTTGGGGACAGAGTATCCACGATGCTAGGGGCAACTTCTCAAGGGCTGTCATCTAGGTGCTGTGTAGTCCAGCTTACGATCTGCATGCACATCAGGATCGGCTGTGATTGTCAGCTCCAAGAGCCCTACTTCGCCTGAGACTAAACTGGGGACAGCAGCAACTCACAGCAGCCTCACACACAGCACCCAGAAGGGCTGTCAACAATCTTGGGCTCAAACTAAAATCAGAACAGCCATAAAAAGAAAGGATCGCCTATCACCTTCAGAGTGTAAAGGGCCACTTTAGGTTATAGCACTGCTCAAGCTCCATATGGCTGGAGAAACCTTGGGGTCGGCCTGGCTCCTTTGGTTGGCCTAAGTAAGGTGGTTATTGTTGTAGGGCAAGGGGGCATCAGTGAACTAGTTACTATGACAAAATTTCTGAAGAAAAGAACTTAGAAAGGGATGTGTTTGCTTTGACTCACAGATTGAAGGTTCAGTCCATTACAGTGGAGAAGATGTGGTATTAGGAACTTGGATCAACTCGTCACATCCTATCTCAAGTCAAAAAGCAGAGAATGGGCAGGAAGTAGGACAAGGCTGCAGGACCTACATGAGACACTCACTCTCCTGAGGATCCACCTCCTAAAGGTCCCACAGCCTTCTAAAACACCACCACCATCTTGGAAACAAGTATTCATGAACGTGAGCCCATTTAGGGTATTTCACGTTCGATCCGCAATAGTGGTTATGGGAGCACACTGAAGGATATTGTGTCCATTGTACAAGAACAGAGTTTGGAGCAGGAAGCAGGCCTCACATAGCCTGAAACTGGAGGACAGTCATGGGCCCGAAGTAAATACAGTGTTCTGACTAACAGAACCCCTAAACCTTAGTGGCATTAAAGCAAATGCTTTTTATTCTACTCTGTTACAGGAGTTCAGATAAAGTACTACAGGGACACTTGCCTCTTCTATCAATCTCGGAGACCCAGCTGGGAGGATCCACTGGTTGGGGAAACTCGGTGGTTGAGGCTGTGAATATCTGGCTGCATCATTACTTATTAATCTAGTGGTTGAGATCAGCTGGCTGTTAGCGGGACCTCTTACAGACCATTGGCCAGACTATTTGTGTGTGTCCTCTCTACATGGCCCCTTTTGGGCTTTCTTGTGGCATGGGGACTGGGTGTCAAGAGCAAGCATCTCTAAGTAGCAGGACAGAAGTGTATGGCAGATTTATGGAGAAGCCTTGGAAATCAGACAACATCACCTGGCCACACTGTTAGTCAAGATGGCCACAGAGAATAACAGGCTGCATCAGAGAATGCTAATCTCACACAGAGGAGTGTCAAGAACACATTGCATGCAAAAACAGATTCATTTTAAGTACTGTTTGGAGTGTGTGTGTGTGTGTGTGTGTGTGTGTGTGTGTGTGTGTGTGTGTGGTATTTATGTGGGTACGCATTCGTGTACTGCATGTGTGAATGCCGATGTACACACATGTGTATGACCATCTGTATAGAGGCCAGAGGCTGACACC
The DNA here is from genome assembly GCF_943737965.1 of Phodopus roborovskii. NCBI lineage: Eukaryota > Metazoa > Chordata > Mammalia > Rodentia > Cricetidae > Phodopus > Phodopus roborovskii. The sequence goes on from NW_026126407.1 coordinate 10,348,567, forward strand.
TATGGCTTTCTGCCTTACTTTTTAAGAGAGGCTTTCTCACTGTAGCTGATGCTCACAGACTCAACTGGGCTGACTGGCCAGTGAACTTCACTGATCCTCCTGTCTACATTGTGCTAACATTAGGATTACAGTTGTCTGGGCTTTATGTGTTGGAAATCCAAACTCAAGCTTTAACTACTGAGCCATCTCCCTACATCCTTAAAAAGGACTATGGTAATGTCCTCACTGCCTCTGTTTGGTCCAGGTTATTCTCAATAAGAATTCTCTGCTTTTCACATTTATCAAAGGGCTTTTTGAAAATTCTAAACTCCTAGCTAGACTTCTTCACAGAGTCCTCCCAAGGGAAGGTTAAATGTTTCAAAGGCCTTTGAGACTCATTTTCTTGGCTTTTCCTGTCTGGCTTCTCTACCATGCACACCGCAAGGACCCTCTTTGCTCTCTGTTCACTCCTCTTTCTTCATTTAATTGGTTTGTTTCTCACAGTGTTTGCTCTGTGACCTGTGAGAAAGACAAGGTCTCCTGGACAATCAGGCACAGGATCTTGCTGTGGCAAGTCCCCTAAAATGTAATTCTGTGCCACTGTTAAAGTGACAACGAATGTGATATTTTAGTGTTCATGGATGTCACACAGACCCTTGGTTGGGCAGTCTAACATCTTGCCTCTAATCTCAGAGTGTAACATCACACATATCTTTAGACGTTAAGGATACAACATTTCCTCTGCTGAGTAGCAAGTCCTGATTGGATAGGTTTCTTAATATTATCAAGCTTACTAATTATTACTCTTATCAATATGTTTATACATAAATTGTTAAATATATGCACATTACATTTTCTTAATTTTTGAGGTAAGTCCTGACTAAAATGATGTTAATGTGACAATCCTTCTGTCCTTGGGATTGCAAGCATGTACTATAATGCTTGAAGTACAAGCATAACTAAAAAAACAAACAAACAAACAAAAAACCAACAAAACCCATTGTCTTTGCTTGTGATGGCACCTCTCTTGCTGTGATGCACAGAATGGCCTGGAGAGGATCATGCCAGAAGTTCAGTTTCGCTTACCAGTCTCTGCTCGCTCATCTGTAAAGTGAGGGCAATGAAGCTTCTTTTAAGAACAGTGACTGTCTGCAGGGCCTTCAATGCACAGTGGCAGTTCAGTCGCTGGGCGTTATTGTTAGGAATACTTCCTGCTTCCAACCTCATCTATTCTCTCCCCCAACATGCTTGTCTACCCTTTTACTTCCCAGAAGAATGGCAGCATCTTTATTTCAGTGTAAATAGCAGCTTCCATATTTGTCCTAATGGAGTTTCTAACAGCAGTTGGTGCGAGCGTGGATGGGGAATTTCCCAGAAATCCTTGGGCAGAAAAGCTGTATTCATCCGGATTCAGTAAGGAAGAAGAAGCCTTCTTCTTCTTTTTTTTTTTTAATTTATTTATACATTTTTTTAATTTAAATTAGAAGCGATCATGTTCCCTCTCTCTCCCCTCCTCCCCTGCCCCCCACCACTCTCATTCCATCCCCTTTCTGCTCCCCAGGGAGGGTGAGGCCTTCCATGGGGAAATCTATATTCACTTCCTCAAATGCAAACTATCTTGAATAGATATGAGTTCTTTTTAATTTTTCTTTTATTTATTAATTATTGTTGTTGTTGTGGTGGTGGTGGTGGTGTGTGTGTGTGTATGTGTGTAGGTCAGAGGACAACCTTTAGAGTCAGTTTTCTCTTTTGAACGTCATGTGAGTTCTTGGGATTGAATACAGGTCACCAGGATTGTGCAACAAGGGCTTGTTTTCATAGGCACAAAGAGGCTTAACTGAATTATTTTTCCCTCATGGAGCTGGTAAACTAATTTAGGATATGTGATGGCTAATTTTGTGTGCCAAATTGGCTAGACTGTAGTGCCCTGTTATTTAACCAAACACCATTCTAGGTGTTGCTCTAGGAGTAGTTGTGATTAGCACTTATAATCAATTGGTTTGAATAAATGAAATTGTCCTTGATATCCTGAATGAGCCTGATGGACAAAGGACCTTAAGGGTAGAACAAAAACTTCTCTGTTGGGAAAAAAGATGAAATTCTACCATGGACAGAACCTTTGGCTGTGGATGAGAATAAGGGCCTGTGCCTCCTGGTAATGTGTCTAGCTAGCCCCTCCCCTGACTGTATCAAGCTGGCTTCATAGGCACAAACACATACATAGTCACTTACCACTTAAGGGTGGTGGTATGGATTCAGAGAGTCTCCTGCTAGTCACTTTCATCATGGTAAAGCATGGTGTCTTTATTCAAACACAGAGGGCCCCTGTCAATCACTCAGTTTAGTGTGCCCTTTTGACCCAATCACAAGGCTTGTGGGGTGCTTCCAGTATAACAGGGCATGCTGTTTCTTAAGTAGAAGGAGTAAATTATAAAATAATGAAACAGACACTATACAGTCAGTATATAATACAATGCCTATCTACATACCATTATTATCAAGTATCACAGTCCTGTACATAATTCAGTGTATTGTGTTTACACAATACCATCCACATTGTAGATTTATTTACACCAGCATCACCAGAAAGGCATGGGTTTATGACATTATGGTGCCTATTCACCCTAGGTGATGTGAATTTGTCAACTCTATAGTAATCCATGGAACCACTGTAGTATATCCAATCATTGACTAAAACTGTCATTATGCAGCAACTGATTATAAGTGTACCTACATGCCTGCATATGTCAGAGCATCTTCCTGGAGGAGTGGGAAAGAAGGGAGTAGATCTCTAGTCTAGAGGGATTTCTGCTTTCAAATAGAAGAGGTGATAAATGACCCCTAAACAGATCCAGTGGACACTCCATTACAGGCTATGAGGGTAGTCAAGGTGGGTGATTTCCATTATCTCAAGGTCCCCTGTGTATGGCCTGAGGTGTTGTTTAGATCCCACAGGGTCACCTTCATAGGTTCCATGGCTCCCTGGACTGAATCTTTTTAGTTTCCAGGAAAATAGAGGTATTTGCACAATAGCAGAGCTGGAGCCCAGGTGGCATTGAATTCCAGACTGGCCTATAATTATTTTTATTAATTTATGTTTTGCATTCCAGAGACTAGCCTGTAATTTTATGATGTTGTTCTTCACTTCAGTCAACTACTTACCTAGAATATGTCCTCACTGGGACAGAAACCTCACTTTTTCTCTCTTCATAACAGAACAATCCTGGAGCAGGGCTCTAAGAATACTCGGGGAACCTGTGACAACACAGCAAGTTCAACCATGACTTTCCCAAGGGTGCCCAGGCTGCCACTTTTGAGTGACTCAATGCATTAGTAGAGACAAATGCTAAGCATCCTGGGACACTGAAGTATGATCAGGTGACATTGGGAATTGGGGTTAGGGTAAGGCAGGGGTCCAGGGTGCCTCATGAAAAGGGAAAGGGAAGAGACAACTTTCTTGGACTCAGCCATGAATGCTCCTGACACTTAGGTGTGGTTTGAAGGGTAGGGATGACAATGGCTCACTTTGTAATCTTGGGAGAACTTACTTAGGGTCTCACATTTTTCCAGGGTCTCTACATGGACAGTCTCGGTTAACCCACACAAGCCTCTAAATCAAGAACTTCCCTTGGGACCCTTTTTCTGTAGATGGAAAAGCTGAAACACAGTGAGTGAAGCTAAAGGATTGGTCCCAATCAAGTAACTTGAAAGTACTAGGAGGGAGAGCCCAGGAAACCTGGGTTCAAAGGTCCCTGTCCACCTTCCTAAGCAGGAAAAAGGGCCTCTGTGTAAAAAGGATACCCTTGCATCAGCATTGTTTGGGCCCACAGTAAAGCTGCACAGGAAGCTTGCTCATTTGCAGAACTGGATTCTGAGAGCATGACAACAAAAAGAAATTATAACAAGTTCTGGTTTGTGTTAAGAGCAGGTTTTCCGGCAGCCTAGTCTCACCATAGCCCCAGCTCCAAATAACACACAGAGATGCTGTATTTGATATAATGCTGTTAGCCTGTTACTGGTATTTCTTATTGGCTAGCTCTGTCTTAAATATTAACCCATTTCTATTGATCGAAGCATTTCCATGTGGTATCATCTTACCAGAGAGAGGGGCTGGCATTCTACTCTCTCCATCCTCTATGTTGAATCTCCTCACTACTACTTCCTCTCTCCTCCTAGTCTCCTAGTCCATCTATCTTGCTTTCCTATTGGCCAACAGTGCTTTATTCATTAACCAATACGAGAAACATATTTACAGAATGACATTTCCCATCATCTCCTCTTTTCTGTTTAAAATAAAAAGAATGGTTTTAACCTTAACATAGTAAAATATATAACAAAACAATTATCAACAAGAACCACAGTTAACAATATTTAGTCCATTAACATTTAGCAAGATTTAAGAAAACTATTCCATCATCTATCCTATCTTTGTGAGTCTAAAGTCCTATATGTAACTTAACTATAACCATAACTATCTGTCTTCAATTCCATCAAAGACCACAGAAGGATAGTATATAAACTCTAGAAATGACAAAGACAACTCACTGTCTGGTCAGTCACCTGAAGTTCTTTTGTAATCTTCCATCTTCAGCCCATAGGCCATAGTGTGTCTGGCAGACTCCTCAGCAAAGCAGGAAACGTTAAACTGCCCACCTGTATTGGCAGCTTGTCAGTCAGTCACTTTTCTCTGTGTCCTGCAGAATGTCTGGCAGACTCTTCCATGAAGCAGGAACCCTGTAACACTGTTCATCTTGTTTCAGCAGTCACTTTTCTGTGGGTCCTGAATGTCCAGTTTATACAGCATAAAGTCAAACAGTCCAGGCAAGAGCAGTATCTTACCCAAATGGCTAATCTTGCCATATTGAAAGCAAACTTCATAATGTGTTTCTTTGATGTCCATCCTCCTTTCTGGCACAGGTGGTGTTGCCTGGAGCAGTTATGCCTCACTGTTAAGAAAAACCCTAAACCATTTTAAATTCTATATTCTGTAGGTCTTTGAAAGGTTTGAAGAATGCCTATCCATCTCAAATACATCTCTGTATATATTGTAAACCTAACTAACCTAACTCTAAGTTTTGATTATCATAGGTAATTGTCTATAATCTGTACTAAATTATACATTACATTTCTAAATGAGCTATATAAACACAATACCTAAACAAGAGGAGAAATATACATATCACAAAATTAACCTTAAATTGTATCAATAAATGAAAATCCATTCCAAAACAAAGTATTTATATCTGTACCATAATCCCCTTTTACCTTTAAAGAGATTGGTTGTGGTCATTAACCATTTATATCCAACTCCAATAAATGAAAACAAACATTTATAGACAATATTTGGGAATGTGGGCATTGTTCTTTCCAAACTACTTCCTGCTGTTAGTGGGTGCTGTCATGGGGATGCTAAAAAGACACAGAAATCTTGGCTGTAGTCTGCAAGGCTGCCTTGTCCCAACTGTTTTGAATGTTGATCACCTAGGACGCTGTTTCAGGGGGTCTTGCTTGATCAAACCATGTTAGTCTGGAAGGAACCACAGCTTTTTATTTTCTTTGGAAACAAAAATAGAAATCCTTTTCCCCAGTAACCTGTCCTTGGACTTAAATTTTGGAGTCAAAGCATTTTTAAAATATATAAATTGAATTAATCCAGCAGTATTTCTTTTAACAGTTATTTCCTCAGCAATTAAACAATTTAAAGATAACAGATCATATAGTTTCCAGACTCTTTTTGTGCTTTCCATCTTTATGTGGCGTTTTTATTACTCTGTTTCTTCTACTTCTTATTTTTCAGGTTTCTCTGTGTAACTTTTATCTGTCTTGGAATTAACTCTGTATACCAGGTTTACTTTGAAATCACAGAGATCTGCTTGCCTCTGTCTCCAAGTCCTGGAATTAAAGGCATGTGCCACCACACCCAGCTACTCTCTTTCCTTTTATTATTCTTTTTTTTTTTTAAACCATTTTATCCTGTTTCCTTTTCTCTCCCAAGCCTATGTATGTTTTAAAACACATTATAAACCTTTAGCAGTTTTTCTTAATCTGAATCGGTCTTTACTGTAAATCTTTATCTTTTTTGGCCACAAGACTTTATCTGGTAAACAAGATTGGTCAAATGAAAGCCATGGCTGTATTAACCACTGTATTAGTCTATCAAAGATGGCGGCAGGTACCTTTACCGCCAGAACTGAGAGCTGTGCTCACTGCCTTGGTCTACGCTGCCATCTAGCAGCATGTTGCCAGCTTGGAGATGTGGTCACTGCCATTGCCAGCTCACGTACACACCATTAAGTTGTTAGCAGAGCTCTTTAAAAGCTTTGTGGATTTTTGCTGCTTATGCTCCCTTAAAGGAGACGCGCCAATCTCTGCTTGTCTCTAGCAAAACAGAGTTCAACCAAGAAAAATGCTGTTACTAAGAAGCCTTGCCTGTCTCTGTTCTTTTGTTTCTAAAACCCTTTCTTAATCTTTTGTTAAGTTTTAAGTGAAAGTTCTTATTAGCCACGTTGTCGGCGCCATTTTGTTAAGAGTAGGTTTTCTGCCAGTCTAGTCCCACCGCAGCACCAGCCCCAAATAACACACAGAGACACTGTATTTGATATAATGCTGTTAGCCTGTTACTAGTATCTCTTATTGGCTAGCTCTGTCTTAAAGGTGTGGATAAAAATAAGATACTGGAACTTAATGTTAGAACTATTGATATGTCTATTTTTTAATATTTAAATTAGCTCCTTAAAAACACATAAAAGAGCACATATATTAAAATGTGCACTTCCCTTTCACTTTAGGTTCCAATGTGGCTTAGAACTGCCCAGTCACAGCTGTATTTATGTGAAACTCTAGTATTTTCTTTGCTGTGTATTTTTTTATTTTGAGATATGGTCTCACAGTGTAGCCCTGGCTAGCCTGAAACCAGTTATGTAGACCAGGCTGTCCTTGTACTGAAAGACATCTACCTACCTCTGCCTCTCAAGTACCAAGTAAATAATTTAGAGGCATGTGTCACCACATCTGGCAACTGTGAATTTGAGAATTAATCTTTTATTTGGGTTTATGTTCTTGTGCATGATGCACACATGTCCATCCAAGAACATGTTCACATGAATGTACATGCATCTGAAGGCCAAAAAAGATCAATGTCAGACATCTTAAATTGCCCTCCACTTTTTGTTGTTGTTGATAGAGGGTCTCTCACTGAATTTGAGCTCACTGATTGGGCAAGACTGCCTGGGATTATAAGTGAGTGGTGGTGGTATCTTTTGATGTGGCCACTAGGAAACCAATGTTTGCATTTGCATGACAAGTCCTTTCCTGACCGAGCCATTGTTCCAGCATCTAATGTTTACTTTTCAGAAGAGATTTAAAATGGCATCTGTTTTGTTACTGATATTTTTGATACCTATGCCTTATTTGCTGCACTCTGCCAAGACAAAGAACCAAGAGAGATGAGAGCCCTCTGCCTGAGGAAATCTGAGTGAGGAAGGGAAGCCAGAAAGTAGGGTGTTGGAGTTCAGCCCTGTCCTGGTCACAGTGATCTCCATACTATAACCAAGAGGTTGTTTTTCTCCTTTGGACAGCAAGAAGCACTGGGACATTTCAATGAAGAAAATGAGAGCCCATCTTGTGCCTTAGAAAGATTGTCCTGGCTGTGGACCATCATGAACACTGATTCATCACATAGGAGGAGGTAGAGATCTGACCTAAGGTGGGGGTTGATAGACAAAATCCTGGGGTCACTGGAAGAACCTATTGCCAGGGCTCTGCAATCTGGCACAAGGAAACTGAGTCTAGACAGAAACAGAGAACTACCTGGAGCCTAAAGCCTGTAGAATTCATCATCAAGGGAAGCTGGCTTTCCCCCACAAATCAGGGGCCATGAAGGCAGCTGAGGTAACCACACAGAAAATGATAGCCGCTTCTGGGACATCACCTATCCCAGATAGCACCTAAAATCAAAGTGTATCCTTCTAATTAATGTAGGACCTCAAAATGGGCACTGTTAGGAAGTGGAAAACATCAAGACAGACATTTAATAGAGCAGGTCTTTTGCTTTCAATGGGAGCATCACCAACATCCAGTGACAAGCTGTTTGTCCCCAGTGTTCTCCAGGGACATAGGCTCCCTACACTTTCATCATGTTCCCACATGAAAATCCCACAAAGCAGAAGCTGGAAAAATGGCTCTGGGGTCAAAAACTCACACTGATCTTCCAGAAGCCCCAAGTCTTCCTCCCAGCACCCACAATGGAAGGCTCACACCTGCCCTGCTCTGCCCTCCCCAGGCACCTGTACTCATGCGTACATACACATTTGCACACACAGATACACACAGACACACACAGACACACCCAGATACACTAAAAAATGTATCTTTAAAAAATCCCTTACAAAGCACATCATGTCACCCAAACCAGCCCAACATCACAGGCCATTTTGGGCCCTCAATGAATCTGTTCCATATGAGTCTCTGTCTTCATCACAAACTGTACATTCACCACACTCCTTGTCTGCATCAGAAGGCAGGGGCTTAGCTGCAAACATTCCTTCAAAATTCTTAGCCTAAACCTCCAGCACAGGTCATTGCTGCAGTCTGTTAGTGACCAAGCCAGTAAACACCATGAGGCTTGCCAGAGAAAGACATTAAAACAACATTCAGCAACTCCCTTCATTATAGGTAAAACCTAGGAGCAATCCAGACATTCTTCAGTGGGGGAATGGATGAACATTGCCCTGACTAACAATAAAATAAGACCAGAACATGTGGAGTAGGGGAGCCTGTCAAGCATTTGCTGAGAAAAAGAAGTAGGTGTTAAGAGAACATACTGTCAGATCCCATTTGTGAGTTGGAGAGCAGGCAGGCATGGCTTCACATTTCAAAGCAGGAGTTGCAGGTAGGTTATCTGGCAAGGGAAGATTTTTGGAGTGATGGAAATGTTCCCTGTATTGATTTGAGTGGTAGTCACATTGGTACATGCACATTAAAAATGCATCAACCTGTACTCTTAAGATTTGTGTCTTCTACCCGATATAAATTACACTTCAATTTAAAAATATATAAAAACAAAGAGGAGGTGTGTGTGTGTGTGTGTGTGTGTGTATAAATCTTTGTAATGATGCTAACTCACAAGTTCTGGCTGAAATCTGCTGCAATTGCTCAACACTGGCCAAGAGAATTTTCTCCTGGGATGTGATGTCCTTCTTCTGCTCTACCCAAAAGGGGACAGGAGTAACAGAACAATTAACTCTTCCACTTAGGTTAATATAAAGTTAGGTATAAATAACTACAAGCGACCAGTGACTGTATTCTGGATATTATGGTGTAGATTCCAGGTTACCTCAGTGTCACATGGAGAAATGTCAATTCTCCATGTTCGTGCAGGAGCAAGAAGATTGGGCAGCAGCCCAGGGGACTTGTTTGAAGCAAGAGTGGATGTTTTGGGGTGGGCTGGGTTTTAGAAGCTCTCTCCTGTCCTCTAGTAATCTACTTCCTCTGGATAGGCACTTTTCACTGCCTCTGCTTTTTCTCTTGATTAGTTCAGATTCTCCTAGAACGTCTGTGGGTCCTTGGGCCCCGTTCACATTCATGAATGAAATAATTGATGCTCGCACCATGGTGCGAGAATGAAAAACAAGAGCCACAAGCGGTGGGAGTCTTGCTATGCCTCAGTAGGTTTACAGTGCTCAGCTTAATCACGTAGGGAGATGATCAAGGAGCAAAGGCCAGAGATGGGCACTTTCACAGACTGGGTGGAGGTTGACTTCAGAAGGAGGGACATTGATGCCACTTCTGCTGTTTTGGGCAGAGGGAAAGGAGTGGCTGCTGTGAGAGTAGAAGTGGATAATTCCCAACTAATCAGAAGACAACCAATGAGAAAATTAAAGGAAACAACACAGAGCCTGAGCTTCAGCCTGCCCTGGCTACTCAGGGATCTGAGACGGAAGGACTGTGAGTTTAAAGTCTGCATGGGCTACACAGTAAGCTTTAAACCAGCCCAAACTGCTTACTAATACCCTGAAATAATAAGCAAAAAGGGGCATGGAAAAATGAATCAGTGGCAGAACATGTATCTAGCATGTATGAAGTCATATGTTCCATCCTCAGCACTGGGAGAAGAAGAAGGACACAGTCTGAGCCTTCATCACTGACAGGAGAGGTCTATGGCCTCTCCATACATACTCAGGCCTTTTAGTCCATTTTTAGTATTACTGAGCCTGCACACGTATGGGGTAAATCATTTAATGAACTCGGAATTTGAACTCAGGCAGATTCCCTGGCTCCTGGTTAAATAGGGGAAGAGGTTAGATAGTATCAAGGGATGATGTCATGCCTAAAAGACTGCACAACCCTGGGATGCTATCAAAGCTGTTAATATGACAGGGCACCAATAGTCAGAGTGCACACTGCCCTTAGTAGCCCATACAACTAAGCAAGTGCCAAAGCTCAGCCTTGACCACACGCATGCACGCACACACTCACGAAGTGACGGTCATGTCCACCACTGTGAAAAATGATGAGAAGCCAACATAAGATAAGGCTTTACACTGGGTTCAGATTTACAAAGGTGATGGTTCATGGTCATGTTGGTCTGCTGCTTCTGGGTTTGTGTGTGATGAGGTAGAAAACTATGGCTGGAATCACAGGATAGAGCAATGATAGCCATGATTCGGTGTGTCAATTGAAGGCACAGCTCATCTACCCACTATCTCCAACTAAGCTTTCACTTTTTAAAAGTCTAATCAAATGTTGAGTTCATCAACAGATTCAACCATTGGTTAACTCAGTCACATTTCTGGAAATATCAGCATTGACACATCACCTTGTGTGCTCCACTGACTGATGTCCCAGGTGTCTCTCAGCACAACTGAGTCAACAATGCATTACACACAGCTTCTGTGTAGTGGCCTGGACTCTTCTAGGCTACACAGAATAACTTCTTTTTCCAGGCACCTTTAGCGTGCATTAATTGCTACTTTGTTCTAAATGTTTACCTATCTTGGAGGAATCCCTAGAAAACCCTGATGGGGTCTGGATCTGATTCCAGCCACTGCTTTTTAACAAGGTTCTCCATTTGATTACCTGACTACCACCAACTATCAAGATGCTATAAACCTAAATCTGAACTTGGGCTAAAACAGTATTGTTATTGTCTAAGTCAGTGTTTCTCAACCTGTGGGTCATGAACCCTTTGGAAAACCTCTATATCCAAAATAATATTTATATTATAATTCATAACAGTAGCAAAAGTACAGTTATGAAGTAGCAACAAAAATAATTTTATAGTTGAGGGTCAACACAACATGAGGATCTGTATTAAAGGATCACAACGTTAGGAAGGTTGAGAGCCACAGTTTTAAGTAGAAGCTTATTGCCCAGTTGGAAATGCAAGAACATGTTGGAGATTTAGAAACAGAATTTTTAAATATCAGTAGGTTCATAGAGCATGGGCCACTCAAGGTGTTCTGGGTAGAGCTAAGGGCATACATTTTCTTACACCAGTAATTGCATTCAGTAACAGAAAATTGAAATGCTTTATTTCACCTTCATGTACAAGAAATCATAGAATAGGCAGTAGGAGTCAAGACAATAGTTTTTCTGCACCATCATCCTTAGACCTATCATCCAAAGGCAGACCAAAAGCAAGCAGGAAACAGGAGGGGAGGAGAGGAAGACCACCCTGATTTTCCCTTGTTAAGGCACTTTTTTTTTTCTCTTTACAATCAATGATCTACTTTCAACCTATTTGCTAAGCCTAGTGCAAGAGGAGCTAAAACACTTGGCCCTGTAGTTAGTATTGTTAACACTTGACTACCCCTTTAGTGTTCCACTACCACACAGAGTACTGTGGGAGTTCTTCAGGGGACAAGGGAGGGATTGCCAGTGGGGCGTTGAGCAATGTCACTGCTTTTGCGCCACAGAAGAATCCCCTGTGTTTTCTCTAGGCCCAGCTGGATGTGGTAATAGGAGGCATGCCCTCACAAGCTAAGGCCTTCTAGAAGAATCACCAACCCTCCTTTGAACAGACAAGGCTCTGTGGATGGTGAGAAGCTAGCTGGATGGCTTTTGGCCTGGATCTTTTCCTCTTCTCACCCTGGGTATCAGAAGATGGTGCAAGATCATGGAGACTTGAACTCTCCACACAGAGTCCACCCATAGGAGGAAGGAGACCTGTAGCACTTTAAAATAAGGCATTCAGCCTTGAGTGCAACCAAGATTTCTGGGGCACTCAACATGGGGCAGAGGAGAGGGCCCAGACTAGCAATCCACATGTCTGGGGTTAATGGTCACTTTTTCCATCCCAGCTAATTGTAAGTCTTTGGAAATCTATGCAATGAAAGTGACGTTGATGGACAGAGGAGAGCTTTGGAAATCCTTTTAAGGAGGTCAGACACGGGCTTGGGAATGGATTCCTGTCTCAAAGAAACACCACCACAAGAAACTTGCATTGAAGACCAAGTCAGAATGTGAGAAAATAGTAACATGCTGAACTATGAAGGAGGCTTCTTCCAAGCTCAGGCGCTCAAAGGCCTGGGGTATTGTAATCAAGGGGTGGATTGCCTGCAGAGATGGGCAGCATCTCTGAGATCCAGGCCAAAAGTGGTCCAGCTGCTCACCTTCCCTAGGTGTGGGGCAGCTCCCAGCAGCCTGTGGACTCCTGAGCAGCTGGCTTGGTGTTGCCTGCTTAAAGGAGACTTGGAGATTATTCCATGGGTCCTTACCTGGTGAAAGTGACAGCACAGGAGAAGGATCCCGATGAGCCACGGTTTTGCCTCCTCCTCTTCTCCCTCCTCCTTGCTGCCTGTCCCCTCTCCCTCACCCTCCTCTCCCCTATCTTTTGAATTTCTTTATGACTTCCTGAGGAGGATTGTGGAGGGCTTCCACATAAACTAGTGCAACATGTTCTAGGGTAACTGGTTCAATAAGTGAGCTGCGGGTACCCGCAGCCACACCCTCAGTGGCTACAACATGTAGATCACTATCTCTCAGCACTACTTTTGAACATATTAATGAGTAAGCATCCTACTTGACTTTCTGTTGCTGTGAGAAAATACCATGACCAAAAACAACTTAGGGAGGAAGGGGTTTATTTGGTTTAGATGCTCTCGTCACAGCTGACTGTTGAGTGAAATTTGAGAAGGAACTCCAGGGAGGAAACTAGAGGCGGGCACTGAAGGCCATGGGAGAGTTCTGCTGACTAGCTTTCTCTTTATGGATTGGCCAGCCTGCTTTCCTATACAACCCAGAACCACATACCCATGGGTGGCACAGCCCATAGTGGACTGGGCCCCCTTTATTATCAACCAGTAATGGAGAAAATAACCCATAGGGTTGCCTGCAGGCCAATCTGATGGAGGCAGTTCCTAGGCTGAGGTTCTCTTCATAGGTGATTTTGGTTTGCGTCAACTTGACAAAAACTAACCAGCAAGTTAGAAAATGAATAATTAAAGGCAACCTGCACAGCTGAACTGGCCTGCAGAGGGATGCCCTTTGAGCAGAGAACACTGCTCTACAACACAGACTCCTTTGGGGTCCACCCAGGACTATGTCTCAAAGGGACTAAAGGGACCTGTAAAGTATGTTTATGCAGTGAAATAAATGATCCAAGTGTCAATAATTTAGAAACAAGCCTGTAATGTGAGCAATCAGAAGTGAGGAAAAAATCAATACACTCCTTCTTCTAGTGTAGAAATGGAAAACGAGCTTCATTTTACTCCAGCCCTGGGCGAGAGAGAGAGAGAGAGAGAGAGAGAGAGAGAGAGAGAGAGAGAGAGAGATTGAGAGAGAGAGAGAGAGAGTAAATTAGTGGTTCCTGCTAAGGGCTCCTGTGCTACCTCTCTGCCCACAGCCCCTATCAGGAAGGGGCCATGGAAATGGAGCAGACAGGTTCTGACCTCAGCCCTAACACCTCCAAATGAATTCTGGGTACATACATGCATGTATGCTTGCACACACAACATGTAAAGTCATGGGGTTGTTCTACAATGTCTTGTGCATGCATAACCATAGCTGCAGAGATCCATAAACATAAATCAATACAAACATGTGTCTACTCAAATCCCAGAAATGTGGGGGGGGGTGTGAATGTTAAGTTCTGGAGGTCAGAACTCCACTAGCAGGCTGATTTCCAAACCCAGGCAGAGCTCTCTAGGGAAGATCTGTTCCCTCACATTAACTAGCTTCTTAGCTGCATGCACTCCTCAGATCATGCCCCTTCCTCCACTTCCAATGCCAGCGCCACAGCAATTATATCATTCTGTTCCTAACTGATCTTCCTTCACCTTCTCTCTATGAGGTGTTTGTGATTACATGGGGCCCATGCAGATGTCCCCATGTGAAGGTCAGCTTCTCAGCAACTTTAATTCCCCCTTGCCATCTCCAGCAATAGTATGTGGATATCTTTGGGGTCATGTTCACCTGCCCTACATTACACTCATACTTTGGCAGTAGAGGACAGAGTGATCTCAGCAACAGGAGGCGGCGCAGTTTCCAGGATGAAGTATGCACTGTGGAGTCAGATCTATGACTGCATCCCAGCTCTAAGTCTGGCTCACGAAGAGCTGAGTGACCTTGGTTGTGTTTCAAAACCTCTGTCAGCCTTAGTTTCTCCATCACTGAAATAGAAATGGCAGCATCTGTATTCTGAAGCTACTACAAGGGTCCAATGAGACGAAGCATGTTCAATGACCAGCAGAGCAGCACTCAGCTAGCTGTCACTGCACAACAACCCACAAAAGCAAAGCCCCAGTCTCACCCTCAAGGCTGTATAGAGGCCATGACTCCTGTGTGATGAGAAAATGTTTTGTTTGTTCACTCTACAATTCTAGAGCCATCTATGGTCCCTTGGAATTCTGCTTGCAAACTAGCCAATTCCTGCCTAAGTCTGCATCCTTCAAATGTGATTAGCAACAGCCAGCTCCCACTTTTAACATCCTGCCACAGAATCCCTTCATCTAACTTGACAAATGCCTCAGGCACATTTTTTTACCTTCTGGGTTATTGCAATTGACAGTCTACCAAATGTTTTGCCATTGCATAATGTGTCATTTTGCCAGGCTTCTGTGAGACTTTCTTCACCACCTGCCAGCCACTCTCAAAGCTACTGCCATGTATTTCAGGGATATGTTATGGAAGCCTTCCACTTGAGATACCAATGAGTATATCAACTAGCTATTGCTGTGTAATAACCAAAGGTCTCAGGGTCTTAGCATCATATAGCATGTACTTGTTTCTCACCTATTTCCCTGTGCTTTGGAGATCAAAGGGGAAAGGATAAAGGATGAAAAACAATTTAACCTAACCCTATCATCAGCTATCATGCCACTTCATCATACCATGATTCAATGGCAGATTGATGGCAGATACACAAAACTGTCTTCCTACCTGAACTCTACTCTAATGTCTTCTGAGGCCTTAAGGAAGTTACCTCACCTCTTACTGGGTTGTCCCAAAATTTCAACCCTGAGAAGCAACTGCTAATCCCCACTCCTCTGGATCAGTGGGACTTGCATTGTGTCCCACAAACACTGATTTTGCACAGACCTAAGGGCCTATTTCATCTGTTCCCCTCAAGGGACTGGAGAGCACAGTGATGGATAGTATATGTGACAAGCACTGATTGTCCAATGCTAATAAGCTTGGTGCTGGCTGCACAGTAGGTAAGAGTGGGCTTTGACACTGAGCTGAACTCCTGGAATCCAGTTGTAGACAAGGAGTGATGAGCAAAGGGGTCAAGACCATGCTGGGGAAACCAACAGAAACAGCTGACCTGAACAAGTAGGAGCTCACAGACCCCAAACTGACAGTCTGGGGAGCCAGCACAAGACCAAGCCAGGCCCCCTGAATGTGGGTGTCAGTTGGGGACCTTGCACAGTCTATGGGGCCTTTGACTGTGGAACCAGTATTTACCTCTAGTGCATGAATGAGCTTTGCCCATTCCATATGGAGGGCTACTCTCTCAGCCTAGATACACTGGGGAGGGCCTAGGTCCTGCCCCAAATGATATAACAGACTTTGATGGTTCTCCATGGGAGGCCTCACCCCCTCTGAGGAGTGAATGGGGTGGGATGGGGGTTGGTAGAGATCATGGGAGAATGGAAGGGTGAGGGAACTGGGATTGGTATGTAAAATAAGATTGTTTTAAACAATAATTTAAAAAAAAAAACAAGAGGCCTATCTCTGCGGGTTCACTTGGAGTTCCTGCAGGCAAGATCCTTGACCCCCAAATCCGGGCCCCTGCCAAAGAACGAGGTCTCAGCTGGAGAGCGCCAGTTTCCAGTGAGATACCACTACCCTGCAAAACCTACTCAAGTTCCAGCCCAGCCCTCGTCCTCTTCTGCCGGCTATTGGCCAGAGGTGAGTCTGGGCCCAATCTGGGCTGCCTGTCCCCTTCAACCTCTTTTCCCCCCTCCCCCGCCTGAACTCCCTGGATTGGCCCCTGATCCTGCTGCTCCTGTCTCCGGTCCCCTTTGAGAGCACCCTTGGAGCTCTGATACACCCCCACCCATCCCAACCTCCAGCCTACCCCCCCCCCCACCCTGTGCCCTACCCCACCTACGGCCCCGCCCCCCTGGTTGGGCCCTGGGACAAAGGGGTGGACCCAACCCCCCCCCCCCCGACGCCCCCCCGCCCCACCCCAAACAAAAAAAAACCCACCACCCACCCCCCCCCCCCCCTTAAATCCCCCCCCCCCCCCCCCCCCCCCCCCCCCCCCCCCCCTTGTTGGGCCCCAGGCCCCTCCCAGAGATCCGCCTATCTCTGCGGGTCCACTTGGAGTTCCTGAAGGCAAGATCCTTGACCCCCAAATCCGGGCCCCTGCCAAAGAACGAGGTCTCAGCTGGAGAGCGCCAGTTTCCAGTGAGATCCCACTACCCTGCAAAACCTTCTCAAGTTCCAGTCCAGCCCTCGCCCTCTTCTGCCGGCTATTGGCCAGAGAGAAGCCTCCTAGAGAGCTTGGACCACACAGAGATACAGACATTGAATCTTTGATCCACATAAGCCCATCTGGGAAGGACCATAGAGAGAGGGAAGAGACACCACCAACACCTACAGGAAGAAACTATGGGAAGAAAGCAATACAAGAGAACACCTAACAACAGAAAGACAAACATGACACCACCAGAATCTAGGGAATCTACACCAACTAGAATGGAACACAACAACAAAACAGAGGAAGCAGAAGGGTACGACTTAAAAATCACCATCATAAAAATGATAGAGGCCCTCAAAGAAGATATGAGAAAATCCCTTAAAGAAATAGAGGAAAAAACAAACAAAAAAGTGGAAGAAATGAACAAATTCCTTAAGGAAAGTACAGAAAGCCAAGAAAAAACAATTAACCAGGTGAAGGAAACGGTTCAAGATTTGAAAACCGAAATTGAGAAAATAAAGGCAACACAAATGGAAGGAAAGCTGGAAATTGAAAAGCTGGGCAAAAAATCGGCAACGACGGACACAAGCATAACCAATAGAATTCAAGAGATGGAAGAGAGAATCTCAGGCGCAGAAGATAAACTAGAAGAAATAGATTCATCGACCAAAGAAAACCATAAATCCAACAAATCTTTAACACACAATATCCAGGAAATGTGGGACACCATGAAAAGGCCAAACCTAAGAATAATAGGCATAGAGGAAGGTGAGGAAGCCCAGCTCAAAGGTGCTGAAAACATATTCAACAAAATCATCGAGGAAAACTTTCCAAATCTGAAGAAGGACATGCCCATGAAAGTACAAGAAGCATACCGAACCCCAAATAGGCTGGACCAAAGAAAAAGACCCCTCGACATATAATAATCAAAACACCTAGCATACAGAATAAAGAAAAAATATTAAGAGCAGCGAAGGAAAAAGGACAGGTAACATATAAAGGCAGACCTATCAAAATTACACCTGACTTCTCCATGGAAACCCTCAAGGCCAGAAGGTCCTGAATAGATGTTCTAAAAGTATTAAGAGAACACGGATGCCAGCCTAGGCTACTATATCCAGCAAAACTCTCAGTCAATATAGATGGAGAGAACAAGATATTCAATGACAAAACCAGATTTTCCCAATATGTATCTACAAATCCAGCCCTACAGAAAGTATTGGAAGGAAAATTCCAACCCAAGGAAGGTAACTACGCCCACAAAAATGTAGGCAACAGATAATCCAACTACACCAGAAACCTAGGGTGAAGCAGAACAAATATATTCACATTACCACTGCCAACAACAAACCTAAATCAAACAACCATCAACAATCAATGGTCCTTACTCACCCTCAACATTAATGGTCTTAACTCACCTATAAAAAGACACAGATTAACAGAATGGATACGAAGACAGAATCCATCCTTCTGCTGCATACAAGAAACACATCTTAGCTCCAAAGATAGACATTACCTCAGGGTAAAGGGTTGGGAAAAGATTTTCCAATCAAATGGAAATAAGAAGCAAGCAGGCGTAGCTATCCTAATATCTAACAAGCTAGACTTCAAACCAAAACTAGTCAAAAGAGATGAAGACGGTCATTTCATATTCATCTCAGGAGAAATCCATCAACACAAAGTCTCAATTCTGAACATCTATGCCCCTAATACAAAGCCACCCACATTCGTAAAAGAAACACTACTAAAACTCAAAGCTCATATAAAACCTCACACACTTATAGTGGGAGACTTCAATACACCACTCTCAACACTAGACAGGACCACAAATCAGAAACTCAACAAAGAAACAAAAGAATTAACAGAAGTTATGTCTCAACTGGGGCTAACAGACATCTATAGAACATTCCATCCAAAGACAAAAGAATATACCTTCTTCTCTGCTCCACATGGAACCTTCTCTAAAATCGACCACATACTAGGAGACATAACAAACCTCAACAGATACAAGAGAATAGAAATAGTCCCCTGTATCTTATCGGACCACCATGCTTTAAAATTGGAATTCAACAACAATACAAATAGCAGAAAACCTGCAAACTCATGGAAACTTAACAATGTGCAATTGCACCACTCCTGGGTCAAAGAAGAAATAAAGAAAGAAATTAAAGACTTTCTAATATTCAACGAGAATGAGGATACAACATACCCGAACTTATGGGACACCTTGAAAGCAGTGCTACGAGGGAAGTTCATTGCACTAAGTGCCCATATGAAGAAAACAGAGGATAGTCACATAAATGAATTAACAGCGCAACTGAAAACCTTAGAACAGAGAGAAGCGAATTCACCCCGCAGGAGCAGACGCCAGGAAATAATCAACTTGAGGGCTGAAATCAACAAAATAGAAACCAGGAAAACAATACAAAAAATCAATGCAACAAAGAGTTGGTTTTTTGAGAAAATCAACAAGATTGATAAACCTTTATCCAAATTAACGAAAAAGCAGAGACAGAACATGCAAATTAACAAAATCAGAAACGAAATGGGGAACATAAAAACAGACACAGAGGAAATCCAGACAATTTTCAGGTCATACTTTGAAAATCTGTATTCCACAAAAATTGAAAATTCAAAGGAAATGGACAAGTTTCTGGATAACTATCACTTACCAAAATTAAATCAAGAACAGACAAACAACTTAAATAGACCTATAACCCGAAATGAAATAGAAGCAGTCATCGAAAGCCTTCCAACGAAAAAAAGTCCAGGGCCAGATGGATTCAGTGCAGAATTCTACCAGACATTCAAGGAAGAACTAATACCACTACTCCTCAAACTGTTCCACAAGATAGAAACAGAAGGTTTATTGCCAATCTCTTTTTATGAGGCCACAATAACTTTGGTACCCAAACCTCACAAAGACACAACTAAGAAAGAAAACTACAGACCAATATCCCTGATGAACATCGATGCAAAAATACTCAATAAAATAATGGCAAACCGAATTCAAAAATACATCAGAGAAATCATCCACCATGATCAAGTAGGCTTCATACCTGGATTGCAGGGATGGTTTAACATACGAAAATCTATCAACGTGATCCACCATATAAACAAACTGAAAAAGAAAAACCATATGATTATCTCCCTAGATGCAGAAAAAGCCTTCGATAAAATTCAACACCCTTTCATGATAAAGGTATTAGAGAGGTCAGGGATAACAGGAACATACCTAAACATTATAAGAGCAATATACAGCAAACCAACTGCCAACATCAAACTGAATGGAGAGAAACTTAAGCCAATTCCTCTAAAATCGGGAACAAGACAAGGCTGTCCTCTCTCTCCATATCTCTTCAATATCGTACTAGAAGTTCTAGCTAATGCTATAAGACAACAAAAGGAGATCAAGGGCATCCAAATTGGAAAGGAAGAAGTCAAACTGTCTCTATTTGCAGATGATATGATAGTTTACATAAGCGACCCAATAATCTCTACCAGGGAACTCCTACAGCTGATAAACACCTTCAGCAAACTAGCAGGATACAAGATAAACTCAAAAAAATCAGTAGCCCTATTTTTTTCAGACGACAAAGAGGCAGAGAAAGAAATCAGAGAAACATCACCCTTTACAATAGCCACAAGCAACATAAAGTATCTTGGTGTAACGCTTACCAAACAAGTAAAAGATCTATATAATAAGAACTTTGTGACTCTAAAGAAAGAAATTAAAGAAGATACCAGAAAATGGAAAGACCTCCCATGCTCTTGGATAGGTAGGATAAACATAGTAAAAATGGCAATCTTACCAAAAGCAATCTACAGATTCAATGCAATCCCCATTAAAATCCCACCACAATTCTTCACCGACCTTGAAAGGATAATAATCAACTTTATATGGAAAAACAAATGACCCAGGATAGCCAAAACAACCCTATACAATAAAAGAACATCAGGAGGTATCACCATTCCTGACTTTAAGCTCTACTACAGAGCTATAGTTCTGAAAACAGCCTGGTATTGGCATAAAAATAGACAGGTAGACCAATGGAATCGAATTGAAAATCCTGATATTAATCCACGCACCTATGAACACCTGATTTTCGACAAAACAGCTAAAATTATACAATGGGGCAAAGACAGCATCTTCAACAAATGGTGCTGGCACAATTGGATGAGGGTGTGTAGAAGACTGCAGATAGACCCATGTCTGTCGCCATGCACAAAACTCAAGTCCAAATGGATCAAAGACCTTAACATCAATCCAGCCACATTGAACCTCTTAGAAGAGAAAGTAGGAGGTACCCTTGAACAAATTGGTATAGGAGACCGCTTCTTGAACATAACTCCAGGGGCACAGACACTGAAAGAAACAATTAATAAATGGGACCTCTTCAAACTTAGAAACTTCTGTAAGGCAAAGGACACAGTTGACAAGACCAAACGGCAGCCCACTGACTGGGAAAAGATTTTCACTAATCCTATATCCGACAAAGGGCTGATCTCCAAAATATACAAAGAACTCAAGAAACTAGTCAACAAAACACCAAATAACCCTATTAAAAAATGGGGTACAGAACTGAAGAAAGAATTCTCAATGGAGGAAATCAAAAAGGCTGAAAGACACTTAAGAAAATGCTCCACATCCTTAGCTATCAGGGAAATGCAAATCAAAACAACTTTGAGATACCATCTTACCCCTGCCAGAATGGCTAAAATTAGAAACACCAGTGATGACTTATGTTGGAGAGGATGTGGAGAAAGTGGAACACTCCTCCACTGCTGGTGGGAGTGCAAACTCATACAGCCACTTTGGAGATCAGTATGGCGGTTCCTCAGGAAAATGGGAATTAGTTTACCACAGGACCCGGCAATCCCCCTCTTAGGCATATACCCAAAGGATTCACATCAATGCAACAAAGACATCTGTTCAACTATGTTCATAGCAGCACTATTTGTAATAGCAAGAACCTGGAAGCAACCTAGATGCCCTTCAATTGAAGAATGGTTAATGAAGATGTGGCACATCTACACAATGGAATACTACTCTGCAGAAAAAAATAATGGTATCTTGAAATTCGCAGGCAAGTGGATGGCACTTGAAGAAACCATCCTGAATGAGGTAACCCAGTCACAAAAAGAGGAACACAGTATGTACTCACTCATATATGGATTTTAGACCTAGATCAAATGATCACCAGCCTATAATTCACATCACCAGAGGAACTAGGATACAAGTTGTATTCTAAGAGATTCATATAAAGTCCCTCACAGAACTGGGAAGGGACAAGTCCCCCAGACCTCAGGTATAGTGGGGGAGGACAGCTAATGGAGAGAGAAGTAGGAGAAAATGAGAGGGAGGAGAGGAAGGCATGTGCGACCAGGAGGATTGAGCCTGGTTAGGAATGGAAAATAGGAAAGAGAGAGAGAGACAGAGACAGAGAGAGAGAACATAAAAGAGGGAGCCAATATTGGTTTGAAGATAAAGTTGAACACAAAGAAAGGTCGAGGGGAACTACAAGACTGCTCCCAACTAACAATCTCAGCTTCCGTGGAAAGGCTATCATAAATGCCCTTCCCGGAGAGTGAGATCAACAACTAACTTCTCCATGGAGTCCTCAACTAATGCCTGTTGAAAACAGGAGCAAACACCCATACATAAACACTGAGTCAAACTAGAACCCAGAAGCAGATGGAGAGGACAAGACCATGCTGTAGAAGTACATAGAGACAGCTTACCTGAACAAGGAGGAGCTAAGGGCCACTAGACTGATAGCTGGGAAGCCAACAGGGGTCTGACTCGGACCCCCCTGAATATGGGTCTCAGCCAGAAGGTCTGAGCAGTCTAAGAGACCTCAGACAGTGGAGCCAGGATGTACCCCTGGTGCACAAAAGGACTTTGCAAACATACCCCCCAGGGGGGGATAACTGCCTTTTTCTAGAGATAGGAGAGCCGCCCCCCCCCCTACACCACACCCCCCCCCGCCCCCACACCCCCCCCCGGGGGGCCCCCCCCTACATATTTTTTTGGGGGGGGGGGGGGGGGGGGGGGGGGGTGTGGGGGGGGGGGGGGGGGGGGGGGAGGGGGGGGGGGGGGGAGGGGGGGGGGGGGAGGGCTTGGGGGGAGGGAGGGAGGGAGGGAGAGGGAACTGGGATCGACATAGTAAAATAAAAAAAAAAAAAAAAAAAAAAAAAAAAACGCTTTGACTCCAAAATTTAAGTTGAAGAACAAGTTACTGGGGAAAAGTATTTCTATTTTTGTTTCCACAGAAAATGAAAAGATGTGGATTCCTTCCAGACTAATGTGGTTTGATCACACCAGACCGCCTGAAACAGAGTACAAGCTGATCCTACATTCCAAACAGCTGGACAAAACAGCCCTACAGACTACAGCTAGGATATCTGAATCTTCTTCGAACCCCCCAAGACACCCCCCCCACACCAGAAAAGAGTTGGAAAAAAAAAGCCCCAACCCCAAAAAAAAATTATAAAAAAAAAATTTTTTTTTAATTAAATTTGATTTTTAAAAAAAAAATAAAAAAAAAATATTTATATGCATAAAAAAAAAACAAGAGTGTGCTTTAAGATCAGACCTTATAAATACTTGTAAGATAGTTGATTGTCCTCTAAAAATCTATCCCCAAGTACTTTGAAGACAAATTAATAAAAACAGTTAAGCCTTTGGAGAGTGGTTCTAAGCCCTTACATACTTATTATGGGAGTATTATAAAACCCTCATGAAGGTCTCCATTGATAGCCCCTTGCCCTCTTATTACCCTTCCGATTGTCACAATACTCAGAAGCCTTGGCTCCTGCACTCATGAACTCTGAGAACTCCACCTCCCATGCCTCACACTTGGCTTTAACATGGTCACAATGGAGTAGGTTTAGAGTCAGAAGACCTGAGTCTACCTCCAAGCTCAAAGAATGCTCTGAGCTTGGAAATCAACCCTACTGCTTCATCGGGCCAATATCCCAGCTCCTGTTTCACTTATCCCCCTTCGCCCTCTATCCCACCTACCATACCTTTGGATCTCCTTAACTCATTCACTGTGTTGATCTCACCCGCTGTAGTTAAAGTCCTTGCCTGTTTGTCATATCTCCAATTCTCAGACCATTGAGCTCTGTTGGAAATTAAACAGTCATGGGCCAGCACTTCAGCACTTCTCACCCTTTAGGTCCATGGACTTATATTGAGCATCAAGAATTCAGAATATATTGATGATTCAGAGATTAATCAAAACCCAGCCCTGTTATTGCCAGGCTTTCCATCTGATGGGGGAATATAGTAAATGCTGTATAATATGTTCATGGTATAAGTAAGTGTGCATATAGTTCTCTTGGTAGAGTGCTTGCCTAGCACTCACATACGCCTTGAGTACAGTCTCTAGCCCCACATTACTACACATGGTAACACATTCATAATTTTAGCACTTGAGAAATGGAGGCAGGAGAATCAGATGTTTGAGGCCATCCTTAGCTACATAGCAAATTTGAGGCCAGCATGGGCTACATGGCAACAAGTCAACCAATACAATATCCTACTATAGTATCAGCTGGTAGGAAAAGTGCCCTAGAAGTTGCTGATTCCTGTGTTTAGTCCCATGAACTAATCATTTGAAGGGCCTGGTGATGTTTCTCACTAGTAGAGTACTTGTCTAGCATTGCAAGGGCCTGGGTTCAATTCTAGAACCACAGAAAAAGAAGGAATTAGTTTGAAGAAAAGGATATTATAAATCAAGCACAGAGTGCTTGTTCATAATTCAGCCATACAATGGAGAGCCTACTAAGTGGAAGGCATGATTGCAACCAAGGAGGATTGTGTAAACAAAAGTCCGTGTTCCTAAGTCTTATAAGTCAAGCTTCCAAGCTTCCCTGAAGCTGGGCGTATGGAAAGCCAGAACACACGCAGAAGCCCACTCAACATCTCACTCACTGGTGACTCTTCCTCCCCATCACTCCAGCCAGATAAGCCATTGATTCATGCATAGCCTATTAGTAACTCCTTAAATTTATCCTTATGCTCAGGCATCTTGTTCATTTCTGGTAAGCCTGCAAAAATCTTTTTGGATGCTGAATAACCATTAGGTGCTCACTATAACTCCAAGGTCTGTGTCACCTGCAATGTCAATAAGGCATCTGCCTCTGAAATCTTCATCCAAGCCACCCACAGAGGCATATTCACATACTTTGCTGAAAATGAAGTATTATAAGCCAGGCATGTTGCACTGACCAGACACACCCCGACCCAGCACTGAAACAGTCAATCCTTCATCCAGAGTGTGTTACTTTTCTCTTACTGCTATGGAAAAATGTTTGAAACAAGTAGCTTAAGAAAGGGAGAACTTGCTTTGGATCAATTTGTAGGTACAGCCCATCGTGGTGGGAAGCATTGTGGGCAGAAGCAAGAAACAGCTAGTCACACAGCATCCATTTTAAGGAATCAGAGAGAGGAATGCTGATGCTTGGCTTCCTTCACTTTAATGAGTCTGGAACCCCAGCCCATGGGATGATCCCACCACATCTAGGATGGAACTTTTCACTTCAATTAATCAATATAGAAACCTCCTCACAGACACACCCAACAGTTTTCTAGGTGATGATAGGTCCTCTCAAATTAGCAGTCAACATTTAGCCATCGTTAAGTCCATCCCTTGTCAACCTGACTCCTAAACAACACCTTTAAGCCATGTCTCCTAATCATCTCATAATGCAAAATTGCATTCAGTTCAATCTCAAATGCCTACCTAGTCTTTAGATGTTGCAAGACTTTTTGAAAATGTTTAAGTGCAGTTATTTCTGAAACTTGGGCAATATTTTAAATATAAGTCCCTGTAATAAAAAAAAAAGTTAAGCACTTCCAACATGCAATGGAACAGGAAAAAAAACCACTCAGTCAAAAAGGAAGAGGGGAAAACTGAGGAAGGCTCAGATCAAAGCAAGATGAGATCCAACAGAAAGAACACCAAATCCTGCAGTTCCATGCTGGGCATCTGGGATTTGTGATGGAACCATAGACTCCAAAAGGGCATACACAGCCCTGTCTGTCCAGTTCTGCTGCCTGCATATTTCTTTGACAGACACCCCTGGCATATCTAACATCCGCAGGTCACTGTGCAACTTAGATATGGCCTTCATAGATCCATGGCCCCTCAGAGCCTCCTTGCAGGGATTCTTACCCTACCACACATTGTTTGGCCCCGACAGTTCTCCAGAACCTTGAAGTCAAACTCCATAGTCCCTACTTTCCAAGATCGCAGTAACATGGACAATGGCATGAAGTTCTTTTTCAAACGGCAGATGTAGCCTGGACCCCTTGGACCAAAGCTGTAGTGGCCTCTGTGAGCCTATGTAGTTTCTTTGGGGCAGGAACTCCTTGAGCAGCATCCTCGAGGGTTTTTTTTCTTCCTTTTCATTTCCACAGGATGGAGCATCCCACAGGTAGGGTCTTCCTGCAGATAAACCCTTTCTTTCTCCCTGGTGTAAGCAGAATTGGGTCTCTCTTTAATATCAGGAGTCTCACCAACAATTACAGATGCTCATGGACCTGCTTTACCTTTAACTTTAAACTCACTCTATTTACCTTGTCCATTTTAGGGTCTTTCTGCTTCACTGCTGATCTCTCTCACTGTAGAGAGCAGTGGACAGAAGCCAATCCACAGCCACCACTAAACAAGATAGTCCATAATTTTTCAATTCAGCCTTACTTGATCTATCAGGCCATGGGCAGAATGCAGTCAGATTCTTCTCTAAATATGATATAAATGGTGGACTGGGGAGATAGCTCATTGGAAATATGATATGAGTGATGGGCTGGGGGACAAAGTGCTCACCACACATGCTTGAGGAACTGAGTTCAATTCCTATAATTATCATTGAAAAATGAAAAATGGAAATGGTGGTGTGTGCTTGTCATCCCAGCACTGGAGAAGTAGAAGTAGATCGATGCTTGGAGTTCACCATCAGGGACTAGCCTACTTGGTGAGCACCAACCCAATGAGAAAACTTGTATAAATAATAAAATAAAATAGTTAGATGGCTCCTGGGGAGCAACTTCCAAAGTTGACCTCTGGCTCACAAGTACACACATTCCCATAGATGTGTGCACATGCATGCACACATTACATAAGCACACAGAGAGATGGAAAGAGAGACAGATGGACAGACAGACAGACATATGGACAGAGACAGAGGGGAGAATATAATAGGAATGGCCTCTAGCCTATTTCTTTGTGTCACTCTGAAACCTCATGACCCTCCACTGTCCACACTTACCCTAGCACTCTGGACTGCCAAACTCCCACCATAACAGTCCATCAAATTCTGCTTACAGCCTTCTAAGACATTTTATGCCTGACATTTCAAACTATTCCACATCCTTCTAGAAAATCAGTCCCCAGGGGCTAAGAACCACATGGTCAGATTTATTGCAAAACCAACCCTACTCTCAGAATCTATTTTCTGTATTAGTTACTCTTCTCATTGACAAGGCAAAATACGTGACAAAAAAAATGATTTAAGGAAGAAAGAGTTGATTTGGCTCACAGTTCAAAGATGCAGTCCACCATTAGCAGAGGAGACATGGAGGCAAGCTGGCCACACTGCCCCTACAGTCAGGAAGCAGGGAACCGTGAACACTGATGCTCAGCTTTCGTCTTCTTTGTATTCATTCATGGGACCAGCTCACTGACTGTTTCTACCCATATTTAAGGTAGTTCTTCACAATCTTAATTGCTTGACTTTTTTGCAAGATAGGCAGCCCTAGCTAGTCCATGAAGATGCTTGAGGAATCTGTGCATACCAGCATGTGATTGCAGCTTGTGGCATAAGGAGAATGGAAGGGTGAAAAAGTACCAAATGATGAGTGGTCCCTTAAAGTCTTGTCAGGTCCCCTCTTAACTGCAAAGACACATTAAGAAGACATCCATTTTGTCATGGAGCTGAGTGAATCCGAGTTTCCATGTAGCACCCCTTCTTGATAAATAATTCAAAACCATGTCTTCATGGATCCACATACATCTTCCGATTCAAGGGGCTCTGATTTATGGACACTTAGCTTTTGAACACAATAGTCTCTGATTCTATTTTGTTACAAGAAAAAAGACAGGAGTGCTTGGAATTTACTACACTGATAGGCACGTGCAGAAATGAAAGCAGGAGTTATGGGCTATTTGAAATAAATGTACAGGGACTTTAATGCAGTGTGAGGAGGAATTGGCTTGTCGCCTGCATCCTATTCTCTCCAGTCTCAGGAGCAAAGAGGAACAAGAATGTTTTCTGCTAGCCCAGATGTCTTCCTATCTCCACACAGCCCCTTTGCACTGCAGATGGGAGTATTGCCTAAAGTTTGCAAAAGTGTGGCAGAGATGAGCCTCTTGGAGATATGCATCTCAGGCTAGAAAAGTTGCCATGCTTAGAGGCCTCAACTTCTTCAGATCCAAAAGAGAGATGGACTGCTACAGGGATGGAGCATGGCTGACCACACAGGTCAGACACTGATGTCTGGGTGATAGGAGTTTTGATTCTAAATTCTGATACTTCCCAGCTGCCTGGTTATAGGCAAACCTCTTAATCCTTCTATATCTCAGTTTTCTCATCTCTAAAATGGGATGAAATTTTGTGGGTGTCATAAAGTTAAGAGGTGCTTGAATTGGTTCACACATGCCCATTTGAGTTAAAATTTGTGTTATTCAGACAGTCAATGATTACTTTGTCATCTTTTCTTTGAATGTCTGTGCCTTTGCCTTCATGTGCACACTACATATTAGTAGTATGAAGTAGTTACCTAACTTACTTGTATAACTGCCTTAATTATGGACAAACTTAGTTGGACATTTCTTTAATATAATGGGGACAAATTAGTAAATCCAGTGTTGGACAGGGTTGTGGAAACAGTCTTCCTCATTCATATCATCAGTGAGACTATTGGCACCATATTTTGGTAAAATTTTGTAAATATACAATAAAATTTTATGTATATATTCCAAAACCCTTTAACTTTTCTTTAGAATCCATCCTACTCATAAAATTATATAAAGCACAAGGTGTAATACTGTTTGTGATCTTTTATATAGAATTTTCATCTGATTTTATTTTTTATGAGTATGAATTTTTGTCTGCATGTACGTACGTGCACCACTTGGTTGCTTGGTGCCCTTGGAGGCCATAAGAGGGCATCAGATGCCCTGGAACTGGAGTTACAGATGGTTGTGTGGTGCCTTGTGGGTGTTGGGAATTGAACGTGGGTCCTCTGGAAGAGAAGCCAGTGCTCTTAACTGCTGAGTCATCTCTCCATCCTCTTGTAATGGTTTTTAATGGTGTGTTTGGGATTTTGTTTGTTTTGGTGGGGAAGAACTTATAGTTGTGGGGGGGACAGAGGATCTGGAAGGACTTTGGGGAGGGGAAGAATATGGTCAAAACATATTTAAATTTAAAAATTGTTTTCAGTGGCTGGAGAAGTGGCTCAGGGGCTCAAAACACTGGCTGCTTTTGCCGAGAAGCCAGTTTTGAGTCCCAGTACCCACATGGAAGCTCACAATTACCTGTAATTTCAGCTCAGAGATCCGATGCCCTCTTCCAGCCTCTGTGGGACACATGCAAATATACATAATAAAAAGAGGGTCTGGAGAGATAGCTTAGCAGTTAAGAGCACTGACTGCTCTTTCAAAGGACCCGGGTTCAGTTCCCAGCACCCACATAGCAACTCACAACTGTCTATAATAACTCCAGTTCCAAGGATCTGACAGCTTGACACCAATGCACATAAAATAAAGTTAAATAAATTAGAAAGAAAAGTTGTTTTAAACAATAAAAAGTATAATGAATAATTGAAAGTGGAAATAATTTAAATATGTGCATCAGAATGAGTAACTTGTGGTCTATCCTATCAACACAATCCTACACTGCTGTTTAAGAAGCACCATATGTACAGACTTGGAAAGAGATGTCAACATATTGTAAAGTAAAAAGGAGGCTCTGGCACAATGTGAAGAGTGTTAATACTCATTTCAGGTTTGCACACCATACATAATAAAAATAGCTAATGGTTTATCAAATGCTTGTTCCTTTCCAGACATACATCTAAATATTTAAACCAAGCAGCAAACTGGTGAGATGAGTAATCTTATGTCCCCATTTTGGAGATGAGGAAACTGAGGCCCCAGTAAGTGAGGCAATAGTTCCCAGGTTGTAGCATCAGCAAGGCACAGACTGGGACCTGGAAATGCTGGGCACTAAGCCTGCTTCTCTAGTAGCGCTGAACACAGCCAAAGCTAAGAGCTAGGGCTGAGACTCAGAGGTGGGAGCCCTTTCTCTGCCTACTTTATCTGCCTTTGTGTTGTTGGATTTGTTACAATGAGTATGTAATTGAAAAATAAAACTTTTTATCAGAGCACCCAACCATGTGGAAGTGTTGCCTGGGATGGGAGCCAAGAGTGGGTGGGGGAGCCAGCGGATGCTTCCCAGCTGGGCTGAGCTCAAAGCTGACTTCAAGTGACTCCCCCTACACACACCTCCCTAGCTAGAGAGAAGTATAGGGAAATACAAACAATAGTCTGACTTCAGTCCTCACCTACTGGTTGAGTGGCCTGAAAAGCTCCTGCCCTCTCTGGACCCCAACCCCTTTGCACCTTGGGGATTTACTGTAAGGATTCAGGGAATGTCCTACCCAGAGCAGGGGCCCAGGAAGAATAGGGGTTTTACAGCCACTCAGTCCCATTCCTTCTACAGCAATGGCTCCTGGGGACTTGGCATCCCAGGTATTTAAAGAAAGCCTTTTAGTTGACATTGTCAGCAAAGGCTTTATTGATGTGAGGTGTCCACACCCAGTTCTCAAAACAAAATGAAACTCGGAGACAGAAGGTGCCCCATAACAGTATAAACCCAGAAATCCAATAGATCCTCCAATTTCAAGCTTTCTCCCTCTCTGGGATATTAACGTCTGAATACCTCTATGCCTTGGTTTTTTCTTCTATAATGGGAAGAAAGTAAGGTGGTATCATCAGGGTCACAGGTGCTTGAACTAGATTCCACATACCCATTTGCATTAGAACTGTGCTATCTGGATTTTTATTCTTCTGTCATCTGTTTTTGAATGTTAGTCTTTTTTATTTTGTGTGTGTACATCTTTAGTGTGAAGTAGGGACCTAACTTATTTGGCATGAACATCATTATTATGGGTTAGTTGGCTGATTTTTTAAAAATATCAACAGGTATAATACAACAAGTAAATCCAATATTGGATACCATTAAATAAACAGGCTTCCTTTTATCATTATTGAGAATATAATTGACATTATATTTTTAAAAATTATTAAGTACATAAACAAATATAGTGTAGGTATCTTTAAAACATACAAACTTTCTTTAGAGATCTATTGTAAAATTACATAAAACACAAGGTACAGTACTGATGGTTTGCCAAATACTTGTTCTTACACACACACGCATGCACGCACACATGCACACGCACATGTACGCACACAAACACACACACACACACTCACAAAATGGGCATGGCAGCACACACCTGCAATCCCAATACTTGGGAGGCAGAAGCAGAGGGGTCCTGACAACTTCTCACTCAGCTAGCAAAAACACTGAGTTCTAAACTCAGTGAGAGAACCTGCC
This sequence comes from Phodopus roborovskii, assembly GCF_943737965.1. Taxonomy (NCBI): domain Eukaryota; kingdom Metazoa; phylum Chordata; class Mammalia; order Rodentia; family Cricetidae; genus Phodopus; species Phodopus roborovskii. Next base: position 10,380,041 of record NW_026126407.1, read on the forward strand.
TCAAGAGTAAGATAAAGAGAAACAAAGGTAGGCACCCAAAGTCAGCCTCTGACCTTCATACACTCACAAATGAGCTCACCTCATGCATACACACATGTCCACACATGCACATCACACACACACACACACACACACACACACACACACACACACACACAATTAAAAACAAAAGCCATGACACTGAGTACTTGTCCTGAAAAATCCAGCCTCAAGGTTGTAAGTGTAGCTCTGTAGAATTCTTTACCAGCATAATGCAAGGTCTGGGGTACAATTCCTAGCACTCCAAAGATGGGAGGGGAGAATTGAAGGTACATCAGGGCAGAGAAATCTGAGAAGAGCGTGTTTGACATCTTGGAAGTCTGTCTTCAACCTTTAAGTGACTTCAACACTAGTGCCCTTGGCAGCACCAAACATTGCCTGTATGGATGGGATTACCTTGACTATTACTCAAGTTATATTATATTATAACTTGAGTTATATTATACTATAACTTGGTTACTCTCTACACCTCCAAGTGGTGTAACTGGGTACCAGTCTCAAGCAAGAGCATTCTCTGTTCTGAAGCTGTCTGTGTGGGGCCCTGCAATCTTCCCAGCAGCTTCGTTTATCACTATTGTGCATTCCTCCAGATCCTCAGTTTAATGACACCCTTTCTGAAGCAGCAGCGATGGTGCCAAACAGCACTTGCATTTCCAGGAAAGCAGCCAGACTCATTAAGTTAATAAAGGAATTTAGCAGTATGGAGATGCCTCCTTCCCATACATTCCTGCAAAATGCTCTCTCTCTCTCTCAACTCAGCAGCAGCTATTAAAGCTCTGCCTCCACCTGCAAGGCCCTCCTCCCACAGAGTCACACTGGGTCAGGCTGCAGTGCACTGCAGAGGACAGAGAACTCTCACATGAGCCTGGAAGTCATTTCTGGAGCCTGGCCAGCTGACTTCCCGTTCTTCTGTCTCCCCAGTGCAGCTCCCCAAAGACCCTCTCTCTGTAACAGAGTGAAATCCATGAGAGCCCCAAGGATCTTGGCTTTGGGTGGGTTGGTCCCCTTCTATCTATCTTACTCTTACAGCTTGATGGTGTGAGATGGCAGGAAGCATTTGCCAGGAGGAATGTCACAATAACTCCTGTTCACCTCAGCTATACCCCATATGAGCATAATTACCCACTGCAGCCAGGAAAGTCTTCCTTAATCATAATTCTGATTGAATTGACCTCTACCATACTGTACTGTCAGATCCCTACTTTAGATCCAGTCTCCCACGTTACCTTCCAGGACACCATCTTCTACCAGTTAGCCCTCCAACCTCCCCTAGACTCACCATCACCTCACAGCCACACTCAAAACAGTTTTCTGCCCCTCTCACTTCAGGCCTTTGAGGGTTCCCTCCAGACACCTATGCCACCTCTCTATTGCCTCTCTCATCCACCTTGCCATTCTTAGCTGCTCCTCCCTCAAGCATCCACAGGCCATGCTCACACATCAGAACAGTTATCACATGGATCCATAGGCAGTTACTTTGTGACCAGTCTCTACAACCAGAGTCCCCAAAGAGCTCTGCCTTCATCCCTGCCTTCCTGCATACCGGCCCATAAGCTATTGGCATAGGAAGCCCAGTGGTCCTGCTATAAACTAAGCATCACTGATATGTATGCTCAGGTCCCATCTCTCCTCAAATGTTAGTTCATCAATTTATACCTTTGTATAAATGACCTTTTTATATTTGTCAAACCAAAGCTTCCAGTATTTTCATTTCTCCACTCCCAGCAGAAGCTTGTATCTGGTCAACTGCTTCTTCAAAGTGATGTATCCACCACCTCTCTGTCCTCACTTCCCTCAATTATTCTTCCAGAGTCCAAGAAGCATCTCTTCACCACCTTGCCATCCTATGAAGGACCTAGAGCTACCATCATGTTGGCCTTGGTGTACCGACCACTAATGTGACTCATTGGAATGCTCTGAGGTGACTATCACAGTCCAAAGCAGGAATGGCCACAGGATAATTCATTCCCCTTAACAACCTCACAGAGATCGATTGCTGAGTTCAGCCAGGTCTCTCAGGAAGGGCTTTTTATTTCCTGTTGGCACCAGCTCTTGGCATAACTAATTGCTAAAGTTTGCCACACTCCAAATGTGTTTTAAACATTCCTCTTCCAAGCACCAGGGTCCAAAAGGTAATTAGCATCCTGCAAGTAGCAGACATGTGTGAAGTGTGGTCCTGCACCAAGCCCCCACCATGTTTCTAGGATTCAAGATACTTATCCATAAGGACCAAGGGACATGCAAGAATTCATTTAACCAAGGAGTCACCAAAATGACCAATGGAAACCTTCAGACTTCTCAGCAGGGAACAGCACTGGCTCACAAAGGGCTAATAACAGCTGCTTTGCAAGGACACAATGATCAATGCAGTGGGTCTCTGTGGGTATAATAAGGCAGAGGTTGATCCAGGTGTCGTGGTACTGATGTCTTGGCTGGTATAAACAAGAAGATTGGAATAACCTATACAGAATTGTTAACTGTCAATTAAAAGCCTACTGTATTTTATAAAGAAATCTATAATGCTCAACTGCTAGTCAGTGAAACCAAAACTTCCATAGCATTCAACCACAGGGAACATCATAAAGGGGATGTGCTACATCCAATTAGGAAAAACTGAAACACAAAAACAAGGATAGTGATGCAACCCCAAATTAACTGGAGCAGGAATCCAGGAACCCCCTCACTGCTGCAGGTCATGAGGTGATGAATCGTCAACACTCAGAAGCTAGGGCACAGGAAGGAGGGGCTGTCCAGAAGGACCCAGAGCAAATATGGTGGTTCAGCAGCATGCCCAGAAAATGCTCTGTTGCCCCAAAGCTGCCCTGGATTTTTCTTTCACCATCATTCCTCTCAAGAATCCTTCCAAAACCAGACAGAAACTGGTGGGAAGAATCCTGGAGCAAAATAGCAGGTGATTTACAAACAAGGGTGGTGAGCAATCTAGCAACTGACAGACAACCAGATGCCAGAAAGTCTCATTCCTTCTCTGTTCTCCTTGGTGTGTTAGAGCTTTTGCTTGTGTCCTTGTCCAGCCACTGATCTTCTGAACTAAAGGGTCTGTCTCCATAGGAAAGACTCCTATGTCCATACTGAAGGCTCAAATAATGTTACAGTTGTCTAGATATTTATTGCACACTAGAATATGTGCCAGGCACTCTGATAGGCAATGGGGGGGACCATTGAAAGAAATAAGATATAATTCTTGTTCTCGGGGATCTGTGTTATGGGGGGGCAGGGAAGGCAGATAAACAAGCACACAGCTCTCTGTGGCATGAAGTAAATAATTTATTTGAGGACAAAGACGGAATTGCCTTTGGGAAAATGAGAGATGCTTTCAGCAAGAGGTAACACCTTTTTCCCTGGATCTTAGATTGGGTGTATCAGAAGAATGGAATTCTGAGTAAAGGGAACAGTGACATCACATGCACCAAGTGAGTGTCAGAATATGATGGCTCTGAGGACACTATGAGACAAAGAGTGGAGCACATGGGAGAAGGATATAGACCAGGTCCAAAGCAAGGGCCGGTGTTAAAGGACCTTGAGTCCCACACAGCAGTATGATTGTAGAAAGTGACATCATAGGCTGGCATTTCAGAAAGATCTTTCTCAATGCCTGTGTGGTAGGAGAGCTGGACATGTTACAAGTAGAAACACGAAGAAGAGCTTGGGAAGCACATGCCTATCAAACAGATACTGGAGGGGAGAGTAAAGGAGGACACAGGGCAGCTGGCTCACAAACTGGCACCAATTTTTGTGCTATCGCACCCTGGCAATGGGTGCTTATGGTTTGTATAAAAAGAAAGAGACATACCTTTGACACCCAACACTGTGTCTGATGTCACTTAGCTTATCTACAGCAGATAAATTATTGGCACAGGCCTGGGGTCTTCCTGAGTATACCAGAGCAATGTAAGGTGAGCCATTTTCCCCAACTCATTCCTTGTCTCTACCTCCCTGGTTCACATACATGCATGCCACTGATATTTTGTCCCTTTATCTACTGGTTCCTGGGCTAATCAGCAGAAACCAACATCCCCACAGAGCCTTTTTGACAAATGGACTCCAAGCTTGCTTTAATCTTGTATTCATTCCTCTAGCTCCACCTTGTGTTCCCAACTCATACATTCTCTCCCCAGCTCCTAAGGCCTATAAGAAGCAATGAAGAACCAATGTCTTAGTTGAGGTTTCTACTGCTGTGATAAACACCATGACCAAAAGGAACTTAGGGAGGAACGTGTTTGTTTCTCTTTGCAGATCACAGTTCACTATTGAAAAAAGTCACAACAGGCAGGACCTGGAGGAGAAGCCATTGAGGAATGCTTTCACTGGCTCATCCCCTAGAGTGTCACTTCCTGCTTTCTTGTACACCCCAGGACTACCCACAATGGGTAGGGCCCTCCAACACTAATAACAATTAAGAAAATGGCTTACCCACAGGCCAGTGGAGGCATTTTTCTCAGTTGAGGTTCCATCTTCTAGTTTGTGCCAGGATGACATAAACCTAGCCAGCACAGCCACGGACATTCCTGAACAAACATCAGGAAGGAGGTAATGAAAATGGTGGTGACCTTTCATCTCTAGTCCTCAGAGGTGTTTTTGTTGTTGTTGTTTGGGTTGGGTTTTAAATAGATCCACTTTGTGACGTACACTGTCCTGGAACTCACTATGTAGCCCAAGCTGACCTCAGTCTCTCAGAACTCCTCTTGTCTTGGCCTCCTGGGTGCTAAGATTACAGGTTCTAAGGAGCATTAACTGAGCCATTCTAGGGGACTGGACTCAGAACCAGATCTGTCTTCCATGCCTGTCTCACAGTCCCATGGAACTGCAGGGATACATGTGTTGTTGGATGCTACCTTTGTGTAGGGCACTGTGGGGACCCAGGAGCGGGTGAGGAATGGCTTTTCCTATGGATTCACACTACAAAGGGCTCAACTATCTGCTAAGCTCCCTTCGCCAGCACTGTCCCCTGTTGCTTCCCACCATACATCTTCCTCAAATTAGCATTGGATGAATAGGAATTAGGAGGCAAAATGTCATGAAAATAGAGAAGGGTGGGGACATTTTTAACCCTTTTGGTTCTGTGCAAAGAGAATCATTCTTTTGGACTGACTTAGTAGGCTAGTTGGTATTCCCCAAGGGAAGAGTAGGTGTATGGGTTGATAAACACATTTTTCAAAACATCTTTGTATCAAAGCTCCGGGAAGAAGGCAAAAATGTAAAAGATAAATCGAAAAGAAACCAGGTGCTAGTAAGAACCCTGCACAGCTCTATGACAGTAAGGACCACAGACAGCTCCTGGAACAAGAGACAGTAAGGACCACAGACAGCTCCTGGAACAAGATAGGAACCCTGGACAGCTCCAGGAAGCCTCCTCTTCATTCAACAACTAGGCATCAAGCTTCTGTTGTATAAGGCTAATACAAGCATTAGGTGCTACACATCAGCCAGTTGTATGGTTCCCACACCAAATAAGACATCTGGCCAGACAGGCCAGAACTCAGTAGCCATCACTGGCATCACACACCCACACCTCCATGAGAAGGTGTCTCACCACCCAATATGCACTGGCTAGCAATAGTAAGGCCCTGTCCTTCTGATGTAGCTAAGACATAGAAACCGAGACCTCAGCCTCCAAGTCACTCCTCAACCAGTCCACAAGACAGGTTGGGCCTCTGAAACCCAAGTAAGGTCTCTGGCTCTGGGCCCCAGAGCCTTCCAGCCTGCTATTAATGCATTTACTCATGACTAGAGTACTTGTTCCTATTGAATTATCACCACCTGGTGGCCCAAACCAAAATTTGTCAAGTAAAAAGAGAGTTGGGAGCAACGAAGCTTAATGACCATTTGACACCATGGATTTGTCCTTTTCTAAGAAGGCTTAGCAGAACTTTCCCAGAGGCCTCATTAATTCTCCACACTAAGGCCCAGACATCTAGAGATTTGGCCTGCTCTGAAAGGCTCCTCTGAGGGAATTCCACACTCACCTCCCCTGACTCACTGTCCACTTAGCACCTCTTACTGGGCAGAAGTCCCACCTTGGCTCTAATCCCAGTCCCTCCTGCTGAAGTTAAAGCCCCTTTGCTTTGATGGGCATACACTGACTGAGCTGGATACACATCTCTTTGTTTTCTAGCTCAAAAGCCTCCAGATGGAGGGGATGTGGATAGACCACTGAGTGCAACGGACACAGGTGTGTCCTAATGGATTCAGGCATCCTCATTGTGATAGCAGAGCAAGCTTGAGATTCTTGTGTTACCTGCTCCCTAGCTGTCTTTAGAAGTGGATGAAGGAGTGACAGACAGGCCAACTGGAGGCAAAGATGTCGGCTGATGATTCTGGCAGCACACTACTGAGCACATGGGAGATAGCACTATGCACAAGGCCAGTCTTCAGAGGCCTGCAGAACCAGTTTTCATCTATAAGGCTGGAGTGACTTGCCCAGTTTGGGGGAAATGTTGGGAAGTTTAAGTGAGCTGGCTCTACCCAGAGTCTGGTCAGGGAACAAATCCAACTCTACAGATGTTAATCATCTGTCCCCTCCTTGCTTCCAAAGACTACTTTTTAAAAACCTCAATTCAGAGCAGACAAAGGATGTGCTACCAAGCTTGAGGACCTAAAATCAACATTGGAACCCTTATTGTGGAAGGAAAGAACCTAACTGACTCTTGCACATGCCATGACACGCAGCCCCGGGCATACAGTCAACAAGTAAATAAATGTAACAAAAACTCAGTTCAATCATTCTATGCACTCACTGCCCATCTTGCTCTAAAGAGACCCAATGAAATATTTACAAGCATACCAAGATGAAAGGTAAAAATAAAAATTGTATTCAGTTAGAACACACATCAGCATGTATGAACCAAAATGAAAATGAATAGGGAGGAGATAAGAGAAACAGTTCAAAACCTATGTGAGTGAATTGAACAATGCAAATACATTGCTAAGAGTCAAATGTTTAACTACAAAATTCCCAGAAGAAACACACACACACACACACACACACACACACACACACACACACACACAGGCACATTTATATTACATTCCTGACTTTAAACAAGAAGTTTGGAATGAGTGAGGCAAACTATGTTATCTGAACATGACAGGACTATTGTGTCTACGGACACACAGTGGCTCTGATTATTTATATAGGACCTGCACAAGACCAAGACAATTAACATTTCAGGGACATTGTGAGGGCCTCATCCCTACTGAGGGTCTGTCGAACATTAGTGGCTGCTAGGAGAGGGATTATCAGTTTTCTGTAGGGTTATGGTCCCTAGTAGGTTGACCATAATCTAGAGAATTGGCCACGCTCATTAACATATGGACAGCACTAATTAGATTCAGTGGGACATTAGGATATGAAGTTGGGAAGGAAAGATGGGACTTATCTAGGGGAAGAGAACATTGTACAAAATTCTCAAAGAACTGGGAAAACATTTTTATTTGGGAATTTCATGAACACATGCAGTGTATTTTGATCACGCAACTGTGTGTCTTCTTTTTGTTATTAAAACCCACCAAGCCAAATTTGGGCTTCCTATATTTTCTTTGATGTGTGGCCTTCCACTGTAGGATATTTTACCTAACAGAGCCCATATCCCTAGATAAAAGTGCCCTCCCCATCAGCCAGCACCTATCAATTGTCAATATCTTCTCATCCAGGAGTGGGGACTTGTGTGTCCCTCTCCCTTTTCCATGTTGGGATTTTGTCTGTCTTGTGCATTCTGTCACAACCCTTGTGAATTCATATGTACCACTCCCTTCCTGTGTCCAGAAAACTGTTTCCTTGTAGTCATCTGCCACCTCTGACTCTTAAAATCCTTCTGGCCCCTCTTCTGCAATGGTCCTTGAGCCTTAGGAGGAAGGAATGCAATATAATGTTCCAATTATATCTGAGCATCCCACAGTCTCTTATTCTCTGTAACTTGTCCAGAAGTGGATTTCTGCATTAACTGCAATACAATGCATAAAGAATCTCCTCTGATAATGGTTAAGAGATACATGAATCTATAGCTATAATGACAACTCATTAGGAGTTAGTTTAACAATATAGCATAATAAGATTAGCCAGTCCTCCCTAGCACTTATGACTAGTGTAACCACAGGTTCTTGACCCTAACAGTAGAGCCAGATATGAATTTTGTCTTGTGGAGTGGGAGTTAAATCTGACCAGAAAGTGGTTGGTTACTCCCTTGACATTTGTGCCATGATTACACCAGTAGGCCTGTCTTGTCAGGCCAATCATTATGGTTGCTCTCAGAATTTACAGCTGTTTAAGACAGATGATTTCTTTCTTCTTCTGATAGCATACATAGCACTATGAAAGCTAGCCATTAGGGACGAAGCCTTCATGTTAGTACCAGCCTGATTTCTCCGTGTTCTATGACTCAGGAGTATAGTGTCTTTAACAATAGAATCTTACTATCAAGGTTTGTAATGTATCATTCACAATATCTTAATAAAGCTTGGTGGAAGCATCTATAGGAATTCACTAGCCAACAACTCCAAAAGTTGTTGGCACTTGAGTTTTTATATTTTAGCTTGTTCAATCAGATGTTTTCAAATTAATGAACTTCACCTAGATTGTTGGCCTGCTCTTGAGAACTTTCATATGTTGTCATGGAGAACAGGCACATGTTTATCAGGGTTGCTTTAAAATGTTTAGGTCACCCCACCATCACCACCAAGTCTTATGTAAATGCTACAAAACTTTTTGTTTTTTTCATTTTTTGACATTACAATATAATCACATCATTTCTCTCTTCCCTTTCCTCCCTCCAAGTCTTCCCATGTACTCCCTTGCTAACTTTCAAATTCTTATAGGGGAAGACAGTTTCTCCCACTGCCAGCATTCCTGAATTGCCTGTGGTTCTTTGTGTAGGGTTGAAGCCTCATGAGCTTTCTCCCTCATCTGTGTTAGCATGTCTTTGGTGTGCATGTAACCTCAACTGTTTAACATTTGACAAAGATAGCAAAACCTAATCTGGAGAAGAAAAAAACATCTCAACAAATGGTGCCAGGGAGATTGGTTGTCCACAGGCAGAAGAATGAAATTATAATCATATCTATCACTTTGCACAAAACAAATTCCAAATGGATCTAAGTCCTAAATGTGAAAACCTGAAGCACAGAAACTGCTAGAAGAAAACAAAGAAGTACACTTCAGGACATAGGTATAGAAAAAGACTTCCTGAGTAAGACCCCATTTGCCCAAGAATTAGGGCCAGCAAATGACAAGAGAGACTTCTTAAGATAAAAAAGCTTCTGTACAGCTAAAAACAAAAACAAAACCAATCAACCAACAAAACAAAACCTATCACCTGAGTAAAGGGGAAGCCCATGGAACAAGAGAGAACCTTTGCTAACTATACATATGACAGGGAATTAATATCCAGAATATATATAAGGCTCAAAAAATCAAAATATGAGGTCTGAGGTCTGGACAGGGAGTTTTCAAAAAAAAAAAAAAAAGTGACTAGGAAATATCACAGTGTCAGATTGTGAAAGCTCAGTACATAGAAAGTACTCGAGTGCCATCTAGCGGCAACGTTGCATATCTGCATAGAAGGATGAAATTTTAGGGCTCTGAAAACATCTCAGTTCTGATGCTGTGTGCGCTGTCTCAGCCACCGGGAACATGACAACCTAGATCATACCTTCTAAGAGCTTGCATGATTTTTAAATACAGAAGAAACATAAAGTAAAAAAGTCATCCAGAAAAAATTTAAGTAAGGTAAAGTTCTAGAGGTGCTGCTTTGTAAGAGGGCTGGTGAGCAAGACTCTGATTACCTGAGCAGCCATTCCCAGAGAATGGCAGAGCCAGTGCAAGGGCTCTGAAGAGTGTGTTCTTGGTGTGGTCAAGGATTGCATGACCAAGAGGATCGAGGCACGTGAAGAAAATGAGGTAGGATGTAATGGTGGAATGGGGGCAGGGTATCGTGTCACATGCCTGTGAGCCTCTGGGAGGGATTTCATTGAGATGGGAAAGAATAAGAGAGTTTGGACCTGAACTTGTCCTGATCATAAGATTAATCAAAGACAGAGCATCAACAGCAGGGAGGGGTAGGGAGCTGGAGAAGAAATACAGAAAGCTGTCTGGTCCAGCGATCTCTTTGGGCACAGTGAGAAGGGTCATGTTCCAACTCTTTTTGAAAAAACAGTAGGGGCATGCAGGGAAATGGTTCAGCAGGTGAGAGCATTTGCAACACATGCCAAATGACCCGAATCCAATCCCCAGAACTCACATTAAATGCTGGATAATGTAGTATGCATTTGCAATCCCAGCACTACTATGGGGAAATGGGAAACGGAGAACTCAGCAAGGTGGAAGGTGAGAAGCAGCTCCTGCAGTCATCCTCTGACCTCCACGGGCACACTGTGGTACCCGTATATATCCACTCACTCACTCCATCAGCAACTTAGTTAAAATGAAATGTAGTGAGCAGTGTGAAGAGCTCGATCAATGAAATGCTTGCCAGACAAGTTCCATCCCTATCACCTGAAGCACCAGGGAGCTAGAGACAGGAGACTCCCAGAGCTCACTGACCAGCCAGCTTAATCTAATCATTAAGCCCCAAGCCCCAGAGAGAGGCACTATCTCCAAAGCAAGATGGGCATCACCTGAGTGAGAGCCTCTCAGGTTGTCCTCTAACTTCTATGCACATTCACGCACCCATAGGCACACATATACACACTAACTTCCACCTGAATGAATAAATAAATAATGCCATCTATGGGGATTGCAAGATTGGATTGAGATTTAATAAAAGGCCATGATAATAATAATATTTTAAAAAGAACCAGTGTTTGGGACCTGAAGAATCATTTGCTGAGATGAAGAGTCAGTGGGCTGAGCAGGCTAGCGGTGAAAGTTGTGGTGGCAACAACTTAAAACATCTGGTTCCCATCGTGTCTACACAGGAGGAAGTGGAGAGATGAGTGCTAGTGTTCAGTTCATCTCACTTTCTCCTTTTGATTTGGTCCAGTCCCATCCCATGGAATGCTGCTACCCACAGTTGCATTGGGTCTTCCCCTCTCAGTTAACCTAACCTACATCACCCTCACAGGCGTGCCCAGAGTCCTGTCTCCTGGCTGATTCTAGATCCTGTCAAGTTGACAATTCCAAACAGTGCACCATCTCACAGGACCCCTGATGGGAGATGCCATTACATATATATGTTACTCAGACTGGTTAATAATAAAGCACTGTTGGCCAATAGGAAAGGAAGATAGGAGGGACTAGGAGACAAGGAGGAAAGAGGAAGTAGGAAGGAGGAGTCAGGATGGAGAGCCTGGAGAGAATAGAACCGCCATTCCTCTGCTCTCGGTAAGACCATGTGGAAATACATGGAAATGGGTTAATAATTAACACAGAGCTAGCCGATAAGAAACAAGTATCTGGGCCAACAGCATAATATCAAATACAGAGTCTCTGTGCATTATTTGGGGCTGGCACGGTGGCGGGACAAGACCAGCAGTGACAGGCGGAAAAACCCATACTCTTTACAGACCCCTGTAAGTGTTCACACTGTCTGGAATAAGATGGATGTCTAGTAGCTAATCGTTTCTTTCCTCCCCCTTCCCACAGAGGACCACCTCCTTGCTCTTTAACCAAGCTCTTCTAATTCCTGCCCCCATGAGTGTAGTTTTCCAGACCAAGATTCACTCAACCCCTGCCCCCAACATGGGGCCAATATCTGTGGCCTGGGAGCACCTACTATGTATCAATCAAGAACTGAGCAATCAAGAAGCTCCTGGGACCGGGTGGCCTCTTGCTCACACTTTTGAAATTCATTGCATAGAGGAACTCAGACCCTCGGGGGTCAGATGAACAGGTTGTGCACAGAGGACCTGGAAAGCCTTGATCATCATTTTAGAAATCCTCCCCATGAAATCTGCGTGATACAAAACACAGCTGCCAGGAGGCCCCGCCCACTGCACTGAAGCATGGCAGGGGGACAGGAGCCAGGGATTCCATTGCTACAGGGCACCTCACCTCCACTTTCCCAAGAGTCCTAAGGCTGGTCTCACATTTGTGGAATAACCCACTCCCCATGAATCCTGTGGCCAGGGTTTCACTTGCACGTTCTACTTAAATTTCACAAGTACTCCCTGAGGGAGAGGCTGCTATTGTTCCACCTCGCAGATGAGAAACCGAAGGCTCACAGTTCAGCCTTCATCTTCTCTAGTGCCACGTTCCACAGTGTTAGTCCCTGGCCAATGGAGGTACATTGTACAAAGTAACAAATGTGCATAACAAAGAAAGAGTTTTGAAAGCTGGAAGTTTTTTTTAAGGTACAAGTAAAGGGGAACCCATCAGAAACAGCTGATTTCTTAATGGAAATTAAAAGGCCAGAAAATCCTGGAGCAGTGAACTTCAGACTCTAAAAGGCCATGGACACCAACCTTAGACTGTTCCACCCAGCAAAACTGTCTGCCATAGTTGAAGGAGATGAAGGGGATGTCTTCTGTACATATGTTTCTCTTATTGGCAGGTGGATGAAATACTGTCAGCCAATAGGGCAGCAAAGTAGATGGGACTAGGATATAAGGAGGATTCTGGGAAACGTAGGCAGAGTCAGTCACCATGAAGGCTACCAGAGGAGTTGTAAGTCACAGCCTCATGAAAATACATAGATTAGTAGAAATGGGTTAGTAATTAGGACAGAGCTAGCCAGTAAGAAGCCCTAGCCAGTTCCCAAGAGTATTATAATTAATATAGTCTCTGTGTGTTATTTGGGGCTGACACAGCTCTGGGATCAGGCTGGCTGGGAAGGAATGCCCATAACAAAAAGAGATTTTTTTTTTCACGAACACAAACAGGTTAAAAGAACTCATGTCCACCAAGCCAGTCCTATAGAGAATACCAGAAGTAGTACTTCTGAGAGAAGAAAGGAATAAGCATAGCTAAGAGAAAGAAACAAATAACTACAGATACTGAAACACAAAGCATGAGTAGCAATGCAAACAACCATAAAACAATAAGATGGCTATAGTTCCCTCTCGACATGTAAAATAATAAATAAATAAATAGAAATCCACAGCAACACAGATTACAGAATGCCTGAAAATAAATGGAAATTAAATAATGAAAAAATGGCTATAGTTAATAAGTTTAAGTATTAATGCCATCAATTTTCCAATCGTAACAGATTAGCTGAATGATAAAAAACAAAATCCATCTTTCTGTAGTTGACAAGAAAATCGTCTTAGCATTCAAGATAGGTGTGATGTTTAAAATGAAAGGATGGAAATAAGCAAATGCACCCAAGAGGCAAGCAGGTATTGCTGTCCTTATCCAACAAAATAGACTTCAAACTAAAACCAGCCAGAAGACAGAAAGATGCTGTATTATAATCAAGAGAACAATTAAACAAGAAGATATTACAATCCTAAACATATATGAACCAAACTCTGGTGCACCCAATTTCATAAAGAATGTACCACTGGAATTAAAGATGCAGATTAACTTCAACTTAGGTTTCAATAACAGGTGATTTAAATATTTCTATTCTTTCTCCAATAGGTAATATGCACAAAAAAATGGAGAAACAGCAGAATTAAATGACATAATACACCAAATGGACCTGAGATCACTATCTTCAGAATATTCCAAACACCAAACTCAGTAGATACTTAATAGCCATGGAAACTATCTGTGGTGGTTTGAATGAGACTACCACCCATAATTCATATAGTTGAGTACTTTGTCCCCAGTTGGTGGAACTGTTTGGGAAGGATTGGGAGGAGTAGCCTTACTGGAAAGTGGTGTGTCTCTGGTAGTGGGCTTTCAAATTTCAAAATCCCACTCTGACCCAGTTAACTCTTTGCCTCATGCTTGTAAATCAGATGTAAGCTCTCAGCATGATGCGTGCCTGCCCACTGCCACACTTCCAGCCATGAGTTTATGGACTCTAGCACTCTGGAACCATGAGCCCACAAGTTATATGTCTTCTTTTAATAAGTTACCTTGGTCATGGTATTTTGTCACAGTGATAGAAGTGTAGTGAGATAGTCCTTCTGTGGCACTGACCACGCCCATTGGGGGTGGAGCCATGGGCGGAGTGACCTGTGGAAGGAGATCGGAGGGAGAGCCAGGAAAAGCTCTTGCTTGCGTGGGTTGAATTTCCTGGTGTTCATCTGTCTAGGTTGTAAGTTATTTCTCCCTGAATAAACATCTATTCGGCCTATTTGTTTATCCTGATCCTTATTTAACCGCCATATAGAAGAGTAACTGAAATTATTTTATAAAGTACAAAATGAAGAAAAAATTAAATTGCTTTTATGAAACCAGTATTGCCCCTCTACCAAAACCAAATATAAATCCAAGAAAATAAAAGATTTCTTTAATCTTTCTAATGAATGTAAAAACTGAAGTTCTCCATAAAATACTTATAAATGTGAATTCAAGAACACATCAAAAAGTTCATCAACCATGATCAAATCAGCTTCATCCCAGAGGTATAGTATAGTAATGGTTCAATATAAGTAAAAAAAAAATCAATAGATGTAATTCACCACATACTTTCTAGATACAGAAGAGGTCTCTAAGAAAATCTAACATCCCCAATGATGAAAGTCCTAGAGGATCTAGTGATACTAGAGCTATATCTCAACATAAAATAAAAGACTCATGGCCAGTCTCATACTAAATAGAGGAAAACTGACAGCACTTCCTCCAAAACCATGAATAAAGCAAGGATGTTCATTTCCCCCATTCCTGTTCAGTACAATGCTTGAAGTCTTAGCTGGGCCAATAAGACAAGGACTTGAAGGGGTTACAAATAACAAAAGCAGTCAAAATGTTCTTATTTGCAGATGATATGATTCTGTACATAAAAGGCCTACAGACTCTACCAGAAAACTCTGACAGCAGGCAAACACATTCACCCAAGTGGCAGGATAGAAAATTAGCAAACAAAATCAATAGCCTTGCTATACACCAACAACAGATTCATTGAGCAAGAAATCAGGGAAACAATCTCATCCACAGGAGCCTTAAAATTAAAATAGGATAAATAATAACTGTAATAAAGGGAATGAAAGACTTGTACAATGAAACCTTAAAGACACCAGAGAATTAAATTAAAAAAGATTGAAAAACTTTACATAATCCTGAACAGTAAAAGAACTTCTGAGGATTTCACTTCTTGATCTGTTCCATAAAATAGAAAGGAAAAGAATAGTACCAAATTCATTCTGCAAAGCCAGCCTTACCCTAATGTCAAAACACAATGAGAATCTGACAACAAAATTCCACAATGAATCGGTTACCACAATGAACATAACACACAAATATTATCAATAAAATACTTACAAAGCAAGTTTGAAGACACATTAAGGTACCACAACCAAACTATTTTCATTCTAGGAATGCACAGATTGCTGACTTTTGCAAATCAATAAATCTAATACAGCCCAGAGACTTAAGAACAAAAAACATATGATAATCTCAATAAACAAATAAAAGGCATTTTACAGAGTTCAGTGTGGCATCATGAGGAAAGGTCTAAACAACCAGGAATATAAGGAACATCCCTCAACATAATGGAAGTTATCCTCTAGAGTAGTGGTTTTCAACCCTCCTAATGCTGCAATCCTTTAATACAGCTCCTCATGTTATGGTTCCCCTAATGAGATATTCACTTTGTCCAGCACCTGTAGCACTGACCACTCCATTGGGGGTGGGGACAGGGACAGACTTTACCTGGGGAAACTAGGTCTGGGGAAGGAGCCCCGGAGCACTCCCTTGCTTGCAGCATGGGGACAGAAGAGCATCTGGAGGCATCCCTGGGACCAGGAACCTGCTGGTGTTCATCTGTCTCTGTTGTAAGTTATTTATCCCTGAATAAACATTTATTCAGCCTATCTGTTTTCCTTGACCCTTATTAAACCACAATACAGTATGGCATCATGAGGAAATGTCTAAATAACCAGGAATATAAGGAACATCCCTCAACATAATGGAAGTTATACTCTAGAGTAGTAGTTTTCAACCCTCTTAACGCTGCAGCCCTTTAACACAGCTCCTCATGTTATGGTTCCCCTAACAATAAAATTATTTTTGCTACTTCATAACTGTAATTTTACTACTGCTATGCTTAATTGTAATTTGCCTACTGTTACACATCATAATGTAAACATCTGGTATGCAGGATATCTTATATGTGCCCTGAAAGGGGTCGCTCCCCACATGTTGAGAACCATTGATCTAGATGCTAAGCATATAGCCACCATTATACTAACTGATAAAATCTGAAAACATTTCTTCTAAAATCGAGAAGGAGACAAGAGTGTTCATACTCTCTACTCTTGTTCAGTATGGTATTCACAGACTGAGCTAGAACAGGAAGGCAAGAAAAAGAAATAAAGGGGATACATGCAAAGAAACAAACAAGTCAAATTATTTCTGTTTGTGGGTAACACAGTCTCTTACTTCAATGTCTCTAAATCCTTCACCAGAAAACTTTCAAGTCTGATAAACACTTCCAGCAAAGTCAAAAGATGCAAAATCAATATACAAAATCCCACAGGCTTTTCATCAGACAGACAGACAGACAGATCGATCTAACCAAAGAAGTAAAATAATTCTACAATGAAAACTTAAAATGCTGAAGAAAAAATTAGAAGAAAGTAATAGAAGATGGAATTGCCTCTCAAGGTCATGGGTTAGAGAAATTAATCTTGTGGGGGGAAATGACCATATTACCAAATCTAATCTACAGAGTCATGTAATTCTTCATCAAAATCCCAGTGAAATTCTTCACAGAAAGAGTTACTTTAGATCATATGAAAATATAAATACTTTGATATAGCCAGAATAACCCTAACCAGAGAGAACAGTGTTAGAGGCATCACCATCTATGAGATTAAACTATACTACAAGGCTATGGTAACAAAAACAGCATAACATTGATACAAACACACAAAACAAAGACACAGAATGGAAGATCAAAACACAGTCCAACCGGCCTAAAATTTAATACAGGTATCAGAAGCATATGTTGGGGAAAAAGAAGACTTTCAACAAATAACACATGGGAAACTGATGTCCACTCATAAAACAATCATTCATATCTTTCACCTTTTTCAAAAATCTACTCTAAAGCCTTGAAATTCTAAAAATATTAGAGGAAAATAGACAAAACACATCAAGATGAAAGCATAGTTAAGGGCTTTCTTAATAAGCCCCAATAACTGACAAATGAGATTATGCAAAATTGAAAAGCTCTTGCATAGCCAAGAAAACAGTTAACTTAATGAAGTGACAGCCTATATAATGGTAAAGAAAAATAAATCTTTGCCAACTGTTAAGTCCAAAAAGAAGTTAAAAATCTATAGGTTCTAGAAAGATGGTGAAGGTCAAGGTCACATAGTATTACAGTGTGATTTTGGAAAGAAATGTGAGATAAAATGAGAATATGGAGAAAAGAAAATTCATGAAATAGTGAACAAATTTTGTAGTTGGAGAATAATTTAGCACTTCTAAACTTGGGGTAATATGTAGATCATATATGTATGAGCAGGTAATGGGGCCAGCCCTGGACTGTGGTTGGGATGGTTTAGTTTTGTTTCATCTTTTGGGGGGCAGTCACAGACTCAAATAACTACCAGGCATGATACCAGAAGCTATGGAAAGATATGATGATGCTATACAACAGTGTGCTCACATTTAGCAAGAATATCCAATTAACAATGCCACCAGAAAGCATGAGATTGCCATTCGGAAAGCCTAAGAGAAAAACATGGCAGCCATTTGAGGGCTAAATGAATATCTGAAACAATTTGTTGAAGAAGAACTTGCATAAATTTGCCTCAATGAACATGACTGTGCAAGAGCAGCCTTTTGTTTAGACCAGCTAACAGTGACTACTCCACACAACCATTTAAACTGTCAGGAGTGTGAAAAGTCAAATATAGGCAGGGTGCACTCAAAAATCTCAAGCATTCAAGAAACCAAACAACAGAAATATGAGAGCTCTGTTTGGGTTGACATGTCTGCAGGCCATCTTGGTTCCAATCCAAAGAAAGTAGAAAAACAAAAAAGGACAACATGAAGTATGCTACTGGGGGGATTAGTCAAATAAACAAGAGTTTGTCTGTTTCCAGGTAAAAAGGAAACCAAATATTCTGTTAAAGAGATTGAAAACATGCTGCAAACATTGCAGATCACTCAGTGTTAAGGTTTCAAACTCTCACTGACATTAGAGTTTAAAGAAAAGAAATTTCATAATTGTACAATTGAACTTATTTCTCTTTGACTTTTTATTAAATGCACAGTGCTATTTATATTCCAATTCTTTGTGAGGAAGTCAGTTATAAAGAATGTGTTTATATAAACCTGAAATTGCCTTTGTCTACTATCAAGAAGATGGAAGGAAGGAATCCATGGAGGAAAGATTTAAGATCTATTGACTAAATATTAGTTCATCATATCACACACGTGTGCGTGAACACACACAAACTAAACTTTTTTAGATTTTGTTTATTAAAAATAAATTCTTCTTTTATACATCTTAACCAGTTTCCCCTCCCTCCACTCCTGTTTCCCACTCCTCCCTTCTCCCCCAGATCCTGTACCTCTATGTTTCCTCTTCATAAAATAGCAAACCTCCAAGAGACAACAGCCAAACAGGACAAAACAAGACACAATAAGGCAAGGCAAAAGCCCTCCTATGGAGGCTGGATAAGTCAACCCAATACAAGGGAAAGAGTCTCAAAATCAGGCAAAAGAGTAAGAGATACGCCTGTTCCTGCTGTTAGGAGTCCCACAAAATCAACAGCCAATATGCAGAGGACCCGATATAGACTATGCAGGCCTCATGCTTGCCATTTCAGTCTCTGTGAGCCTGTGTGAGCCCTGCTTAGTTGAATTGGTTGGCCATGTTATTATTGTGTCCTATTTCCTCTGATTCCCACAATCTTTCTCCCACCTCTTCCTCAGAGTTCCCCAGTCTCCAAGTGAAGAGACTTGATAGAGACTCTCTCTCTCTCTCTCTCTCTCTCTCTCTCTCTCTCTCTCTCTCTCTCTCTCTCTCTCTCGATGGGGCATGTTCTTCAGTATGCTGTGAATATATGTTTCCATTATTGGTTGATGAATAAAGTTGTTTCAACCAATGGGCAGGCAGGATGTAGCCAGGTAGGAAGTATAAGCAGGGCTAGCAGACTAGAAGTCTGGGAAGAGGAATGCAGAGAGTCACAAGAGAGCCACCATGTAGCCACCAGAGGGGTAACGTGCTGGAGCACTATGGGTAAGCTACAGCCTCTTGGCAATACATAGTTTATTAGAAATTGGTTGATAGTTTAGAAAAAGCAAGCCATTAAGAAGCCCAAGCTATTGGCCTAACAGTTTATAATTAACAAAAGCTTCAGTGTATTTATTTGGGACTAAGAGGCTGAGGGACCAGGTGGGACAGAAACTCATCTTGACTTTATTTCTTGACCAGTCATGTTGGGCTCTACTCTAGGTCTCTGAGCTATCCAGTCTCTTGTTTCTGGCTATCCAAGCAGTGTCAGCCTTGGCTCCCTCTCATAGCATGGGCCTCAAGTTAAACAACACCTTGGTTGGTCACTCCCACAAGTTCTGAACCACCATTGTCCCAGCACATCTTGCAGGCAGGGCAGATTGTAGGTGGAGGGTTTTGTGGCTGTGTTAATGTCCATATTTCTCTTTCCATAGCCTGCAGACTACATTCCTGGGCCAAAGAGACTAGAACATAAAGGTGAAGGCTTCAAGCCCCCAGCATCTCAACATCTTTACAGCCAATGAGCTGAGCAAAAGTTGTCTTTAGCAATGGTGCACCACTGGGAATTTACAAAGGTGTCCTTCTGTTCTACCAGTAGCCTGGGTTTTTAGAACTCTCCTCAGCCAACAACTCAACTGAATGTAACCCAGCCCCACCACTGGAAGCCTTGCCTGGCTACAAAAGATGGTCAGTTCAGACTCCACATCCTCTTCTGTTACTAGTACTCACTAGAGCCCCCCTCAAGGATTCCTGGAAGTTTCCACTGCATTAGGTTTCTACCTCTCCCCCAAATGCCCTGCAATTCCAGCTATCTCTCCCTCCATTGCTCCACCACACCTGACCTCTCCTGCTCCTATCCTCACCCATCCCAGCCTACCCTCAGAATCTATTTCCCTTTCCAAGGGAAATCCATGCCCCCATAGCCCTACTCTCTACCTAACTAATGGTGGGTGAATTATAACTTATCATTTACTTAAGCACTAATGTCTACACATAAGTGAATACTTACCATATTTTTCTTTCTGGGTCTGGGTTACCTCACTAATGGTGATTCTTTTTCTAGTTGCATCCATTTGCCTGTAAATTTCATGATACCATTTTACTTTAATTCATGAGTAATACTCCATTGGGTAAATGTACCACAATTACTTTAACTATTCTTCAGTTGAGGGACATCTAGATTGCTTCTAGTTTCTAGCTATTATAAATAAAGCTGCAATGAACATGGTTGAACAAGCAAGTGTCTTTGTGGTATGGTGGTATATGTGGTACAGGCCCAAGAATGGTATAGCTGGGTCAGAAAATTCCCAATTTTCTGAGGAACTGCCTTTTTGATTTCCATAGTGGTTTTATAAATTTGCACTCCCACCAGCAATGGAGGAATGTTTCCATTGCTCCACATCCTCATCAGCATGAGCTGTCACTTGGGTTAGTGATCTTAGCCATTCTGACAGGTGTAAGGTGGAATCTCAAAGTAGTTTTGATTTTCATTTTCCTGATGGTTAAGGATGTTGAACACTTCTTTAAGTGTTTCTCCACCATTTGAGATTCCTCTGTTTAGACCTGTACCCAATTTTAATTGGATTATTTGTTTTTTAATATCTAGTTTCTTGAGCTTTTTATATATATTTGGATATTAAACCTCTTTCTGATGTGTAATTGATTTTTAAAAAGCCTTTTCCCATTCCATAGGCTACCTCTTTGTCCTATTGATGGTGTCCTTCGCTTCAATTTCAGGATGTCCCATTTGTCAATTGTTGATTTTAGTGTCTGAGTTATAAGTGTTCTGTTCAGAAAGTTGTCTCCTGTCCCAATGCATTCAATGCTATTTCCTGCTTTCTCTTCTATAAGGCTCAGTGCGTCTGGTTTTATGTTGAGGTCTTTGATCTACTTGGACTTTAGTTTTGTGCAGGGTGAAACATATATCTATTTGTATTCTTCTGCATGCTTACATCTAGTTTGACCAGTACCCTTTGTTGACACTTTCCTTTATTGCATATGTCTTCATTTAAAAAATGAAGTGTGTATAGGTGTGTGAATTTATGTTGGGATCTTCAATTTGATTCCATTGACAGCCTGTCTGTTTGCATGCCAATTGCATGCAGTTTTTTTTTTTTATTACCATAGCTTTGTAGGACAACCTGAAGTTGGGGATGGTGATACCTCCAACAGTTTTTTAATTATTTGGGATTGTTTTAGTTACCCTGGGTTTTTATTTTTCCCTACGAAATAGAGGATTGCTCTCTAGCAAATATTCTTAAATACAACTTTCTGTTGAATCGAATGCGAATTACAGTTGATGAACTTGTTTTCATTGGTTGTTTTTGTCGACACTGACAGAACAGATGATTTTGTGTATTGAAGCAAGTCTATTATGCATATTATATGTGCTTAACTCAGTGGTTTGTTTTTTATTTTTTTATAGATTTTTCAACTGTTTCCAGTCAAAATTTCTGTAAGAGCCACCTCTAACAAAATAATATTGCTCAGTTATTTTAATATGCTAGCTATAACCTATAGAACTGATGCGAGTAAGATTAACAATGGTCTTTATATCACTACCTGGAAGCCAGCCCCCAGCAGCTCAGGGCTCAAAGGGAAATCATGGAGTCTTTGGGAGACTTTTTTACCTGAGGGGGTTAAGGGAAAAACACTCATACTCTGTCTTGATGGTTTCCTTATTTATTCTTTTGTGTTCTTCATTCTGTGTTCTATATTGTCTTTTCTTATCTCTATCCAGAAATGTCCCTTCTAACTCTCTTGATGTTCTCCTCTTAATTCTCTCATTCTTGATGTTTTCCTTTTAACCAATTTTAACTTGAACTCTCTTCTTTCCCTTACAGCTTATATACCCCAGCAAAACCTTTCAGACAAACATTACAATGTGGTTACATTCTGTCTTTCGAGTGAATGAATACAAGTGAAAAATCGCATGTTTTCTATATCCCTTACATGATTAAACATTTTACATATTTTCATTATAGGTGAAAAATAAATTATCCCAAGAACACGTGTATATTCATACCCAAGCAACTTGTTTTAGATTAGCCATGTAAGCAAGCAAGATATTCCTCTCAGTCAGGTATTTTACTGGCAGGCTGCATTTTGCAGTTACAAAGAAAGGGCCAATTAATTTATTATGTATCTTGAAAGGTAATCTTATAAGGAATCTCAAAGGAATCACAAATCTAAACTTTTGTATGTGAAAAAGAATCAGTCAGCTCTACTTTAAATCTTTAGGATGCATACATACTCAGCAATAGTTATTTTTTTATATCAGGAGATTGAGGGCAAAAATGGGTAAAAGGGATTAATCACCACCTTTGGTCATAAACCAATCCTAGCAAGAAAAGTATGTCAGCTAGTAATAACTGGGCCACTTTGTTCTTGTTCCCTCATCTTAAAGAGTTCCTCATTCAACTATGTGCCTTTCTAAAACTTTAGATTATCCCCTTAGGTATTTTTTTTTACCTCAAAGCTATTATCAAATCATCTGATAGAACCTGAAGTTATTATAAGGCTTTGTTTCAGCTACTGATGCACACCAAAACCTATTAACAACATATCTTCCAACATTAATTGTTTTTCTTAATCATTAACCTAAGTCACAGTCTATGAACGTCAATAGAAACTCATGTGTTCTAGCCATGTGATACTTCCTTGTTTTAATTTTATCATCAAAGCTCTATTTAAACTATCAATTACACAATACAGCTTAGGGAGGAACCATATTCATAATAGTCCACATGGGGGAAAAAAAACGGGATGTTTCCATTAGATAATGTTACATTACAGGGAGTGGGAATCTTCCCACACCCATTCACACCATGCCAAATACCAAAGAAAAATGGCAGTGGCAACCATGTAAAGGCACAGCATGCTGAAGCAAAAGACATTCCAGGGTGTGTGGTCTAAGGGCCTTTCCTTTCAGAGATTCACTCATCAGGAATTTGCCTGCTGGTAGGCTAACACCTCAAACTTCAATTGCCACCCGCTGCTCCTCTGACAAGATCACTGCAAGTTTAGGTGCTTAGCCAGGGTATCACTCTTCCTAAACCATTATGTTCCTTTTCCTGTAATATGGCCAAAAAGACTTAGTGCCTTTTTAAAAATTCTCATTGCTTCCCCTCTGATATGAGACTTACAACTGGTGTAGGTCCTCCCCAGCAATGCCAGACAACTACAACCAATGTTTGAGATGGTTAAGTAAGAAACCTTCAGGAAACAAATCATTCAGAGACTAGGGAAGTCACTTGTGTGAATACCACCAAAAGGTAAGCAGTAAAGAGATGTTGTAGAAAATTAGATCATTAGACATATAGAAGACAGACAGACATCTCAGAATCAAACCCAATCATGACACGTTCAGCCTCAGCTCTTGGGATTTTGAGGGCAGAGTCTTACTGTGTTCCAAATGCAGGTCAAGAACTCACTAGGTAGCCCAAGCTGGACTTGAACAGGTAATCTTCCTGTCTCTGCTTCCCTAGTGATGGGATTACAGGGATGCCCATATCCAGCCATAAATAGTTTCTAACACATAACTCTCTTAAAGTAAATGTCCTACTATCTGCAGTTGTAAAGTCAGAGCTAGAGACATTGCCTGTAATAGCCAGCTAGTTCTTTTCAGAAATAGGTTCAGCTGAAATCAAGATTCTTGACTGCATCTCAGAAAACAACTTTAAGATAAGTCAGTGTGAATCTGAGTTGTATTAACTAAGATTAATGTAGATTTAAGTAGGAGGTAAATACAAAAGAGGCACTTGGTGCAAGGATAATATGCACCCTTAAGAATTGTGAATGTGCTGGCTGGTTCTGTCAGCTTGACACAAGCTATAATCATCAGAGAGGAGGGAACTTCGAATGAGAAAATAACTATAAGACTGCTATAGTGGACCATTTTCTCTATTAGTGATTGATGTTGGAGGGCCCAGGTCATTATGGGTGGTACTACTCTTGGGCTGATGATCCTGAGTTGTTTTGTTTTGTTTTTTGAGACAGGATTTCTTTGTGTAACAGTCCTGACTATCCTGGAACTCACTTTGTAGACCAGACTGGCCTCAAACTCACAGAGATCCACCTGCCTCCGTCTCTCGAGTGCTGGGATTAAAGGTGTGCACCACCACCACCCAGATTAATCCTGGGTTCTATAGGAAAGCAAGCTGATCAAGTCATAGAGGGAAAACCAATAAGCAACACCCTTCCATGGCCTCTGCATTAATGCCTGCCTCCAGGTTATTCCCCTGATTGAGTTCCTGTCCTTCAGTGATGGACTATGACATGGAAGTGTAAGCCAAATGAATCATTTCCTCCCCAGGTTGTTTTTTGTCATGGTGTTTCATAATAATGCCTACATGTCCTAACAAAAGTCAATATACAATTTTGCTCACTTAAAATCAGCCCCCCTTCTCACATTCTCTCTGTATGTATGTTTGTATGTAGTATGTCTCTCTCCAATAAAATGAGATCATAAGGTGGTTCCAGGGCTGCATTGGATAAGACTGCAGCTGAAAATGCAAAACCACATGTCACAATGGTTGCACAAAGCAGTTAATATTCTTTTGCTATAAAGTTCATGATTTTATTTGTGATATTCCCAGAGGAAGGTATACAAATGGGAAATAAGAAGACCCTAATCAAAGGTTTTATGTGCTTAGTTTAAGCACAATTTTGTGTTATTTTAACATTATTATTCTAATTATCTGCGCACAAAAATTAATGTTGACTTTTCCAGGTAATCTCACAGTGAATTTGTTGTCTTGACTTTAGCTGGTGAAATAGACTTTGCCTGACTAAAAAGTAAGAAGTCATATTCACCTTTATCATTTTAATTTTCTGGTTTGTCTTTCCATCCTGCTTTGCTACCACTAGATGGCAATCACACATTTGATAAGGGACACAGTATAATCATAGTAGTCCCTGCTTATAGAGCCTCTTAGAAAGAAGGTCCATACCATGTTCCTCTCTTTGTGACTGAGTTACCTCATTCAGGATGGTTTCTTCAAGTTCCATCTATTTGCCTGCGAATTTCAAGATTCCATTGTCTTTTTTTCCACAGAGTAGTATTCCATTGTGTAAATGTGTCACATCTTCTTTATCCATTCTTCACTTGAGTGGCATCTAGGTTGCTTCCAGGTTCTTGCTATTACAAATAATGCTTCAACGAACATAGTTGAACAAATGTCTTTGTTACATGCATGTGGATCATTTGGGTATATGCCTTAGAGTGGGATTGCCAGGTCATATGGTAGACTGATTCCCATTTTCCTAAGAAACTGCCATACTGATCTCCAAAATGGCTATATAAGTTTACACTCCCACCAGTAGTGGAGGAGTATTCCCCTTTCTCCACACCTCTCCAGCATAAGTTGTCATTGGTGTTTCTAATTTTAGCCATTCTGGCAGGAGTAAGATGGTATCTCAAAGTTATTTTGATTTGCATTTCCCTGATAGCTAAGGATGTTGAGTACTTTCTTAAGTGTCTTTCAGCCTTTTTTATTTCCTCTATTGAGAATTCTCTCTTCAATTCTGTACCCCATTTTTAAATAGGGTTATTTGGTGTTTTGGTGACTAGTTTCTTGAGTTCTTTGTAGGTTTTTTAGATCAACCCTCTGTCAGATGTAGGGTTGGTGAAGATCTTTTCCCAGTCTGTGTGCTGCCGTTTAGTCTTGTCAACTGTGCCCTGTGCCTTACAGAAACTTCTTAGTTTGAGGAGGTCCCATTTATTAGTTGTCAATATCAGTGTCTGTGCTACTGGAGTTATGTTTAGGAAGTGGTCTCCTGTATTAATTTGTTCAAGTGTACCTCCCACTTTCTCTTCTAAGAGATTCAGTGTGGCTGAATTTATGTTGAGGTCTTTGATCCATTTGGACTTGAGTTTTGTGCATGGTGATAGACATAGGTCTATCTGCAGTCTTCTACACACAATCATCAAAGTTGTGCCAGCATCATTAGTTAAAGATGCTTTCATCCTCCCATTATATACTTTTAGCTGTTTTGTCAAAAATCAGGTGTTTGTAGGTATGTGGGTTAATATCAGGATTTTTTATTAGATTCCATTGGTCTACCTGTCTATTTTTGTGCCAATACCAGGCTGTTTCTGTACTGTACAGGGTTATTTTGGCTATCCTAGGTCTTTTGTTTTTCCATATAAAGATTATTATTATCCTTGTAAGGTCAATGAAGAATTGTGCTGGAATTTTAATGGACATTGCATTGAGTCTGTAGATTGCTTTTGGCAAGAATGCCATTTTTACTATGTTTATCCTACCTATCCAAGAGCATGGGAGATCTTTCCATTTTCTGGTATCTTCTTTAATTTCTTTCTTTAAAAACACGAAGTTCTTGCTATATAGGTCTTTCACTTGTTTGGTAAGCGTTACCCCAAGATACTCGTTGTTTGTGGCCATTGTAAAGGCGATGTTTCTCTGATTTCTTTCTCAGCCCTTTTGTCATCTGTATATAGTAGGGCTTCTGACTTTTTGAGTGTATCTTCTATCCTGCTAGTTTATTGAAGGTGTTTCTCAGCTGTAGGAGTTCCCTGGTAGAGTTTTGGGGTCGCTTAAGTAAACTAGTATATCATCTGCAAATAGTGAAAGTTTGACTTCTTCCTTTCCAATTTGTATCATCCCCTTGATCTCCTTTTGTTGTCTTATTGCTTTAGCTAGAACTTCAAGTATATGGAACTTCAAGTATATAGAACTTCAAGAGATATGGAGAGAGAGGGCAGCCTTGTCTAGTTCCTGGTTTTAGAGGAATCGCCTTAAGCTTCTCTCCATTCAGTCTGATGTTGGCTGTTAGTTTACTGTATATTTCTTTTATTATGTTTAGGTATGTTCTTGTTATCCTGATCTTTTAATGACCTTTATCATGAAAGGGTGTTGAATTTTGTCAAAGGATATAGCATCTAGTGAGATAATCATGTGGTTTTTCTTTTAAAGTTTGTTTATATGATGGATCACATTGATAGATTTTTGTGTGTTGAACCATCCCTGCAACCCAGGGATGAAGCCTACTTGGTAATGGTGGATGATTTTTCTGATGTGTTCTTGGATTTGATTTGCCAGTATTTTATTGACTATTTTTGCATCAATGCTTATGAAGGATATTGGTCTGTAGTTCTCTTTCTTAGTTGTGTCTTTGTGTGGCTTGGAGTGGAGAGGGAAACTAGGAGAAAAAGAAGGGGAGGAGAGGAAAGCACTTGGGACTAGGAAGATTGAGTCAGGGGAGGAATAGACAAGAGGAGAGAGAGAGAGAGCAAGAGAGAGAGAGAGCATAGAAGAGGGAGCCATTATCGGTTTCAAGAGAAAACTGACCCTAGAGAAATGTCCAGAGACCTACAAGACTGCCCCAACTAACAATTTGAGCAACAGTGGAAAGGCTAACATAAATCCATTCCCTGATGGTGAGATTGATGACTAACTTATCCACCATCATAGAGCCTTCATCTAGTAACTGATAGAAACAGAAACAGACACCCACAGCTAAACACTGAGCCGAACTCCTGAAATCCAGTTGCAGAGAGGGAGGACAAGACCAGGCTACAGAAACCCACAGAGACAACTGACCTGAACATGGAGGAGCTAATGGGCCCCAAGACTAATAGCTGGGAATCCAACATTGGACCAACTCAGACCCCCTAAATGTGGGTCTCTGTTAGAAGGCCTGAGCAGTCTAAGGGACCTCTGACAGTGAAACCAGAGTGTATCCCTGGTGCACAAAAGGACTTTGGGGCAAGTTCCCTATGGAGGGATACTCCCTTAACCTAGAGGCAGGAGGGAGGGCCTGGTCCCTACTCCAAATGACTTGACAGATTTAGATGACCCCTCCTGGAAGACATCACCCTCCCTGTTGAGTGGGGGGTGGGATGGGAGGGAGGTGGGGGGCATGGGAGGGAGACAAAGAGGGAGGGAGGGAGAGGGAACTGAGATCCATATGTAAAATAGGAAAAATAAATAAATAAAAGAAAGCAGAGGGTTCCTACATGACTGATTTAATTGGGTGTTTCTGAGTTTGAGTCCTCTTGTATTTCACTCTACGATTTGTAATGATGCTTCTTCTCTCAGGCTCAGGCTTCTGAGTTTATTTACTTACACAATTCAAATGTTCCTAATGAAATCCATGTACCAATCAAGCAATAAATGGCAAAAAGGCACGAAGTCCAAAATCCCTGAAGATTGAAAGATAAACAGATGAGTTTTTTTCTTTCTATATTTATATGACACCATGATCAAGGCAACTTATTAAAAAAACAGTTTGATCAGGGGCTCATGGTTATATGCATGGCAACAAGAAGGCTGAAATGGGCTGTAGCTGTAGCTCAGAGTTCACATCTGATCCAGAAACATGAGAGAGATAAAGCTAACTGGGAAATGGCATGGGTTTTTGAAATCCCACAATCCTCCAACAAGACCACATCTCCTAATTCTTCCCAAAACAGTTTCACCAACTGGGTACAAACCATTAAAATATGTGATCTTATTGGGAGCCATTCTCTTTCAAACCACCACCTGGAGATAAGAAGTTATGACAAGAGATCCTTTGAAATTTCACAGATTTTCAAAAGCAAACAATCTTGACAACTTCATTTTCCCATGTTACACTATTAATTCCTCCAGTCTTGGAACTAGATAAATACTTAGAAGCAGAATTGCAACATACTTCTGGACTCCCAATACTCAGCATGACGGACATAGAGATGCATATTCATTTCAGGTAGAGGTAGAGGCTGCGATGTAAGGAGTTCAGCTCCTCTAAGGAACAGGAAGCCTAGTGTGTACAGTAATGCTTTTCATGAATCCACAGAGTTAGAATTAACCAGAAGTACCCTAGAAATGCAGCTAATTGGGCTCACTCCATAGTTGTTGAATCAAAAGAAAGAGTCACTCAAATGGTGCTAATTTCTGTCAATGGAATCTGTGTTAATGCACTGCCCAGGTGATATTTAAGTACACTTGGGTTGAAAGCCACTGGCCACTAGACCATGAACAGAGAGAGTGATGCAGGAAGGTGGCCAGGGGCCACAGCAAAGTCCTTTAGCTCATAATTAAGAGCTACACATCGTCTCTAGCTGTAAATAAATGGAAAGACATTAAAGGCTTTCAACAAAGAAAGTCTAAATTGGACTCAGTGTTTTTTGTTTGTTTATTTGTTTGTTTGTTTTTCAAGACATGTTTTCTCAATACAGTCATGGCTGTCCTAGAACTCACTCTGTAGGCTAGATTGACCTTGAACTCACAGATACCCACCTGCCTCTGCCTCCCTGAACACTGGGATTAAAGGCATACACCACCACTATCTGGATAGACTCATTTTTGATGAAGAATAGCTACTATGTAGAACATTGGCTGGAATATAACAGCACAGAAATGGAGGAACCTTTTGGAAGACTTTATAGTGGTTCAGGCTACAGATGCCTGGTCCTGGGACCAGAATAGAGAACACAGGTGGAGAGTGGAAAACAGAAAGGAGGTTGTTGGGAGGTATTGTCAATGTAATCACCTGCCAAAAGGAGAGAATACTCTGCCTATTCTCACTTAATATCTAAGACTGGATAAAGTCAAAGAAGATCAGTTTATTTCTTTTCTTTTCAAATTTTATTTCATTAACATTTTTTATTTATTTTACATACTAAACAGTTTCCTCTCCCTTCTCTTTGCCCATTCTCTCTCAATGGACTCCTATCTACCCCCACTTTCCATCCATTCCTCCTCCATCTCTATTCAAAAAAGGGCATGCCTCTCATGGGCTTAAAAAAAATGACACATCAAGTTGAGGTAGGACTGAACTACTACCTGGGAATCAAGGCTGAGTGAGGTAATCCAGCATCAGGAACAGGTTCACAAAAGCCAGCTAAACACCGTGGACAGGTCCTGGCTGCTAGGAGCCTTACAAACAGACCAAGCTACACAATTGTCACATACATGTAGAGGACCCAGATCAGTGTCATACAAGCTTCCTAATTGTTGGTTCAGAGTTTGTGAGTTCCCATGTGTTCAGGTCAGCTGTTTTTGTGGGTTCCCCATCATGACCTTAAGTCCCCTGGCTTGTGCAATTCCCTCTCCCCTTCTTCAGGAGGACTCCCAAAGCTTGGCACAGTGCTTGGTTGTGGATCTCTGCATCTGCTTCTGTCAGGTACTGGATAAAGGCTCTCTGATAACAATTAGGGTAGTCACCAATCTGATTATAGTAGATGACAAGTTCAGGTACTGTAAGACCTGCAGAGCGTGGACCTTCACGCTCCCACTCAAGAAAGGTGACACCCCAAATCACTCACGAGAAGTGGTCTTGATGCAAATAGCATGAGGAGTTTTTATTCCAAGTGCATTGGGGTCCACAGTCATACACCACGCAGGGGTACAGGACTGAGGACCTCGAGGGCAGAATTGAGATAGCGTTTATAGGATTTACATCAAAACTAACAAGGCCAGTTTCACTAGGCCTAAAAGCAAGGTCATGGATAGTTCAAAACTTGAATGGTTAGTAAGTTTTCCTAGGTTACAGAGATTTAGCACACCTGCAAGGTTAAGGGGTTTTCTTTCTCAAGAACCAGCTGGCTCAGTAGCCTTTCCTTGAGTGGCTAGGAGAATGTACTTTCCAGTCAGGGAGTTATCTGTATCTATTGGCAGAGGCTCTTGTTATCTCCATCTTTCCCTTTTTGCTATGAGTTCCATCTTTTAGTTATTAATTTTCTTTGTGGACAGGATGACCCATAACAGTTCCCAGAGTGTTGTTGTGCATAACAACATTCTTCAGAAATTAGGTGATTATGAATAATAATAATAATAATAATAATAATAATAACAATAACAATAACAATAATATCCAGAAACTAGTCATCGTGATCAAGCTATTTCATGTGTTTTTCTTTTTTCCTGAGTTTTGCATGAAGCTAGGGTGATTATTAAATACATGCTGATGGACTTTTTCTAAATTTCTGACTTTTAGTGGTCATTAGAGAGTTAAGCTGTATTTTCATCTTTTCAGTACCTTCTCCACTATTGCTAGGAGTCTTATCTGGGGTCATCATTGTGGATCTCTGGAACTTTCCCTAGCCCCTAAATGGCCCCCCTCTGTCCTGCTCCCAACCTCCTCCCTCAAATTCTCATCATCCCATTCCCCTTCACTCCCACCCCAGTTTACCCAGGAGATCTCTTGTATTTTCCCATCCCAGAGAAAACCATGTATCCCTCTTTGTTATCTAGCCCCTCTGGGGCTATGAATTGTAGGTTAGTTATATTGTACTTTACTCCTACATCCACTTATGAGTGAGTACATACCATGTTTGGGTTTTTTGGGGTCTGGATTACCTCAATCAAAATGATTTTTTTCTAGTTTCATCTATTTGCCTGCAAATTTCATGAGGTCATTGTTTTTAACAGCTGAGTAATACTCGATTGTGTAAATGCACCATTTTTTTTCTTGTCCATTCTTTGGTTGAGGGATATCTGGGTTATTTCCAGGTTCTGGCTATTATGAATAAAGCTGCTATGGACAGAGTTGAGCAAGTTGGTATGATTGAACATCCTTTGGGTTCTGCCCAAGATTGGTTTAGCTGGGTCTTGAGGTAGGTTGATTCCCGTTTTTCTGAGAAACTACCATATTCATTTCCAAAGTGGCTGTATGAGTTTGCACTCCCACCAGCAGTGGCAGAATGTTCCCTTTACTCCACATCCTATCCAACATAAGCTGTCATCAGTTATTTTGATCTTAAACATTCTGACAAGTGTAAGAGTTGTTTGGATTTGCGTTTACCTGATGACTAAGAATGTTGAACAATTCTTAAACTGTTTTTATTACTATAGCTATATAGTAGAGCCTGAAGGCAGGGATAGTGATACCTCCAGAAGTTCCTTTATTGTACAGGATTGTTTTACCAATCCTGGGTTTTTGTTTTTCCATATGAAGTTGAGTATTGTTCTTTTGAAGTCTGCAAAGAATTGAGTTTGGATTTTGACAGGGATTGCATTGAATCTATAGATGGCTTTTGGTAAGATTGTCATGACTGTTAATCCTGCCTATCCATGAACATGGAAGATCTTTTGATTTCACTTATCCTCTTTAATTTCTTTCTTCAAAGACTGTCATACAGGTATTTCACTTGTTTGGTTAGATACCAAGATATTTTTTATTTAATTTTATATAACAAAGTCCAATTAAATGAAACAAACATTTATACACAATATTTGGGAATTTGGGCGTCGTTCTTTCCAAACTACTTCCTGCTGGGAAGGGGCGCTGTCTTGGGGGGATTCGAAGAAGATTCAGATATCCTGGCTGTAGTCTGTAGGGCTGTTTTGTCCAGCTGTTTTGAATGTAGGATTAGCTTGTACTCTGTTTCAGGCGGATACCAAGATATTTTATATTATCTGTGGCTATTGTAAAAGGCGTTGTTTCTCTGATTTCTTTCTCAGCCCATTTATCATTTGTATATAGGAAGGCTACTGATTTTTTTAAGTTAATCTTCTTACTATTATATCATCTGCAAATAGTGAAAGTTTGGCTTATTCCTTTCCAATTTGTATCCCCTTGATTTCCTATTGTCTTATTTCTCTAGCTAGAAGTTCAAGTACTGTATAGCATAGATATGGAGAGAATTGGTAGCCTTGTTTTGTTCCTGATTTTAGTGGAATCGCTTAATTTGATGTTGGTTGTTGGCTTGCTGTATATTGCTTTCGTTGTGTTTAGTTATGTTCCTTGTATCTCTAATCTCTCCAATACTTTTATCATGAAGGAGTGTTGGATTTTGTCAAAGGCTTTTTCAGCTTCTAATGAGATGGTCGTGTATTTTTTTTCTTTCAGTTTGTCTTTATGAATTACATTGACATATTTTCATATGTTGAACCATCCCCAAACTACTTGATCATGGTGAATGATTTATTTGTTGTGTTCTTGGATTTGGTTTATTAGTATTTTATTGAGTATTTTTGCATCAGTGTTCATGAGGGATATTGTTCTGTAATTCTCTTTGTTGCATGTTTGTGTGGTTTTGGGTATCAGGGTTACTGTAGTCTCATAGAAAGAGTAAGACAATGCCCCTTCTGGTTCTACTGTGTAGAAAAAAATTGAGGAGTATTGGTATGAGCTCTTCTTTGAAACCCTGGTAGAATTTTGAGCTTAAACCATCTGACTCTAGATTGTTTTTTGTTGGGAGACTCTTGATGACTGCTTCTATTTCCTTAAGGGTCATAGGTCTATTGAAATTGTTTATCTGGTTTTGATTTAATTTTGGAATGTGGTACCTATCTAGAAAATTGTACATTTCATTCAGATTTTTCAATTTTGTGGAGTACAGGTTTTTGAAGTATTACCTAATGATTCTGTGCATTTCTTCAGTGTTTGTTGTTATGTCCCCCTTTTCATTTCTGATTTTGTTAATTTGGATATTCTCTCTCTGTCTTTTGGTTAGTTTGGATAATTTTCTCAAAGAATAAACTGTTTGTTTTATTGATTATTTGTATTATTCTCTTTGTCTATTTTATTGATTTCAGCCCTCAATTTGATTATTTCCTGGTGTCTACTTCTCCTGAATGAGTTTGCTTCATTTTGTTTCAAGGCTTTCAGGTGTGCTGTTAAGTCACTAACATGAGATTACTCCAACATATGTAGGCATTCAGTGCTATGAACTTTTCTTTTAGCACTGCTTTCATAGTGTCCCATAATTTTTCATATGTAGTGAATTCATTTCCACTAAAATCTTGAAAGTCTTTCATTTCTTTATTTCTTCCTTAAGCCAGAAGTAAGTCAGTTGAAAACTGTTCAGTTTCCATGAATTTTTAGGCTTTCTTTAATTTGTGTTAAATTCTAATTTTAACTCATGTTAATCTGATGATACAGGGGGTTATCCCCATTTTTTTTCTGTTGAGATTTGCTTTGCAACTGAATATGTAGTCAATTTTAGAGAAATTTCATGAGGTTTTGAAAAGAAGGTATATTCTTTTGTATTTGGGTGAAATGTTCTGTAGATGGCTGTTAAATTCATTTGAGTCATAACATCTGTTATTTCCATACTTCACTGTTAAGTTCTGTCTGACAGGACTCTGTCCAATGAAGATAGTGGGGGTATTGAAGTCTCCCACTATTAATGTGTGGAGTTTGATGTATGATTTATACTTCAGTAATGTTTCTTTTACAAATGTGGGTGTCCTTCTATTTGGGGAATAAATGTTCAGAATTGAGACTTCATCTTGATAGATTTTTCCTGTCATGAATATGAAATGTCCTTCTCCATCTTTTTGATTAATTTTAGTTTGAAGTTTATTTTGTTAGACATTAGGATAGCTACATCAGTTTGTTTCTTAAGTCTATCTGATTAGACTTCCTAATCCTTTAATCTGAAGTAATGCCTGTCTTTAAAGTTGAGGTGTGTTTCTTGTATGCAGCAGAAGGATGGATCCTGTTTTTGTATCCTTTCTATTAGCCTGTGCCTTTTTATATGCTAATTGAGTCTATTCATAGTAAGAGCTATTAATGACCAGTCATTGTTACTTATTATTATTATTATTATTATTATTTTTATTATTAGTTTGGTATTGGTGGTAGTTTGTATGTGTTTTGCTTCTTTGGGTTTTGCCGGTGTTTCCTGTGTTTTCTTAGGTGTGGCTAACTTTCGTGGGATGGAGTTTTCCATCTAGTATTTTCTAAAGGGCTGGATTTATGGATAGGTAGTGTTTAAATCTGGTTTTGTCATGGAATAGTTTGTTTTCTCTGTCTATGGTGACTGAAAGATTTTCTGGGCTGGCATCTGTGGTCTCTTAGTGTCTGCAAAACGTCTGTCCAGAACCTTCTGACTTTTAGAGTCCCCATTGAGAAGTTGGCGTAATTCTGATATTATACTTGAACTGTTTCCTTTGCAGTTCTTAATAATCTTTCTTTGTCTGTTTGTTTAGTGTCTTAATTATTATGTGGCAAAGGGACAAAGGGACTTTCTTTTTTTTTTTTTTTTTTTTTTTTTTTTTTTTTTTTTTGGTCTATTTGGTGTTCTTGTAAGCTTGTAAGCTTCTTGTACCTTCATAGGTATATACTTCTTTAGGTTGGAAAATTGTTTAAATATTATTTGTTGAATGTATTTTCTGTGCTTTTGAACTGTAATTTTTCTCCTTCTGCTATCTCTGTTATTCTTAGGTCTGGACTTTTCATGGTGTCCCAAATTTCCTGGACTTTTTGTCTTAGGAATTTATTGGATTTAACATTTTCTTTGATTGATGAATCTATTACCTCTATCATATCTTTAATACCTAAGATTCTCTTTTCTATCTCGTGTTCTGTTGTAAATGCTTGTATCTGTAGTTCCTGTTGACTTATGCAGATATTCTATTTCCAGAGTTTCTTCAGTTTGTATTTTCTTTATTATCTATATTTCAGTTTTCATGTCTTGAACTGTTCCCTTTACCTGTTTCATTGTTTTTTCTTTGCTTTCTTTAAAGAATTTATTGATTTCTTCTGGTCTTTTGTTTGTCTTTTCCTTGATTTCTTTAAAGGAATTTTCCATTTTCCCTTTAAGGGCTTCTATCATCTTCATGAAGTTATTTTTAAGGTTATTTTCTTCTGCTTCATCTGTGTTGGTATGTTCAGGTCTTGCTGTTGTAGGACCACTGGGTTCTGGTGGTGCCATGTTGCCCTTTATGTTGCTGAATATATTCTTACACTGGAATTTACCCAGCTTGCCAGCTGATGGGGTCTGCATCAGAGCAGTTGGG
This sequence comes from Phodopus roborovskii, assembly GCF_943737965.1. NCBI lineage: Eukaryota > Metazoa > Chordata > Mammalia > Rodentia > Cricetidae > Phodopus > Phodopus roborovskii. The sequence continues at coordinate 10,416,027 of NW_026126407.1, forward strand.
TTCAACCAGAGTTGGGGTCAGAGCCCATCTGCCTTGTTGAGGCTGAGATGGAAGGGGGGGAGCATTGGGTGTGCCTGGAGATTTGTGGACTACAGTTCTGGAGATTGAGAAGTTCAAGGATCAAGGGTTTATATTTGAAGGCTATATGCTGTGTCATATTGTGGAAGAAGGGAGGAAATATGCAAAAGGGAACAAAAGGTAGCCAAATTTCTTTTTATAAGAATACTCTTCTAGCTGGGTGTGGTGGTGCACACACCTTTAATCACAGCACTCAGGAGTCAGAGACAGGTGGATCTATTTGAGTGCAAGGCTACCCTGATCTAAAAATTGAGATTCAGGTCAGTTAGGACTCAGTGATGCCCTGTCTCAAAAGAAAAAAAAATTAAAAGATTCATATTCTAACTATAAAGACATTATCTCTGCAATGATGGCATAAATTATTCATGAATATGTCAGATCCTATTCTTCCTGCCTCAGTACATTGTTGTATTGAGGTTTGTTGGGGTTTCTAGGGGGCCCCTGGATGTGGGTCAGAGAGGGTAGAGTACTCTGTTCACCCATCCCACAGCCTCTCTGGAACCAGGAGACAATCAGACACAACAGGGAGTTGAGTCAAGCAAGGTCTCATTTATTGTTTAACAGCAAAGCCCTCTTAAAGTAAAAAAAAAAAAAAAAATCTCAGGGCAGGAAAAGTATTACCCAATAATTAAGAAGATATTCCTATTATGTATCTAGTGTTCTATCCCCCTCTTGGGCACAGTCTACTAGTGTATGATCTCATCTGGCGTGAGTTTGGGCAGCCAATTGTTTTTCTAAGTAAACACTTGGAACTTTGCCTCCACCTCCGTAGCTTCCTCCTCCACCAGTCACTAATTAACAAAATGCCTTATTAAACCATGGCGGTATTTGTTCTGCCCAGTTAAGGGATCTGTGAATGCTCTGCATACTGGCTGCAATAGAAGGAAGAACTCCACCTGACCCCTGTTAGAACCCAGGTCTAGACCACAGGGCTCAGGCAGTCTCATTTACTCTGATAAACACATTTTCTCAGAAGATTTTTGAAGAAATTTATCCTGTTCATAAGCAGGGCTGGCTGTGGTATTAGAAGCAGACTCACAGTACCAATGACAATTCACTGCTGCAAATGGAATACCTTAGCAAGGTTTACCCTCCAGCTTGGCTCTCACAGGAAAAAGAATCTTTCAAAGTCACTGAAAAGACTTCTGGCTCATCTTTGCCATCAAAGTAAGACTCTTGAAGTACCACCAGTCCTAGCATCAGATAAGGAAAACATGGAGCTGCTGTCTTTTATTTAAATCAGCACACTGAAACCTCATTACAAACATTTCCCACTATGATAGAATGGTGGTTCATAGTTCCTCAGCCTAGCAGATTCCTACAGGGGAGTGTTGTGCCTTAGAAACATACTATGGGGTTCAATTGACATGCAGAACTAATTCCTGTGTTCTGGCTACATTCTTCTCTTCATGCAAAAAAAAAAAATGCATGCATGTGTATGTGCCTATGTGTGCATGGGTAGAAGGAGAACATGGGTGCATATGCATGCTGAGGTTGCAGATGCAGAAATCTGTAATGCCAAACTCCTTTTCTGTGTTTGAGACACTGGATCAAAGCTGTTCTTATATGTCACAAGAAAAGAGCTCTGAGAAATATATGTTTGCAAGGAATAGGGACAACATATATTTGTTGAGATGCATCTAAAATAAGCATATGAGAGATGAAACTTTTAAATAAAACCAGACTGAGAAGAAAAAAAAAAGGAAGGAAGGAAGAAAGGAAAAAAAGAAGAGAAAATGCCTTATAGTAGGGTCTTATGGAGGCATTTTCTCAAGGTTCCCTCTATTTAGATAACTCTAGCTTGATCAGCTTGGCATAAGACTTACCAGTACAAGTGACCCCTTCTTAACTTGACATACAAACACATCACTACTAATTCATACTGTAGTTTCTGTCTCACCTGATCCTGCAGCCATTTAGTCCCAAATAAACACACAGAGGCTTATATTAATTATAAACTATTTGGCTGATGGCTCAGGCTTCTTATTTGGTTAGCTCTCTCTTAATTATTAACCAATTTCTATTAAACTATGTATTGTCATGTAGTCTTGGGTTACCAGAGAATGCCCAGACACATTACTCCTTCAGCAGCTACATGGCATCTCCCTGGCAGCTCAGTCCCCACATCCTGTCCCCAGCCTTCTCCCATCTGGTAGCCCTGCCTATACCCCCTGAATGGCTACTGGATGGTCAGCGTTTTATTCATGGACCAATAAGAAAAAACATATATACAGAAGGATATCCCCCATCTCCATACCTTTCCTTTCTTATTTATCCCCAAGATCTAACATTAAAAACATAAATAACTTTAAAAGTCCCATAGTCTTTACAAATTCAAACACATTAAAATTTCAGTTTCTTTAAGATATCTAATCTCCCTAAAAAATCAAAATCTCTTTTAAACGTTCAGTATTTTAGCTATGGGTTCCTGCAAAAATCAAAATTAAGTTAAATACCTTCTCACTTCAAAAGGGAAGAACCAGGGCAATGCAAACAAAGCAAAAACCAAACTCAAATAGAGTAAATAACTCAGTGTCCAGTGTTTGGGATCCTATCACAATCTTCTGATCTCCTCCATCCAAAGGGCTTGGTCACTTCTCCAGCTCTGCCCTCTGCATCACACATAACTTGTCTTGTAAGGTCAGGCGGGCTCCACTCCACCACTACTGCTGTTCTTGATGGTCATCCCGTGGGGTCTTCTATTACAACTGGGCTGCCCTTTCACCAATAGCCTCTCCTGAGCTTTCTTCATGGTGCAAAGCCTCAACTTTTATCCATCATCCCTCCATTCCTGGGGCTTCCACTGCTGCTCTGGCTACACCTTCACCGATGGCTTCTCCTGGCCTCTCACAGTGCCAAATCTCAGCTGTTCTCCATGAGCCTTCATACCTTCAAAACCAGTACCACCTGAGTGGCTCTTATGCTATGAGTTTTTCTGTCAACACAAACCTTGCCCATGTCTGAGACACAGCTTCAGTGTGCTGCTTCTCAGGAAACACTCCCCAGAAGATTTCACCTCGATTGCTAAATGCTCAGCCCCAGCAAAGCAAGGTTTTGCTTTAGAGTTTCTGGTCTCTTGTTAATCACGGCTGGTTCTTCACTAACCAGCTAACCAGAACCACAGATTCTTCACACAAAATGATGGTAGAGTTTTGCTTCCTTCTGAAAAGTTACAAGCCAGGCCTCCATCATCTGCACTGCTTTCAACATTCTTACTGTCCAAGCTCCACTCTGCCCACACCTGTTGCACTGAACACACCCATTGGGGCATGGGGACAGGGGCTTGCATGACCAGTGGGAACTAGGTCTGGGGTCTTGGACCCCAGCTCAGTCAGAGACAGAGAGCATCCGGGGACATCCTTGGAGCAGAAACCTGTGTCTGTCATCTGTTTCTGGTTTAAGTGATTTCTCCCTGAATAAGCATCGATCAGTCTACATTGTGCCCCCAGAATCTTATTTCCCACACAATATTCTGGTATTAGAAGTGGGATAAAGGATTTTCACAGGACCTGGAGAATTAGGTCTCACCCAGGTGGCAAGGCATTTGCACTGCTCCCTTTCCCCCCACCCCAACTCCCTAGCTATTCAGCAATTGTTTGCACCAGGAAAGTTGAGATTGAAGAGAAAATGTGTGGAATTTGAAACAAGGAGGCAGATCAAAGAGATGGGAAAGGTTATTTAGAGCTATGAGATGTGTTTAGGCACAGGGTATCAAAGCCATTCAGTTAGAAAAATTAGAGCACAACTGTAGCCGAACACACTAGGTTTATTACTAAGTATAATAAAACACAAACCATGGGGGACTGTGGAACATTTTGTCTTCATAAAAAGTTGATTGAGGGACTTGATCCACAGTTGAACAGAGTTACCATAGATTTGATAAAATCGCAAGGCAAAGACAATCTATTACTGAGAATCTCAACAAATATAACATCTAGGAAGATAAAATTAAAGCAAGAAAAAATTTAATTGCTAAAGAGATAATGGTCATATATTTAGTGTGTGGCAAAGGAAAAATAAGAAATAACAGAATGAAAACAAAGAAGAATTTCTTAGTGTTTCGCAGGTGTTAAAGTAGAATAGACAAAGGCTGACATTAGAAAACGAGATGGGCCCAGAAGTAGCTGGTCAATGAAAAACAGACTCCATGGGTTTTGTTTGTTTATGGGATTTTGCTGTTTATTTTCTGTTTTTTGTATGCTTCTTGTTGTGCTACTTTTGTCTTATTGGTTTCGTTTTGATTTGTTTTGTTTGAGAGAAATGAATAGAGAGAGACTATAAAGTTGGCTGAGTAGGGAGATGGGGAGGATCTGGGAGAAGTTAGGGGAAGGGAAAGAATATGATCAAAATATACTGTAAGGAAAAGATTTAATAATTAAGAAAGAAAACACGAATAAAAGTAACATGCATTTACAAAGAGAAAGAAAAGAAATAGAGATGTAAAGGGATGCTGAAGAATCGGATAATTTATTCTAAGCTCTTTGACAGATGCTTCATTTTTTTTAAGGCAGCAAACAACATCTGAAAGAATTCTGATGATCCTGCTTAATGTTGGACCAGGTTCCAGTAGGTATAAGGAAGTTATGTTTGTTTTGAGTTGATGTTGTAGTTTCATTTCTGTTGCTGTTACAAAATACCCTGACAAAAATCTACCTACAGAGAAAAGGGTTTATTTCATATCACAGTTCCATGTTCCTCATGTAAGTAAAATCACAGTGACAGGAACTTAAATCAAGTAGTGACGTTCCCAGACCAGAGCAAAGAAAAATGTTTGTGTACACTTCTTTTTGCTTATGTTCACCTTGATTTCTTGTCTTAAGTAAACAAATCAGCACTCTTACCAAAGTAATGCCACAGTAGTCTGGATCACCATATATCAGTTAATTTAATTAAAGCAATCCTCCACAAAGGTGTCCACAGGTCAACCTAATATAAACAATCATTACAACTTTCTCTCTCTCTCTTTCTCTCTCTGTCTGTCTCTCTCTCTTATTATGGTTAAATAAGGATCAGGATAAACAAATAGGCCGAATAGATGTTTATTCAGAGAGAAATAACTTACAACCTAGACAAATTAACACCAGCAGGCTCCACCGGATGCTCTCCTCTCAGTGACCCTCCAGCAAGAGAAGTGCCCCCCCTTCCTCAGACCCCCTTCCACAGGTCACTTCCGCCCATGGCTCCACCCCCAATGGGCGTGGTCAGTGCACAGAAGGAGACAAAGTGAATATCCTACTACACTCTCTCTCTCAGTGATTCTATGTTATGTCAAGTTAACAAAGGAAGGAAACCATCAGAGTTGGAAAAACATGAACCTTAAAATGAGTATTTAATATTTTTCTGCAGTATCAACTGTTAATAAAGAATAAGATGGATGTGATCTGTTATTCAACAAATATGAACCTATTGCCACTGTTTCAGTAGACATAGTTCAGTAAACAGTAGGCCTGGCAGATGTAAGACCAAAAGGTAATACCAGTATTTGTAATAGGTATCCAAACATATTTTTGGAGACAAAGACTTTGTGGATTGGCTATTTAGGAGCAAATATGAGAGAGGTTAAGAATGGTACCTAGATCTGGAGCCTGAGTGTTGAGGAGAACTGAGTGCCATTTACTGAGTTTGTGAGGAAAGTGTAGTTGGGAGATAACAGGAAATCAAGAGTTCTGTCTTGGGTTAGAGAGAAAGAGAGAGGTTATGTATAATGATTGATCAGTTGAGTTTAGGATCCATTCAGCCTAGCAAACTTTGCATGTAAAATGGGGGAGGAAGAGAAAGAAGAATCGGTTCATAATGGATTTAGAAAAATCTGTTTTATAGTGTGTGAGCACCTCTTTTGAAATGGGTTATAACTTTTCTATGGAATGTGTACTCAATCTTCTGAGTCAGGATATATGTCTTGTGGTGATGATTGAACTTAGTATTGCAGATAATTAGTATCACTAGAGGACTGAGCAAGACCAAGAAGGTGCCAGGGCAAAGACCTCACTTGTATTATGATCAGTAGCTGGTACTTCTGCTTCTCCTTTATCTGCTTGTTTGATTGATTTTGAGACAGTCTCATTATGTAGCTCTGCTGTCATGGAACTCACTATGTAATCAGGCTGGCCTCAAACTTACAGAGTTGCACCTGCCTTTGCCTCCCAAGTAGTGAAATTAAAAGTGTGCACTACCATGCCCTGAAAATCCTAATACTTCAGTAGTTTCTCACATGCTGATTCTTTCTCCAGGAACTGCAGCTGTGTTATAGGATCCCTGGAGAAGCACAGCTCTTTTCTGAGATCTACATTGGCCATGTGGATTCAGACATATGGCTCCAGTTGAACCAGAAAATGAATGGGAATCAAGTAGAACAAGCCCAGAGAATTCAGAGATTGAGTAAACTTATTAATGACTCATCTGATATAAAGAAATATTCCAGAGAATCTATATGGCTTTTCAAGATATCCAATAGCTATTACGTCTCAAATTTAAACCCCAAACAATATTGTTCTAGGGCCATTTTCCCCTCTCCTATTCTCTAGTACCTCCATACTGCTCTGGATTTAACAGATTTTGATAGCCATGAGGCCTTCGGAAGAGGGCTTAATGATGTACTGGCTGTAAAAAAAGGAACAAAGTCTAAAATTGGGTGTTTGATGAGTTAAGTCAGTGTTGGCAACATCATATACACAATCCTGGATCATATACATATATGTTTTCAGGTAGATAAGAGCAAATTAAATAATATAATTTCAATCTCTGGCTCTAGCACTCACATACTCACAAAACTCTAATCCCCCACCCACACCCACACACACACACACACACACACACACACACACACACACAACCAGCACTCCAGGAATGACCAGCCCTGCTTTAAGTGTCTCATACAATGGTCTTGCACAAATAGTAGCAATGCTTTTATCTTTGTATTATGTCAGTCGCTCCCTCCCATCAGCCTCAATTGTGTTCATTGGAACTCACAGGAATCTATTCTCATCTACCTGGGAAATAATTCAGACACTGGAAGGCTGTGTGCACAGTATCCTTTCTATCTCCCATTATCATGCAAGTTCAACATCTCAAATTCTTTTTTTCATTCCTCATAAATCTTTGTTTTTGAACTCTTGTTCAGTCATGAACCTTCTTCAGAAGGTGCTCTGTGTTGGAAATAAGTCAGAATGAATCAAGCCTGAGCACTCATTATGGAATATAAAGAACATATTCCTTCCTCCATTAAAATGGACCCCAGGTCTACAGTACCATAAGCTGGCCACTTGAGTCTATCTCCCTGCACTTAGGTCACAATGAACTTAGAATCTTCTCAAACTCTCAGGCTGTATTTACACAACCTACATACTCTATGGAGAATTCCTTCTTCTCTTAGCAAGTAATTTTTTAAACCTTCTTTCCCCCACTGTTGTTCCTAATAAAATTTTCTTGTTATTTCCATGTGTTATCATTAGTTTGACCTTGATTCGGATGCCAAATCCAGAACACATGTGCAATGTGTGAGTGTAAAAGACCAAAAAAAAAAAAAAAGCAAAACAAGGAAGTAGATTTCTGCTGAGAATAAGATACCAGATGGTTTAAGTTATCAAATAAGAGTCTGGGTTGGTTCTCCACCAAGAATTTAGCTCAGACCAAGACTGGTTAAAAATAAGGCTGTGATAATGGGGAGAAATGTGTATTGCTCACTCATATGGTCTCTATTTGTAAAGGATCACTGCCTCTGGGCTTCACTTTTCCCATATGCTTAAGGAAGGGGTTTGGCCTAGAACAAGTCCAAAAGCCCTTCCTATCCTTACTCTAGATTTTTAAAGGATATGTCTGAAGTCTGTTCTCAAAAACCAAGAATTGCATAAATGAATGGGTATTTCAAGGTGTATGGTGTACATTCAAAACTAGAACTGTTACAGGTACTTCATCATAAGAGTCAAGCATAGTGACTCATCTCATGTCTGCAATCCCAACACTGGCAAAGTTGAGGTGAGAGGGACATCAGTAGTTCAAGGTCATCCTGGATTACATACTGAGTTCCAGGTTAGCATGGGCTATAGAATGAGACCCTATTTCAAAATAAACAACTTCTTCATCTCCTTTTTCCTTCAAGGAGACCTTAGATCTGCCCTAAACCCTGCAGGTCAATAACCACTGATACAGGCAGCAGGAGCCTGTGTGCCCTCTGCTGCTGAAGGGGATGAAAGAGGGAAAACTTCACCAGGATGGGGATGGAGAGGTGTATGTCCAGGGATATAGTAAAGCCATTCTTTGTGGTACATGCTTGTAATCCCAGCTCTGGGTAAGTGGACACAGGTAGATCTCTAGAGATCACTAGTTTGCCAACTTAAGCTAATTATCAAGCTCCAGGCTAATTAAAAGCTCTGTCTTAAAATTTTTCAGCACCTTGAAAAATAACACCCTCCCTGGTTTTCACATACATGTGCACACATGAACCTGCATTTGCCACTCATCCAAACACACACAGTGTACACACACATGTGCGCATATGAACACACATGAACACAAGAAATGGAAAAAAATAGTAGATAGAGCCTACCAGGAACCTTTGATTACCAGTAGTCTCATCTTCATTCCTAGATGCTCCTGCCTTACTCCACTTTGCAGACCATCATCAAGAGCAACTGGTGGCCAACGTGACATCAGTGGACCCTGTTTTGGCAAGCTACATGGTCTGGTGATGACTGAAGAGGAGTATGAGGAGGTCCTGGCTGAGGCCACCAACCCAGACAAGATGCAGAAGCTGAGGAAAGCTGGGAGCAGAAGTTGTTTCTTCATCAACAATTGATGATCCCTGAAATAATATGTAGAAATTATACTATGCAGACTGAGCAGATTTTATATATATTTAGGAATATATATGTGTGTAATAACAATTAATGTAAAAGGAGGCCAAGAATTTGAAAGAGAGTGGGGAACACATGAGATGGTTACAAGGGAGAAAAGGGAAGGGGGGAATTATTGTAATTATATTAAGTCTCAAAAATAAATGTAAATTTAAAAATTTTAACAAGTGACTGTTGATGAGACCAAGGGCTTTCACCCCACCCTCCAGTACCAATATAAATCAGAGAAAGTACACAGGAGAGAACTGAGAATTACACCACTGGGTTCAGTGAAGCTTTGCCAGAAATTTCCTCCAAAAGGTGACAAGTCTTAACTGGTCACAAAGGAATGAAAGGTACCTAAAGCAATACATATCCCATATATGTTCTGTAACTGGAATTACAAGGCACACCTTCCCAAGCAGCATAATTAGATACTTGAAACATCAAAGGGAGGAAAAGAATTTAAAACTCATAACACAAAGAAATATTAACCGATGTGTTATCATCTAACTTATCATGCATTTATTATGTTCTGTCCTTTTTATTTTTGTTTGCCTGACTGCTTGCTTGTTTATTATAAGGTTTTTCTTTTGCAATTTTTGAGACTCTTTTTTTTAGTTTTAGCTTTCTGATCTTTACCCTTGTATATGAATTTTGTAAAGGTTTTGCTTTTTTGTACATTTCTCAGTTAGTTGTTAGAATTGTTCTCATGTTTCTCAATCTGTTCTACTGTGGGAATTCTCTAGTATTCTACATATGTGAAAATCATATGCTTTCCCTTTCATTTTACCATTTTTCCTCTTTCTCTATCCTCTTCCCCTCCTATTTAGGCTTCTCGACCATAACCTTCCATAGATTAACCTATCATAAAAATTTGTATAACCAAATGTATACCAAGTTTCTTTCCTAGCTTATTCTCCAATTTTGATTTTTTTTTTAAAAAAATACAGAGTTTATTTATACATGGTTCTTCACTTTAGTAGTCACTGCCTGTCTTAGCTAGGGTTCCTATTGCTATGGAAATACAACAGGACCATGACAGCAACTCTCTCTTTCTCCCTGTTTTTCACATTAAGATTATGGGGGGTTTATTTATTTACTTAAATATACTTTTTGAGGATTTCATATACATACACAGTGTACTTTGTTCATATTGGTTTGACTGTGTGGACTCGAAGAGAAGCACATGACAAGGTCCCCTTTTGTGTTGACGTTGTATTTGACTCTGAGTACTGCAATGAAATGTGGACCATGGCAACTTTTGTAAAGAAAAGCATTTAATTGAAGTGGTGAGTTATAGTTTCAGAGGTCAGTCCATTATCATCATGGAGGGAAGCATAGTGGCAACGCAGGCAGATATGGTGCTGGAAAAGGAGATGCTACATGTTGATATGCAGACAATAGAGAGCAGATTGTCTCACTGAGCATGACTTGAAATTATATGAAACCTCAAAGCCTGCCTTCACAGTGACACATTTCCTCCAACAAGATGGCACCTTCTAATAGTATAGGCCGTTTTCTTTCAAACCATCACATTCCACTCCCTGGCCAGAAAAGTCTTGTGGTCTTATCATAATGCAAAAATGCATTCAGTCCATTTTCAAAAGTCCCCATAGTCTATAATAGTCTCAAAGTTATTTAAAAGTCTAAAGTTCAAAGTCTCTTTTGAAATTCATACAATCTCCTAACTGTAATCCCTGCAAAGTCAAAATCAAAAAGCAGATCACATACTTCCAACATATAATGGCACGGGATATACATTACTATTCCAAAACATAGGAAAGGGAGCACAGTGAGGAAATACTGGACCAAAACAAGACTGAAAAACACCTGGGCAAACTCCAAACTCTGAATCTCCATGTCTAATGACAAAGCACTCTTCAGATCTCCAATTCCTTTCAACATTGTTGACTGTAACACATTTCTCTCTCTTGGGCTATTTCCACTCCATGTTAGCAGCTCATCTCCGCAGGTACCCCACTGCTCTGGCATCTCCAGAATCTTGGTGTCTCCAAGGCAATCAATCCAGCTTCACCTTCACACTTTCATATAATGGCCTCTCTAGGCCTCCATTCAGGGACACCTCCATGCCTGGCATTAGCAGCTTTCCTTAGTTGTGGAGACAAATTCCATAATGCCTTTCTTTCTTCTGTCCTTGACTCTAAAGCCAGAACCGCATGGCCAGAGCTGCTAAATTCTGCTATTTGCTAGTGCTGGAACATGGCCCCCTTGTTTAATTACATCTTCAGCAGCTTTCTATTTTTCATGGTTTCCTTCATTTCCTGAACTTGACTGTTCTGGAATTTGCTTTGTAGGCCAGATTGGCCTCAAACTCAGACATGCCAGCATCTGCCTTCCCAGTATTGGGATTAAAGGCATGAACTACCACACCAAGCTCTAAGATTTTCTTTAATTCCTTTTCAGTGTTGGAAACTTAGCTGGATGGGATCTTTTCCTGAGATCACTGCTTATTTTATTCACTTTTTAATCTCTTTATCTCATTGAACATAAGCCTTAGCTCCACTCAGCTTCCTAGTAGTTCATTTCTCCTCAAAGATTTTTTTCTTGCTCAGCTTACTTCTTTTCATTAAATATCTTCATTAGAGTTAACAATTTTAACCACACAGCAGAGCCTATACAAAGCTGTTTTGAGATTTCCTCTGCCAAAAGAATTAACCAAAAACTCTTCACTTTAGCCTCAGCCAGACTCTTTGGACAAGGACAAAAATCAGCCGAATTCTTAATGTAACTATCACAAGAATGATTTCGGAGCCCTACCTAGCCCACTGTCACAGTGCTCTGGTTCAGCACTGGAACAGAGGGTGGATCCAACAATCCCGTCAACTTTGGGGAACTTCCTGGAGCTGCTCTGAGCACAATGGACCCGCCTATCTACTCCAAACCACCCCAAGTCCACACCTGCCTGATCTCTGACCCCCACTGCTAGGGAACTAACTGCAGCTGCTCTGAGCACCAGAGATCCACCTATTCCCATGGGACCATCCCATGGGACTGCTGGATCTTTAATCTCCATTGCTGGGTCTCTGTTGGAGGGCCCCTGGCTGAGGAGAGACCACCTAAAGAGCTTGGACCACCCAGAGCCACAGACATCGAACTTCTGACCCACCTAAGTCCACCGGAGGAGTAGCATAGATAGAGAGAGACCCCACCTGCACCCACTGGAAGAAGCAATGCAAAGATGGCAATACAAGAAAACACCCAACAAAAGAAAGACAAGCATGACACCATGATAATCTAGGGGCTGTACACCAACTAGACCTGAATACCGCAAAGCAGATGAAGCAGAAGAGTAAGACTTAAAAAATAACTTCATAAAAGTGATAGAGGCCTTCAAAGATGGTGTGAGAAAATCCCTTAAAGAAATGGAAGAAAAAACAAACACAAAATTAGTCTCTTAAGTAAAGTAAGGAAAATCAAGAAAAAACAATCAAACAGATGAAGGAAACAGTTCAAGACTTGAAAACTGAAATAGAGGCAATGAAGAAAACACAAACTGAAGCAATGCTGGAAATAGAAAAACTGGGCAAATGATCAGGAACTATAGACACAAGAATAACCAACAGAATTCAAAAGATGGAAGAGAGACTCTCAGGCACTGTAGAAAAACTTGAGAAAATAGATTCATCGACCAAAGAAAATCTTAAATCCAACAAATCCTTAACACAAAACATCCAGGAAATGTGGGACACCATGAAAAGACCTAAGAATAATAGGCATAGAAGAAGATGAACAAACCCAGCTCAAAGGTTCAGAAAACATATTCCACAAAGTCACTGAAGAAAACATTCCCAAGCTGAAGAAGGACATGCCCATGAAAGTACAAGAAGCATACCAAACACCAAATAGACTGTGCCAAAGAAAAAAGACCCCTCGACACATAATAATCAAAACACCTACCATACAAAATAAAGAAAGAATATTAAGAGCAGCAAAGGAAAAAGGCCAGGTAACATATAAGGCAGACCTATCAAAATTACACCTGACTTCTCCATGGAAATTCTCAAGGCCAGAAGGTCCTGGATAAATGTTCTACAAGTACTAAGAGTCCACCCATGCTATACCCAGAAAAACTCTCAATCACTATAGACGGAGAAAAAAAAAGATATTTAATGACAAAGCCAGATTTTCACAATATGTATCTACAAATCCAGCCATACAGAAAGTTCTGGAAGGAAAACTCCAACCCAAGGAAGTTAAATATGCTCTCAAAGATATAGGCAATAGATAATCCCACTTCACCAGAACCCAAGGAAAATGCAGGACAAATATATTCACAATACCACCGCTAACAACAAATCTAAAACAAACAAGCATTAGCAATCAATTGTCCTTAATTTCCCTCACCATCAATGGACTTAACTTGCCTATAAGAAGACACAGGCTAACAGAATGGATATGAAGACAGAATCCATACATCTGCTGCATACAAGAAACACATCTAAGCTTCAAATACAGATATTACCTCAGGATAAAGGGTTGGGAAAAGATCTTCCAATCAAATGGACCCAAGAAGCAAGCAGGTGTGGTTATCCTAATATTTAATAAGTTAGACATCAAACCAAAATCAATCAAAAGAGATGAAGACAGTCATTTCGTATCACAGGAGAAATTCATCAGCACAAACTCTCAATTGTGAACATCTATGCCCCAAATACAAAGGCACCCACATTTGTAAAAGAAGTGCTACTAAAATGCAAAGCTCTCATACAACCTCACACACTCATAGTGGGAGACTTTAACACCCCAATATCACTGCTAAACAGGACCACCAGACAAAAACTTAACAAAGGAACAAAAGAACTAACAGAAGTAAATGTCTCAATTGGGTTTAACAGACATCTATAGAACACTCCAACCAAACACAAAAGAATATACCTTATTCTCTGTTCCACATGGGCAACATAACAAACCTCAATAGATACATAAAATTTCAAATAGTGCCCTGTATCTTATCAGACCACCATGCTTTAAAGTTAGAATTCAACAACACAAATCACAGAAACCCTACTAACTCATGGAAACTGAACAATGCACAATTGCAACATACCTGGGTCAAAGAAGAAATAAAGAAAGAAATTAGGACTTCCTAAAATTCAATGAGAATGAGACAAAACATACCCAAACTTATGGAACACTTTGAAATCAGTGCTACGAGGAAAGTTCATTGCACTAAGTGCCCATATGAAAAAAACAGATGATAGACACATTAGAGAATTAACAGCACAACTGAAAGCCTTAGAACAAAAAGAAGCAAACTTGGGCCAGAGGAGTAGACACCAGGATAAAATCAATTTGAGAGCTGAAATCAATAAAGTAGAAACCAGACAACAATACAAAAAAATCAATGCAACAAAGAGTCGGTTTTTTTGAGAAAATCAACAAGATAGACAAACCTTTATCCAAACTACCCAAAAAGCAAAGAGCAAACATGTAAATTAACAAAATCAGAAATGAAATGAAAAGGGGAACATAACAATGGACCCTGAGGAAATCCAGAAAATTTTCAGGTTTGAGCATCCGTGGAAAGGCTACCATAAATGCCCTTCCTGGATAGTGAGATCAACAACTAACTTATCTATGGAGCCCTCATCTAATACCTGTTGGAAACAGGAGCAAACACCCATACATAAACACTGAGTCGAACTAGAACCCAGATGCAGATGGACAGGACAAGACCAGGCGGCAGAAACACATAGAGACAGCTTACCTGAACAAGGAGGAGCTAACGGGCCACCAGACTGATAGCCGGGAAGCCATCATGGGACTGACTCAGCCCCCCCCCGAATATGGGTCTCAACCAGAAGGACTGAGCAGTCTAAGGGACCTCAGACAGTGGGGCCAGGATGTATCCCTGGTGCACAAAAGGACCTTGCTAACACATCTCCCATGGAGGGATAACTGCCTTAACCTAGAGACAGGAGAGAAGCCCTAGTCCCTACTTCACATGACCTGTCAGATCTACATGACCCCAACTGGATGTCATTTCCCTACATATGGAATTGGGGTGGGGGGATGGGAGGGAAGGGTGGTTAGGGTGCATGTGAGAGGGCAGAGAGGGTAAAAGGGAGGGAGGGAGGGAGGGAGGAAGGGAGGAAGGGAGGGAGAGGGAACTGGGATCAACATGTAAAATAATAAATTAAATTTAAAAAATGCTTTGACTCCAAAATTTAAGTTCAAGGACAAGTTACTGGGGAAAAGGATTTCTATTTTTGTTTCCACAGAAAATGAAAAGCTGTGGATTCCTTCCAGACTAATGTGGTTTGATCAAGCCAGACCACCTGAAACAGAGTACCAGGTGATCCTACATTCAAAACAGCTGAACAAAGCAGCCTTATAGACTACAGCCAGGATTTCTGCATCTTCTTAGAATCCCCCATGACAACGCCCCTTACCAGCAGAAAGTAGTTTGGAAAGAAAGACGCCCAAATTCCCAAATATTGTCTATAAATGTGTGTTTTCATTTAAATGGACTTGGTTAGATTAATAAATAAATAAATAAAAATAAAATAAAATAAAAACAATAAGAACTATAAAAAATCTTAAGAAATCAAAATATAGAAATAACCATTTGCTTTGGCAGAAACAAGAGAAAGCATGGGTATGACAAGGGCTGTGAGCACTGGAGGGGAAAGTTCCCTTCTGTACTTGGCTTAAGGAGTCCACAAAGCATCCTGAGAGGCCACCACACTCTAGCATAAAACAAAATAACATCATTTGGTTTAGTAGAATCTGACCTTAGAGCAATGTTACATGCAAATTGAGGGTAATAGCTCCTGAGCAAAGGAACGAGAGCCCCCTGTGGGTAGGAGAGGTGTGTGGGTTCAGAGAGGAGCCAACACTTCTGGAAGCTCCAGAGAAATGGCCCAGGTCACAGAAGATTCCAGAACAGAAACTAACCGACACATTCTTCACTGTGCATGATTAAAGTATGATGAAACAAACTCTTACAAGGAGTGGTACATCACAAAGCAATCATCTGCTGTCTGCTAAGACACCTTGGTCAGCTCTGCAGAGTTACACAGGGAATACATCCAGCTCTAGATTGAGTGACACCTGAACCTTCTCCAATACACTGAATTCATTCAAATGACAGAAGAGCTGATTGCTGGTTAACTGGGGTTAGGAGATGGGAGCTGATGGGCCTTGGAAGCAGATTAAAGTACCTACCTTGGCGGGGGGGGGGGCCTAACTAAGAGAAAGATGATCCACCTGCTCATACTTTGAAAATCTATACTCCACAAAATTTGAAAACTCAAAGGAAATGGACAAATTTCTGGATAGTTATCACTTACCAAAATTAAATCAAGAACAGATAAACAACCTATAACCTCTAGTAAAATAGAAGCAGTCATCAAAAGCCTCCCAACCAAAAAATGCCCAGGGCCAGATGGCTTCAGTGCAGAATTCTACCAAAAATTCAAGGAAGAGCTAATACCAATACTCTTCAAATTGTTCCACACAATAGAAACAGAAGGTTCACTACCAAACTCTATCAATGGGATCCACCATATAAACAAACTGAAAAAGAAATACCACATGATCATCTCCCTAGATGAAGAAAAATCCTTTGACAAAATTCAACACCCTTTCATGATAAAGGTCCTGGAGGAATCAGGGATAACAGGAACATACCTAAACATAATAAAAGCAATATATGGTAAACCAACAGCCAAATCAGACTGAATGGAGAGAAGCTTAAGGCGATTCCTCTAAAATCAGAAACAAGACAAAGCTGCCCTTTCTTTCCAATCTCTTCAATATTGTACTTGAACTCCTAGCTAAAGCAATAAGACAGCAAAAGGAAATCAAGAGGATACAAATTGGAAAGGAAGAAGTCAAACTTTCTCTATTTACATAAGCGACCCAATAAACTCTACCAGGGAACTCCTACAGATGAGAAAAACTTTCACAAACTAGTAGGATAGAAGATACACTCAAAAAATCAGAAGCCCTACTATATAAGATGACAAAGGGGCTAAAAAGAAATCAGAGAAACATTACCCTTTACAATGGCCACAAACACCATAAAGTATCTTGGGGTAACGCATACCAAACAAGTGAAAGACCTATATAGCAAGAACTTTGTGTTTTTAAAAAAAGAAATTAAAGAAGATACCAGAAAATGGAAAGATCTCCCATGCTCTTGGATAGGTAGGATAAACATAATAAAATGGCATTCATGCCAAAGGCAATCTACAGATTCGATACAATGTCCATTAAAGTCCCAGCACAATTCTTCACTGACCTTGAAAGGATAATAATCAAATTTATATGGAAAAACAAAAGACCCAGGATAGCCAAAACAACACCATACAATAAAGGAACTTCAGGAGGCATCACCATCTCTGACTTTAAGCTCTACTACAGAGCTATAATCCTGAAAACAGCCTGGTATTGGCACAAAAATAGGCAGGTAGACCAATGAAATCGAATTGAAAATCCTGATATTAACTCACACATCTAAGAACACCTGGTTTTTGACAAAACAGCTAAAAGTATACAATGGGAGGAAGAAAGCATCTTCAACAAATAGTGCTGGCACAAATGGATGATGGTGTGTAGAAGACTGCAGAAAGACCTATGCCTATTGCCATGCACAAAATTCAAGTACAAATGGATCAAAGACCTCAACATAAATCCAGCCACACTGAACCTCTTAGAAGAGAAAGTGGGAGGTACCCTGAACAAATTGGTACAGGAGACTGCTTCCTGAACATAACTCCAGTAGCACAGACTCTGAGATCGACAATTAATAAATGGGACCTCCTCAAACTGAGAAGCTTCTGTAAGGCAAACAACACAGTTAACAAGACCAAAGGGCAGCCCACAGACTAGAAAAAGATCTCCATCAGTCCTATATCTGATAGAGAGCTGATCTCCAAAATATACAAAGAACTCAAGAAACTAGTCACCCAAACAACAAATAACCTATTTTTTAAAATGGGGTACAGAGTTGAAGAGAGAATTCTCAATAGAGGAAATCAAAAAGGCTGAAAGACACTTAAGAAAGTATTCAACATGGGAGGGAAGAAGGGAGGGAGGGAGGAAGGAAGGGAGGTAGGAAGGGAGGGAGGGAGGAAGGGAAAGAGGGAGGGAGGGAGAGGGAACTGGGATTAACATGTAAAATAATAAATTAAATTAAAAAAAAATGCTTTGACTCCAAAATTTAAGTTCAAGGACAAGTTACTGGGGAAAAGGATTTCTATTTTTGTTTCCACAGAAAATGAAAAGATGTGGATTCCTTCCAGACTAAGGTGGTTTGATCATGCCAGACCGCCTGAAATAAAGTACCAGGTGATCCTACATTCAAAACAGCTGGACAAAGCAGCCCTACAGACTACAGCCAGGATTTCTGAATCTTCTTAGAATCCCCAATGACAGCGCCCCTTACCAGCAGGAAGTAGTTTGGAAAGAACAACACCCAAATCCCAAATATTGTGTATAAATGTTTGTTTTCATTTAATTGGACTTTGTTATATAAAATAAAATAATAAAATAAAAAAAATAAAAAAAGTATTCAACATCCTTAGCTATCAGGGAAATGCAAATCAAAACAACTTTGAGATACCATCTTATTCCTGCCAGAATGTCTAAAATTAGAAACACCAATGACAACTTATGCTGGAGAGGATGTGAAGAAAGGGGAACACTTCTCCACTGCTGGTGGGAGTGCAAACTTTTACAGCCATTTTGGAGATCAGTGTGGCAGTTCCTTGGGAAAATGGGAATCAGTCTACCATATGACCTGGCAATCCCACACTTAGGCATATACCCAAATGATCCACATCCATGCAACAAAGACATGTGTTCAACTATGTTTATGGCAGCATTATTTGTAATAACAAGAACCTGGAAGCAATCTAGATGCCCCTCAACTGAAGAATGGATAAAGAAGATGTGGCACATTATCACAATGGAATACTACTATGTGGAAAACAAAACAAAACCAAAAACAACGGAATCTTAAAATTCGCAGGCAAATGGATGGAACTTGAAGAAACCATCCTGAATGAGGTAACCCAGTCACAAAAAGAGGAACATGGTATTTATTCACTCATATAGTAGACATAGAACAAAAGATCACCAGCCTTTAATTCACACCACCAGAGAAACTATGATACAAGGAGGATTCTAAGAGATTCAAACAAGGCCCCTCACAGAAGGGGAAAGGAACAAGATCTCCTGAAAATATTGGGAGTGGGCAGTGGGTGGAGAGGGAGCTAGGAGAAAGCGAAGGAGAGAAGAGGAAAGCATGTGGAACTAGGAAGATTGAGTCAGAGGAGGAATAGGCAAGAGGGGAGAGAGAGAAACCATAAAAGAGGGAGCCATTATAGGTTTGAAGAGAAAACTGAATCTAGAGAAATGTCCAGAAACCTACAAGCCTGACCCCAACTAATAATTTGAGCAACCATGGAAAGGCTACCATAAATGCCCTTCCCTGATAATGAGATTGATGACTAACTTATCCACCATCATGGTGCCCTCATCTAGTAGCTGATGGAAACAGAAGCTACAACTAAACACTGAGCTGAACTGGAATCCAGATGCAGAGAGGGAGGACAAGATCAAGCTACAGAAACACAAACAGACAGCTGACCTGAACAAGGAGGACCTAATGGACCCCCCAGACTGATAGCTAGGAATCTAGCATTGGACTGACTCAGATGCCCTGAACATGGGTCTCAGTTAGAAGGCCTGGGCAGTCTAAGGGACCTTGGACAATGGAACAGGATGTATACTGGTGCACAAAAAGACTTTGGGAGCACATTCCCCATGGAGGGATACTCCCTTAACCTTGAGGCAGGAGAGAAGATCTAGTTTCTACTCCAAATGACTTGACAGATTTAGAGGGAGGGAGAGGGAACTGGAATCAAAATGTAAAATAGAAATAATAAAAACAAAACAAAACAAAATGTAGGACATAGAACACCTCAGGACCCTCTCTCTGGTAAGCCAAGACTATGTGGAAATACTTAGATTAATAGAAATGGGTTAATATTTAAGACTGAGCTAGCCAATAAGTAACACTAATAACAAGCCAATAGCTTTACATCTAATATAGTATCTTTGTGTGTTATTTGGGGCTGGTGCGGCTATGGGACCAGGCTGGCAGGAAAAACTACTCGTAATATAAACCCCTGTGCCCTATCACATCACCAGAGCTTAAAGTTAGAATACAGCACCAACATTAATTTCAGAAAGCCCACAAACACATGGAAATTTAGCAATGATCAACTGAACCACCACTCAGTCAGTTATAAATAGGAATAAAAGACTTCCTAAAATTTAATGAAAATGACTTCCCAACACACCCAAACTTATGGGGCACAATAATAGCAGTGTTAAGAGAAAATCTCATAGCACAAAATGCCTGTATAAAGAAGCTGGAAAAATCCCACACTGGTGAATTAACAGAACAACTGAAAAAGCTAGAACAAAAAGAAGCAAACTCACCCAGGAGTAGAAGGCAATAGATAGTCAAATTGAGGGCTGAAATCAATAAAGTAGAAACGAAGAAAACAATGCAAAAAAATCCATAAGACAAAGAATTTGTTCTTTGAGAAATTCAATAAAATAGACAAAAAAAAAAAAAAAAAAAAAAAAAAAAAAAGAATGATCTCCAGGTCACATTCTAATATTCTTCTCCTCTGAAACTTTTTGATCCAGTTACCCACAGTTCAAATCATACTCAGCACAACTGTTTCTGTGCTCCTATTAGTATGGCTCATTAAGATGTGCTTAAAGCATTCCATTGCTTTCACCCAACTCATACTCCCAAAGTCCATATTACTCCCAACAAACAGGGTTCTAGGGTTTCTACTGTTGTGAAGAGATACCATAACCATGGCAACTCTGTTTTTTTTTTTTAAACAATCTTATTTTATATACCAATCCCAGTTCCCTCTGCCTCTGGTCCTCCCACCTCCTACTACCCTCTTCTTCTCCCCCTTCCATCCACTCCTCAAAGAAGGTGAGGCCTCCCATGGGGAATCAACAAAGTCTGTAACATCATTTAAGGCAGGACCTATTGTGGTTAAATAAGGATCAGGATAAACAAATAGGCTGAATAGATGTTTATTCAGGGAGAAATAACTTACAACCTAAATAGATGAACACCAGCAAGTTCCACCGGATGCTCTCATCTCTGCGACCCGCCAACAAGAGCGTGTTCCCAGCTCCTTCTCAGACCTAGTTCCCCAGGTCACTTCTGCCCCTGGATCCATCCCCCAATGGGTGTGGTCAGTGCCACAGAAGGAGACAAAGTGAATATCCCACTACAAGGACCAATGCCCTCTTCCCTGTATCTAGGCTGAGAAAATTATCCTTCCATAGTGAATGGGCTCCAAAACCTTTCATTGAAGTGGTGGCTTTCAGTTTCAGAGGATTAGTCCATCATCATCATGGTGGAAGAGCATGGAGGCATGCAGGTAGACATGGTGCTAAGAGAAGAAACTGATATGTGTTGATGCAGGAAACAGGAAACAGATTGTCTCACTGGGCATTACTTGATCATATATGACACCATAAGCCTGCCTCCACAGTGACACACTTCCTCCAACAAGATCAGAGCTACTCCAAGAAGGCCATACCTCCTAAAGTGCCGCTCTCTTTACGGGCCACTTTTTTTCAAACATCACCCAACATTTTACATGTAGTCCCTTCCTAAAACATACTTGAAGAACAGTGATGGAAGGAAACCTTCACAGTGTCCCAACTTTAAACAGTGCAGCAGGTTGTGCATTTTACTTTGAAGGAATATAGACCATATGTACAACTATATCTTGACTCATATATTGTAGCCAGTAGTTTGGTTGGATGATCAGAAAGTAAAGAGATAGACCTTTTGAAATGAGTGATTAATTATAATGCCCATGTCCCATGTGAACATTGGGCAAAAATTACCTCAGCAGAGGCACACTTTAATAACCAGATAGATACGATGACCCATATGATAGAAATAAGATAACCTCTTTACTCACACATACCAGCATAAGAGAGACAGACAAGGGAATTGTCATATTTCTAGTCCAACTTAAGCTATACAATGGGTCACTGTCTCAAAAGAAGAGGAAGAAAACCAATAATCTCCTGAGATAATGAAGGCAAAGAGAGACACATGTGAGCTGTAAATGAAAACAGGCATTAATACCATGTGTAGTGGCAGAAATGAGGACTGAGCACTTACCTTGTTTTGCTAAGAATATACATGTACAAATACACACATAGTAAGTATATATTTTCATCTTAATTTCTTTTTAAGGTCTTGTTTTCATTGTATTTAATTATGTGGATATGTGTGTCTAAGTGTAGGTTTGTACATGCAAATAGGCTAGAAGAAACCACTGGATTCCCTGAACTAAAGGTATAGGCAGCTGTATGCTGCCCAATACCAGTACTGGGAACTGTTGTTCTTTTGCTGCAGCTAATGCCTAAGAAACACAAACAGGAGACTCAGCACCCACCCATTTCCTCCAAGAAGACTAAAGGACACTGAAGAAGCTCCATCCACAAAAGTGGCAACACTAGCCACTGAGCAATCCTGCTTTTCATCTCAACTGCTGCAAAAGGCTCTAAGGACAGTGGACAAGAGGGCAGTGGAATCGACTTTCTCCACGTTGCTTGGACCAACCGTAGGTAAGTCTTCCAAAAGCTCCTAATCCACAGGTCTCGTGCCATCAGCAGAAGGCAGACGTCCTTAAAGCCTCTGACTTCAACAACTGTGGAGGACCTGGGGTGGCTGTCCATGCTGCCAGCTAGTAAGTCTCTGTTACTCTAGTCATTCAGGTAAAATTTTATCCTTCTCAAGAACTCTGATGCTTTTGACGACTGGTAGCTTTGTCAGTTTAAAGCATCAGCCAAGGCTTCAATTGTTTCAAAACAGATTTCAAAAATGGGTATTTTAAGGTTGCTACTATTTATAGTCTTAACATTAATAAAGTTTTAACAGTATTAAACACCATACTATGCCACTATATGATCATAACTGTAACTATAACCTTACAATTAAGATGCTTTTCATTGTGCTAAAAATCTGCAGGTTGTATGTGTTAATTCTTGAAGCCAAATCATTTCTAACATGCTGCTAATATGTCTTAATATTTATGTTTTCACAAACTCAAAGGATTCTTTTAAGTTCCAGGGAGCTGAATTGGATCCATTTACAGGTCAGATTCACTCCAAATAAATATTACTCAACTTTTTCCTGGCCTTGGGACTTCCTAACCTTGTCTTGGGAGCCCCTTCCCCACATCACACTTATCCCATTAAGTACTAAGACCTAAGAGAAAAAACCTAACCTTGTCCTCTGCTGTGCTAACATCTTGCCAGGTCTCAAAGAGATGCCAGAGCTCCATACTGTCAGGACTGCAATCAAGCAACCAGCTACCAGGACATGGCAGCACCCCAGCTTTCTCGGATCCCCCAAAGATGATCTACGCCCCCAAGTCAGCAGGAAGTAGTCTCGAGAACTCAATGTCCCTATTCCCTAACCTGCCGCGCTCAACCCCCACCTTTTTAATAACAATAAGAGGTGGGAATGTTAGGAACTAGCAGCCAGCTGACACCCCCCCCCCCCCCCCGCTCCCGAGGATGGGCAGGACGCTCATGGCCATGTCATCGATAAGCCAGCCTTACCTGGCGGCTCAAGCTTTACCCGGCTGCCAGAGGACTCAGTTAAGCATGTGCAAGCCCCCCTTTTTAAAGCAAGTGCGTCAAGCACGCCTCTCTCTCTTGCTCCCCTTCTTGCCCCCTCTTGCTCTCTCTCTGTCCCTCTGCTCTCTCTCTCTCTCTCTCTCTCTCTCTCTCTCTCTCTCTCTCTCTCTCTCCTGCTTTTGGTTGGCCACCAGCTACCCCCTCTTTCTCTCCCTTCTCTCAATAAACTCCACGTGGGCACTGAGTCTCGTGTTCGTGTTTCTTAGGCATTAGCTGCAGCAAAAGAACAACAGGAACCAAATTGTAGACCTCTGCAAGAACATTATGCACTCTTAGTAGATGATTCATCTTTCCAAATCTTTTATTGCCTTTGTTATTTGTCATGTAATATTAACATTGATTGATATGATTTAATGTCAGTACTTGTTAAATTTACAGTGTACTACTTAAGTTATGACATGTTAGGAAAAGTTCAAGAGTCATTTAAAAAATGGCCTCCTAATCTAGAGAAGAATTGTTTAGATCTATTGTCAGCACATATTGTTGTGTGAACTTTCCTTGGATGACTTCCCATAGTTGCAGAGAGTTCTTCCCTCCCTGTTAACCCCCCATACTCTATAGATGGTAGCACCTTCAGAGAGTACTGCAACTGAGGCAGAATTGCTTGCAGGAAGGAGTGATTGGACTCTCAGGTGACAGTCTATTGACCCTCCCTAACAGCACTGACTCAGAGGGAAAGAGGATCAATAGGCCTGGTCATATGTCTCCTATGTGAGTAGCAATAGTTTGCCTGGTGACTATGGTAATTATATTCTTTTATATCCAACACAGATAAATATTATTAAATCACTGTGTAGCTTTATATAAGCCTTATGCTCTTATTTTAAAAGTATTTATATTTGTAGTCTATTTTTAATTGATTTTAATTAATTTGATATCATGAATCATTGTTGTATAAAAACAAGTTAACATCACTTTCGTATTGGCTGCTTACAGGAATGCAAGGTCACTAGTGCCCTAAGGATGCTCTGAGAAACAAGCCTAGATAGGACAGACTTAGTGTCCAGCAGCAAAATTCACACTGATACAGTCCCCCTAACTAAGGTTCTCAACTTGATGCCTCCAGAGGACGTTACCTGGACAGTGACCAAAGGTTTATTGATTCAGTCAGATCTGGGCACATTCACAGGGAAAATAACTGAGAACAGAATATCTCACTATTAATTTTCCTTCCAAGAAATGTTATGATGCCTTTTCTGTGCTGGGGTCTCAAGAAGTGATCTGTGAAGCCTGCATAGCTATGATCATTTTAGTGCAAGCACAGTGCAGTGTCACCAAGAGACCCCTGACTCTGCAGTAAGAGTCAGATCTTCAATAAGTCCCAAGGGACAGCAAGTGTTTCGAAATGGAGACTTTAAAGCACATTTTCATCCAGCATGAGCCAGTGGTTTGGGACAAATATGTTTTACACAATGGGGGGGGGGAAGATTTTTGATAAGTTTATGGCCTGTTAAGGATAATTAAACACAATTATCACAGTAAAACTTCTAAAAACTGAACTTTAAGATGATTAGGGTTCATTGTTTTTAAATGTTCTAAAGTCAATCTCTTTCATAAGGGAAACTTATTTGACATTAGGTTTTAAAATGCAGACTATTTACATAATTGGCTGTTTGTTGGGGGAACAACCTTTTTTTTTTTTTTTTTCTATAAATACCCATTAATTAACACTGCTTTGTGTCAAGTTACCAGCTATGGCTTAACTATCAATAAAATGTATTTGTCAGAGTGACCTGACACCAATAGTCACAACAGAGAGCTGAGGGATCCACTCCTGTTTTTACAAAAATAACTATTATTATCTTAGAAAAATGGGTATATATTGTATAAAGTGAGGACAGTTCCACTCCAAGGTATGGTTGAAGGGAAATTTTAACTGAAGAAACAAGAAAGAGGACAATCAGAAGCATATGGAAGAGTCTGGATCAGGGAGAGAAAGGTGTAGACTAAACATGTCCAGCAAACTGGACTTAGTCATAAGAGGGCTCAGAGAAATAGGAAAACCAAAAGAGGAAGACAAAAGAGAGAGCATGACCAAAAGGGTGGGCCTATACGGGAATGGGGAACTGGGAAAAGGAAACTCATGAGCTGGAGAAGTTTAGGCTGGGGGCAGGGTGAGAAGACCTGAGAGAGTCACAGGTACTGGGTGAACCTGGAGGCGAGTGTGTGCCTAGGTATGCCCATAGGCACCACAGATAGCCTTCTGTCCCGGATGACAATAGTGAGGAATAGTCCCTAGGAGTAAAATGGGCATTAGAAATTGGGGGACTGAAGTTTGCCTTGGACCTGACACATATCTTCAAAATACTTCCATTTAACGGAAACTTTCCTTTGTGGAATCTAAATATTAACGGTTTAAAAGAAAATAGATTCTACCGTAACTCAAGGAAATCCATTGTTACTTTAGGCTCTTCTTTTCCAGGAGCCAGCACTGTTGCATAATTTCCATTTAGTAATATCTGGTCTAATTTTTGTATCCTTCTTTCTGGTTAATTTCAAACTGTAACATCTTCCATATTGACAAAATTATCAAATCCTAGAAGTGTATCAATAATTTCTTTACCATTTCATCACAATGTCAATTCTTCATCCTATACACTTGTCCATAAGCTTTAGTGGCAGAAGCTGCCACAGATTCATAGTTGCATTAAAAGCCATGGCCATGCAGGAACTATGTTTTACTTTAGCAAGTGTGTTGGCTTCCTTCCAGATGTGATAGATGTACTTGGTCCAAGAACAGCTGGTTAATGACCCAGACCTCTGAATCCTTGTGGTCACAAGCCTGACTGTGACTCCCAACATACCTCACTGTAGTGATAGATAGTGCTTGCCCAAATAGCAGAACCCTTGATAAAGGCAAGGGCAGACTATACATGAACACAAGTGTGAGCCTGGGGTCACTTCTACGTTTTCACAGTAGGTGGCGATAGGAACCAAAGTTTATATCAATTCTAGGGCAGACAGAGCCATCGATAAGAGCTTGGTGAAAAAGAAAGGGGGCAACTTCAGGGACTGGGTTCTTATAAATGTCTCTGAGCTAATGAGTCATTCTTTAGGTAGTGGAGAGATCAGATGCTAGGGGCTGATGCCAGTTTTACATCTCTCCAGAAAAGACACATAACAGATAGTCAACAAAACATGGACCCCAGACTGACAGCTTGGAAATCAGCATAGGACAGATCCAGGACCCCAGCATGTGTCAGTTAGAAGGTCTGGGAAGTCTATGGGTCCCTGGTAATGGAACAGCACTTATACCTCGTGTACAAATGGACATTGGGAGCCCACTCCTCATAGAGGGATACTCTCTCAGCCTAGACTACACACTGCCCCAAATGATGTGACAGACTTTAATGATCCCCCATAGAAGGCCTCACTCTTTCTATGGAGCAGAAGAGGGATTGGATGGGGGTTGGTGGGGGGTATGGGAGGATGGGAGGGAGAGGAAACTGTGATTTATATATAAAATAAGATAGTTTCTAATTTAAATAAAAAAGGAAAAAATATTTGAGTAAATGCAAATGAGGTTACACACAAGATGCAGATACAAACTGAGTGTGAAAATGTATACAGTTAACTGCTGTTTAAAACATATTACCAGATTATTTAAAATCAAGAAATTTACTTTTATTTATTATTTCTTTCCATGTCTGAAGTCTAAACAGTCCCAAGAGAAGTTAGAAATGTTTCTACAAAGTACATGTAGCAAATGTGTGATTTTCAAACCACTGAGATCACAGATTAAGATTTATGAATCCAAATGTGATGTTTTATGGTAATCATGTACCCTGGCAGTGTTTTTATATTGCAGTACACAGCTTGAAAGTATTATAATGTATTTCTTGAATAACTTATTGAATATGTAGTAGCTTAAAACAATCTATTGAATAAGAATATCTTGGATGGAAAATGTTTTAGATGATAAAATAATGGTTTTGTTGTTGTAAAACAAAATGACGAACAAAAAACACTCATTGGTGACAAAAGTACGTATTCACTGGCAAAGAGAAAGCTTTTCTAACCAGTGATGCTGAAGAGCTGGATACCTGAGTGCAGAAGAACGGTCCTCTCCCCTCACCCTGCAGATCACTCAACTCCAAATGCACCAAAGCCATTAACACAGGACTTGAAGTCCTGTGTCTGTAGAGCAAGAGTGGAGCAAGCACTTCCTGATGCAGGCAGAGCCAGGGCCTGTCTGCAGAGGAACAAGAAACGGGACAAACTGAAGAAAGGAACCACATGAAATTTAAAAGATGTCATTTGACATTGATGGATGGAGTCCTTACCATTATGTACAGGAGCATGGCAGCAAGCAGGCAGGCTTAGGGCTGGAGGGGTAGCTGAGAGCTTGCATCCTAATCCATGAGCAAAAGGCAGAAAGACAGGGGGCTGTGTGGGCTTTGACTCCTCAAAGTCAGCCCCTAGTGACACACCTCCTCCAACAAGAACACACTTCAAATCCTCTTCAAACCATTGTACAAACTGAAGATAAGCATTCAAATATATGAGCTATAGAGCCATTTTCACTCAAACCACCACCGTGTCTCATCACAGCCAAAATGATTACTCACAAAACAGAAAAAGACAAATGCTGCTGGGGGTCTGGAGAAAGAGGAATTCTTAATCATTGTTGGTGGAAGTTGGAGTGGTCTGAATGTTCAAAATATATTGTATCAGGGAATATTTTACCAGAGCATTACAGCAGAGGCCAAGGATGAATGCTGCTTACTGGCTTGCTCCCTGGGATTGCTAGGCCTGATTTGTTAACAACCCAGGACCACCTCCTTGGGGGTGGCATTGCCCACAATGGGCATGGCCCTCCTGTGTCAATAATGTTTTCCCAGGAAAAGATTCATACAACAGGCCCCTGCCACCAAGCCTGATGTTTGAATCAGACCACAGGGTTACCCATGGCTGAAAGAGAGAACTGACTCTTGAATGCTGTCTTATCTTATGATTTGTACACCTGATCTATGGCATGTGTATATACGTATATCACACCACACACACACATACGTACACATGCATGCACACACACATGCAGGTACCACAAATAAATATTAATATTAAGAAATAACCAACTCTCAGATACTGTGAGAACTGTGCTGATATCACAGGTCAGGCAATAACTTGGGATCAGGGGACATGAAACTCAACAAACATGT
The DNA here is from genome assembly GCF_943737965.1 of Phodopus roborovskii. Taxonomy (NCBI): domain Eukaryota; kingdom Metazoa; phylum Chordata; class Mammalia; order Rodentia; family Cricetidae; genus Phodopus; species Phodopus roborovskii. Next base: position 10,444,834 of record NW_026126407.1, read on the forward strand.
AAGTCCTGTCTTCCAAGATTTTCCATTCTATTTGTAGTAGAAATGATAGAGGAAAGTGAGTTTGTGCTCATAGATAGCAAGTGTCAAACCAAAGAATAAAGGAAGGTAAGTTTTGGAAAGGCAGCGCTGCTTCAGAAAGGGGGCAGCAAGTTCCTACTTAGTAGAAAGTCATTCCAAAAGAATGGTAAAGCCAGGGCACGGGTCCTGAGGTGAACACATTCCTGGTGAGTTCAAGAAATGTGGAGCAGTAGGAAGGTAGACCAGATGGCCCACAAGAGACTGCGAGAAGAGTGAGACAAACAGGGCAGGGTGGGATGAGTCAGGCCATGAGTAACCCAGTGCAAGGACCTGTATTTCTTTCAGAGAGGACTGGGAGAAAGAGGTAAGGTGGTTCTCTAAACTAAGTCTACATATTAGACTGTGATTCTGACTTCAAGATGGAGAATATAGAGCATCAGCATGAAGAGTTAGGAAGCTGGAGCAGAGACCCAGGATGCTGGCTGGACCAGCTGTCCCTTGGGCTCAGTGAGAAGACTCAGATTACAGATCTGTTAAAAATCCAATGTCAGGGCTGGGGAGATGGTTCAGTGAATAAAGCACTTGCTATGCAAGCATGAGAACATGTGCTCTGACCCACAGTATCCTCACAAATGCCCGCTGGGCATGGCTAAGGCTTGTAATCCCAGAGCTCAGGAGGAGGAAACAAGAAGTACCCCCACCTGCATGACTAGCTAGACTAGACAAATCCATAAGCTCTTGGGTCACGCACATGTACTCACATGTGACTCCACATGCACACAAACATGCATACACACAACCCACCAACAGGAAAAAAAAAGATGTTAGTAGGAATCAAATACCAGATTTGGGGTTTGGGAGAGTCTAGGAGTGAGCAAAGACCCAGGGTTTGGGGCCTGAGAGCCATTTCCTGAAATGAAGAGCCCATGGGCTGGGCAGGCTACAGGAAGGAGGAAGTGCAGAAATCCACAAATCTGGAAGATCCAGGAGCTTCTGCTGAACTGGAACCTGTTGGCAAACCTGGGAGACCCCACTTTAGTAGAAATGAGGCTCAGACATGAGTCCTGCCCTCAGGAGTCAGGGCCTCTGCAAGAATGGATGAAGCTCGCAAGCCCTGAGTCCTCCAGACCAGACATCTGCAGAGATTTCACAACAGGAAATGAGCTGAATAATATTGAAGGCCCAGGATTCAGAAGAACTTCTGCGCAGACTCTGACTCCTGGCTTCCTGGAGGAGCCAGAGCCTCTTTCACTTTCACAGAATATGATTTCTAGCCGAGGAGACTTGGCCAGGGACACACACATCCGTGAGCCCCATAGAAGATCAGGGTGAGTAGTGGGACCAAGAGAGTCCACCAAACAATTGAGTTGTGGGAAGATAAATGCTGGTCTGACTGCACTAAGACATACTGTGGTCAACATGGGGATGCATCCTGAGAGCCAGAGCTCAGGCTCCAGCCTCTGCTTGGGTACTCTAATGCCCAACTCTGGTGGGTGGGAGGTGCTGGATTCACCTGTATGCTTCATGTGCTTGCTCCTGTCATAGCCTATCCTGCACCCTCCTCTCTCCTGTCTGACCTGAAGCTGCAGGAAAAAAGGGTCATGAATGGCAAAGTATTAAGAGGGAAGATGAAGAATAATGAGTAAAGAAGGTAAAAGCAATAGCTGGGAGCAGCAATTCCTGCATAATCTCATGACTAATGCCATGCAAATTTATTTAAAAGTACAGCATCATATAGGCCATTGGGAAGGGAAGATGGCAAAGGAAGGCACAGAGCTAACTCAGACAATGTTTGTAAAAATAACAGGATCCCTCAGATACTGCTGCCTTAGGACATCCCAAGAAGAACAGCTGGGTCCCCAGAAGCTATAACTTTAATTCCTACAAGGCACTGGCCCCACTACCAGACCAGCCTCACCAAGTCCACTCCGGGAAAAGGACACAGATGTAATGTTCCCTTTGTCCTTTCATCAGAACCTCTGAGAAAGTCTTGGGTCAGCTTAAACCCCACCCCTCTTTTGTCCATGTGGCTCTTTGGTTTCTCTGAGTTGTTTGTCCTTCTAGCTTAGTTGTCTCTGGATTGTTCCCCCCATGTGGTACCAGGGACAGGAGACTTCTAAAGATTCCTTCACAGGACCTAGCCTGAACTTGAACTGGACTCTTGAGTCCCCCTCTGTGTTACCTCTCCCCACCTCACCATCTGCCACAATGATTGCCAAAGGATTGATCTCCTTAGAGTAGGACACAAGAAAAGGAAGAGGGTAAGGAATACAGAATAGTGAGTGTCCTGAACATTCCATCCTTGCATTCTCCATCACTGTCTTCCTATCCTCACATGCTCCTGTCCCTGTAATCCCAATACCCATTTCCTCCATCCCCAACCCTTCTCCTTGATTAGCATCCTCTACTCCTCCAAGCTGTTATGCCCCATGTCCTGCATCCTTTCATCCTCTTGCTTTCACATCCCTACAGTTCCCTCCATTCTCCAGATGCCCACATTTCTACTCCTTCTCCATCACTTTTCATGGCTATGCCTGAGCCAAGTATTTGCTACTGTGGTTCTCAGAGATAAAGAAACATAGATCTACTGTTAATGGTGGGAACTTTGCTCTCCTCCAGAAGAGCACTGCTTCTGTTGGAACCAAGCCCCCTGACGACGGACAGGGTCAGCAGACTGCGGGGTTCCAACAGCTTCTACACCATCAAACTCAAGTTAGTCCAGAAGTCCAAAGACATAAGGATGAGACATGATTCAGTGACAGTTATCTTCCTAAGGATGGGCTTTTCTTCTGTCCACTCTGGCTCCTTCCCTTAATCTCTCCATTCCTCCTTATCTTTATATGCCATTTTTACCCTGTTCTTGAAAAGTTTTACACAATTTCCTCCTGGATCAAATCACTGCTATCACTAGGTACACATTGGGACAATAGCTGCCCTGGCTAGGAGATGACTGGGTCCCCTGTCTTTAGTCTCATCTAACTCACCACAGCCCCTGCCTATCTGTTTGCAAAGCTTTCTCCAGGAGATAATGGTGGCAATCACAAGATCCACTGCACTAGATCAAGTTAAATCTCCTTTCCTGGTTCATGAAGTATCCCAACCTTTGCCCCATTAAACCCTGGGGACAGAGCCTAGGCCCCACATCCATCATTCCCCTCCCGAAGGAAGCAGACAATGACAGAATAAACTCCCATTCCTTTCATCAGTCCTCAGGGTCAAACAAATGACCTTAATGACCAAAAACTAGAAACTTTAGACAAACTGAGAACCCCAGACTCAGCATAATGATAAGCACACCTACCTAACAGGAGAACCAGCACAGTAGAGAATACCCACTGTCATCAGTCATGAAACTATAAAGAACACATCACTAATAAGCCTTCCTCCCAGAATTCCCTCTTCTGCCCAAGCCCCTGCACCTGGACACACAGTCTCCATCCCCAGGAAAGACCTGAGTCCTTCAGGCATTCTGATCAGAGGACAATCTGTCCCCTTACAGGTTGCTTTGCCCTTCCTTTTATTTCCAGCTCTCCTCCATCAATCCTGATCAAACACCCTTTCCCGAGCAGAAAAGGTTGGTGGAGACAAGGATGCACTGATCTCCTGTTTGGAGCAACAACAGAAGGGAGGAGTGAAGCAGGACCAGTGAGAGCTGCACAGCCAAGCCTCATCTGAGGGCTCTATCACCATGGAAGATCAGCCCGAGTTGGTGGGTGCCACTGAGGAGGCTCAGCATAAGGGTCAGCAGGCCTCAGACACCACCCATGACAAGAGGAAGCAGAAGGAGCTGGAGATGCAGCAGACCAAAGCCAAGGCAGAGAAGGACTTGATACTAAGTAAGTAAAATAAGGACCCCCAACTCACAACTATTGTTACCCCTTCATCGCCACTGAGCCCTCCTGCCAGGGTTTCCATGGACAGGCTAGCCTCCTGTCAAAAAGATACACAAGTCCAGGAGAGTCTGGACCCAGGACTATGCAGACCCCTAAGTGAAGCTTGGCGCCCCACCCTCTTCTATAGGAGTGCATCCTCAGGACCCTGTGAAGGAGCACTCGGAAGCCGCAGAAGTGTGGTGAGGTTGGCATTCAGAATGGCTCTGAGAGGAATGAGCACAGGGTTCCAGCCAGCTCCCAAAAGAAGGGTTTGGTGACATTTGAGTTGCAAGCCCAGGCTTTAGAGCTGGGCAGAGGCAGACTCCAGGCATGGCTCTACCACCCTGGACAAGTCACTTTAGAGTGCTCAGCCTCAAGTCTTCATCTGTGATACAATAGAAAAGCAAAAAGTATTTCCTTGGACTGTGGGAGTACAGTGATAATCCACATTGAATATTAAACATTGTAATATTCAACAAAAGTTCAGGTATTCTAAATACAAGCCCATGCAATTGCTGCTGCTGTTACCGTTGTAGTTTGCAACCCTGTGAGACTGAAGCTCAGAGCCCCACATGAAAGAGATGAGGCTCACAGAGAAGACTAGAGACTCCCATCAAGGACTAGTGTAGAGACAGGACATATGTGTGAGCTCCGTGGTCCCAGAGCAGGACCATTTCTCAGCAGGAAGACTGAGAGCATCATTCTTCCCATGTGACAGTGAAGAAGGCTGTGAGGGCAAGCAGGAAGGACACAGGCTGAATCCCAGGGCTCCAACCCCTCCCTGCCTTTCTGACAACCACACAACTGTTTCCTTCCCAGAGCCCATTCTTCCTCATTTCAGGCTCCAAGGGCGGGGGCACTTAGCAAGGAGTCTCTTATCTAGGGCATCTCACCAGAACTCCTGGGCTTAGGCCATGAACCTCAGACACTCTGATGAGAAGTAAGTAAGAAACTTGTTAAAAGGGAACCTTACCAGTCTGGGTGCAAAAATAAAGAAAAGCTGAGCTGTCAGCTGTGGATTAGACGTCCAGTGCACATAGATGGTGGTTCTTTACCAGAGAGCTCCCACCTGTATGACAACCTAAAATAAGAGACTTAAATGGAAGGGCAGAACAGCCATGGTAGAGAGCTAAGAGTCACAGGCTAGAGGTGATCCCTCTGGGCTCTGCAGTGCTGAAGTTGCATTTGACACAACGGGAATGTGGAACCCATGGTGTCAGCAGTGAGCCTAGCTTAACTGGCATCCAAAATTCAGCTCAAAATAGTGAGTGGGCACTGAAGATCCCAGGGATCATGGAGGTTCTGGAACTCAAAGTTCTATCCCCTTGAGATTGACCCTGAAAAGAGGGTAGGCTCTTGCCTCACCTTCAACCAGTGTCTTCTACTGACTCCCTTATTTCACTTTACCCAGGCCACACCCTTTCCTCTTTCTCTTCTCAAGCATCAAAGTAGCCACCTCTATCCAGTGCACAATGTCTAGAGAGAGAGGTTAACTTGTACAAGCACACAGCAAATAGGGACAGATGCAAGGCTGCACTCTAGAACACTCAGTACCTGAGAAATCAGTGACTCCTCTTCCATCCTGCTGCTGCAGTATGGAAGCCCCTGCTAATGTCTTTCCTTTCAAAGTTCATTCTTCCTACCCCACAGTAAGCTTTGGAAATGTTGACTACTGAATCAAATACCATTGCCTTCTGAGGCCACACTGACTTCTCATTCCACCATCGGAGGATGCTGAAGCAGAGATTAAATGACTCCTCTCACACAGCTTGCCTGTTGTTCCATTAAAACACTTCCACTCCATCCCAAGCTTCCATGCTCATGTTTCATTGCACATCAAAACTGCATTTTAAAGATGCTCACCCTCCTCTCTGTGACGTACTTAGATACTGTTAGCTATCATTTGAAATATGCAGCTAAGCCCCCAAGACATTTGTCAGAATCTATACTTCATGGACATTATATCCACCCAGAAGTTTTAGATCCAACACTAAGAAAAATCATGACTTCAAAAATAAGATTACTAGCTGGTCATTGACACATTCCTATAACCCCAAAACCTGTGAAATTGATTCAGGATGAGTCTTAGCTCAAGGCTAGCCTGAACTACACCATGAGATCCTACCTATCCCTGTGGGACAGAAGCTCAGACACCCACATAAGGGAGCTGAGGCTCAGAGAGGAATAGAGATTCACACAAGTACTAGAATAGACCAACATAGGTGTGTGAACTTCATGTTCCCAATGCAGGACTGTTTCCCTGCAGCACTGTAAGAGCATCCTTCTCTCTAGGAGGCTAGAGAAGGGTATGATGGTAAGGAGGAAGGACCTCAGCCTTGCTACCCAGCTACTCCTACTGCTGCTTCTCTGATAAGCACACAACAGCTGTTTCTTCCTATAGCATATTCTTCATCATTTCCAGGATACTCAACACCCTACAAGTATCCCTTTATTGGCGAACACGTATCCCCAGTAATGAAGTTAGGCTATGAAGCTTGGAGATCAATGACAATATCAGGTAAGGAGTTTGTTAAATGGGCACCTACAAGTCTGGATTCAGAGCCAAGGTAAGCTGAGCCATCAGCTGTGGATTAGAGTTCTGGTGCACACAGATGGTGGGTCTTCACCAGGGAGCTCCCACCTGTATGATAACCTGAAATAAGAGACTTAAATGGAAGGGCAGAGCAGCCATGGCAGAGAGCTAAGAGTCACAGGCTAGAGGTGATCCCTCTGGGCTCTGCAGTGCTGAAGTTGCATTTGACACAACGGGAACCTGGAACCCATGGGGATCAGCAGAGAGCCTATCCCAACTGGCATCCAAAATTCAGCTCAAAATGTGAGTGGGAACTGAGGATCCCAGGAGTCATGCAGGTTCTGAAGCTCCGAGAAAATCTCTTCTCTTGAGATGGACCCCGAGAAGAAGGTAGGCTCCTGCCTCAGCTTCAGCCAGTTTCTTCTACTGACTTCTCTCACATCCACTTACCCAGGCCATACCCTTGCCTCTTCCTCTTCTCAAGCATCAAAGTAGCCACCTCTCTCCAGTGCACAATGTCTAGAGAAAGAGGTTAACTTGTCCAAGCTAACAGCACATAGAAACAGATTCAGAGCTAGAATTTAGAACAATGGGAGCCTGAAAAAATGATTTCCTCCTCCTTCATCCTGTTGCTGCTCTGTGAAAATCCTATCCTATCCAAACCTAACACTTGTCTTTCCCTTCACAGCCCATTATTCCCACCCCATATTAGGTTATAGATGCCTGAGATCAAAACAACCTGAACTACATAGTGAAACCTATTTAAATTTATTAACCCATGGGTATTAATTGTTCATCATGTAATTGTGACAAAAAGCAATTTAAGGTAGAACAGGTTTATGTTGTTTATAGAGCAAGAATGCAGTCTTTCATGGCAAAACTCTATAGCTACAGTGACTGAAACAGCTGGTCACGTTGTGTTTAGTTGGGAACAGAAACAGAAGAATGCTTGTTGACGGAGTTTCTGTTACACCTGGTCCCACATCTGTTTAGCCCCAAATAAACACATGGAGTCTTATATTAATCATAAACTGTATAGCTGACGGATTAGGCTTCCTACTGGCTAGCTCTCTCTCTTAATTATTAGCCCATAACTATTAATCCATATATTTCTACGTGGTCTTATCTTGGTAGACCTATTACTCCTTCTGAAGCTACATGATGTCTCCTCTGGCTGCCTCTCTCTGCATCCTCTCCCCAAAATTCTTCTTGTCTGGTAGCCCTGCCTATACTTCCTGCCTGGCTACTGGCCAATCAGTGTTTTATTCATCAACCAATAAGGAAAACATATATACAGAAGAGCATCCCCCATCAAATGCTGGCACTTATTATTCGGTCCAGGACTCCAGGACTCAAGTAGTGCCACCTGATACTAAGGTGGGCATACCTCAGTTAACCTAGCCTATCCCTCATAATCCTCCCAGAGACATTTCTGCTAGCTTTGTTTCTGTAACATTGCCAACACCAGCCCTCATGCCATCTCACAGGAGTATTGTGAGAGTTAGACATTAAGTGTCTGAAGCACAGTGGGTGTTGGGGGACTGGCTGTTTCTTCCTTGTTCTTTCTCACTGGGAAAGCCATGCTCACACCTTCACCAAACTTTTACAGCCACACCTCCAGATCATTAATTTCCAGGCTAAGAGTCACCAACCCTGTCTGAGGACTGGGAACCTCCTCCTAGCACAGCAATCAGGAAGCTCCTAGGACAAGGTGGCCTCCAGCTGAAAGTTAAAAATTCACTGCTCAAGTGAGATGAGCTCCTTAAGGTGACACAAGGTATGAGCAAAGACTCAGTCCCCTGGGAAAATGTGCACAGGCATAGCACCCCAGACCTGGAAGCCCTTGGCACAGCCCTAGAAATCCTGCCCCTGGAATCTCACTGCTGGGCAGGGCACTACCACCAGGCTCTTGGAGTTGAGGGCAGTGTCTTCTCCAGCCCCGAGAACACAGCTGGCTCTCTGGGCAGGGAAGTGACAGACAGGAGACTCCATTAGCACAGGACCCCTCATCACTCACTTCCCATTGGTCGGGTGTTTGCTGAGCACCCACTTACATAAGGCCCTGTGACCAGGGCTTCACTCACATCTCACTTGCATGTCAATCTCACAAACACACTTGAGAGGGAGACTGCTACTGTGCCACCTTGAGGACAAGAAGAGCGAGCGAGGCTTAGAGAAGTGAAGACTCACAATTGAAGAACTATATTCACTTTCACTGTCAAAATTCACCACGCCTCTGTCTCCCTCTCTGACATTACAGCAATGAGGGCAGCCAATGCCAAAGCCAGGGAAGTACAGGCTGTGAGTGCCAAAGGCCTGACCTTGAGCAATACTGCCTCTCTGCAGTAGAAGATGCCACCTTCGCAATCTGAGCTACACTCGAAGAAAAGCATTCCTTCTACTTCCAACTGGCAGTAAGCTTGTAGAATCCAGGGACTTAAAATATGACTCACACTTAAAGGACATCAACTGACTTAATCCGTCCCACCACTCCACATTCAGAACAAAGGGGAAAAAAGGAAAATAGGAAGCAGTTCAGACATCTATAGAAACATATAAATGCAATAACACCTGTGGAATACGGTAGCCTTGGAAACAAAAAACAGCAACTATGAAGCTATGAGGACTAAGAAGTCACCGTAACTGAACAGCTCATTGAATTAAAGGCTCCTGGCATGGCTTCTCTATTACATATTATCAATTACAGGATGAATTATAGGATTACACCACCATGCCCAGTGGTTTGGGGGTTTTATTTAGAACATGTATATTAAATTATAGTTCTGGAGTCCGGAAGTCCAAATAGAGACTATGACTGCTCAGCTTAAAAAAAAAAACTAGGCTTACACAGTGTGAGCAGCGACATTAGCTAGCACTCACTAAACTCTCTCTAATGGGAAAGCAACAGATGACAAGAGACTTCACTATATCTGCCTCTATTTCCAACAGATTCATGTTCAAATTTTGCTCACAAAAAATAGCTGGAAAATTTTATTAGCCTTTTTTAAATGTAATATAAAATTATAGCCAACAAAAAATGAACCTGAACTTTAGTGACACAGCTGGAACAATACTGATTGGTGGTGGAAGCAACCGGAAAAGAGATTTAATTTAGTTGATTTTCTGTGGTTGTTGGTTGTTAACTAGTCTCACAGTGATGGAAACTGCACTTTCCCAAAGGGACCCAGAAACTGCAGGAGGTCTGGTTCTCCAGGCAGCATTCCCACACAAGCCAGGGATCTGGGAATCTTGGCACCATCTTGAGATCTGTGTGGGATGACCTTTTGAAGGATGCGCAGTGCTCAATCATAAGTGTGACAAAGAATGACAAGCAGGAAGCATGTTTGTCTCCAAGAGACGTTTCATTTTGAAGACATGTCATACCACCCTTTTCCTGAAAGCATTGGTTCTTCCACTGAAGCTTGCTAGGGATTACAGTGGGTTTCATTCCAAGCTTCTTTTATTCTCATAAGAATTTTATGAAGTCTTCTCATCAAGCATACCCACACCGGAATCTCCAGGAAGAAATCGAGTTTCTTAATGCAATTTTCCAAAATGGAATAGCATATTGTATGGAATATATGAATTCTGACTGTTGGTACTCATATATTTTGGATTTCCCAAAGAGCTGAGTAATCAATCAGCTGGATCAAACCTTGGCAATTCTGATGAGTGAGCTTGACTTAGCAGTTATGGACCAGTTCTACATGAAAGATGGTGTGATTCCAAAGGATGTCACTCATGAGAATGAAATTTGTGGCCCAATACCAGGCTCTGTCATAGATGCCACACTGTTCAATCCTTGTGGCTACTCAATGATATATTGGACTATTCACATCACTCCAGAGCCAGAATTCTCTTACGTTAGTTATGATCAGGAAGCTTACAGAAATCTTCAAGCCAGGAAAATTTGTGACCATCTTGTTTGTTAATAGGAGTTCTAAACATTACACAGTGCTTTCTTCACCCCAGAAGATTAAATTTTTTAAACACCTTGGTTGCCAGAGTGCTATGGTCAATGATTATAATTTTGTTTTCACCAGTTTCACTAAGAAGCAGCAAAAACAGCAGAGTTGATTAAGAAAAATGGAGAAGAAAAAAGCACAAAAAGAGAAAATACACAGGAAGTGCTGGCTGCTTTCTAGATGTTGATAGTGGGGGCCATGTCCTTCATGACCACCATCTTGAAACTGCAGAAAGCCCTGGGTGTAACCATTTTGAAGTGTATGCATTATTATATCAAGGAGTTAGACATCTTGCATGAATGCTCTCTTCTATGTTTAAGTGTTCTATGCCACTCCTGCCATTGAATTGAAGTGCATGTAGAAAAGAACTTTGATTATATGAATCTTCGTGACATTTGTAAAATGATTCAGTTTGATTTATGTACAGTGTAATACTTCTACAGGCATCGTCCAAAATCCCCCCACAGACAAGGCTTTCATCCTCAGCTGACCATCTGTGACTGTTCCATTAAATCGCTGCCAGAGTTTTTGTATCTTTACCTCCACTTTCTAGAGCATATTCTCTACTAATGTTTTTCAAAACCAATTTTTATTTCATATAGGTGAATTATGCAATGGTGATTAAAGGTTTTCTTCCTTGTAAGAAAATGCTGATTCCAGTTACTGTTTTGTGCTCTACTGTTTTAATAGCTGTTCCTGCATTTATATGATTGATTTCTCCTCTCACCAACTGTGTCTTTCTTTCCCTCTCCCCTCAAATCACCACCCTCATTAAATCAATACACTGTTACACTGCCTTTCATAATAATCTTGTAACTGGTGGAGGGATTTTGGAAATGGTCCCTGGCTTAATTTTTTTTTAAGACATAAGAAAGTGGTCTTCTTATTGGCATGAACTGTGAAATAAAAGCAAGGTGTTATGATGAGTTCACAGACCCGAGATGAATGATAATTAAGTGTTTATTGTTGTTAACTTTACACAGATAACACCAAGTAACTGCCCGAATGATACAGACCTTGCCTCCCCAATACTCTCTGTGACCCAAGGGGCTTCCTTCCCCACTCCTCTACCTTAAACTAGTCACATCCACACCTGTAACCACGCCCAAAGGGTGTGGCCACTGTTTCAGGTTCACAGGCAAGATGCTACTACAGTGAAAGATAAATAACAAAACTGAGTGTATAAGATGAAAAGAATTCAGTCTCCAGGGGTAATTAGCATGGAAAGTCCATTTAAAAACAAAACAAACAAACCAAACAAAAAAAAAAAAACCAACAACTTCGTGGAAACAGTAGGCTATGGAGTGTGCTTTAATTAGCTTTAATGGAGTGCCTGCCTTGCTTTCACTAACTTATTAAGTAGTGAGTGACACTAAGTCAAAGCCGATATTTGATCCTGGACATTCTGACCCCAACACATGCAGTCAACTTTTAATCTTTTGCCACCAATTTCTATTAAAGGAAAATCTGACTCCAAGGAGAATACTGCAGCATTTCCATCTGTGACTTAGAACTTGCATATTTTTTTGTGATGCATATGAGCTGTTATGACTTCACCTTTTCCTGTGGGGTCTTCTTTTAAAATGGTGTTCACATGATCAAATGAATGGCTTCCCAGAGTGAGGACTAACCAGGTTACTCAGCCAGGTAGTAAATGTACGAACATACACAACAACATAATATTCTGAAAGAGTAAAGGGCCATCATGTTAGTGGCATTTGCAGATATTGTGGGCTCTGAATGCCTGAGAGAAGAGCAAAATGAACTGAATTTACAGCTTCCCTCGTACTGTTTTCTTGGTAGTCTCTGGACTGATCAGTGATGTTTTATTCCTTCTGTATTTACAATGAAATACATGTTTAGTGTTTCTAAACATGGAATCTACTTGGTTTGGAATCAAGTGGTTGGAACACTGACTGGATTTCTACTTTAAACATGCTGCTGATTGAATGCTTTGCTGGGGAAGCTTCCAGTCAGCTTTATCTGTTCGGTTCTATAATGAGCACAGCGCCTAACTTTTCGAACTGCCATTTGGAGGACCAGTGTTTATTTAAGCTGGATTTTGTAACAAACATTTATAAGTATCTGGTGTGTGGATAAAGGTCATACAGAATTATTATAGGTCAAGTGATGACTTGAACAAGAGATTCTTCTATTCTAAAGCTCATATTATTTGTACTACAAGATATTCCAGCACCCACAATCAGTCTATTGCACAGTTTAGACAAATGCCTAAATTCGTTCAACTATTTAAAGGTGGAAGTAAGAGAAAAAGGAAAGAAAGAATCAAAGAACAAACAACTCTACTATGTATACTTATGCTCCATCTTTCTTCCCTAATTTATGATTCATTTCAGACATGCAACGGAGAGAAAGAAGAAAGAACCTTTACCACAGTGAGTTGTGGAAAACAAAGGATTTCCTCCAAAATTTCACAAAGCTACTACTTCTGAAAAAATCTTATCCAAGAAGGTGGGAGACCTTGGTCAGAAAAAGCTGGCATAAAAGTAAAGGAGAAAAGACAGAACATCTGATTGAGATCCAAGACTTATTTCACCCAACTCCAGATACCAAGGAAAAGCCTCAGTTAGTCATATTAGAGGGAGCTGCTGGGATTGGGAAGTCCACGCTGGCCAGGTGGGTGAGGAGAGCCTGGGAGGAAGGCCAGCTCTACAGAGATCACTTCCAGCATGTCTTCTACTTCAGCTGCAGAGAGCTGGCCCAATGCAAGCAGCTGAGTCTGGCTGGGCTCATAGCAAAAGACCAGGCTATGCCTACAGCTCCCATCAGAAAGATCCTGTCTCACCCTGAGAAGCTGCTATTCATCCTGGATGGCATAGATGAGCCAATGTGGGTCCTGCAAGAGATGAATCCTGAGTTCTGTCTGCACTGGAGCCAGCCACAGCCTCTGCACACACTGCTGGGCAGTTTGCTGGGGAAATCTGTCCTGCCTGAGGCTTCCTTGCTGCTCACAGCTCGGACCACAGATCTACAAAAGTTCATTCCTTCTTTGGGGCAGCCACGTTGGGTGGAAGTCCTGGGTTTCTCTGAATCTGGATGGAAGGAATATTTCAGAAAATATTTTTTAAAGGAAAGAGAAGCAACTGCAGCTTTTAGCTTGGTTGAATCAAACCCAGTGCTCTCCACACTGTGTGCGGTGCCCTGGGTGTCTTGGCTGGTCTGCACTTGCCTGAAGCAGCAGATGGAACAAGGAAGAGATCTCTCACTGACCTCACAGACCACCACAGCACTCTGCCTGAAATACCTTTCCCAGACTCTTCAAGGTTGTGCCCTAGGAACCCATCTCAGAAAGCTGTGCTCACTGGCTGCTGAGGGGATCTGGAGAAGAAGGACCCAGTTCAGAGATATAGATCTTAGGATCCGAGGATTACCTGGTGATGTCATTGCCACTTTCCTGAAGAGGGGTGTCCTTCAAAAGCAGCCCAACTCTCTGAGTTACAGCTTTGCCCACTTTTGTCTCCAGGAGTTCTTTGCAGCAATGTCCTACATCTTGGAGAATAATGTGCCAGGACATGATTATATAGATAGTTGCAGAATTGTGGAAAGACTGAAGGACATCTATGGAAGATATGACCTGTTTGAGGTACCCACTGTGCGCTTTCTATGTGGTCTTTTGAGTAAACAGGGAATTAGGGAAATAGAGAAGATCTTCACCTGCACATTGAGTTGGGAGATAAAGCTGAACCTGAGGTGGCACATCCTGGAGGAAGCCCTTTGCCATCAACCATATTCTCTGGGTTTACTCCATTGTCTGTATGAGATCCAGGATAAGGAGGTCCTGACAGAAGTGATGCACACTTATCAAGGAGCAGGTGTGAATGCCCCAATGGATATGAAACACCCAGTGCTCCAGTCCAATGTGAAGCACCTGGTGGTCCAGACAGACGTGGACCTCATGGTGGTCACTTTCTGCATTAAGTTCTGCCGCCATGTGAAGAGGCTTCAGCTGGATGGAGGTGAACAGCAGGAACCAACACTGATGGCCCATAGGATGGTTCTGTGAGTATCCAGACAGCCCTCTCTCCAGCTTCCCTGTGAATCCCATGAGCACCCATGTTCTCAGCACCACCAGCACTCTTAGCTGGACCCAAGGCAGCAGGATACTGGTCATCAATGGCATCTAATTGCTGAATCTGACCATCTATCTCTACTTGCCTCAGTGTGCATGACTATATGGTGGGGCTATGAGCTCTTATCTCTCTGTGTGCCTCAATGAGGACCACCCACCTGCTGTGATTCAAATCTTCATACTTCACAAGGTTCAAATGGCCCGACAGTTACTGGTACTTTCTCATAGTATCTTTTGTCTATGAGAAACCGCTCATTCAGCTCCTGCCTTCACCATCTCATATCCCAGTGACAATGACCGTATCCCTAAGGTCTTCCTACCAACACCTCAGGAGGCATATGTGTGACTGTCCTAATGTTTTCCCTGCCCAGATGACTTCCTTGTATGTGTCAATGAAGGTGGCATGGCCCTGGCACTCTGCCTAAAGGATTCCTAACTTCCCACCAAACTCAGTGCCACTGGGGAGGAGTGGTGATCCAGTATCAGTGTGTGTCTCTCTCCTCTCTAGATGATTCATTAAGCACTGATTTTATGTCAGGCCCTGCTAATCAATCACAAGAGGAAAAATTCAGTTGTTGCCCTGAGGAGTTCAACACTGAGAGAGAAGACAGCCACATACTCTAATTACATAGGGCATGACTCATACGATAACCAGGAACATTCCAGTTATCTTGAATTGAGAACTTTGTCGCCAATCTGAACAAAGCAAGAGCCCATGTGAAAAACAAATAACTTAAAAGTAGTGGCTCAAAGGTTAGAGAACAGGAAGAGGGTGGGGAGAGGAGGGAAAATGGATCAGAGAACAAATGTAATCAAACAGTGTTTCACACATATAGGAAGTGATCTAAATGAACTCTCGTTTTAAATTAATGGGATAGACTAATAAAAACGTGCTTGTTTTTAGAAGAGTGAGGATTTATCAATTATCAAAACAACAAAAATTAATATCCTCCAGAATTCCATTCCTCAGAGAGGACAGCATTAAGAATAGGGGTAGCTGAGCATGCACACCTGTCTTCTCAAACTTTTGCTGTGATAAAACACCATGGCCAAGGCAACTTATAGACGAGTTTATTTGGGCTTATGGTCCAGAGGGATCAGGGTCCATAATGGCAGAGGGAAAGGATGTGACTGGAGTAGCAACTGAGAGCTCATTTCTTGAACCACAAGCAGGAAGCAGAAAGAGTGTACTGGGAATGGCTCAAGGCTTTGAAGTTTTAAATCCTACTCCCAGAGACAGATTTCTTCCCACAAAGCCACACCCTCTAAACTCCCCCAGAAAGTAGAGAACCAAGCATTCAAATGCTCATGACTGGGTGACATCCCATTCAAAACACCACACCTAATAAGCCCAAGGCCTGGGTTTGATCCACAGCATGAAAGAAAAATGCTGTATGCCCTTTAATCTTTTCTCTATATACTTTTATATGGGAACACTAAGCCACACAATCTCTGTTATCTTATATTTTCATTTATTTTCTTAATGAATCAAGCCTTTCTTCTCTGGTTACTAGCGGTCTAGTACAATATCATTCTGAATGGCCTTCTGATATTGCCCAAGGAGAATACCCTAGTGAATTGGATCATTTTTTTCTGTTCTTGGCCAGTATAAGTTGTTTCTTGGTGTCTGTGGTTATAACAAAAAGTGAGCCTTAAAGGGTCTTGATACAGATGCTGCAAGTAGAGTGGTCTGCTGTGGAGCTTCAGAAGAATTCTGAGTCTGCACAGAGACAGAGACCAGTGAGGGCAAGAGAAACAAGGAACACCAGCCTGCTTGCATGTACAGTGGCCTTAGGAGCCTTGGGACAACCCCATGAAAAAAGGAAAGGCATTGACTGCTAGTGAGAAAGTAAAATTGAGGGGAAAAGTCAGACCAGGCAGGGAGATCTGAAAGGAGACCATTGCACACAAGGAAAACAGAGGTGAACCTTGGCCAAAATCAAGGAATCAAAAATGGCAGGGTAAGCAACTTCTGTATGTGTGGCTCATAAATGATGCCTAGTGTTCTTTGAATAGCACATTCTGTAGTTACATTTTCAGTCAAAGTAAATACTAAACGTGCATCAAAACTGCCATCCTTTGAAAGCTCTACAGGTGGTTCAGCATTTGAGATCACTTGTTGCTCTTTCAGAGGGTGTGCGTCCATTCCCAGCGCCACATAGATGGCTCACAACCACCTTTAACTATAGTCCCAGAGGATCCAATGCCCTGCTTCTAGCCTCTACAGGCGTCCGCATGCATATAGTGCACATAGATAAGCAGCATACAAACACTTATGAAGTAAAGAATAAATGAAGCTTTTCAAAAGTTTAATATTTGGTTTCCTTAACATTCTCTGATTTTGTAAAGTTAAGACATCATATACTTTATGTATCAGTCAAGGTTGGCCATTTCTAATCTGTGCTTTTGGATTTGGGGGGGGGGGGTTGGTGTGTTTCATTGTTTTGTTTGGAGTGTTTAAGATCAAATGTTGCACATATCAGGCACAGAGCTACTCCCAGCCCCCTTCCGATTTGTAGCTTAGACTGGCCTAGAATTTACCAATCTTCTGCCCTTGTATGCTTGCTTTCTAGCATTAAAGGAATGCATTATCACTGGGGATGTTTTCTCTCTCTCAATTTCTCTCTCTCTCTCTCTCTCTCTGTGTGTGTGTGTGTGTGTGTGTGTGTGTCTGTCTGTATATGTATGTCTCTTTCTTTCTGTCTCTGTGTATATCTGTCAATTTACTTCTCCAACTGTCTCCTTCTGTTTCTCTCTGTCTCCTTGTGTGTCTCTGTTTCTTCCTGTCTCTATCTATCTCTCCATTCCCCCTTCTCTTGAAAAGATATGGGGGACATGTGAATCGACATATCTGTGGTGTTTATAACCACATTTATAATCATGTTCAACATCCCACCACATAGTTGTTCTCAGCCCCCTCTCCTGAGTTCTCTTCCCATCTCCCCTTTTCAGTTTTCTTTTATGAGAGTCTAGAATTGTGTTCTAAATGAGAGCAGTTACATTCACATGAAAAGGAAGACAGTTATCTGAATTACCAAGGTCCTCCATTATACCAGGCCCTGTGCTGGGCACTATCAATTTAAAAGAAAATATGTCATTCACCTATTCACACCTTGTGGGACACCTAGACTGAGTCAGAAACAGAAAACAGACACACAAAATGAACACACAGCATGCTATGATAATGCTATGTAGATGAAAAACTGGCTAAAGGAGAAGATTCAGATATTGGAGCAAAGGGGCATATAGAAGTCGGTGAATCCTGGGGTGGCATATTGAAGTCTGGTGCTCAAACAATAGAAACCTAATCTATTGTGTGGGGCTGTGCACCTCAGACCACGCACACATGATTCATATCCCTCTCTCTATGTCTGTCTGTCTCCTTCAGGTCCAGGTGGACCCCAATCACTAATGCCAGTTGGCAGGTTCTCTTTTCCACTCTTGAGTTCACAGGAAGCCTGGAGGAGCTGGACCTAAGTGGAAACCCACTGAGCTGCTTTGCAGTTCAGAATCTCTGTAAGACCCTGAGATGCCCTGGCTGCCAACTAAAGACATTGTGGTGAGTCTGACCTGGGTTCTTTCCTGAAGTAGAGATGGATGGCAGGAGAGCAAAGGCAAAAGCTAGGTCTAGAGTGAGGCTTGGTATTCATCAAATAGTCACCATACCCTCTTGACCACACCTATAACAGTTACAAGACTTGTTATGATAAATAAAAAGATTCTGTTCTTGGGGCTCATGAGAGACCGACATTCAGCAAGGAGCCGCACTAGCTATTGCTAACACCAGGACCATGAGGTCTCCAGTAGAGCAAACTTCCTGAGGAAGGGACTAGGAGAACTGAAGAACACAGAGACAAAGTGAATCCTGGGGAGGGAGGAAGCTCCAGGCCTAGGGAACAGCATCTCCCCATTTCCTCCTGCCCTCTGCTCTTGTAACCAGCCATCTACTCTATCTACAAATGCCATCTTTACTAATATTTCACATGGAAAGTGAGACCATGTCCTAATCTATGTCTGGTGAATGTCACTTCAGATGGCTCTTGAAATATACCAGTGAACTGTCCTTGACCTTGTGGAGCTCTGCCATGGCGAGTGGCCACAGAGCAGTGATCCCCAAGCTGTACTACTCTACTGCTCCTGCTGCTCAGCTGTGGGAAGCATGGCATTATCCATCCAGACTAGAAAAGGCACTCCACAGTGCTAAGCACTGCTAACACAGCATGCTAGGGCTCCCAAAGGGAGACCTGAGCTCACTTCCCAAGAGCAGTGAGCCCTGGAGAAGCTGATGGTGAGCATCTCCCATGCAGGCTTGTCAACTGTGGCCTCATGTCCAGACACTGTGCTGACCTGACCTCGGTGCTCAAAGCCAGCTCCAGCCTGACTGAGCTGGACCTGCAGCTGAATGACCTGGGTGATGATGGTGTGAGGCTGCTGTGTGAGGAGCTCAGGAATCCTGCCTGCAACCTCAGAATCCTGCGGTAAGTAAGAACCCAAGAGTCTCTCTGGGAAGGAGGCAAGAGAAGGGTGTGTTAATAGATAACAAGACATAGGGGGGAAGGAGAGATAATGCATAGACAGCCTGGCTCCCAACAAGCTGTGCCATTTACACCCAGAGACTTTGGTAAGTCTCTTTCTTCTCTAGAACTCAGTTTCCTCATCTATCAAATATAATGTCATACCCACATCATGGATTGTAATGACACAATATGTACATATATAAAAGATGATGCCAGGTAGGTAGCTAGGCACTGTACAATCCTGTATTAGCAAGGCTATTATCCTAACAGAATCCCAGATTTGCCTTACTCCAGGGTAGTGTTTCAAACATTTACTCAACCATGAATCCATGCATGTATCCATATCAGGCCCCTGTGTGCCAAGCTCTGGTCTAGGCCCTAGAGATACAATCACAAACACAAATGGCTCTGTCTGCTGAAGCTGTGTGGGAAGAGACAGACATAGGTCACCTGTGAGCCATGATTCAGTATTGACAAGCTCTGATGAGTGCAATTCTGTGAGAGGGCCTGTTTTATTGAATGGCCTAGAAAAGTTTCTCCTAGGTCTGATAGAGAAATAGGCTTTGGTTGGGTCAACCTGAGGACAGCATCCCAGGATGAAGGCTGAGTTGGGGAAAGCTCTGGAACAGATAAGAGCTGGAGCCTTGGAGGGCCATGGTATGCCACTACAGGAGCTTATGGAAATTCTCCATGGAGAATCCCTATGGGGATAAGTCTATGACCTCCAGTCACTAGGAATGCTGATGGCTATTCAGTGGTTCTTTGCCAACCTGAGTCCCCTCATATGGCCACGTTACCTTCCCTGGGACAGTATATTTCCAATGACTGACCTGTGTGGAGGGGTATAAAGGACAAGCCCCTCATTTTAGCTATGGAAAGTTCCAAAGGTCCTCACCCAGGAGTCAGATCTCCCTGCACACTGACATATCTCCCTCAGCTCAGCCTGCTGCTCTCCATCCTTTGTCCTAGTTTAGGCTCAAGAATAAGCCTTATTAAGGCTGCTCACTGGCTCCATCTACAGACAACAGAGTTCAGGGTCCTGGCCCCTTAGGCTGCATGATCCTGTGGTGGATCCCAGAAGAAACCCTCCCCTCTTGTGCTTGCAGGTTGGACCAGGCCCCTCTCAGTGACCAGGTGATGATGGAGCTCAGGGCCCTGGAGTCAGAGAATCCACAGCTGCTCATCTCTAGCACATGGTAAGGGTGGACACAGAACTCCTACTGGTCAACCCAGGCCCTATGTGGCTGTTCCAGAGCTGAGGTGGGGAAAGGGTCCTGAGGCAATGGTAAGACAAACAGAGCCAGGAAGAAACCAGGGAACCACAGTGATCAAAGTGAGGAAGTGTTCTGTGTGGTAGGGGATTATATGATTATTTTCCTTTTTCAATAAAAATAGAATCATAAAACATGCCTACATAAGTTCTTCCATCTTTAAAAAAAAACCGGGAGCAGGGTGCTATATGAAAGGTAAACTAGTGATGAGCCCTCTGGGCACAGCAATTGTGACAATGATAGGCACCAGTAAACCCAAACCACTGCAACATTGAAAGCAGAAACTATTTCAGAAAGATATGGATAAAACTCTAACAGGAATAAGCCCACTATGGGCATCACTGTCCAAACCATAATGCTCACACACACTCATATACAAATGAGTATGTATCACACACACACACACACACACACACACACACACACACACACACACACACACACACTGTGCTATGGGATATAAAGTCTCAGGACAGAAAAGTCATTTTCCACCCCTACGGGCTGTGCTGAAGCCTCATTTCTCCCAGTTTAGTCAATTTCAGTTCATGACCATGAACTCCATCTGTCAAGTTCCTACTTGTTGTGCCACATGTAAAATGAAGGGTCCTATAGACATAGGATGGTCATCCATTCATTGAACAAATATTCTTGAAAGACCCACTGTGCATCATATAGTTTGAGGTCTGAGGACACATCAATGAATAAGGCAGACATGGCCCCTCATTTTTGATCACTGGATACCAGCAGTGAGGGGACAGTTGTTCCCCGACAATCCACAAAATTATACCTGAAAACCCTGTGAGTGCAGTGGTGGTTTGTCTGTCTGACCTCATCCTATACTGAAGTGAGCTCTCAAAGATGAGAAATGTGAGTACGATTCAAGCATTAGAAATTTCCAGGCAGAGGTAGAGAACAAGGAAGCAGAATTAGCAGCTCCACTGAGGGACAGGAAACCATGTGTGAGACCATCTGTTCTCCATCACCTGGGAGCTCCACAGAAATGCAGGTTCTCAGGCCCCACTCCAACCCTAATGACTCAGAATCTCAGGAGGAGCAGCTTCCTTCAGTGAGCTTTCTGATTTAGCGGGCTGCCAGGCAACGTTTTAACACAGTGATTTGAGAGACACTGGTCTAGATTTGAGCAGGAAAGGGTGACATAGGAGGGCCTGGAGGGGGTCATGAGTCACAGAAAGAACTGTGAACCATGCTAAGAACCTTCTGTTTCTCCCCAGAGGCCATGAAGAGTCATTCCAGTGTCTCATCCATGAAGGGGCATCTTCACCCACTTTTCATGCTCAGCTACTATGTAGAAAATAAGCTAGGAGAGACCAGAACATGATCAGGGATGCCTGCCAGAGAATGTGAAAGTGGTTCAGGACAATGCTCACTCCATTCTGAGACAAGGATGGAGTCTGTGAAGGGAGATAGTGGAGAACAGAAAGGAGAGAAATTAGAAATTAGAAGGTGATTGGCATTCAGGGTGAGTGATTATTAGTTTGTTTTGTGCAGCTATAACTCTGACGCTGGGTTCTTAACACATAAAGAATTGAGATTGTTTCCTTCAGTTTTGAATACAGGGAAGGACCAGAGCATGGACTCTGCATTTAGAGAAGCCCTTCCTGTATCATCTACTGTGCAGCTGGGAAAGCTGAGAGTGTGAGGGCAATTGGCTTTAGTGACCAGTCCTGTCAGGCCACAGGAATCTACTCCTGTGATGATGGCATTACCCATTAATGAAAACAGCATTCATGACCTCATTCTGTCTTATCCTTCATCCTATCAGCACTATGACATTGAGAATTAACTTTCTAATTGTTGTGCCTACTGGGTTTTCTCAACCTCCAAGGAAGTGACTCCCAACTGCAAAAGCAAAAGTTTTTTATTGCTAAGAACCGAACCAGCTGAAACCTCACTCTATCAGAAGAGTAAGGTGCCCGCTTACAATTGTGAAGCATTCTTAAAGGGAAAGAGGGGTTTGAGACTGCTAGTCTCAGCCCATAAGGTTTCCAAGGTTACAGAGATTTCATAGAGTACAAAGTTTTTACAAGGCGGGATTGTTTAACGCACCTGAAAGGTTAGGGTTTTTTGTTTTGTTTTGTTTTTTGTTTTTTGTTTTTCTCTAGGACTGGTGGGCTTAGTGGCCTTGTCCTTAAGATAATGGGGGGCAGGGAGAATGTACTATCCAGTCAGGAAGTTATCTATATCTATTGGCAAAAACACTTGTTCTTTTTAGCTTCTCCTTCTTGCCATGAGTCCCGTATCTTTTAGTTATTAATTTTCCCTCACACTAATGAGTAAACAATAGGGAACACATTCAAATTAAAGCAAAGGAGGAGTTGAGATGCTCCTTGTTCAGGCCCCATTGATACCCAGGAGGATGGGGACCTTCATAGAGCTCTGTTTCAGGGAAGCAGTTCAAATTCAGATGATCTGAATTCTATGTCAGGATATCATGTACACAGTCCTGGTGTCCCGTTTCCAGTTTCCACTGACATCTGAGGGGGAAAAAACATCTCTGTGTCTAGGAAGCCGCCTGTGATGGTCCCTACTAAGAACCCAGATGAAGAAGAAGTGGGTGATAGCCTGACCTCATTCAAGTATCAGAGACTACAGTCAGGTATGTGAAGGGTTCTCAGACCCAGAACTTCATGAATCTATACTATAGGAGGAAGGAGAATCTTCATCATCATTTCTTTCTTTGTTTTTACATAAAATCATTTTATTTCTTTATTTTTATTTATTTGTTTGTTTTCACATTCCAACCAAAGTTTCTCCTAGCTCCTCTCTTCAAAGTTCCTTACCCTCAACTTTTCCCTTTCTCCCCCACCCTACTTGCTCCTTCTCCACTGTTTCTCCTCAGATATCAGACAGCCATGGTATATCAAAACGCAGTAAGACTAGGCACCTCTTCTTCTAGTAAGGCTAGATGAGGCAATTTGGTAGGATGAATGGGTCTTAAACGCGGGCAACCAAGTCAGAGACAGCCCCTGCTCTCACTGTTAGGAGTCCTACGCGAAGACCAAGCCACACAGCTATAATATAGAGAGAGAGGGCCTAGGACAGTCCCATGCAGGCTCCCAAATTGTTGGTTCAGTTTCTGTGAGTCTCTATGAGCCCGGCTTAGTTGGTTCTATGGGTTTCTTTGTGGTTCTTACAATCCTTCCCCCTCCTCTTCTGCAGGATTCCCTGAGCTCTGCTTAGTGTTTGGCTGTAGTTCTCTGCATCTGTTCCCATTAGTTGCTGGGTGAAGCTTCTCTGATCACAGTTGGGCTAGGCACAAAACTATATGAGTATATCAGAATATTATTAGGAATAAATTTTTCCTTTGATAATTTTTTATTTAAATTTGAAGCAAGCTTGTTTTACATGTCAATCCCAGTTCCCATACTCTCCTGTCCTCCCTTGTCCCCCACCCGACCAGCCCCCATCTCATCTCCATTCTGCTCCCCAGGGAGGGTGATGCCTTCCATGGGTAGTCCTTGAATTCTGTCATATCATTTGGAGCAGGGCCTAGGCCCTCCCCCATGTGTCTAGGCTGAGAGAGTATCCCTCTATGTGGGATGGGCTCCCAAAGTCCATTTGTATACTAGGGATAAATATTGATCCTCTGCCAGAGGCCCCATAGACTACCCAGTCCTCCTAACACCCAATTCACGGGGGTCTGGATCGGTCTTATGCTGGTTTTTCAGCATTCAGACTGGAGTCCATGAGCTCCCACTTGTTCAGGTCAGCAGTTCCTCTGGGTTTCTCTAGCTGGGTCTTGACCCCTTTGCTCATCACTCCTGCCTTTCTGCAACTGGATTCCAAGACTTTGGCTCATTGTTTAGCTATGGGTGTCTGCTTCTTCTTCCATCACCTACTGGATGAAGGTTATAGGATGGCATATAAGGTAGTCATTAATCTCATTATCAGGGAAGGGCATTTAAGGTAGCCTCTCCACTGTTGCTTAGATTGTTAGTTGGGCTCATCTCTGTAGATCTCTGAACATTTACCTAGTGCCAGATTTCTCTTAAAACCTATAATGGTACCCTCTATTGTGGTATCTCTATTCTTGTTCTCCTCTATTCTTTCCCTAACTCAATCTTCCTGATCCCTCATGCCCACCTCTGCCCTCCTCTTCCTGTTAACTCCCTCTCCCCTCCCCCCATACTCCCAATTTGCTTGAGAAATCTTGTCCCTTTCCCCTTCTTCAGGGGACCATGTATGTCTCTCTTAGGGTCCTCCTTGTTTCTTAGCTTTTCTGGCAGTGTGGATTGTAGACTGGTAATCCTTTGTTCTATGTCTAAATTCCATATATGAGTGAGTACACACCTTGTTTGTCTTTTTGTGACTGGGTTACCTCACTCAGGATGGTTTCTTCTAGTTCCATCCATTTGCCTGCAGATTTCAGGATTCTGTTGTGTTTTTCTGCTGAGTACTCCATTATGTAAATGTACCACATTTTCTCAATCCATTCTTCAGTTGAGGGACATCTGGGTTGCTTCCAAGTTCTGGCTATTACAAATAATGTAGTTATAAACATAGCTGAACAGATGTCCTTGTTGTATGGACATGCATCTTTTGAGTATATGCCTAAGAGTGGAATTACTGGATCTTGAAGTAAACTGACTCCAGTTTTCCTGAGGAACCACCATACTGATTTCCAAAGTGGCTGTATGTAGCGCCCACACTACGATCTGTTCCATGAATCGGGTGAAGGCCTGGAGATTCATTCAATGGCAATGTCAGAACGCTAAATATCGAATGCCGTTTATTGAGGGGATGGAACGGGCATAAATACTGACTTATAGCACAGTGGAAAATTACAGGAATTTTAGACTTAGCTCCTCCCCATGAGGTGTGTATCGTCACGAGGTGTGTGTTATCAAAACAGGAAGAGTACCAACAATAGGTTTGGGGCAAGGAGTTCTGCCTAACAGCTTTAGGCTTGCTCAAGATGCCTTGGGGGTCCATGCAGGGTCCTACAGGTCCCCTTTTCTTTTAATATAAACTAACACCTGCCTTAGGTGGCAGAGGGTATCAGCATAATTCCTTACCCATCATTGGAGAGGTCACCCAGGCCCGTAACCTTCCTGTCTTAGGTTGTATATTTGCCCCCTGTGCCTTACCCGTCTCTGGTGAATAGTTTGTCAGCCACACGTAGGTAGAGGCATTTTCTCTTGAGCCAAAGACAGTAACTCTGTCTTATTTGAAAGTTGGCCTGGGCCTGTCTAAGCTGTGGTGAAGTAGCACCAAGTGCAAGGGCTACAAACCCCAGTAACCTGCCCGCAAGTTAAAGTCCTTGTAAAAGGTCTTCTGCACTGGCAGGTGGTACTCAGGTTTCATTGATGTTAATGGTCTGCATGGCTAAAGCATGTGTATAATTTAAAAACTGATCACTCCAGGATTTCTGGAGAAAAATGATGCATTAACACAGATATGTATGAAAGACAGAGAACAAGAAGCCATATGAGCCTCTCACAAAAAATTCAAGTGTTCATATAGGAGGCTAGTTTGTAGATTTAATTTAAAAATACCAATTTGCACCAGATAATCAAGTGTGTTTTGGGTGGCTAAGGCTACAGCCAAATCACCTGATAGTTGATCCACTGTGCTTGCAGTATTTACAGACTGGGAGAGGGCTATCGTAGAAACTGTTGCTTCAGTGGTGGAGGTGGCACTGGCAGCCGTAATCCCGAAATCTCCTTCCCTCTCTGCTGCACACCTGGGGTACGTGGCCCACGACAGCTGTTACTTCATATGTCCAGAAGCTAACCAGTCGACAGACCTGCTGAGAACAATTGAAACTTCCTCCAAAATTAGTAGCATTAGTTACAACAAAAAGAAGGGAACCAGAATACAAGTGCCTGAGATGAAGGTGAAATTCTTGTCCTTTAGATAAAAGTATAAATTTATAGCCGCTTGATCCAAACTATAATTAGTGGTCAGGGAAAAGGGCCACATAAGGCTACTCAGACCCACAGGCATCAGAATGGGTGGATTCTTGAAGACCCATCCGACCTTCTTTCTGGCTGTTACAATCATGGTCCCTCCCCAAAGGGTGAATCAGATGCTCAGGCATCTGTGTCTTGTGGAAAGACACAAACTGACCCTCGGGCTCATACTAGAACTGGGTCAAGGCCACACCATTGCCCAGTAGTGACATTCTTCCACATAACTGAGCCATAGTCAGATGACCGAGGGTGCCAATGCCTGTCAGCCACAGATCGAGCAACACAATCAATAGTTAAAAAATTTAAAAGGACAAAAGAAAGGAGACTTTAACTGTGCGATGTGCATACTCCACTGTAGCCTGACCCTGAGGATTATAAGAGATGCCCATCTTATATGAGATAAAAAAAAAAAAAAAAACTTTTGCAAAGAATTGAAACCCTGACTAGTATAAGCAGGGCCATTATCAGTTTTTAATTGTCTGGGCATTTCCATATAAGCAAAGGCTTGTAAACAATGGCTCTTAACATCCTTAAGCCTTTCTCCAGTATGGGCAGAGGCAAATATGGATATGAGAATGGGTATCCACAGATATATGAACAAATTGTAGTCGGCCAAAGGAAGGAACATGAGTAACATCCATCTGCCAGATATCATTAGGCATGACACCCTGGAGGTTAACTCCAAGATGTGTAACAGGTAAGAACTCTGCACATAGGGGACAATTCTCAACTATATTAATAGCTTTGTCTCTAGTAATTTTAAAATGGAATTTAAGAGACCTGCGTTAAGGTGGAAGGTTGTATGAGCTTTGCAGGCTGCTTCATAACCAGACTCTCTCATCATCATAATGGCATTATCTGTTTTAGTATTAAAATCAGCAGTGGCATTTCCTTCACTCAAAGGGCCAGGCAAATCAGAATGTGCTTGGAGACATCCTACAAAAATTGGATGAAAGCACCTCCATAGTATGCTTTGTATGGCTAGTAAATGTTCCTGTACACGAGAGACCAAAGCTATATGAGCAGCAGTTTTTAGGGAGCCAATATATGATACACATATTTACTATCTGTGTATAAGTTAAACGGCTCATCAGAAAAATGTGGAAGGGCTAATTGTACTGCAGCTAGTTCCGCAAATTGTGCAGATTTCACTTTAAGTGTAGAGCGTTTAACAATGGGAAAGGAAACAACTACTGCACAACCATTTGAGGAGCCATCTGCAAATACACTGCAGGCCCCCTTCAAAGGATTCTGGGAAACAATCTTAGGGAAACACACAGGGTGATTTTTTAAAAAATGAGCTAATTTATTGGAAGGAAATTGACTATCAAAGTGGCAGAGTATGGAACATAAGAAATGTGCCCAATCCTCATCAAACTGCTGAAGCCATTGTATCCATTGCTGAGTATAGGGAGTAACAACCACATCTGGCATCTTGCCAAAAACTTGAAGCCTCATTCTGTATGCCTTTTGAATAATACAAAGCATAGCCTGGGGATAAGATCTAACTGTCTTTCCTGGGGATGCATGTTCATGCATCCACAATATAGGACCAGTTTGCCAAAAACACCATGGCAGGGGAATATGCTGAAGCAAAAATTATTAATAGTTTTGAGAATAGTCATAATTCAAATGTGCAGATTGGAGGCATTTTTGCACAAGCTGTATGCATTCTCCCGCAGCAGGTGTTAAGGTGTGCGAAGAAGTGGGATCAGAATCTCCTTGTAAAATATCAAATAAGGGTCTAAGCTGCCCCCATCATTGCTCTCACAGAAAACAATTTGGTGCAAATGGAAGTGGTCTTTCTATAGAGCTGGCGTAGTGTCTGTATTTGTGCTGTGATCCTTTCACAGATGTTTCTGTGAAGTAATTTTTATAGGCAAGGTTTGGTTAGGGCCAAACTAGATCAAACCCAATTTATATATCCCAACAATTTTTGAAAATCATCAAGGGTGGTCAGTCTATCCAGCCTTAAAGTAATCAGACTATAGATACCAGACTATAACAATTGATGACCCAGGTATTAATAGGGAAATTCTTGTTGCACTTTTTCTGGGACTATTTTTAAGCCAGCTAGTTGAAGATTATGTTGCAATTCCCCAAAAGCCTCATTCACTTCCTTAGGATCTGGGCCAGCTAAAAGAATATCATCCATATAATATATAATATACAGGGATTGAAATTTCTCTCTAATGGGGGCAATGGCCGATGATACATAAATTTGACAAATAGTGGGACTATTTGCCATTCCTTGAAGCAACACCACTCACTGATACCTCTTATAAGGCTCTTTAAAATTAATAGAAGGAATGCTAAATGCAAATCGCTCACTATCCTGAGGATGCAAAGAAATACTAAAAAAGCAATTTTTAGGTCTATAACTAATAAACAATAACCTTGAGGAATACCTACAGGGGAAGGTAAGCCAGGTTGTGTGGCTCCCATAATTTGCATACAATCATTAACAGCTCAGAGATCTTGTAGGAGTCTCCATTTTCCAGATTTTTTCTTTATAACAAAGATTGGAGTATTCCATGGGGAAGTGGAAGGAACAATATGTCCTGCCTCTAATTTTTCCTTTACAAGTTGATGTGCAGCCTGTAATTTCTCAATAGATAAGGGCCATTGCTCCACCCATACTGTGTTATCAATTTTCCAGATAATAGGAATGGGAACAGGCTGCACAGCAATAGCTCCTAAGGAAAATTTCCCAACCCAGAGCGATCTCCGGCTCTTTTGATAATTAAATTTTCAGATGCAACAGACTGGGAGTCACCTTATAGGAATTTACCCAGTCCTCTTCCTTGTTTATAACCTTGGTCAGCCAGCATATTTTTAACAGGCTCAGTATTAAGGAATGCTCCCATGGACTGAAGCACATCTCTTCCCCAAAGATTAACAGGGATATGACTTAACATACAAGGTTGAAAAAGACCTGTATGTCCTTCATCATCTGACCATTTAAGAAATGAGTACTACATTCTGGAGCCACAGCAGTTCCCACTCCTTGTAAATGAGTGGAGGCCAGCAGAAGAGGCCATGCTTGTGGCCAATGGTTTTTTTTTTTTTTTTTTTTTTTTTTTTTTTTTTTTGCTATCACTAAGGAGTCAGCTCCAGTGTCCCCAATTCCAGAAAAATGTCTACCTTGGATGGTAAGGGTGAGCATGGGGCGCTGTTCAAGGCTTGATACCAAAAAAGGCACCCATGGAGCCTATGGACCCAAAACCAGCAGATCCCCTGGTGTCCTTCAAAAAGGATTATTGGTTTTGAACATAGGGAGAAGAACAAGTTGTGCTATCTGAGTGCCCTGTGGTATAATTAATACCCCCATTTCTGCCCTAACCATGATTTTTATTTCTCCTTGAAAATCTGAATCTACTACTCCTGGAATAACTCTAATTCCTTTCAGCAAGGCCCTACTGATCCTAACAATAGCCCTACTGCTCCCAGGGGAAGAGGCCCAAAGACTCCTGTGCTTAAGGCTTGAATGCCCATTTGTGGTATTAATATTGCTCGAGTGGTGGAACAGAGGTCCAATCCTGCGCTTCCTGGGTGCCTCTGATAAGGTCCTGGACATAAAGGGGTTTCTCTGAGGGATCATCTGTATTGGGTGGGTTACAGGTATATCCATTGCCCTGTACACCTGGGCTTGAGGGGCCCAAGGCTGGCCCTGCTTCCAGTTTCCCTGGGCTGGTAAAGGATTACCAAGGGCATCTGTTTTTGACCTACATTCCTTGCTCCAGTGGTGACCCTTACTGCAACGTGGGCAAAGCCCTGGCCTAGGACTCAATTGTGTTGCC
Organism: Phodopus roborovskii; assembly: GCF_943737965.1. Taxonomy (NCBI): domain Eukaryota; kingdom Metazoa; phylum Chordata; class Mammalia; order Rodentia; family Cricetidae; genus Phodopus; species Phodopus roborovskii. The sequence continues at coordinate 10,474,833 of NW_026126407.1, forward strand.
ACACTCCGGGGACAGTTCCTTTCAAAATGTCCTGGTTGTCTACATCCAAAGCAAGTCTTTGGTCTGGCTTATCCATTGTTCCCACCTCTTTTCATAACTGAAGCTATAACCTGGCCCATGATGTGATGACCATCTATGTCCTGACATATGCGTATATAGTCATTAAGACTTTTGTCCTTATGGGGATGTAGAGCCTCTTTACAATACTTGCTTGCATTTTCAAATGCCAATTGTTCAACTATGGGTATGGCATTTTCAACATCATCAAAAATTTGACCAGCCAGCTGTAGGAGGCGGTCTGCAAATTCTGAATAGGGCTCAGATGGTCCCCGCAATACCTTAGATAGTCGATCCCCTGCAGCCTTATTAGGCAGGGCTTTCCAAGCTCTAGTAGCAGCAACAGCAATTTGTGCATAGTCCGCTGGGTCAAAAAGAATTTGAGCTGCAAGGGTAGCATATTGCCCAGCACCCGTGAGCCTATCTAAATTTCTAGCAGGAAATCCAGCAGCAGCATGCATTGGGTGGTTTCCTTGCAAAATTCTTGAAATTCGCCTCTCCAGAGCAAATAGTCACCCCCACTCAGTGTGGCTTTACAGAGCTGCATCCAATCACTAGGGGTGCAACTCAACGCTGTGAAAAACTCAAAAATTTTCTGAGTAAAAGGAGCATGGGGCCCATAAGCAGTAACAGCCTCTTTAAGCTTAATTTTTATGGGCTATGCACCCTAACCCTGTTATCCTGAGGATCCACTGTCTCATCACTGAAAACACTTGTCTTTCCTTTTCTAATGCTTCTACCTTGGTTATTAAATCTTTGACCTCTTCCTCTAACCCTCGAGGTGTAGAGGCCCTACTAAAGGAATCACAAAAGGGGTTGTGCCATGGCAGAGAGCATATGTGCTCATCAGCTTCAGTCTCTGATCGTCATCTCCTAGTTGGAATCCCTCTTGTTTTCTGATAGATTGCATAGATTCTAAATCTTGTACTTCCTCAACAGGCCTATTCATCTCTGCCATTTTTTCTTTTACCTTATGGCAATGAATTTTTTAGCTGTCTTGTTTTAATCCTGGTGCCCTGTCTTTTCAATAGGGTCGCTAATTGCCCACTGAGCATTTCCTTACAGTTACTGGCACCCATCCTTCGATACACTCTCATTCACTTACTTTGCCGGCCAGCCTCCGAGGCTGATCTCGTAGGTGATCCTTTCTTTCCCAGTCTCAGTGGAACCTTCACTTGTAGCGCCTGCGCTACAATCCGTTCCACGAATTGGGCGAAGGCCTAGAGATTGAAATAAAGAAACAAGACAGCGGGTCATTTGTTTAATGGCAATGTCAGAACGACAAATGCCGAATGTGTTTATTGAGGGAATGGAACAGGCTTAAATACTGACTTACAGCACAGTGGGAAATTACAGGAATTTTAGGCTTAGCTACTCCCCACAAGGTGTGTGTTGTCACAAGGTGTGTGTTATTAAAACGAGAAAAGTACCAACGACAGGCAAGGAGTTCTGGCCAACAGCTTCAGGCTTGCTCAAGGTGCCTCGGGAGTCCATGCAGGGTCCTACAGCTGTAAGAGTTTGCACTCCTACCAGCAGTGGAGGAATGTACCCCTTTCTCCACATATCCTCCAGCATAAACTGACTTTGGTGTTTTTGATTTTAGCCATTCTGACAGGAGTAGAATGGTGTCTCACTCATAGTTACCTTGACTTGCATTTCCCTGATGGCTAAGGATGTTGAGCACTTTCTTAAGTGTCTTTGAGCCATTTTGGATTCCTCTATTGAGAATTCTCTATTTAATCTTTACTGACTTTTTCATTGGGTTATTTGGTGTTTTGGTGACTAACTTCTTCAGTTCTTTGTATATTTTTTTAGATGAGCCCTCTGTCAGATGTGGGATTGGTGAGTATCTTTGCCCATTCTGTGTGTGCTGCCATTGTGTCTTGTTGACTGTGTCCTTTGCCTTACAGAAGCTTTTCAATTTCAGGAGGTCCCATTTATTAATTGCTAATCTCAGTATCTATGCTACTGGTGTTTTGTTCAGGAAACAGTCTCCTGTACCCGTTTGTTCAAGGGCACCTCCCACTTTCTCTTCTAAGAGATTCAGTGTGGCTGGATTTGTTGAGGTCTTTGATTCATTTGGAGTTACATTTTGTACATGGCAAAGATATGGATCTATCTGCAGTCTTCTATCCATCAGCATCTAGTTATGGCAGCACCATTTGTTGAAGATGCTTTCTTTTTTTCCATTGTATAATTTTAGCTTCCTTGTCAAAAATCAGGTGTTCGTAGGTGTGTGAGTTAAGACCAGGGTTTTCAATTCAATTCCATTGGTCCACCTGTCTATTTTTGTGCCAATACCAAGCTATTTTCAGGGCTATAACTCTGTAGTAGATTGTACAGGGTTTTTTGGCTATCCTGGGTTTATTTTTCTGTATAAAGTTTAGTATTGTTCTTTCAAGGTCCATGAAGAATTATGCTAGGATTTTGATGGGTATTGCATTGAATCTGTAGATTGCTTTTTGACAAGATTGACATTTTTTACTGTGTTTATCCTACCCGTCCAAGAGCATGGGAGATCTTTCCATTTTCTGGTATTTTCTTTAATTTCTTTCTTGAAAGATTCAAAGTTCTTATTATATGGGTCTTTCACTTGTTTGATAGTGTTACCCCAAGATATTTTATGTTGTTTGTGGCTATTATAAAGGGTGATGTTTCTCTGACTTCTTTCTCAGCCCATTTATCATCTGTATATTGTAGGGCTACTGCTTTACTGAAGGTGTTTATCAGCTGTAGGAGTTCCCTGTTAGAGTTTTTCAGGTCACTTATGTAAACTCTCATATCATCTGCAAATAGTAAAAGTTTGACTTTTTCCTTTCCAATTTGTATCCCCCTTGTTATCTTATTGCTCTAGCTAGTACTTCAAGTACAACATTGAAGAGATATTGAGAGACTGGGCAGGCTTGTCTTGTTCCTGATTTTAGAGGAATCACATTGGGTTTCTCTCAATTTAGTTTGATGTTAGTCTTGGTTTGCTGTATACTGCTTTTATTATGTTTATGTATGTTTCTGCTATCCCTGGTCTCTCCAAGACTTTTATCATGAAGGGGTATTGGATTTTGTCAAAAGCTTTTTCAGTGTCTAGTGAAATGATCATGTAATTTTTCTTTTTCAGTTTGCTTATATAGATTTCATATGTTGAACCATCCCTGAATCCCTGAGATGAAGCCTACTTGGTCATATTGGATGATTTCTCTGATGTATTCTTGGATTCGATTTGCCAGTATTTTACTGAGTATTTTTGCATCAATGTTCATGAAAGGATATTGGTCTGTAGTTCTCTTTCTTAGTTGTGTCTTTATGTGGGTTGGATACCAAGGTAATTGTAGCCTTGTAAAATGAGTTTGACTATGACCCTTCTGCTTTTATTGTGTGGAACACTTTAGGAGTATTGATATTAGCTGTTTTTTTTTTTAAATTTCTGGTAAAATTCTGCACTGAAACCATCTGGCCCTGGGTTTTTTGGTTGGGAGACTTTTAATGACTGCTTCTATTTCATTAGGGGTTATAGGTCTACTTAAATTGCTTATCTGTTCTTGATTTAATTTTGGTAAGTAATATAATATCTATCCAGAAAATTGTCCATTCCCCTTAAATTTTCAAATTTTGTGGAGTACAGGTTTTTAAAGTATGACCTGAAGATTCTCTGGATTTCCTGAGCATCCATTGTTATGTCCCCCTTTTCATTTCTGGTTTTGTTAATTTGCATGTTCTCTCTGTCTTTTGGTTAGTTTGGATAAAGATTTCTCTATCTTGTTGATTTCCTCAAAGAACCAACTCTTTGTTACATAGATTCTTTGTATTGTTTTCCTAGTCTCTACTTTACTGACTTCTGCCCTCTACTCCTCCGGGATAAGTTTGCTTCTTTTTGTTCTAAAGCTTTCAGTTCTGCTGTTAATTCTCTAGTGTGACTATTCTCCAGTTTCTTCATGTGGGCACTTAGTGCTATGAACTTTCCTCTCAGCACTGCTTTCAAAGTATCCCATTGTTGTGCCTACGGGTTTCCTCAACCTCCAAGGAACTGACTTCTGACTGCAAAAGCAAAAGGTTTTTATTGTTAAGAACCAAACTGGCTGGGATCTCACTCTATCAGAAGAGTAAGGTGCCTGCTTACAACTGCAAAGCGCTTATAAAAGGGAAAGGGGAAAGGGAGGCTTGAGACTGCTAGTCTCAGTTCACAAGGTTTCCAAGGTTACAGACATTTCATAGAGTACAAAGTTTCTTTACCAGGTCATTATAGGCAAGATTGATTAGCGCACCTGTAAGGTTAGGGAGTTTTCTTATTTTTTGCTCTTTATCTCCTGAGAACAGCATGTGGCTCTGTACTCTGTAGTCAGGGAGTTATCTACTGGCAAAAATTTATGTTCTCTCTAGTTTTCCCTTCTTGTCATAAGCCCTAATTTTTAATTTTTCCATCACATCATAAGTTTGGGTATGTTGTGTCTTCATTCTTCATTCTCACTGAATTCTAGGAAGTCTTTAATTTCTTTATTTCTTCCTTGGCCCAGGAATGGTGCAATTGTGCATTGTTCAATTTCCATGAGTTTGTAGGGTTTCTGCAATTTGTGTTGCTGTTGAATTATAATTTTAAAGCATGGTAGTCTAATAAGATAGAGGGGGTTAGTCCAATTTTTTTTTTGTACCTATTGAGGTTTGCTATTGTAAGGATGGAAAAATGCAGCCTAACTCTCCAATGACCGCAGGAAGGTAGAAGTTTACAAATACTAAATACCTTAAATTCCAGACCCTGTCCTCAGCCAGTAAATAGGCAAAAGGTCACACTCTTTGCTGCTTATCTGACTTCATAAACTGCTTGTGAAACCCCTGCCCCAGTGACCTAACCTAACTGCCATTTGTCACACCATCTAGGAGCCCACGCAAATGCAGACCTCCGGGGCTATAGAAAACTGATTGGTCTATAAAGCTCAGGCTTGGATGGTTTAAATTGATTGTCCTGCACAGTGCAGGCTCTTGATGCTATGAGATGATTGGTTTGTAATGTGCGGGCTTTGTTGTAAATCCTATAAAAGCTATCTAAATTCTGTACTTGGGGCCCTCAGTCCTCTACCCTTGACTGTGTATGACTGTGGACCCCAGTGCACTTGGAATAAACAAGACCTCATGCATTTTGCATCAAGACCACTTCTCGTGAGTGATTTGGGGTGCTGCCTTCCCTGAGTCAGAGCTTCATCCATGCTCTGCAGGTCTTTCACTATATTGCTGAGTATGTGGTCGATTTTAGAGAAGGTTCCATACCAAAAGAAGGTATATTCTTTTGTGTTTGGATGGAATGTTCTATAAATGTCTGTTAAACCCAATTGGGTCATAACTTCTGTTAATTCCTTTATTTCTTTGTTAAGTTTCTCTCTGGTGGACCTGTCTAGTGTTAAGAGTGGGGTGTTGAAATCTCCCACTATAAATAAATGTGTGAGGTTTTATGTATGATTTGAGTTTTAGTAACATTTCTTTTACAACTGTGGGTACCTCTATATTTGGGGCATAGATGTTCAGAATTGAGACTTTATCTTGATTGATTTCTTCTTTGATGAACAGGAAATGACCTTCTTCATCTCTTTTGATTAATTTTAGTTTAAAGTCTAATTTGTTAGATATTAGGATTGCTACACCCGTTTGTTTTTTTGGGGGGTCCATTTGATTGGAAAATCTTTTCCCAACCCTTAACTTTGAGGTAACATCTGTCTTTAAAGTTTAGGTGTGTTTCTTATATGCAGCAATAGAATGGATTCTGTCTTCACATCCATTATGTTAGCCTGTGTCTTTTTATAGGCAAGTTAAAACCATTAATATTGAGGGATATTAATGACCATTGACTGTTAATTCCTGTTTGTTTTGGATTTAGTGGTGGTGGTATTGTGTGTGGATTTCCTCCCATTTTTCTTATGGCTGTTGGTAAAGTGGGATTATCTATTGCCCATGGTTTTGTGGGTGTAGTTGACTTCCTTGGGTTGGAGTTTTCCTTCCACAACTTTCTGTAGGGCTGGATTAGTGGATATATATTGTTTAAATCTGGTTTTGTCATGGAATATCTTGGTTTATCCATCAATAGTGATTGAAAGCTTTGCTGGGTGTAGTAGTCTAGGCTGGCATCTATGATCTCTTAGTGTTGGTAGAATATCTATCCAGGACCTTCTGGCCTTCATAGTTTCCATGGAGAAATCAGTTGTAATTCTGATAGGTTTGCCTTTATATGTTACTTGGCCTTTTTCTTTTGCTGCTCTTAATATTCTTTCTTTATTCTGTATGTTTGTTGTTTTGATTATTATGTGGCAAGGGGACTTTTTTATGGTCCACTCTATTTGGTATTCTGTAAGCTTCTTTTATTTTCACTGGCATGTCTTTGTTCAGGTTTGGAAAGTTTTCTTCTATGATTTTGTTGAATATATTTTCTGCACCTTTGACCTGGTTTCTTCACCTTCCTCTATACCTATTATTCTTAGGTTTGGCCTTTTCACTGCATTCCATATTTCCTGGATAATTTGTGTCAGGGATTCATTGGACTTAAGATTTTCTTTGGTAGATGAATGTATTTCTCCTAGTGTATCTTCAACGCCTGAGATTCTCTCTTCCATCTCTTGTATTCAGTTGGTTATGCTTGATCTGTATGTAGTTCCTGATTGTTTGCCCAGTTTTTCTATTTCCAGCATTCCCTCAAACTGTATTTTTTCAATTGTCTCTATTTCACCTTTCAAGCCTTGCACTGTTTGAATTGTTTCTTGCAATTTTTTGTGTTTTCTTTTCCTCCATTTCTTGAAATTTTTGTGTGTTTTTTTCTTCCATTTCTTTAAGGGGTTTTCTCATTACATTTTTGAGGGTCTCTATCATCATCATAAAGTTGTTTTTAGGTCATTCTCTTCTGCTTCATCTGTGTTGGGATGTTCAGGTCTTGGTGTTTTGGAGTCCCTAGACTCTGGTGGTATCATATTGATCTTCCTGTTGATGACTGTGTTCTTATACTGTTGTCTACCCTTCCCTTCTTCCAGTGTATACGGGTAGAGTTTCCCCCTCTCCTGGTGGGTACAGGACCAAGGCTCTCTTCTGGTGGGTGCAAGTAGGTCCAATACTCCAATGCCTCTCCTCTTCCAGTGAGTGGTGGTGGGACTCCTCCGCGGGTGTAGGTGGGACTAGGAGCCTGGCAGATTCCAGACGGACTGGTCTGCCATGGTGAGCTCCCCCACATGCAGTCCCCAGTCCTCAGGAGGGTGTGGGCAGGGCCCCAGAAAGCAGGCTCCTTCTGTGGATGGAGGTGGGACAAGGACATTTGCAGACTCTGGATGGGGTGGTCTGCCAGGGCGGGCTCCCCTGCACACAGTTCCCAGTCTTCAGGAGGCTCCACCAAGCAGGGCCATTAGGAATAATTTTATTAACATTTTTGCAATTTGTGTTTGGTTGTACTTAGTTTCTGGGGTATCCACTTCTGGCTCTTGGCCCTCAGTGGGGAGTTCCCGCTCAGGGTACATCTCCACCTGTGCCAGTCATTAGTTGGTCACTCACCATTTCTTTACCATTTTTACCCCAGCACATCTTGTAGGCAGGGCAAATTGTTAAGTCAAAGGGTTTGTGGCTGGTTTGGTGTCCCAGGCCCTTCACTGGAAGTCTTGATTGTTTATAGGGCATGGCTGATTCAGGCTCCTATCCCCTGTTGCTAGGAGTCTTAGCTAAGTCGCCCTCATAGAGTGTTGAGAGTTTCCATTGCTTTAGGTATCTAGCTCATCCCAGATAGGCCACCAGGTTCCAGTTGTCTCTCCCGGTACTGTCTCACTCCATCTTTCACCCAACATATTCCTCCGGGGTCAATCCTATCCCCCTTCCAGGTACCTCCGCCCATCCACTAGCAATGTCCTTCTATTTCCCCTTCACAGTGAGATTCATACATTCCCCTACTTGAGCCCTCCTTGTTATCTTGTTTCTCTGGGCCTCTGGGTTATAACATGGTTCTCCTTTATTTTACAGCTAATAATCATTTATGAGTGAGTACATACTATATTTGTCTTTCTGGGTCTGGATTAGCTCACTCAGAATGATCTTTTCTAGTTCCATCATTTGCCAGTAAGTTTCCTGATGACCATGTTTTTAGCAGCTGTGTAATACTCCATTGGGTAATTGTGCCACGTTTTCTTTATCCTTTCTTTTGAGGAACATCTAGGTTGTTTCTGGATTCTGGCTACTATGAATAAAGCTGCTATGAACATTGTTGATCAAGTATTCTTGTGGTATAGTGGAGTGTCCTTTGGTTATATGCCCAAGAGTAGTAGACTGATTCCCAGTTTTCTGAGAAACTGCCATATTGATTTCCAAAGTGACTATACCAGTTTGCAATCCCACCAGCAGTGGAGGAGGGCTCCCCTTGCTGCACATCCTCTCCATCATAAGCTGTCAATTGTGTTTTTGATCTTAGCCATTCTGACAGGTGAAAAATGGAATCTCTGTGTCATCCTGTGGCTAAGGATGTTAAACGTTTCTTTGTTTCTTAGCCATTTTGAGAGTCCTCTGTTGAGAAATCTCTGTTTAGATCTGTGTCCCATTTTTAATTGGATTATTTATTTTGTTAATGTCTAGTTTCTTGAGTTCTTTATATATTTTGGAAATTAGCTCTCTGTCAGATGTGGAGTTGGTGAAGATCTTTTTGCATTCTGTGGCCTACCTTTTTGTCCTATTGATGGCATTATTTGCCTTACAGAAGCTTTTAAGTTTCATTAGGTCCTGTCTATTAAGTGTTGATCTTGGTGTCTGTGCTATTGGTGTTCTGTTCGGGAAGTTGTCTCCATGCCAGTATGTTCAAGTCTATCCCCCACTTTCACTTTCGCTTCAGTCAGGTTCAGTGCATCTAGTTTCATGTTGAGGTCTTTGATCCACTCGGACTTAAGTTTTGTGCAGGGTGACAGATAGGAATCTATTTGCATTCTTCTACATTTAGACCAGCACCATTTAGGGAAGATGCTTTCTTTTTTCCATTGTATAATTTTGGCTTCTTTGTCAAAAATCAAGTGACCACAGGTGTGTGAATTTACTTCTGGGTCTCTGACACAATTACATTGACCAACATATCTATTTTTTTTTTTTTTGCCAATATAATGTGGGTTTTTTTATTACTGTTGTTCGGTAGCACAGCTTGAAATCAGGGATAGTGATACCTACATTAAAAGAACAATAATCTCTGATACAAATACATTGACCAACATATCTATTTTTAGGCCAATACCACGTGGTTTTTATTACTATTGTTCTGTAGCACAGCTTGAAATTAGGAATAGTGATACCTCCACTAAAAGAACAATAAAAGTTCTTTTATTGTACAGGATTGTTTGATATGTTCTTGGATTCTCTTTGTAAATAATTTATTGTTTATTTTTGCATCTGTATTCATGGAGGAAATTGGTCTGTAATGAGTTTTGTGTGGTTTGGGTAGCAGAGTGACTGTGGCCTCATCAAATGAATTTGGCAGTCGTCCTTCTGTTTCTATTTTGTGGAATAATTTGAGGAGTATCGGTATGAGCTATTTTTTATAAATCTGGTAGAATTTTGTGCTAAAACCATCTGTGCCTAACTTTTATTATTTGGAAGACTTTGAATGGCCGTTTCTATTTTCTTGGCAGTTATGTGTCTGTTTAAATTTGTATCTGATCTTGATTTAACTTTGGTAAGTGGTGTCATTGTCCATTTCTTTTATATTTTCCAATTTTGTTTCAAGTATGATCTAATGGTTCTTTGGAATTTTCCATGTCTGTCATTATGTTCCCCTTTTCATTTCTGATTTTTGTTAGTTTGGATGTTCTCTCTCTCTCTCTCTCTCTCTCTCTCTCTCTCTCTCTCTCTCTCTTAGTTTGGTGTGATTATTTCCTGCCATCTACTCTTCTTTATTTTGTCTGCTTCTTTTTGTTCTAGAGCTTTCAGGTATGCTGTTAAGTCTCTGGTATGAGAATTCTCTAATTTGTTCATTCAGGCACTTAGTGCTATGAACTCTTAGTACAGATTTTATATGTCCCATAAGTTTGGGTATGTTGTATATTCATTTTCATTGAATTCTAGGATGTTTGATTTCTTTCTTTATTTCTTCTTTGGCCCATTAGTAATTTAATAGAGAGTTATTCAGTTTCCATAAGTCTATGGGCTTTCTTTTGTTTCTATTGTTATTGAAATCCAACTTTAATCCATTGTGGTCTGATAGGACGCAGAGAGCTAATTCAACTATCTTGTATCTGTTGAGACTTGCTTTGTAACCAAGTATATGGTCACTTTTGGAGAGGATTCCATGAGGTACTGAGGGAAAAAAAGGGGGGGGTATATTCTTTATGTTTGAGTAAAATGTTCTGTAGATATCCGTTAAGTACATTTGAGTTATAACTGTTATGAGCCAGTTTCCCCACTGGCTTGGACCAAGAGCCGCACCAGCCCCAAATAACACACAGAGACATTGTATTAGATATTATGCCGTTGGCCTGTTACTAGCATTTCTTACTGGCTAGCTCTGTCATAAATATTAACCCATTTCTATTCATCTAAATGTTTCCACGTGGTCTTGGCTTACCAGAGAGAGAGGGTCTGGAGTTCAGCTCTCTCCATCCTCCATGTTGAATCTCCTCCCTACTACTTCCCGAATCCTCCCTGTCTCCTAGTCTGTCTATCTTGCTTTCCTATTGGCCAACAGTGCTTTATTCATTAACCAATATGAGAGACATATTTACAAAATGGCATTTCCCATGACATAACGCCTGTTAGTTCCATTATTTCTATTTTATTTCTGTCCATTGGTGAGGGTGGGCTGTTGAAGTCTCATACTATTAATGTGTGGAATTTGATGTGTGATTCAAGCTTTAGCAATGTTTTTGCTTTACAAATGTAAGTACCCTGGTATTTGGGGCATAGTTGTTCAAAATTGAGAATTCATCCTGGTGGATTTTTTTTTCTTTAATTATTATGAAATGTCTTTCTCCATCTCTTTTGAATAATTTTGGTTTGAAGTCCATTTTGTTTGATATTAGGATAGCTACACCAGCTTTCTTGTTAGGTTCTTTTGATTGGAAAATATATTCTTCCAGCCATTTAGTCTAGCTCTATCTTTGATATTCAGGTGTGTTTCTTGTATGCAGCAGAAGGATGGATCTTCTGTTAGCCTGTATCTTTTTATTGGCAAATTGAGTCCACTGATATTGAGAGATGTTAACAACCACTGAAGTTAATTCCTGTTATTATGTTGTTGTTGCTGCTGCTGCTGGTGATGGTGGTGGTGGTGGTGGTAGTGTTGGTAGTGGTGGTGTGGAAGTGGTGTGTGTGTGTTTCCTTTCTTTAGGTTTTCTGGTGTGAGATTATCTATTGTCTGGGTTTTAATTTGTGTATTTAACTTCCTTGGGTTGGAGTTTTCCTTCTAGTACCTTCTGTAGGGCTGGATTTCTGGACAGATATTGTTTAAACTTGACATTGTCGTGAAATATCTTGCTTTATCCATCTATGGTGATTGACAGTTTTGCTGGGTATAGTAGTCTGAGTTGGCATTCATGGTCTCTCCAAGTCTGCAAGACATCTGTTCAGGCCCTTCTGGGTTTTAGACTCTCTGTTGAGAAGTTAGATATAATTCTTATAGGTCTGCCTTTGTATGTTATTTGGTCTTTTTCCCTTGGAGTTTTAATATTCTTTCTTTATAAGTTTGGTGTTTTGATTATTATGTGACACAAGGACTTTCTTTACTGTCGAATTTATTTGATGTTCTGTAAGCTTCTTATACCTTTATAGGTATGACCTTGCTTAGGTGAGTAAAATTTTCTTTTATGAATTTTTTTTGTTAATTATAGTTTCTGGGTTTTTGTGTTGAGATTCTTCTCCTGCTTCTATTCCTATTATTCCTAAGTTTGGTCTTTTCATGATGTCTCAGATTTTCTGGATGTTTTGTGTTAGGAGTTTTCTTAGATTTAACATTTTCTTTGAAGAATAAATCCATTTCTTCTATTTTATTTTCAATGCCTGAGATTTTTCTCTTCCATCTCTTGTATTCTGTTGGTGGTGCTTGCATCTGTAGTTCCTATTCATTTACCCAGATTTTCCATTTCCTGAATTCCCTCAACTTATGTCTTCTTTATTGCTTCTATTTCGACTTTCATATCATGACTAATTTCCTTCACCTTGGCTTTCTTGGCATTTTTAAGGGAGTTTTTGATTTCCTCTAATTTTTGGTTGTCTTTTCCCCAATTTCTTTAAGGGAATTTTCCATTTCCCATCTCTATCATCTTCATAAAGTTGTTTTTAAGGTTGATTTCTTGTGCTTAGACCACATTGGAATATTCAGGTTTTGCTGTCATAGGACGGCTGGCTCTGGTGGTGCCATATTGCCCTGGATGATGTTGATTGTAGGTTTACACTGGCATTTGGGCATCCAGGTTTGGGATAATTAGACTTTGTCTTTCTTAGATGGGTATTTCGTTCTTTAGCTTCTGTTTCCTCTTAGGTTTCCTAGTCTTTGTGGCCTGGATTTCTGGGGACTGACATGACCTCTGCTCTAATTGGAAGTTTCTGTCCAAGTTGGGAGGTGGCCTTCTGGTGGTTAACTTGGCCTTTAGTATAGCAGGAGGGGTCTCTGTTCTTCTAATTGGCGTGGCTTGCACCTGGGCAGTTGAAGCATGTGCTGGTGTCGTTTGTGCTTTTTCTGACCAGTGTATCTTGTGCAATGAGCTAGGATGGCATGGGCTGTAGGCAGGGTCTCTGGATAAAAATGTAGTGTGTGGTGCAGTTCCATCTATAGGCCAATCACTCACCAGTTCTGGCTAGTGTAGCCTGTGCCTGAGTGGATGAAGTCCTCCGGGTTGATATCAGGGCCTAACACTGAGGCCTGCAAGGAGCTGGGACAGCATGGACAGGGAGAAGGGTTCTGAGACAAGTTTCTTTGTTTTTTAAATATTGTTTGTTAGAATTTCATTCATGAATACTATATTTATCTTCACCACTCAGCCTGACTACTCCAACAATTCCTGTGTCCTACCAACAAACTCTCTCAAATGCATGACCTTCTCTTAAATATTATTGTTAAACGTGTTTGTGTGTGTGTATGTATGTATATATATACATACACACACATACAATCTGATGAGTCCATGTAGTGTTGGTCAATGTACATATCTTTCAGGATTACTACTTAGGAATGGATAACCTAGTGAACTCTTGCCTGGGGAAGACTCATTTTGTCCCTCTCTTCAATATATCAATTACTTATAGCTCTTCATTTATGACTGGGCCATTATCAGATTTTTCCCCATCCACATTAGCATGTCAAATAATGTTGTCATTGTGCAAATCTTGTTAAGGTAGAGATGTTGTTGATATTTCATGGGTACAACATCCCTGTCATATACAGAAAACATTATCTGCAACAGATATCCTACAAGTGGTCACCATTTCGATCCCAATTTCTCTGAGATGGAACACTACAAGCTCTCTACAAAAAAGAACACTAACCCTTGTGAGACCTTTTAAATCTAGAACCCAGAGAGAATACTACTTTATTCTCTCTGCCTTGGATGAGGGGAATGGTGATACCCCTTTCTCAAGTCTCTGACTTGCAACAGGCTCTAACCCAGAGTTCCCTGTCTGATTCTGAGATGCTATGACCTGGAACATCTTTTGAGTTACATTCTTTTCTTGGCATAACCACTTGAGACACAGTAGGAAAAGCAACATTTATGGACCATTAAGAAAGGAAAGTATTATGGTGGGATGGTTGCTCAAAAAGCAAGAAGAAGGACAATAAAGATAGATATAGATACAGATACAGGTACAGATACAGATACAGATACAGATACCAGATACAGATATGGCTAAAAGAATACAGGTAGCCTGCAGAACAGTGATAAGAACTACAGACACATTTCCTGCTAAGACCTAGGAAAACATGGAAAAGTGTTGATTACTGAAAAATGCTGGGGAGATGAGCCTGGACAACACAGAGGGACCTTTGCACGGCCTCTTCTAAAGGAGTGGTGCTTACAACCTGAACCACTAAAGACCATATATCTTTTCCTGCCTCTCCAGGACACAAGTACATGAAACCACTGGGGACTAAAGATGACTTCTGGGGCCCTACAGGGCCTGTGGCTACTGAAGTGATTGACAGAGAGAAGAACCTGTACCGGTGAGTGAGCTATGCCTGGAAAAGGTGACTTTCTCCAGGACACCTTCCACACTTTTCACCTAGTCTCTACTGTGTTTCCTCCTCTCCCTCACCAACACAGGAGCCAAGGCCAGATGGGAATAAGAGACTTGGGGTGTGATAATAGTAAAGGGTTTTTTTCATACAAATTTTCAAATATTTACAAAACTGGAGAGCACAAGAACTTCGCTGAACAGTTAATTATCAGCCCCAGCAACCATTTCTTCCAAGTTTGTTTCAACTACTCACATCTTCTCTTGTCATCACAGTCACAGTATTGTGAGTCCAGGACAACAGATGACTTCACCCACAAACATTTCACTATGCACCCCTGTAGTTAAGACAGGAACTCATCTTCTATGACCTCATCCACAGAGCTGACATGAGTCCTTCATTCCATCTAAACAGTGTGTACTCAACTTTTCTTATTACCTGAAATGTGGACTCTCTGCTGACTATTTTATTCATGGTATAAACAGCATCTCTCTCCTCATTATATTTTGTTTCTCCTGACCCTTGGGATTCCTTTAAATCCCTATCATCCCTGCACTCCTGCTTCACTAACTGCCGCTGGGTGCCAAGAACCCAATAGGAGCTGAGGACATGATGATACATACAGCAGCCCTGGCCTCCAAGAAGATAGTACCATGAATAATGAGTGACTATATACACTGGCACAGTGTCTTCCATAACCTGCCAACCTCCTCAACATTGTCACAGTCACTCTATCGGCTGGAAAACTGTCACTTTAACTTCTTCCCACAGAAACTGATACTTGTCCACCCATATGTAACCAAAGAGGAAGCCTTGAGAAAATCACTGAAGATCTTGGTAAAGCACTGTGTCAGGGCCAAGGATTCATCACGTATATTAGCAGAAGTCTCCTTATTTTGTGTAATACACTTTAAGAATATAAACAGTAGAAACTGAAGATGAACCTCAGTGGGTAGAGCCCTTGCCTAGTGTACACAAGGTCCTAGTTTGATCCCCGAAAGTTCACACACACACACACACACACACACACACACACACACACACACACACTCCTAATTCATCACCCTCATCATCACCATCACAGGAACAGCTAGATGCTCCAGGTGTGTGTCACCTGTGGGTTCACTCTGGATCTCTCAGTACCCACAGGTCTATGAGATGGTGTTGTCATTGCCCCCTTATACAGATGAGGAGACAGATTTGGGGATTAAATGGCTTACTTGGTGATCTGTCTACAGACAGCAGAGGAACCAGAGCTCAGACCATCTGGCTGAAATCTGTAGTGTCCCCAGCCCTGCACTAGGTCTGAACTCAGCAGATGAACAGAGCTAGTGTTCACAGGTGTCTGCTTCTCTGTCTCCTAGAGTTCAATTTCCCATGCCTGGTTCCTACCACTGTCCCAACATAGGACTCCACTTTGTGGTGACAAGGGCAGTGACAATCGAGATTGGATTCTGTGCCTGGACCCAATACCTGGACCAGACTCACTTGCGACACAGGCACATGGTGGCTGGGCCTCTGTTTGACATCAAGGCTGAGCAGGGAGCTGTGGCTGCTGTGTACCTCCCTCATTTTGTGGCTCTCCAAGGTAACCAAGGGAAGCATAAGGAGCGGGGTGGTGTTAGTGGGAGGGGTTGACAGGTCATATAGCAGATAATAGGATGAAGGTGATGAGGAAAGTTCTCGTGGCTTCCTCCCTGAGGCAGAGCAAATTTTGGAGGTGGACACTGAGATGTTTTTCATCCCTTCTTGTCTAATGTCTCCTTTTTGACACATTTGTCTCCTAGCCTTATGACTTTATTTCTGTTTTACCTAATGGAGTCCCTAAGTGGAAAGTTGTGTCCTCGGTAGCAATATTAACTGGTGATTATTAAGTGTTCTTTATACACCATTTCCTTCAGGAGCCCAGCAGGGAACTGAGAATAAGTTGGACAATTTGAAGAGATTGCTGCAAAGTGACAATAATGAAGTTAACAAGAAACATTTGGTACCTAGGGTCTACCAACACTGTGAGCCATTACACTCCCACACACACAGGGTGAAAATTATGTCACCAGATTCCATTTAGGGACTGGAGACACAGAAGAGGGCCTTCCTAAAATAAAAGAGGGGGACTCATAAAGTGTCCCAACCTCAGTCATCGCCAAAGATTCCTTCAGAAGATATTTTACAAGGTTTCCAGTGAACCATCTCGTAAAGAAAGCCATTTCTACAGCCTGTGATCCCAGCTCTCTAGAGACTGAGGGGGCAAATTTAGAATTCAAGAACAGCCTAGACTACCCATAGCCAGACTCTGCCTTGAAAAGGAAAAGGTAGCAAGAAGAAAAAGGGAAGCAAAGGATGTAAAAGTGACTATGAGACCAACTCCCTCTCCTGCTTCAAGAGGCACAACAATAAATAGGGCCACCATAGAGACCAGGAGAATCCAGCTCACTGCAAAAAAAGATTGAGTTTGTACATGGTGATGAAGATGAGGAGTAGGTCCAAGAGGGCTCTTAACAGGGCAGATCTGACAGGTGAAGAAGTCAAGAAAACTAAAGCAAGAGTAGAGAATTCTCCAGCTTGTAGAAGAACCATGAATAGAAAAGAAGTTAAGAATCTCTTAGATTAAAAATACTCATGAATAATAGCAAGCCCAAAAGAAAAAAATTGAAGATGGAAAAAAGACAAGCTGGATTCCGTTGAAAAGAACTCAGAAAACATATAAAACAATAATCACAATGTTAAATACATAAGGCCTTGAGCTACAGACCCTGACACAGGAGCACTGCCTCCCAAGTGGTGACTTCCAATGGTATACAATGTGTTCAGTCAAACTGTTCCTGGTCTCCCCCAACAACTTGTCTCAGTCACCACTCAATCTTTTTCTTGCAGACCACCACCTTTCCTCTTTCTAACTCCCACTCTCCATTCAGAAAATTATACCACTGGAAAACTGAAAGTATGTGATTCTTTTATGGTTAACAGAAGGAACAGTATTGTAGGAAGAACAGTCACAGGGCTGGGTGGTGGCATATACCTGTGATCCCAAAGTTCTGGAGGCCAAGGAAGGAGGATTATGAATTCTAGCAAGGATACATAGTAAATCCCTGTATCCAAAACAAAATGTAAAAGGAGAAAAGAAATGTATGAATTTACCAAGTCATCTTAGATGCCTCAGGAAATGTCTCTTTCCAACAATGAAAACTCCAGCACCCCACTTTCCTAAGTCCTTGGAAGGTCCTGACTAGGGTTTAGCCTATCAAGAAGGAAGTTGAAGAGGCATCTTCCAGGATTCTGTGAAAACTGGTACAGCACAAAGCATGGGTAAGTGCAAGGATCTTGTGCTGGGGGAACCTGACTTGGGGAAAGCTAGGGCTTCAAGGCCCAGAACTGCCACACAGAGGACATTTCAGTGATGTGTGCTCCATGTGAAATTACTAGCTGTCATGTCAATGATGGAAATCCTAAGCTGTACCACTTTGTGCAGGAACAATTTCACTGTCTCATTTCCTGGTGATTATTGATTCCAAAGCAGTGAACCAAGAGAAATAGAAACACTCTCTGCTGAAATGCTCTCTGCTGAAAGACATACACTGCAATGCTGTCTGCCATGGCACAAGTTGAAAGCAAACTCAGTGCTGACAGGACAGGGAAAGGGTGGGTTACAGAGTGGTGCATCCATTAGCAGGGATCATATCAAGCTGACAAGTGACATTCAACATCACCATTCCACCCACTGTCAACTTGACACCCAAGCGCATCATTTTAATCCTAACTTCCACCTCTTGTCTCCAAAATTAAAGTTTTGTCTCATAATGCAAAGTACAATCCAGTTTCAAAGATCCCCAAAGTCCTTAATGATTCCAATGGTTTAAAAGTCCATAACGTCCACTTCACAACAGAGATTGGAACAAATGTCTTAACTGTGAAATCTTAAAATATTATTTTCAGCATACAATGGTACACAATAGACATTACCATGTCAACACAGAAGAATCAGGGCATTCCAAGGAATGATCAGACTGCAGCAAGACAAAAAAAAAAAATCTATCAGCATAAATACCAACTCCTGCAGCTTCATGCCCAGCTATAGAGCTCCTGATGTCATTCATTGGACTCCAAAGGTAGCTCCACCCCTCCAGTTCTATCACATGAACCTCACATAACCTCTCTACTCCTCTCTACTCCTTGCCTGAAACTCTCTTCAGCAGAAAGAAAGAAATTAAAGAAGATACCAGAAAATGGAAAGATCTCCCATGCTCTTGGATAGGTAGGGTTAACATAATAAAAATGGCAATCTTGCCAAAAGCAATCTACAGATTCAATGCAATCCCCCAATAAAATCCCAGCACAATTCTTCACTGGCATTGAAAGAATAATTCTCAACTTTATATGGAAAAATAAAAGACCTAGGAGAGCCAAAACAACCCTGTACAATAAAGGAACTTCAGGAGGCATCACCATCCCTGACTTCAAGCTCTACTATAAATCTATAGTCCTGAAAACAGTTTGGTATTGGCACAAAAATAGACATGTGGACCAATGGAATCAAATCAAAAAATCCTGATATTAATCCACACACCTACAAACACCTGATTTTTGACAAAACAGCTAAAAGTATACAATGGGAGGAGAAAATCATCTTCAACAAATGGTGCTGGCACAACTGGATGATGGTATGTAGAAGACTGCAGATAGACCCATGTCTATCACCATACACAAAACTTAAGCCCAAATGGATCAAAGACCTCAACATAAATCCATCCACACTGAACCTCTTAGAAGAGAAAGTGGGAGGTACCCTTGAACAAATTGGTACAGGAGACTGCTTCCTGAACATAACACCAATAGCAAAGACACTGAGATCAACATTAATAAGTGGGACCTCCTGAAACTGAGAAGCGTCTGTAAGGCAAAGGACACAGTCAACAAGAAAGTGGATTCTTATCCAAAATGTCACATGAATGGATCTTTTACAGTTCCCCGTAGAAACCTGGTACTCTCTGGGAGTGTCATGACCTGCCCCCACTGTCGCTGTCAGCATTCTTGTCTTCCTGCTTCTGCTGTAATGTCCCCATGATCTCTGCTGCCAGCATAGAAGTGCTTTCTTAGTTCTCAATACAAAACTCTTCTACATCCCAGACACAAAACAGTTCCAAAGGCCTAAAAACCACATCAATTATCTGTGCACATTCATTCATTTCCTTGTAGCTCAAGCAAAATACCTGAAAGAAACTTAGAGTGGAAAATTTTATTTTGCCTCACAATAAAAATAAAAAAATAAACAATTTATCATGAAGTGGTAGTCTGAGGACATAGAGCTAGTGATGCCTGGTAAATTGTGTCAACAGAGGGAGCTAAACCACTGAATGTTGTACTCATGTGAACTTCTCCATATTATCTGGGTCCCAGTGCATGGATCCCACAGAGGGCAGGTCCTCCAAATCATTGACCCAATCAAGATAATCTCCTTCTATCATACTCTGAGGCCTATATCCAAGGTGATTCTAGATTTCACCAAGCTCACATTTGACATTAACCATTCCATGGGTCATCCAGCTTTGTCTTCAGTGAACAAAGGTAGGTACTCTAGGGTCTCTTTCATAACAGCAAACTCCATCCTGCAGCAAGCACTTTAGTAGACACTGCCAATCCCAAGACACTGAAGCTGGTGATGGCAACACCTCAGAGAACATGCTGGTTGTCAATTTTCTGACAGTAGCCTCTGAGATTGTATTCTTTATAGCATCTATAGATGAGACCAACAAAAAAACTCCACTCCCTGTGAATGTTCCCCCAGTAGCTAGCCAGGGACAAAGACAGAGCTGCTTTAGTGAAGGGCAGTCAACATAAGTCACCACTGAGCATGTCACACTCACCTCCCCTGTGAATTGATGGTGAGGAAATGGTCAAGTGTTCTGCTGTGTTCTCACTGGAGATTAATTAATAAAAAACTCATGGCTTTTTGTTCATTGTTTTTCTCATAAACATCAAAAAATAAATCTAAAAAGGCATCAAGACAAAGGTGACTTAGAAAGATATTGGGATGATTACAGTTAGGGAGTTAGAACCCATGACCATCATGGCAGGGAACATGGAAGAAAGCAGGCAGGCAGGCAGGCCCAGCACTGGAGCAGTAGCTGTGAGCTCTCATCCTCATCAGCAAGGATGAGGGAGAGAAAGGAAACAGGAAACAAAACAAATTTAAAAACTTCCAAGCACACCCCAGGGACACACCTCCTCCAACAAGGCCACACCTCCTACTCCTTCCCAAACAATACCACTAACTATGGAGTGTGGTGATATTTTGTTTGTGATCTAACAAATAAAATTTGCCTGAAGATCACAGTGCAGAGCTAGCCACACTAGTTAGCCATACAGGCCGGGCAATGGTGGCTCACACATTTAATCCTAGCATTTGAGAGGCAGAGGCAGGTGGATCTCTGTGAGTTCAAGGCCACCCTGGACTACACAAGATTGAATCAGTCTAAAAGAGATACAGAGCCAAATGGTGATGGCTCATACCTTTAATCCCAGTACAAAGGACATGAAGACAGGAAGTAAAATGGCTGGGTGAAGAGAGGAATATAAAGCAGGAGGAGACAGGAGCTCAGAGCATTCAGTCTGGTTTCATAGAGGCAGCATTTAGTCTAAGGATTCAGAGAGACAGGATTGCCCACTTGGTCTGAGGATTTGGTAGACATAGAACTAGTGGCTGGCTTCTCTGCTCCTCTGATCTTTCAGCATGAACCCCTATATCTGACTCTGGGTCTTTAGACCCAGGCCAATTAGAATTAGAGCTACAATGGAGACCATTCTCATTTCAAACCACCATAGTCATCCTAAATGGTAGAGTACTATTTCCTAGGCAAATGTGGCTCAACTGAAACACCAAATCTACATCTTTGAATCTGTTCTTTCACAGAGGGTCAGGTGGACATCTCCTGGCTCCAAGTGGCCCACTTTCAAGAACATGGGATGACCCTAGAAACTCCAGCCAGGGTGGAGCAGAACTACACAGTACTGGAAAACCCAAGCTTCTCCCCAATGGGAGTTCTACTGAGGATGATCCCTGCTGTCAGACACCTCATCCCCATCACTTCCATCACATTGATCTACTATCACCTCAATCTCAAGGAAGTCACCCTTCATCTGTACCTGATCCCCAATGACTGCACCATTCGGAAGGTGACACTGAGGACCACAAAAGTGGGGCCAGGGTGGGCAGACAGAAAACCTGAAATGCAGCTAGTGAGCCCCTCGGAGAGATTCTTAACTGGTAGTGGGGATACAGTTCTATAAGGGAAACCATGATGTTATGATTCTGCACCCTTCCTGCCCCCTCACACTGAAGTCTCCTACAACTGCTTTTATTGCCCTTTTGCAAACCTATGCCCAGACTTCAACAGCCTCTTTCCACCCATCAGAAGGACAGGAATGCTCCATGACCAACATGTAGCCAACTCTCTTCTTCTCTAGCAAGGATCCTGTTCCCACGATGAACATGACTGAAGCCAAAAAGTAAACAGTGTATGTGGCAGAACACAAGGCAGAAGGGTTCCCAGGAGGTGTCACTATCCTATCCCACACAAATGTAGACCAGTCGGCCATCTCACCTTATTCAGACCAGGTGTTGTAGTCCAGAAGTCTAGATAATCACTGTCTGTAATGTTCCCTAGGCCATTGATGATGAAGAAATGAAATTCCAATTTGTGCGAATAAATAAGCCACCCCCTCAAGACACGTTTTACATCGGCTCACGCTACATCATTTCTGGTTCTGAGAAACTGGAAATCATGCCAAGGGTGAGCATCCAGGTGCTTGCTGCCCTTCAAGGTCAGATGGCAGGCTTGGGAAAACCTGTGGGGTAGGTAACAAGGCTTGGTTGCAAGCTGGATGAAAAGCAACTGGGACTAGGATGAACACAAATACGCCAAAGTTTGGTAGATAGCAAATTAAATGAATATAGAAGCTCTTGAAGAATTGAAGAGTTTTATTCAGTGTGGCACAGAGAAGAATCCAGCACAACAGGGCTTAGAGAGCAAGGCCTGACTTAGGCTGTGTGATCAGGACTTTCAGGCTGAGCTCTCACTCATCCATTGCTGTTAGGGTTTGAATCTGAAATGTCTTCTATGGGTGTCAATGTTTAAACACGTGGTCTCCAGACAGTGGTAATACTTTGGAAGTTTGTGGAAACCAAAGATGTGAGGCCTGGATATCAGAAATAGATCATTAGTGACAAGTTTTGAGGTTTCTAATCATGCCCTGATGCCTTGCTCCTGATATCAGACTTGTTGATTCTTGATCCTCTAAGATATAAAGAGCCATGCCACAAGCTCCTGCCACCAAGACTGGAGCTCCACCTTACATGAGTTTCACACCATGAAAATAAGCAACAATATGAACCCTTCCTTGAGTTGCTTCCTGTCAGGTTTTGGTCAAAGTGATGAAAAAGGTAACCAGCATTGGTTCTAGCTAGGTCCTCAACCTTCAGGATAAAGATATGTATTCAAAGCAGAGGGTTACCTTAAAGCACAAGATAGACAAAGTCTAATGTGATGAGCAAGATAAAGAAATTATGGCATTGGGGACAGCTCTCCTTCCCAGAATGAGTAGTGGATTCTCTCAGGACAATTCTTTTCTCTCTTCAGGAACTGGTATTGTGCTACAGGAGCCCCAGGGAATCCCAGCTCTTCTCTGAGATCTATATTGGCTACATGGATTCAAAGATTAAGCTGCAAATCCAAGACAAGAAACATAAGAATATCATATGGGAAACCTTGCTGAAACCAGGTAAAATTACTTTAGGTCCAGATACCCAAAAGGCAGAAAAAAGGCAATGAGTGGGGAAAGATGGGTTGTCATTAATTCTTGGTGCCACGAAATAGATTAGTTACGTGGGTTTTGCTGGATCCATAACAGGTGGTCTGGCCACAGTTTAAAATGTGATGCTGTGCTAGTCAGCTTTTCCCAATTGTGACAAAATACATGAGATAAGCAACTTACAAAGGGAGAAAGTTTTGTTTTGATTCATGAACTTAGAACCATGTTTCAGTCCATGGTCAGCTGCCTCCATCTCTTTGAGCCAGAGGTGAAACAGGATATCATGGATGGGAAGCTTGAGAGAGAAGGCTGTTCACCTGGTAGCTCCAAAGCAGAGAAGGGAGAGGGAGAGGGGGAGGGGAGGGAGAGGGGAAGGGGAGGGGGAGGGGGAGAGGGAGAGGGGGAGGGGAGGGAGAGGGGGAGGGGAGGGAGAGGGGAAGGGGAGGGGGAGGGGGAGAGGGAGAGTCCTTACAAAATATTCTATTCCAGGACATGCCTCCGGTGATCTACTTCCTCAAACTGAATGATCTTAAATGGTTTTCATTATCACTCTCACTACTCGCAATTATGATTGCATTAGTGTATGGGTCCATTCATAAAATCATAGCCCCCAGGGCTGATTACTGCTGCAGTTACTCATCTTTCAACACATGATCATTATCAGAGAACAAATCATATCCAAATCATTCATATATATATGCCCCATTTTCTCAGTCCTGCATCAGGACTGCTGTTGAAGTGACAGATTCTGAGAAGCACAGAAGATCTGGCTCTAGTTCACATAATACCTCAGGTTTAAAGTGAAGGAATTTTGCCAGCATGAGATACCCAATCTGGAATCCATGCATAATTTTTAGTAATAAATTTTGTGTTTTGACAATTTTATACACACATACAATGCATTGTAGTAACTCCAGTTTGTACACACCTTCTTATCTCCCTCCTACTCCTGCCAGCTCCTCTTCTTTATACAAATCTTTTTCCCACATTCATGAAGTTTTGCTTTGTGTCCCACAGAATTTAACTGTGAACATCTGTGTGCCCATAGGCTTTGTACTAACCGGTAAAACCTAGCAAGCTCACCAAGAGGCATACAAATGGAATGTAAAACTTTTTTGTCCCCACAATTTGGCAATGGTTTAGCAGGAAATGGTACTGTCCCTGTGAGCTGCTTCCCCATGTCTAGATGATTGATGGGCAGGCTCTGCTTATGTGGGTCCAGAGACGGTAGGTGTAGGTGCTATGAGTGCATGATGGCCATGGTCATGTCATGCTTAGAAGACAATACTTCACAGCCCTTCTCCATATCTTATGTTACTACACTCTTTCCACTTCCTCTTCCACAATGTTCCTACAGCCTCAAGGGTGTGGCATACATATCTACTTATAAGGATGAATATTCATCCATCCCTTATTCTCAGTATGCTGCACAGCTGTACGTATCTACATTCACCTCTACTCACAGCAAAGAGAGGCTTTTCTGGAGAATATTGAAAGTAGTCTTTGCAGGATAAACATTGATTTTGAGAAGGACATTGATACTATGTCCATTTATCTAAGCAGCAATAGTAGCTTCTCTCAAGGGACTAAGAACTCCACAGATATGGGTTTGCTTGCTTTGCTAACTTTATAGCGCTAGGGATGGACCCTATCTGGAATTTGATTAGAACTACAGGTTGCTCCCACCACAGCTGTGCCACTATTGCAGCAAAGGGACCATCTCACCTGACAGGTTGGTTTGAAGAATATAGAGTACAGAACTGGGTTAGACTATTGTTGATAGTCTTCCTCTGCAGCCTGCATAACGGTATGAAACTTTAGCAACAGGAAGGAAGCTTCCAACTCAGTTCCAGCTTGAATTATCTATACCATGTATCTATGATGCCTGGGGTCTTCAACCATAAGGTTTTATCCACTAGTTCTGATGGGGAATGAAGAAGAATGAAATGTGTTTGTATTGTCTTGGGAAGCTCCAGGGCTTCCCTGCCCAACAGCTTCTATGGAGATATCCCACACCTGGAACTGGGTCTTTGTTTTGAAACTCACTACTGCTAAGACCTCCCATTTCAAGTACCATTGGGGTGCCTTGAATTCAAAGTCTTTTATGTTTTTTATATATTTGACTACCAAATATATATTTCCTTGTGACTTTTAAATACTATCTTCATTTCTGAAACAACATCCTACCCACTCCCTCATCTCTTCCATTCCCTCACCCCACTTCCTGTTTGAACATTTCTGCCCCCATTTTATCAGGATACTTATGACCTCCTTTTATCCCTAAAGTCCTGCCCCACTACTAGTGTCCTGGTAGGGGTACACCACGTTAATATAAAACTAAATACTCCAGGACAGAAACTGATGTGGTAGACACAGTGTTTTCTTTCTGGGTCCAGGTTATCTTGTTCAATATTTTTCCTAATTTGTATACTTACCTTTCATAATGTTATTTTCTTCACACCTGAATAAAACTCTGTGGTGTACATGTGCCACACATTCATTATCTAATCATCTGTTGATGGATGTCTAGGCTGATTGCATTTCCTAGCTACTATGAGCAGTGCATGATTGAATGAGCATGGTATGCAAATGTACTCATAGCAGGATATAAATTCCATTAGATATATTACTGGGAATGGTAAGGTTGGGTTCTATGGAGTTCTATTTCTAGTTCTTAAGATGCCTGCAGATTGATTTCCACAGTGACCGCACTAGTTTTCCCTCCCACAGGAAGTGTATATGTGTTCTGCTTTCCCTACATCCACTCCAGCTTTGTGCCCTGGATATTCTCAAGGGATGAGATGGAATCATAAGAAATTTAACCTGCACTTCCAGTATAACTGTTTCCTTTATATTTTTTCCTTTAAGAATTCTCTGGTTCACTTCATGGGTGAGAGCCTGGACCAGATGAAAACGAGAAATCTGAGCCCTGATGACATGCATATCAGGAACATTACTCTTTGTTCCTGACTTCAAATATGATAGGACCAACTCGCCCAGCTCCTGGAGTTATGACTTCCCTACTCGCATGGACTCTAACTCTCTGCCTTTCTCTCCTGGACTACCTTTGTTAGAGTATTTTAGCACAGCAGTAAGAAACAGAACTAAGTAAGATACATGGCAAGGCTGGTAATCAAAACTTAGTAAATAGCATTAGTAAATCTAGACATTCTGACTTTGTAAAATATCAAACAAAAAAAATTATAGATCTTATATAATCCCTTCCCAATCTTAGCATCCCCTAAGACCCTTTAATTTTACTCCCCTGGGGAGCTCTAAGCTTTCTTGACTTTCTAGACCCAGTCATACTAGCATTTTTCAGTTAATATCCTCGCATCTCCCACCAAATGCAATTGCCAGGGTTTATTGGACCTAAAGCTAATGTTGTGAGGTATTCTAAGCCAAAGCAATCACTGTAATTATATAGGATAATGGCAGTTGTTAAAAATGAATTTTGTTTAAAAAATAATAATTCTCTGGTTCTTCCTATGGCCCACCTTGTTGTTGGGTTATTTCCTTGGAATTTAGGCTTTTGAGTTTTGTGTATATGCTAGTTCCTAATCTTCTGTCAGATGTTAGCTGGGAAACAGTTCCTCCCATTCTTGGCTGCATCTTCACTCAATTGCATTTCCTTTGCTCTACAGAACATTTTAGTGTTATGAGATCTGATTTATCAACTATTGAGTTTGCTTACTGTGCTACCAGGAATTCGCACAGTCCTGACTTTTGCTGCTGTGTTGAAATATTCTCCATACTTTTTCCTCTACCTGGTTCGGGGTACCAGGTCTCACATTGAGTCTTTGGTCATTTGGAGTTGGCTTTTTAAAAAGAAATGTACAGGCAAACAGTCTATCTTTCAAGTGTTGCTATGTAGGTCTTCTGGTATCGTTTGTTGAACAGGCTGTCTTTCCTCCAGAGCACACTTTTGGCTTCTTTGTCAAAGGCCAGGTAGCTGTGGTTATGAAGACTTTTATCTAGGTCCTCTATTCTATCCCAGTGACCTGGGGTTTTGCATGCATGCCATGCTGTTATAATTGCCATGGCAGTAGTGTTAATTTGAAATAAGATGTGCTGATGCTTCCCATAGCAGTATTTTTATTCAGGATTGTCTTGACTACACTGTCTCTTCTGGTTCCTCATGTGTTTCAGGACTTTTCCCCCACTTTTTGTACAGAATGTCTCCAGAATCATGATTGGGACCACACAGAATCTGTAGACCAGAGTTAGGGTTAGGGTTAGAGTTAGGGAGATGGCTTTTAATAGGGTGGCTATTTTCACAATATTGAGTCTTCCAAAATAAAATAAAATAATAATAACCACTGCAGGGAGGGATGTGTTTCCATCTTTAAGGCCTTCATCTATTTTTATTTGATGTATGGCTTAAAGTTTTTGTTGTAGAGTTCTTTCATTTCCAGGATTGTTTTCTGTCCGGGATTTGTTTCTTTTCTTTTTTTTTTTTCCCAATTTATTTATTTATTTATTTATTTGTTTTATATAACCAAGTCCATTTAAATGAAAACAAACATTTATAGACAATATTTGGGAATTCGGGTGTTGTTCTTTCCAAACTACTTCCTGCTGGTAAGGGGCACTGTCATGGGGGATTCTAAGAAGATGCAGAAATCCTGGCTGTAGTCTGCAAGGCTGCTTTGTCCAGCTGTTTTGAATGTAGGATCACCTGGTACTCTGTTTCAGGCAGTCTGGCTTGATCAAACCACATTAGTCTGAAAGGAATCCACAGCTTTTCATTTTCTGTGGAAACAAAAATAGAAATCCTTTTCCCCAGTAACTTGTCCTTGAACTTAAATTTTGGAGTCAAAGCATTTTTTTATTTAATTTATTATTTTACATGTCGATCCCAGTTCCCTCTCCCTCCCTCCCTCCCTCCCTCCCTTTTACCCTCTCTCTGCCCTCTCACATGCACCCTAACCACTGTGTTCATTTTGCATTTGTTTGTTTGTTTGTCTGTTGGCTATTGTAAGTAAGGCTCACATAGACAATAGAAAACAAACAGTGACATTTCATAATTGCAGCTAACAATATAGTCTTACTCCAGTGTACACAATGCCAAAAACAAGCTCTCTTAATCAGTACCTCTGGAGATTCCCAGCCCTTGTCCGCTGTCAAACAGTGGTGGTTCCTGCTGCTGAGTGTCTACAGGCTCCACATGTGGTCAAAGAACAAACTTGGCTCAGCCTTGACCTGAGTGAGATACAGGTGAACTGACCTGCCCCAGCATGGAGCCAGGGTTTGAATCTCACTCCAGCACTCCCTCCTCAGGCAATCTTGGAAAGTGACTTAACTCATGTGAGTCTGGCCTTCCTCACCTGCAAACTGAAAATCAGAATGAGTAGCTCAGAGGATATTTGAAAAAGTTAAATGATGTTCATACACATCTCATAGTGTGATTCTTGGTTGATGAGAGCAACGGTAATAGTAATAGTAAGCCAAACTTTCCGCTTAATTTTTTTAATTCTGTTCTTTGGGGCTCATTAAGATCTGTTCCCTTCCATGAGG
Source organism: Phodopus roborovskii (assembly GCF_943737965.1). Lineage (NCBI taxonomy): Eukaryota > Metazoa > Chordata > Mammalia > Rodentia > Cricetidae > Phodopus > Phodopus roborovskii. The sequence continues at coordinate 10,503,358 of NW_026126407.1, forward strand.
GAAAGTATTCAGAAACTAGAAAAGTATAATCATGGACCTCTTGTTCCACAATCTTACATCTTTGTTTTTAAATTCATGATCACTCAGGCATTTTCTTCATTAGATGCTTCAGTCAGGATGCGCCAAGATGGTTCAGGTAGGATGAGGTATAAGCAATATCATCCTTCCTTCATACAAATGGAACCAAGGCTTCCAATACTACAAACTGGGTCCTTGGGATGACTTCCCTAAACTGTTAGAGCACAGTGAATTTAGAGTCTTCTCAAACCCTTGGGCTTATTCGTGAACTGAAATTTATTAATCACCTCCACTTGCTACTAAAACCAAAACACTGTTCCCATGTGCTCAGACTCTCTTCATCTTGATTCTGCCACCAAATCAAAAACACATGTCTGTGGCATGCAAGTGTACAGGTCAAACAAAGACAAGAAAGTAGGTTTCCACCCAGAATCAAATATCAAATGATTTAAGCCAGCAAGGGACTTGGTTAGTCCTCCACAGGAAGTTCAGTCTAGGATAACATTGAGGCTGTGATCATGTGGGAGAAATGCCTAATGCTGGTCACAGGTGTTCTCTCTCTATGATAATAAGCCTAGTGCCTAGATTCCATGTGTAAGTAAGGAAATGTTCATCTTCCGAGTTATACCAGATTTTCAGATTATGTCATTCTCAAATGCCAGGCATGGTTGGGAGTTTCACAGAGAGCACTGAGTGGTGACAGGCTTCATTAGAGATGCATTATCTTCTCCTTTCTTCCAGGAGACCTCAGACCTGCACAGTTCATGATCCCTGCAGCCCACAAAGGTCAGTAACATGTAGAAGAGGTCAGAGAAGCCAATAGTAGTCTGCTGGTAGACCATCTGACCCTTGAGAGGAGGGCAGTGAGAAAGGAGGGAACCTCGCTTGCAGACCTCACCAGGACAGGTTCATGCCAGGACATGGTTCCTCTCATGCCCCACTGCTGCTTCCCATGCTGACAATAACTCCACCCACTCCCAACCTGAACATCCCCCACCTCCAGTCAGACTAACTGTCAGACTAGTGGCTGGCTTTTAGAAGGTAAAGATATTTTTCAAATGATCTTCTAGAGGAAGGAAGAAGTCAGGGGTGAGATGAGGTATGTGACAAGAACAAGAAATGGAAGCCACTGGGAGAGCCCATGGAGGAGCCTTTCTCTGCTCAGTGCCAGTCTCATCTTCACCCCTAGATGCTCCAGCCTTGCTACACTTTGTGGACCAGCATCGAGAGCAGCTGGTGGCCCGAGTGACATCGGTGGACCCTCTCTTGGACAAGCTTCATAGTCTGGTGCTGAGTGAAGGGGAGTATGAGGCGGTGCGGGCTGAAGCCACCAACCAAGACAAGATGAGGAAGCTCTTCAGCCTCAGCCGGTCCTGGACCAGGTCCTGCAAAGACCAAGTCTACCGAGCTCTGGAGGAGACCCATCCTCACCTGGTCATGGACCTCCTTGACAAGTAGCACAGGGTCTCTGTGCGATCTTGACATCTGAGGGCTGAGCATTCTGCTTTGAGTCCTGGGTCTGCCTAGCCTTCTCTTGGCTCTAAGTTTCTCCATCTATAAGCCAGTAAACATCTGCATTGCCTTTTGGTGGCACTGTTTCCAGGACATCTTGGGAACCCAGCCTTCCCCAGCCAGATGTTCATGTGGGGTGAGCATCTCAGTAAACTTTTGGTGGAGCCAGCAAATCTATTCATGCCTTGTCCAAACTGCTCTTATGGCCTGAGTGGCTAACCTCAAGCCCACCTGACCCTCAATGATACATGTAGAACTGGGAAGCATAGGAATGGAGACAATGAGATGATACTTTCCCTCGAAAGCCAATGTCTTATGAATAGGAAAGAAAGGGGCTTCCCAAACTTTTTCTACCCTCAACCCCTTTCCCCAAATAATGACATATATATATATATATATATATATATATATATATGAACATAAATCAAACAATTCTGCTGAATATAAATCAAAAACAACTGTTGTAATATAATTTTACCATTTGTTAAAGATGACAGTAACTTTGAAAACTAATGAGATGGATCTTTTTTTTTTTTTTTTTTTTTTTTTGCATGAGTCATTGAAGCTTGGTTGAACATTTGATGCTGTAGACAGAGATGCTCCACTGTCTCTCAGAGTTGATGGATATTTTGTATTTCTCATTTACACAGATGTGCAGTGCACATTCCAGAAAATGTTGGAAATTTTGTCCTAATCCCAAGACAAAATTCACTTAGCAGCTCTTTATGTAACTCAAGTCAACAACTCAAAACACAAACTTGTAGGCCCAAATGTTCTCCCATAATACAATGCAAATGCATGCTAAGTTGATTCTTACATGATAAAGAACAAAAATGAGAAAATATTTAAATCTTTATAATCCATAATGAAGCTATCATGTTTCTATAGGAGCAGAAGATCTTATATGTACAAGGAAAGTGCTGTGATCACAGCAAACAATAGCCTCAACTATGAGCCAAGGTGTTTCAGGTGCATCACTGGGGTTGTGTGCTGTGCCAGCTCATGTAGCGCAAAGAACTCAGGCTGTGTGCTCAGAACCATGGGTGTGAGGATGTCACATAATGCAACATGGTACACACCACAGAAACACCTCAGATTCAGGCCACATTTGAACTAATCTTGACCATTGCCTATGTACAAATCTTTTGTTCTTGGCAAAATTTTGCAGCTTCAACATTTAGTTCCATCATCTCATGTGGAGGTAGGATTCACTCATGAAAAAAAAACTGATGTACAATAGTAAGAAGAGTGGCTGAACAGAAGGCTCAGCGGTTCAATGCCCTTGCTGCTATTGCAGAGGATCAAAGCACTGCTTCCAAGACCATAATCAGGCAGCTCATGTCCGCAAGTCCAGCCCCATAGGATCCAACAGACTATTTTTGAACTCCATAAGCACTGATGCACATGTACAAATAATTTCTTAATTTTTAAAAAGAATGACAAAGTGGGATTGTTCTCCACTGCCCACCCACTATCACAGTGTCACTTGAGGCTTGCAAGGATGTACACTTGCTCTGAAAGTATCCCTGCCAGTCTCTTTCCCCAGGTCACCCAGCAAGCCTGTGCCCCTCCCTTCCAGACCCATGGCCAGAGCTGTTAGCTTCTCAGTGCCTCCTGTCTTGTCCTCTGGGCATTTCAGGGGCAAAGTACAAGCAATGTGGACAATAGCTGAGAGTTTTATTGCTTCAGTAAGATGCTGGCACATTCACAAGGGAAATAGAGAATTAAACATCTCTGTATTAATTTTCCTTCCAAGAAATGTTATGACGCCTTTTCTGTGCTGGGGTCTCAAGAAGCGATCTGTGCAGACTACCTAGCTATGGTCGTTTTAATGCAAACACACTGTCACCAAGAGACCCCTGACTCTGCAGTAAGTGTCAGATCTTTAATAATCCCAAGGGACAGCAAGTGTTTATAAATGGAGACCTTAAAGTCCACTTTCATCCAACACAAGCCAGTGGTTTGGGAGAAATATACTTTACACAAAGGAAAAAAACACAATGGGGAAAAAAAAAGAAGTTTATTGACAAGTTTACACCCTTTATGTTATTGATAATTAAACACAATTGTAACTGTAAACTTCTGAAAATTGAACTTCAAGGTGATTAAGAGTTCATCATTTTAAATGCCCTAAAGTCAGTCTCTTTCAAAGGGAAATTTATTTGACATTAGGCTGTAAAATGCCAACGATCAACTTAAGTGGTGTCTGCTGGGAGAACAGGTTTTTTTCTGTAAAAACATGTTAGTGAAGAGGGTTTGTGTCAAGTTACCAGCTGTGGCTTAGCTATCAATGAAATGTGTTTATCAGTGTGATCTGACACCAATAGTCAGGACAGACAGAACCTGCTTCTTTGCTGGGAGTATGGGGGAGTAAAGAAGTGGCTGCATATTCCTGTCTGGTCCTTCCTTGCATCGTAGAATGTTTTATTTAACATTTTGTGTCTTCTAGGAAAAACGTTACAAAGCTTAAAACCAAACGTGTTGGCTCTTGACACCTCTAATGTTTTATAGTTTTTTGTTATGTTTTGTTTTGTTTTTTACCAAAACAACTTCATTTTTTAGTCTATAAAAAACTCTTATTACAAAATAATCATGATTAGCATAGAAAAGTGGGCACATATCCTCAAAGTATTTCTTTTTAACAGAAAGTTTATTTTATACAATATAAACATTAAAAGTTGGGGGGGGGAGAGCCAGAATCTAACATAACTCAAGGAAATTCATTGTTACTCTGGGCCCTTCTCCTCCAGGAAACAACATTGTTATATTGTTTCCACTTATTAAAAATCTAGTCTAATTTTGTATCCTTCTTTTGTTGTAATTTCTTTTTTTATTATTATTTAGTCCAATTTAATTCTATGAACAGTAGTTGCTGTTATCACCATCACAAAATTCAAAATTATTGTCATATATACCAAGCAGGCTTAAGAAGGACTGAGCAGTCTAAGGGACCTCAGGATGTATCCCTGGTGCACAAAAGGACCTTGCTAACACATCCCCCATGGAGGGATAACTGCCTTAACCTAGAGACAGGCGAGAAGCCCTAGTCCCTACTTCACATGACCTGTCAGATCTACATGACCCCAACTGGATGGCATTGCCCTACATATGGAATTAGGGTGGGGGGGATGGGAGGGGAGGGTGGTTAGGGTGCATGTGAGAGGGCAGAGAGGGTAAAAGGGAGGGAGGGAGGGGAAACTGGGATCAACATGTAAGATAATAAATTAAATTTTAAAAAAACAAAAAAAATAGACTGTAGAAAAAAAGAAAATAAAAATAAAACAATGTTTGTTACTTCTGTGGAAAAAAAAAAGAAGGGAGCTCTTAGAAGAAAAGTATTCACACTCTTGCTAAATTCTGTATTGCAGTCTGTCTTATTGCTAGTATCACTTGTTAAATTATTTTTAGCAGTGAACAAATCCCATGACCACCATACAGATAATTAGAAACATGATAGCAATCATAACCTCAACAATTTTATTAGGTCATGTTTGTGACAAGTGTAGGATAAAGGGGCCAGCCAAAGAAACCCACTCTAAGAAACACACCTGGATCTGAAGCCAGAGGCAACCCTGAGCTGGAAATCAATCAATCCCTGAATACCCTGACTTTGAACCCAGAACCAGTAAAAGAAACACACCCAGGATCTGAAATCTGAGCCAGTGAAAGAAACACTTTATCCCTGAACCCAGAACCAAAGAAACACTCCCTGACTATGAAACCAGTGCCAAAGAAACACCCTTTGTCCCTAGAATCAGAGCGAGTGAAAGAAATACTAAAATTAGAGCCAAAAGGATAAAAATGACCAGTGAAAGAAACAGTTTACCCCTGAAATCCCTGTCCCTGACCATCTAAACTAACCAATTCCTGGTCAGGAAAACAAACCAGTCCCTGAGCAGAAAAATTCCCTGGGAAAATTCTACCCCCAAGAAGCCCTATATAAGCCCCCTCCCCTGCCTATTCTGTTGCAGGGTGTCCTTTCTCACCCTGGAAAAGGCAGCCACTCTCCTGGATTCCTCCCAAATCTCTTTTTCAAAAGAGTCTTGGGTGTAGTTCTTGTCATTTGCTCTTGTTACCTCACAGGCAATAGGTCTTAAGTGTGTATGTTCTTACTTTTCCTTCTCCTAGAGCACACTTGATATTTACTGTCTTTATATATAGTTTTGTATCAAAGCCTAAGTCTTTTCTTTAGACTAACGGGAATTGTGAGATATCCACCCTGCCTACACCTGTTGCACTGACCACGCCCATTGTGGTGTGGGGACAAGTGCAAGAATGACCTGTGGGGATTAGGTCTGGAGTTCCAGACCCCAGCTCACTCTCTTACTTCCTGGTCAGAGACAGAGAGCACCCAGAGGCATCCTTGGAATGGGAACCTGCAGCAGTCATCTGATGGGAGATGTCATTCTGTAAATATGTTTCTCTTATTAGTTTATGAATAAAGTCCTGTTGGTCAATAGGAAAGCAAGATAGGCGGGACTAGGAAACAAGGAGGTTTCGGGGAGAGGTAGGAGGAGATTCAAAATGTAGGATCAAGAGAACAGAGGTCCGGATCCTCTCTCCGGTAAGATAGACCACATGGAAATACTTAGATTGATAGAAATGGATTAATATTTAAGACAAATCGAGCCAATAAGAAACACTAGTAACAGGCTAACAGCTCATTTCTAATACAGCATCTCTGTGTGTTATTTGGGGCTGGCATGGCTGTGGGACCAGGCAGGCGGTGGAAAAACTGCTCGTAACAAAAGTCATCTGTTTCTGGTGTAAGTGATTCCTCCCCGAATAAACATCCATCAGCCACTATTTTGCCCTGGAATTTTATTTCCCATGCATTACTTGAGTGAAGATCTTCATTGGCTGGTGCAGAATAGAACCTTGCTGAGACGTCTCCTTAGTGGGCTTGAGCAAGGCTCAGCAGAAAAAGTAACAACTTTTCACCACATCCGGAAGAGATTGCTACATTTCTGCAGGGTGTAGCAGAGTGTAGCAAAAGTAGTAACATCTTAGGCAGAAAAAGCAGGGATAACTAACTCCCTCTGTTACAGTTTCAAACTGTTACACCTTCCATACCATATTGACAAGATCATCAAATCCTAGAAGAGTACTAACAATTTCTTTATCACTCCTCATCACAATGTCGATTCTTAATCCTATACTCTTGTCTTGTCTTTAAGGGCTAGTGGCAGAGCTGAGAGGTTCACAGTCATGTTAGCCACTGTGACCAATCAGGAACTATGTTTTGCTTTAACAAGTATGCAGTGCTTCCTCCAAGGTGTGGCCGCCATGAAGGGTCTGAATTGTGTTATCCGTTGATGAATGAGCCCAGACCTCTGAATCCTTATCATCTCCATCTTGCAGCGAGCTTGAATGAGGCTAATCTGACATGCCTGACTGCAGTGAAACAAGAGAGCCTTCCCAAAATGGTGTTTGTTCAAACCCCCCAGAACCCCTAAGGGCAAGCACTGACTACCTTCTGAGCCTGGGGTCACCTCTGCTATTTTTACACTAAGTAGCGCTAGGGAGCAAAGTTTATATAAACTCTAAGGCAGAAAGCCAAAGAATTTATGAGTTTGGTGTCAGAGGGTGGGGCAACTTCAGGGGAACTTCATGCAAATGCCTGGGGTCTTGTATCGCTCTATGAGAAATCTCTAATAAATTCATTTTTATTCATTAAGATTAGATTGACGAGTCATCCTTTGTGCTGTGGAAATGTCAGAATTTAAGGGCAGATGTTAATTTTATATCTCCCCAGGAAAGTAACACAATTAGTCATCAAATAGTTGAGCATATGTAATTGAGACTACACACTGGCTGTAGATACAAACTACATGTGTGAAAATGTATATAATCAGGTGTTACTAAAACATTAGATTATTTAAACTCAGGGAAATTTAATTTTATTTATTGTTTCTTTACTTGTCTTCTCTAAACAGTTCAAGACAAGTTATAAGTGATTCCCCAAAGGACATGTGGCACATGTGTGATTTTCAGACTTCTGGAACCACACGTTAATAAAACAGACTAAGATTTATAAATCCAACCATGAAGTTTTATGATAAATGAATCACCTATTTCTCATGGTGTTTTCATACTGTAGTAATACAATTTGAAATTATCTTAATATATTTCTTAAATAACTTGTCAAAATGTTCTAGCTTAAAATAATCTATTGACTAAGAATGTTTTGGATGGAAAATGTCCTAAATGACAAGGGGATTCGTTTTTGTTGTTGTTGTTCTAAAGTAAAATGACAAACAAAATGCTCATTGGTGACAAAAGTACATATTCACTGGCAAAGAGAAAGCTTTTCTAACCAGTGATGCTGAAGAGCTGGATACCTGCGTGCAGAAGAACGGTCCTCTCCCCTCACCCTGCAAAGCACTCAACTCCAAATGCACCAAAGCCATTAACACAGGACTTGAAGCCCTGTGTCTGCTAGAGCAAGAGTGGAGCAAATACTTCCTGATGCAGGCAGAGCCAGGGCCTGTCTGCAGAGGAACAAGAAACGGGACAAACTGACAAATGGGACCATGTGAAATTGAAAGGTTAAAATTTGGGACTCACCCATGTTGGTGTCCAAAAGTCATGCTGCCACTGGGGCCATGCTAATCTGGATGGCCTGTGCTGCTCACCAGGGGTCATAGTGACATCTGAGCCCAGGCTGTGGCATAAGGCAATGTCTGAGTCCAGGGCCCTACCATAGCCAGGGTCTGGGTTGATATCCATGGCCTCTGATACCACTGAAAGCCATGCAAATACCCGGGGTCTGAGCCATCACCTGAAGCCAGGTGGGGATCTGAGGTCATGCTGCAGCCTGGGTCACGTACAAATCTGAGTTACCTTCACTGCCATAAAGTGACTTGGTAACATCGAGGCCCAGGCTGCAACTGAGAGCCATATCTAGGTCCATGGTCCTTCCACAGTCAGAATCTGTAATGTCCCTGGCCTGTGGTGCCACCAGAGACCTCACAGATACCCAGGGTCTAGGCCACATCTTGTGGCCATGTTAGTGTCCAAGAACCATGCTGCCACCAGGACCTACACAGCCACGTAGAGCTATAGTGTTATCTGTGCCTGGGCTACTGCCAGGGGTCCACGGCCCAACAGCAACCAGTGTCTGGGCTCATGTTAGTTACCACAGGGGGTCATAGGAACCATGGGTATTGAAATCAAGGACATGCGGAGCTATCCCTATCCCTCACTGGCCCCAGGATAGCTTTCCCTGCCCCTCACTATATAGTGCAATAGAGAGCTGGTCACATCCCACCATGAGAGAGCTGACCCCCACACTCAGGGGAAATGGTCCCACCCCTCACCAAAGGCGTGGGAGAGCTGACCCTGATACCATGGGCCTAAGCAGCCTGACTTCCCCTCACCTAAGAGGGTGGTCCCAGTAGCCTTGACTGACCAGCTCACCTACCACCCAGATCCACACCCTGTGCCTTGGGTTGGCCCACACTAACTTTTCCCCCATCTATGACCAGTTAGAGTGTGCTAAGGGACTGGTCCTTCGGAATGATAGCCGCAGGGTCTCCATGACTCAGGGTAACAGCAGGATATCCAAGAGGTGTTTTGATGAGAGCCCAGAGATGATGGTATGGCAGAAACCTTGAACCAGACCATTGCAATGACCATTTTGTGGGCAGGGCTGATGGAATAAAAGGAAATACTGAGTGGCACACTGCAACTCCTGATCCCACTAGGATGAATGAAGAGGTGTTGGAAGGATGGAAGAACAATCTGGGTCTTTTTGTTTGTTTTGGTTTTAATTAATTGGGGGCGCATGCTGCCCAGGTGTGGGGTGGATATGGAGGGACTGGAAGCTAAGCAGGATTGGGGAACATGATGTGAAATTCCCAAAGAGTCAATAAAGAATTACGTAAAAGATAATAATAATTTTGAGAGTCACAACTGGAGTCCATGGCCATCGTGGCTAGAAGCATGACAACAGGCGGGCAAGCATGGTGCTAGAGCAGCGGCTCTAGCTCGCATCCTGATCTTCAAGCAGTGCACACAGAGAGAACTAGAGGCACTGGGACCTGTGGGGTCCTGCCCTCAGTGACACGCCTCCTCCAACAAGCACACGTCCTTTCCAAACAGTTGTACTAACTGGGAACCAAGCATTCAAATATATGGAGGCCAGTCTCACTCAACCAGCACAACATCTCATCACAGCCAGAGTGGCTATTCATAAAGCAACCACAAAAGACTAATACTGCTGAGGACATGGAGAAAAGGGAATTCTTATTCATTATTGGTGGGAGTTGTAGTGGTTTGAATGATCAAAATGTATTGTATATGTCTTGAGGGGGAAAAATAAAATAAAGATAGAAAAGAATAAAAAAGATCAGGGCTCCAGCAAGAGGGCTCAGCAGATGGAGGCACCGGTAAAAAAGGATGAAATACATATATTTGTCTGACATGAAATCATCTTGGAGCAAAACCCGTTAAGAGACACAGGATGGGTCTTCGTTTGCTTTCCATTGTCATGATAAACACAACTGACCACAAACAGCTTGGGGAGGAAAAGGCTGATGTCACTTTACAGTTTCCGGACTTTCATGAGGAGACAGGGCAGGAAGCAAGGACCACAGAGGAGTGTTGCTCCCTGGCTTTCTCTTCAGGGCTGGCTTGCTCAACCTGCTTTCTTACATAGCGCAGGACCACCTACCCTGGGGCTGGCACTGCCCACCATGGATGTGGCCCTTCTGTGTCAATCATGTTTTTCCAGAAAGAGATGGACACAACAGGCATCTGCCACCAAGCTTGATGTCCTGAATTAGCTCACAGGCTTACACAGGGTGGGAGGGGAGAACTGACTCCTTTGTGTTATCTTATGACTTTCACATGTGATCCATGGCATATACATATATGTATAGCATCCACACACACACATACTCAACAAGCACATACCATGCATATGCATGCACGCACATATGCACACACATACATACAAATAAATAAACTTTAATATTAAGAAATAATCAGCTCCCAGAGATTGTGAGCACTTCCGTGCTGATATTGTTGGTCAGGCACTAACTTTGGGGCCCAGGAGACATAACAACCAACAAACAGGTTAAGTCCTGTCTCCCAAAAGTTTCCATATGCTTTGTAAGTAGACGTGACAGAAAGAAAGCAAATTTATGCTTGCCTGGCAGTGATGGTGCACGCCTTTAATACCAGCATATGGGAGGCAGAGGCAAGCAGATCTCTGTGAGTTAGAGGCCATCCTGATCTATAGAGAGAGTTCCAAGACAGCCAGGACTACACAGTGAAACTCTGTCTCAGAAAAACAAAAAGAAGAAGGAAGAGGAAGAAGAAGAAAGAAGGAAGCAGTAGAAAGAAAGGAAGGAAGGAAGGAAGGAAGGAAGGAAGGAAGGAAGGAAGGAAGGGTCTGTGCTGTTGAATGGTAACAAGTGTCAAGCAGGAAAATGATGAGGGTAAATTTTGGAATGGCAGTGCTAATTCAGAAAGCAGATAGCAAGCTTCTGACTAGTGGGAAGTCATCCCAAAAGAATGGTGAAGCCAGAGCAAAGGTCCTGAGGTGAGCAAGTCCCTGGTGTGTTCAAGGAATATGAAGGTGGAACAGACTAAGCCATGGAGAATGCGTGAGAAGAATGAAGTGGCATCTAAGGGCAGAGAATGTCGGGGTGGGATGGAGAGGGTCGTTGTAGAGCTTGTGACCTGCTGAAAGGATCCAGTATTTCAGAGGGAGGTGTAAAGGGTAGGAAGGTTTGAGCTAAGAGGTGACTTAAACTGTTTTACATATTAGAGATGTGGTTCTGGCTTCAAGACTGAGAGTTAGAAAGCTAGAGCAGAGACCCAGGATGCTGGCTGGACCAGCTATTTCCTTGGGTACAGTGAGAAGACTCAGATTACAGATCTGTTTAAAAGCCATCGTCAGGGCTGGGGTTAGGGTTAGGGTTAGGGTTAGGGTTAGGGTTAGGGTTAGGGTTAGGGTTAGGCTCAGTGAATAAAACACTTTCTGTGCAAGCATGAGGACATGTGTTCTGAAGCACAGAATCCTCACAAATGCCTGCTGGGAGTAGCTAAAGCTTGTAATCCCAGAGCTCAGGAGTAGGAAACAGGAAGTACCTCCAACTGGATCACTAGCTATACTAGACAAATGCATAAACTCTAAGTTCAGTGCAAGATTCTGCCTCAGTAAATGAACTGGAGAGCAATCAAGGACTACAAAACAAGCCTACACACATACAATCATACACACGCACGCACGCACACACACACACACACACACACACACACACACACACCATCTTTCAAGTATGGCGTCAGAGGGAAATGAAGATTTGGGAAAAGTTCATGACACAAAAAAGACCCAGGGGGGCTGGTGAGATCGTGCAGAAGTTAAGAGCTCTTGCTGCTCTTCCAGAGGACCTGAGTTCACAGCACAGCAGCCATGTCTGGTGGCTAACCATTACCTGTAACTCCAACTCCAGGGGAATCCTATGCTCTCGTCCAGATCTCAAATGCAGCATACTCACAGTCTCACGCACATACACATAGAATAAAAATAAAGTTTTTAGAAGTGAGAGACCCAGTGTCTGAAGCCTAAAGAGCCACTTGCTAACATGAATAGCCAATGGGTGAGGCAGTAGAGGGAAGGAAGAGGAGAGAGAGAGAGAGAGAGAGAGAGAGAGAGAGGAGAGATTGGATCTGGAATAATCAAAGAGTTTGCTGGACAGGAACTTCTTGGCAAACCCATGATGTCCCACATAGTAAATGGGCAAATTGGGGCTCAATGAAGTGAATCCTAAACTCTGGGAGTCGCTAGGAGTCCGGGCCTAGGCAAGTCTAGATAAAGCTCCCTAGCTGAATCGTCCAGCCCAGGGCTATTCAAGGTTCTAGAAATTTCTAGTGGTATTTCGCAAGAGAAAACAAGTTGAGTAATGTCGTTTTTTCAGCCCGAAAGCCCAGAGACAGGGATCATCTGCGCAGGCTCCTGATGCCTGCCTTTGTGATGAAGAGCCAGGATCTCTTTCATTTTCTAAGGGTGTGTTTACTAGCTGAGGGCTCTGTGACCCATCCAGCTGCCTTGGCTTAGGACACAGCAGGGGGGCCCATAGAAGAGCAAGGTGAGTGGTGGGGCTCAAAAAGTGTCCCAAACCATGAGAAGTTAGGAAAGATATTCCCTGGCCAGACTCTACTAAATGGGTGTTGTAGCAGACATGGGGTTACAACCTGCTGGGTAGTGGCCCACCCCATGTGGACTCTGCAGGCCAGCTCAGATGGGTGGTAGACTTCTGGGTGCTCCCAAATGATGCCCATTCCTGCACCTGCCACAGCCTATCCTGGACCCCCCCCTCTCCTGTCCACACTACCCTTTCATTTGCTCTCTGGGTGATTTGTCCTCCCTGCTAGGAAGCTGGCTCTAGATTGTGACCCCTGTGTGATGTCTTGGGCCAGAAGATTTCTAAAGAAACCCTTAAAGGGGCTAGCCTGGACTCAGCCATGGCCTCTGAGTGCCACTGTGGGCTGCATCTCACTACCCCACCTTCTGTCAAGGCAGTTGCTGAAAGATTGATCTCATGGATGTGGGTCCTGGGAAAAGGAAGGGGATGAGGACCACAAAACAAAGGATGCCACACACATCCCATTCCTCATTTCCTCTCTTCCTGCTACCCTCTAACCTTCTAAACCCTCATTCTCTCACCCTCCCCCATCCTCTCCTACCTTCATTTCCCCCATATTCTAGTCCTCCAAGTTTTCCATCCTCAGGTCTGTATTCTCCCATTCCTCCATCTGCCATATCCCACCATCCATCCATCATCTCATCTCCTATTCCTTCTATTCCTATATCTTTCAACTCCTCCCACCTCCCAGCCCCCATCCTTCTCTTCCCTGGGCTGGCCCCTTCCCTGCATCCTCACATAATCAGATCTTCCATTGTATCCTCATGTCGTCTTGTTCCCATAAGTCTTCCTACCATTCCTTTCTCCTTCCTACCTTCCAACACCATCTAAACACAGATAATTTAGAGTTTTAAACCTGGGGTCTGGTCGGGAGGTAGTGGTACACACCTTTCATCCCAGCACTTGGGAGGCAGAGGCAGGCAGATCTCTGGAAGTTTGAGGCCAGCCTGGTCTACAAGATCGAGTTCCAGGACAGGCTCCAAAGCTACACAGGGAAACTCTATCTCAAAAAAATAAAAAATAAGAAAAAAGTAAAAAAGAAAAGGAAAGAAAAGAAGGAAGGAAGGAAGGAAGGAAGGAAGGGAAGAAAAAAGAAAGCCTAGGGTCTGCCTGCTGAATAGAATTCACCAGGCTCAGAAACATGATCCCGGTGAGAGCTTTCCCTTGGAGGTAGTAAAGGCCAAGGCACTGGGAAACCACTGTCCCCTGTGTCCTTGTGCCCATTGTCCCCATCCCCAGGGCAGACATGTCTGGCAGAACACAGCATCGTTTGACCCATTACTTGGAGCAACTGAATAAGGAAGAGCTGACAGAGTTCCAAGGTCGGCTGTTAAACCGAGCCACTAGGCCAAATGCCAGTGGCATGGAGGTGGCCTCAGACCTGGTGGCTCAGCATGGGAGTCATCAGGCCTGGGACCTGGCCCTCCACACCTGGGAGCAGATGGGCATGAAGCAGCTCTGTAGCCAGGCCCAGCAAGAGAAGGACCTGACACTGAGTGAGTACACAAAGGACCCCAACCCTTCCCTCACTGTGACTCTGTCACCATCACTTGTCATCCTGTCAAGCCTTAATCGGGGCAAGCTAACCTCCTGTCAAAAGAGGTCACAGACTCCAACCTTGGATGGAACTAGAAGTCTTGCTGGAATCTCTTAATAGATCCATGAGTTCCACACCCCCTTCTACTGAAATGCATTCTCAGGACCCCATGTAGTCTTCACAGGCCCTGGGAAGGAGCCCTCTGAAGCTGCATCAGGGAGAGACTGGCATTCAGAAGGACACTGAACGGGGTGATCATGGGGTTTGAGCCAGCTCCCAAGAGGAGTGCTTGTGTACCATAGTGACTTGGGAGCTAGACAAAGACAGGCCCCAGTCATGGCATTAATACCCTGGATAGGTCATTCTCTGCTTTCTGCCTGTTTCTTCATGTGGAAAATAGGAGAGTCAATACCTACTTTCTTGGGTTCTGTGAGCTAAATGATGATCCACATCAAACAGAGTTTAACAAAGAGTAAACCATCAGTAAGTACAAGTGCCTTTTATTGCTAATATTGCTTCATTATTGTTTGCAGCCCTGGAAGGTAGAAGGTCATAGCCACAAATGAAGGAGTTAAAGATTAGAGAGGACTGTGATTCACACATGTGTGTGAACTTCACAGCCCCAGATTAGAACCAAATCCCTGCAATACCTGTGATAGCATTGGTCCACGCTGACTGAGGCTATGGAGGAGGCTGTGGAGGCTTAGCATGGAGAACTTCAGTGTCTCTCCTGGGCTCCTGCCTCTTCCTGGCAATCACTCAACTACTATCTCATTCCCACAGCCCATCACACCTCATTATTCAGTTCCTCCAGCCAGCTCGTTTCTGGAGGGTTTAGCTCAGACCATGGCTCATCATGTGAACAGCTGCCCGAGAAGAAAACTTTTCAAAAGAATCCTACCACCTCTGGGTGCAGAGTGAGAGATGAATTGGGCTAAGAGTCCTTCATGGGAATGTGAGACAGAAGAACATCTCCCCCACCCCCATGGGAGCCTGGATGAGGGGGTGGCAAAAGAAGCATAGAGCAGCCAGAATGGGGAAGTGGGGATAACCAGGTAGAAATGTTCTTTCTGAGCTCTGCAGTGCTGAAATTGCACTTGACAAATGGGGAAATTAGAAGCCATGTGGGTTAGGCAGTGAGTCCAACCCAACTGGCACCCACACTGAGTTCAGCTCATAATGTTGATGTTGCTGAAGATTTGTGAGCTCAGGAAGGTCAAGCGTCCAAGAAGGTGTTTTCTCCAGGTGGAGTCTGAGACCAGGCCCAGGCTTCAGCCACAGCCAGTTTCTTCTCCGGATTTCCCTTACCTTTATAGAAAGAGAAAGGCTAGAAAGAGAAGCTCACTGGTCCAAGCTCACAAACACTCAGAAGCAGAGCCAGGGCTGTGATCTAGAACAACCCTGTCTGGGAAATTGATTTCTTCCTCCACCCTGCTAGTGCTTGTAGAAGACCAGTCCTCTCCCACTCTTTCTCTTTCCCTTCAGGGCCCATTCTTACCCCATCACACATCCAGCGCTGGCAATGGTGGCTACAAGATCATACTTCACTGCCCTTGGGTGTTACCACTTTCTATGTGATGTGGAACAAGTCAGTACACCACTGACTCTCATTTCTGTCATTTTGTTAAAGCCACCAGGGTAGAATAAGAACACTACCACAATTTGTGAGTCAAATTTGAAGCAAGCTTTATTCAATTTTGGCCAGGACAATGAATACTGGCCATGTCCATGCCTGAGACAGCCAAAAGAATGGCAGTGAAATACATTAGTTAGAAATTTATAAAGGATGAGGTGGTTCAGGCCTTTAATCCCAGCACTCGGGAGGCAGAATCAAGTAGATCTCAGTGAGTTCAAGGCCAGCCCAGTCTACAAAGTGAGTTCCCGGGCAGCCAGGACTGTTACACAGAGAAATCCTGTCTCAAAACACCTCCCCCAACAGAAAAAGAAAAGAAACTTATAAAGTCAACACCCATAAGGCTACCTATTACCCACCTTTGTCCAATTATGGGCAAGCACAAATCCTGATGTACTTCCTACCTACATTCCACCCACCTACTTGTGATCAAGCTCATCCTATGTAATTGGGGCAAGCAAGCTCATTTACAGCCGCAAAAATACATGGCTTGTTAGCTTACATGAACAACAGCCCTCAGCATTCAAGGAACTTATGTCCTTGGGCAAGTGGGGCTTACAGTTAGAGGCATTTTTGTTTTATAGATTTCTAAAGCATAGTCACTTAAACTTAAAACATAAGCTTAGCCATCACACTTTAAATTTTGAAGCCTAAGAAAATGCCCAAATCATGCTAGGCATGGAGACACACACATTTAGTCCCACACTTGAGAGGCAGAGGAAGACCCATCTCTGTGAGTTCAAGGCCAGCCTGATCAACATAGCAAGTTCCAGGATAGCCAGGGCTGCATCATGATACCCCCACCCCATTTTTTAAAATGCCTAAATTCATTTGGTTGTTGACAGGCTAAAATGGGTTGAGATGATGCTGGTAGAATTTGCTATTATTCATTCTTGTTATTAGTCTTCAGCCTCCTAAAGATGTAAAGAAAAGATTCACCTAGATTGTGTCTATAGGTCCATCCTACTCTTACTCCATATTTGGCAGAATTTGCCTGTAGCTTAGTCTCAGAATCCAAGCATCTAGATGAGAGATTCAGAATTTGTCTCGTGAGTTTATAACTAGCACTGTTATAGATGCTATTTCATCTCTCCTTTCCTCTAGGAGACCTCAAACCGGCATCCACCCTGGTTGCTCCAGCCCCTACAGGTCAGTAGCACCTGCCAGACCAAATGAGGCAGTGAGGCTTTCAGGATACACTATCTGGTTCTGGAGGGAAGGGAAAGGGGAAAAGAGGGGACCCTTCATTGCAGGCCTCAGCAGGGTGGGGTTGCAGAGCTACACATCCAGAGCTCCCATGCCCCTTGCTGCTGGCCATGGGGCCTTAACATACCCTACTCCGTGAACCTTTCCTGTTCCCAAACGGTGTCAGGCTGGATACTGGCATGAGGCAAGGCAAGGGGTCTTTCTGGTAATCAAAAGGCTTTCCCAAGCAAGAAGGAAGCCAGTGACACATGAGATAAGAGACATAAGTGGGGAATGAGTTCTGAGAGGCTCTGCCAGCAGCCTTTCTTTGATCATTACCAGTCTTGCCTCCATCCACAGTTGCCGGACCCTTTCTGCACTTTGTGGACCAGCATCGGGAGCAGCTGGTGGCCCGAGTGACATCAGTGGACCCTATCTTGGACAAACTGCATGGTCAGGTACTGAGTGAAGAGCAGTATGAGATGGTTCGTGCTGAGGCTACCAAGCCAGACAAGATGCAGAGGCTGTTCAGCTACAGTCGGTCCTGGGACCAGGCCAGAAAAAGTCAACTCTACCAAGCTCTGAAGGAGATCCATCCTCACTTGATCCTAGAACTCTGGGAGGTGTGGGGCAGGGCCTTTGGGGAATGGGTATCCTGAAAACCCAGCAGCTGAAATCTGAACCTTGAGTCATGTCCCTGCCTTATCTTTCTTTTGGCCTCAGTCCCACTATCTATGATTGAAAGACAAAAAAGTAAAGTTAAAGAAACACCCCCACTTGAAATGAAGGACAGACTAACCTGGAAAGCTAACCCAGACCAATATCTGTTCCTTGGAATTTGCTAACTTCCCCTCACAAGGCCCTGAGATAACAAGATACCAAGAATTCACACTGCCCCTCCTTTCTTGTGAGTCAGCAGGTGGTAAATAGGATCCTTAAGAAACAAAGAGATAACTGTACCTCCTGTTTGCCCAGACAAGATTAATTAGCACACCCTGAGACCCTAAGGTCTGTTGACCCTAATAGCGAGACCATCCGGCCTCAAAGGGTCACATACTCAATGGACAGAGGGTACCATCCCCTCCCCAAGCTTGTGGGTTTTGCCTTTTAAAACACCTATGCCCAGGGGATGGGGCTTCTCTCTAGCCTGTGTGCTGGAGGAGCCCATTTGCACAAACATTTCCTGTTCGTTAAAGCCTCTTGCGTGTTGCAGCAACTGGACTGGACATTGAGTTCTTGGTGGTACCGACCGAAACTGGGAGACTCCTCATTCTGAGGGTCTTACATTTCTTGGCTTGGTCTTGGTTCTGTAAAGTTTGCAAGAGTCCTGCCCGCTGCAGGTGCATTCTCAGAAATGTTATTATTCCTTCTGGACAGCTTTGCCTGTGAAAGCCAAGGGAGCCATCTGGATGATGGTGAGGCATCCTTGGCAGTGGACATATCTTATCAGTCCACTCAGAATGCCATACAGTTCAAAAGTTATAAATTATTTGTTTCTGGAATTGTCCATGTACCATTTTCAGGCCACACTTAACTTTGAGCTAATTAAAAAGCCAACTACAAAAAAAGAAAGAAAGAAAGAAAGAAAGAAAGAAAGAGAAGGAAAGAAAGAAAAGACTAGAGTACACTTGAGTACACTTGAGCACTGTGTAGGATATCTTAATTTCACTGCTTAGTGGGTGGGTTAAGGTTAGGAAATGTAGCATTGCTTACAAATTTTGGGTGAATAGGGAGGGACCCCCACTGGGAACTTTCCCAGTACCCAGCAGGTTCACACCTAGAGGACAAAGGAGCCCCCAGACAGCAGGCTATAAAGCCAGAACTGTTGCAGGAACCCATGGAAAAAGAGGAAAAGGAAGACTTCTGAGCCTAGTGCACCTGCTCCCTTCAGAAGAAAAAGCCCTTTAGACTTCAAAGAGCCAAACTCCCAGATACCTCACTCATCGAAGAGGGCAGACTTGCAGGAAGCTGCCTGCACCTAAGGCTTCTGTCCTGGGCAAGGAGCTTGCTCAAAGCCAGCTTCCAGGACTCAACTTGTTTCTTTCTCAGCCCCTAGGACTTGACACTGGCTGAGCAACAAAGAGGAACCCATCCCTGTGGGTTTCCAGCCTCCAAGAACAGCTGCTTCAGACACCTGTGACTCTACAGGAGAACAGCAGACAGGTGCTTCTGATCCTCTATTAGGTGCCTACAAACTTGCTCCACAGGGACTGCACTTGGCTGGCAACCCAGAGCTCCCCAACAGCTGATGTGCTGTAACATTCCCATTAACTGGAACACTTCTCGGAGCTATAACAGCATCCCACTGCTACGGAAAGTTCAAACCTGTTTCACTTTAATACGTTTTAAATTGTTTTGTTCCATTTAAACCTTGCTAATCCCAATTTGACAAATAAAATACCTGCCATTTGTACTCAGTCCTGTCTGTCCACTCCATTCTTAGAGAAAAGAGGGACAAGCACATGGTAGGAGGCAGAAGACAGTCTCCTGTTGTGGAATATTATCTTAAGATGTGTTACATTTGTTTATGATGTGGAATATTTGTTTAATGATGTAAAGATGTTTTGTATTCTTTTATGTTGCATTTGTTTAGCTCTGTGAAGCTGTGTTTTAAAAAAAAAAATACCTTAGTGGTCTAATAAAGACCTGAACAGCCAATAGCAATATAGGAGAAAGGATAAGTGGGGCTGGCAGGCAGAAGGGATAAATAGAAAAAGAGAAGAGGAAGGAGAAATAAAAAGGGAGAGAGGAAGACATTAGGAGCAGCCACCCAGCTCTGCAGCGAGCCATGGAGTAAGAAATAAAGAAATGTATAGAGAAATGTAAAAGCCCAGAGGCAAAAGATAGATGGGACAATGTAAGCTAAGAAAGCTGGCTAGACAGGCAGTGGTGGCACACGCCTTTGATCCCCAGCACTCTCGGGAGGCAGAGGCAGGTGGATCTCTGTGCGTTCCAGGCCAGCCTGGTCTACAGAGCTAGTTCCAGGACAGGCTCTAAAGCCACAGAGAAACCCTGTCTCAAAAAACAAAACAAAAACAAAAAAGAAAGGAAGGAAGGAAGAAAAAGGAAAAGAAACAAAGAACGAAAAGAAAAGCTGGCTAGAAATAAGCCAAGCCATGGCTGGGCATTTGTAAGAAATAATAAGTCTCTGAGTATTTATTTGGAACCTGTGTGTCGGGGCCCCACAAGGAGTAAACAGAAAAACAAAACAAACAAACAAAAACACCAGCTACAGATGCCACCTATCACTTCACGTCAGTCCCCGCTACTTCTTAAGTATGAGGGGTAAGCCAAATAACCCATTTCTTCCCCCCAGTTGCTCTGACCATAGTCACAGTAACCCTAAGACAGACATTGGTACCAGGATATTAGGGTGTTGCTGTGAGAGACCTAACCATGTGCTTTGGAAGGGTTGCAGGACTTTTGACGAGAAAGGGTGTTGATTGTTAAGAGATCCGTGGGCTCTTCTGTAGGAGCGTGAAAGATAAAAATATTGATAAACACGGGCTCTCCTTTAGAAGTCTGAACTGCCTGCAGTTCTAAAAGATCTGCCAATCTGCTTTGCCGAACCTGGGAAAAAAGGGGAACCCAAAAGTGCTGGGCCCTCCCACTAGGGTAAACAGGAAACCCCATCATCTGAGTCAAGTTTCTAGTAAGAGCAGCTAAGAGTTGAGCCTTCAGACCTTGCCCACTCCTGCCACCTGCAGGACAAAGTTACAACTGCACCCTTAACTCTGAAGAGGGCTGAAGGGAGGGTTGTGAGCAGAAAAAAACCTACCCAGGTGGTGAGCAGCCAAAGCTGAGACCTACAGTGAAGCTTTATGTCACTGAGAGTCAACATCCTCCTAATGACTGATGTTACCCATAGACAAAAGAACATGCACACACACACACACACACACACACACACACACACACACACACACACACAGCTCCTTCATTAGGTCTCTATGGTCCTGACTGCCAATATGATAACATTATGTCATTCTATTACCTGGTGCCTGCCCAAGATAAACAAGTGCACATGGCCATAGAAAGGCTTATAAACAAGTAGCCAAGAGGCTAAATGTTTAATAGTTAAAATCTAGAAACAACCCAAAAACCAGTAACAGATATAAACAGAAAATGCTCTGTGGTGATGTGCACATGGCAGAATACTATGTTAAAATGTAGCAATTAAACTACTGGGCTGGATAGATGGCTCAGCAGTTAAGAGCACTAGCTGCTCTTTCAGAGGACCCACATGACAGCTCACAACTGTCTACAACTCCAGTTCCAGGGACTCTGACACTCTCACACATACATACATGCAGACAAAATACCAATGCACGTGAAATAAATATAAAATTTGAAAAACAAAAATGAACCACCAGGGGCAATAAGGGTGGGAATATGGACCTGGAAGGAATGGGAAAGTGAGCATGTTTGGAGTGAAATTCCCAAATAACTAATAAAAATATTAAATATTATATATGTATTAAATTTAAAATGCTAGAAGGGAAATAAGTGCTCACTACATGATGTCAGTTACACAAAATTCTAGGTCATAAAATTCCTTGGAGAGGGGTAGCTTAGTTTGTAAGTTCCTAAGAATGAATTGCTACAAGCATCCAGCCCCCTTTGTCACTCACACTGCTGGGCTTTCATAGTTTCCCTCCATGGTGTTGTAACTGGCTTAGCAGAAGCCATCTTCAGATAAGCTGCCTAACTAACCTCCAGAACTATAAGCCAGACTTTAAAAGCAAAGCACCCAGCCTCACACATTGTGTTAAAATAACAAAATTCATAGTGCCACATACCTGTAATCCAAGTTACCTAGGGAACTGAGGAAAGAGGCTCACTTGAGTGCAGGAATTTAGACCGGTTTAGACAGGTTTGATCCTGTTTGGACAGGTTCGATCTGGTTCAGATCAGTTCAAACCGGTTCAGGCCGGTTCTATCTGGTTCAAACCGGTTCCATCCGGCTCAGCCCAGTTCGATCTGGTTTAGACCGGTTTGATCCGGTTCACACCGGTTTAGACCAGTTCAATCCAGTTTGAACCGGGTTCAGACTGGTTTGATATGGTTCAGACCAGTTTGGCCCAGTTCAATTCGGTTCAAACCAGTTTAGGCCAGTTCGATCCCGTTTAGATTTGTCTGAACCTGGTTCAGACCGATTTCATATGGTTTAGACTGGTTTGATCTGGTTCAGACTGGTTCAAACCGGTTTAGACTGGTTCATACCGGTACAATCCAGTTTATGCCAGTTCAATCTGGTTCAGCGCAGTTCTGCCTGTTCAATCTGGTTCAGACCTATTTGATCCGGTTCAAACCGATCTGGGCCGGTTCGATCCGGTTTCAGACTGGTTCAGACTGGTTCGATCCAGCTCACTTGATTGCAGGAGTTCAGGGCCAGTCTGGGAAAGCATAGTAAGACCAAGGAGATATCCCTGGAATGTGCCTTCCTCACAGGGGCAAGAGTTTGTTTGTTTGCTTGTTTGTTTTGTGAGCAGATAAGTGACTGGAGCCACACTTACAATGATGTCCCTGTACCACCTCATGTCACAGTAGGATCACCTGGCATTAATACTGTGTGTGGTGACTAACATGTCAGACTCAACACCACCAAGGGTTCCTGGAATCCTGATAGCACCAGGAAGTGAAGAGCCCAAACTGTGCTAGAAGATTTTGTCCTCACATTAACTGATCACACTGCCTAAGTGCCTGAGACCTCCAGTGGCTTTCTCAGTGTCTTAGTCCATACTCTTTTGTCATAACAGAATACCTGGGTCTCTGTTCTTTGTTTTTTTACAGTTTGGCATATAGTTCTGGCTATCTAGGCAGCTTTATCTGAAGATGGCTTCTGCTAAGCCAATTACAATAACATGGAAGGAGCCTACATAAAAGGCCAGCAGTGTAAAGAAGATGGCAATGACAAAGGGGACTGGATGCTTCTAACAGCTCACTCTTGAGAACAAATCTACTTTTAAAAGATCTACCCCTCTCTGAAGAAATGAGCATTAATCCCTTCTGAATATGATCATCTTCCATAGATCTGCCCACAAAACAAACAAAACACCTTTGCCCCTCCCCCCATGATGAAAGCACATCGGTGGCCAAAGACCCAGTGCATGTGCCCACAGTGCATTTTGGATCTCCTACCTACCTCTCCCTGAAACCTCTTTGTCTCCTAGTCCTGCTTATCTTGCTTTCCTATTGGCCATCAGTGCTTTATTCATTAACCAGTAAGAGAAACATACTTACAGAATGACATCTTGGGTCTAGTCAGGGGCAGTTCATTTATTTCCCTACAGTCCCCAATCATTGAACCCAAGGCATTCACTCACACCAAGGATCCCAATTACAGAAGAGGTCCACTGGCCCAGCGTTGGTGATGTACAACTTTATTCCCAGCACTTGGGAGGCAGAGGCAGATGGAGGACAGCCTACCCTATAGAATGAGTTCCAGGACAGGTCCAATGCAATACAGAGAAACCCTGTCTCAAAACAAACAAACAAACAAACAAACAAAAAAAGCACACACACAAAAGAACTGCTGTTCCCAGAAGGAGGGCCTGTCTAGGGGGCTCTATGATTTAATTTCATGCTGGTTCATCTATTTCTGGTTTTCTTATCAGTTTTTGGTTTTGTTGTTTGAGCCCAGGCTGGTCTGAACCCTTTGGGTAGATGAATTTGATCTTGAACTTCTGGTCCTTCTGCCTCCATACCCTAAGTGCTGGATTATAGGCATGTACTGCACTGAGCTGTCTCTGGGGGAATAAGCAGAGAGTTAAAGTGACCTCCCCAGTGTGAAAGGAATGATGGACTAACTCAGTAGGGGTAGTAGGAGTGAGAAATACAGAGAGTTAAGTGTGATGGCTTTTCTTGGTTATCAGTATGACTGTATTTGGGACTACAATCCAGAAATGGAGGGCACATTTGTGATTCAGATCCTGAGGCAGGAAGACAAACATGTCTTTGTTCCAGGAAGACACACGCTTTTGATCTGGATCTTGAGGCAAGATGACAAAAGCCTTTGATCCAGATCTTGAGGCAGGAAGGCACACCTTCTGCGGGAAGCATATATAAGGACAATGAAAGAAAGAAAGTTCATTCATTCTGCCTGCTTGACCTCCCCTTACTTGTATACCATTCCTTCACTGGCACTGGAGTCTACTTCTTTGGAATTTCAGCTTGTTGAGACAGCCAGCTTTGTGGGACTGAGCAGCTACTAGATCATTGGACTTTCCATTCACAGCTAGCCGTTGTTGGACTTCAACCTGTAAGTCATTCCAATGAATTCCATATAGAGAGAGAGGGGTTGCGGAGAGGGAGGGAGGGAGGAAGGAAGGGAAGTAGGAAGAAGGGAGGGACAGAGGAGAGAAAGAGGGAGGGAGGAAGGGAAGGAGGGACAGAGAGGTTCATTCCATAGGCTCTGTCACTCTAGAGAACCCTGACTATTAAGGATTATTTCTCACAATCGTGAAAAGTTGATAGAGAAGGAGGTTTATGTATCCTGTGACTATCTGTGCTATGCTGAGGTATACAGTGGTGGCAATCCATTGGGAGCTATTGGTATGTTAGCCCCAGTGGATGGGAGCCTGGAAGAGGAAAATGGGAGAAAGGGACTGGATAGACAAGAGCACGGCACTGCTGGAGTGAAGTTGATGGAAAGAGGCTGGCAGAAGCATAGACACTATGATGTTATTCAGAAGACCAGCTCTGTCCCTAGTTGCCTAGCAACCGCTGTTGAGCAAGTGGTTGGGAAACAATATAGGGCCATCTAGACAATGGGATAAAGACCTTAGAGTGTGTGAGCACTGATCAGAATGTCACAGAGTGTTGTGAATCCTGACAACAGCCACTAGGCCTGTTACTTATATTCTCGTACCTCCTAATTGCTTTTGTCACACACAAAAATAGCATGACAATGACGCTCAAGATCTAGAAAACTGAGGATGAGGCTACCACATGACCTTATCATCAAACAAGACAAAAATGACCATTTTCATTGTTTCCATCCCAGGCTTCCTCTATGGAAATACATTTTACATTTGCATATCATTTTAGTATATGCGATCTTAAGTTGTTTAATTCTGACTTAAATAATCACAAAAACCTGTTTGATTTCAGGATAGTCCTCTCTGGCAATAGCATCAATCCACACCCAGCCCCTGTGCATGCCCCTAACCTAAAATGCAGCATCACTGCTTTTTAACTATTCTCCTCTTGTTCTAAAAACAAGTTTGCTTTTGATTTCTTACCCTGGTAAAGAAAGCACTGATATACATATCCTTCTGCAAAGAGCCTGCCTTGGGTTCAACGATTGGGGACTGTAGGGTACAAAGGGCCAAGGAAAATAAATGAACTGCCCCTGACTAGACCCAAGATGTCATTCTGTAAGTATGTTTCTCTTACTGGTTAATGAATAAAGCACTGATGGCCAATAGGAAAGCAAGATAGGCAGGACTAGGAGACAAAGAGGTTTCGGGGAGAGGTAGGTAGGAGATCCAAAATGTAGTACTGAGAAAGAACAACTATGGACCCTCTCTTCAATAAGATAAGACCACGTGGAAATACTTAGATTAATAGAAATGGGTTAATATTTAAGACAGAGCTAGCCAATAAGTAATGCTATTAACAGACCAACAGCTTTATATCTAATACAGCATCTCTGTGTGTTATTTGGGGCTGATGCAGCTGTGGGACCAGGCTGGCCAGAAAACCTGCTAATAGCAACCTAGGCCAAGGGAAAACTTCCTGACCCCTGCCTTGGCCCTAGGACCAGGGCTGGAAATCACATCAATCCCTGAACTTGCCCCAAGAGTCAGACTACCAAATCCCACCAATCCCTGAGCACAGAATTGCACCAGTCCCTGAGGTGCCTGAACTGGAAATGCTACCAATCCTTGAGCTTGCCCCAGAATCAAACCACAAAAATCCACCAAGCCCAAGCCACTCTGGAAACTTCTGCAACCCCCTAAGAAATCTTATATAAGGTCTGTACCCTGTTCATTTTGCTGCTGTTTCTCACCCAAGGCAGTGGTGTTCCTGGTTTCTTCCTTCACAATAAATCTAGTTTGAGTGCTATGACATTTCGTTTGAGTGAGATTTATTGTGTGATGTGACATTTTTGCAGTGAAGCTCAGCTGTAACAACTTCAGGAGGAGCAGAGCAGGGCAGAATTGTAACACTTTTGCTGAGGAAACTTTCCCCTAGAGGAATAAAGCTGTAACACTTCTCCACAGCAGAGCTGTAACAACTTCTCTGGGGCAATCCTCCCCTGCTCGAGCAGAGTTGTTACACTTGCATTGGGAAAACCTTTCCCTGAAGCAGGGCTGTAAACTGCTACACTTAAGGTGATTTTGTGGTATTCCTTGGCTCCTGATTGCCAGGATACCTTTTCATCCAAGCCGAATGCAGTTGCATCAAAAGACATGAATATTCTATGATTGTTATACTTGCCAAATTGCTTCCATCACAGGTGGTGACAGTTTTCTCATGACATAGAAATGTATTGATCTTAACACGATGGCTATGGTACTGCCATCGTTTTGCTACCTGGGTAACATATCATCAGGCACAACAGAAGTACCAAGAGACAGCGGTATCCATCAAGTACTGAAGGTACTGAAGAGTCTGACTGGAAAGGGAGGTGAGGAATGGGTTTAGACCATGGAAGTCTCTGGAAGGACTTCTTTCAACACTTAAAAAAAAGTAATAGGTTTTCTGTTCCCCAATAATAGATTTCTCTGATGAAGCAGTAAGCCAAATCAAGCCGAACTGAAAAAGTAAAAGAACAGATTTATTTTGAGCAAAGCAACTCCCAGGTGAGTCCTCCAGACCCCAGAGATTGAGGTAGGAGAAGGGGCAGGAGAAAATCACATGGCCAAATTAAATCAGGGCACTTATGCACCCTTAGTTGAGGGGTGATGATGTGTCTGCCACAAGCTGGGTTTATGCCCAAGTATGGTACATTTTAGATAGGGACTTGAGGGGAGGAGCTACTGTAGCCTCCAAGAAGTGCCAAGAATGCAGGACTGGGCTTTTGGGGGGGGGGGCTTTCCTTTGTTGGAGATACTCCAAGAAGGCCGGTGTTGGAGAGGCAGGCATGGGACTTTTTTGCAAGGACGAGTTGGAGATTGGACTCAAACAGTGTGAGCATGAATGTTTAGTGTGTCTGTGTGTATGAATGTGTACATTATGGCATACGTGTGGAATTCAGAGGACAGTTTAAAGGAGTCCGTTTTCTCTTATCATGGTGGCTCTTGGGGATCAAATTCAGGTCATCAGGCTTGGTAGCAAGTGCCTTTAGCCTACTGAACTACCTTACTGACTCCCTGAGAGGATTTGTTTCCAGTCACAGGTGAAATGTCCCAAAGGTTGGAAGTTAATGAAGAATGTGAAAATAGGGTATAGATAGCAGTGAGAGGACAGGAAGCGAAACCCAAGTCTTCACCTATGTTACTTCTGGACCCTCGGGTTGTAAAAGTTTTATTGGGATACTTTTTTGTTATTTTGCATTTGTCTTTTGAGTCAGAGCCTCAGGCTGGACTGGAACTCACGGCCTCTTCTGCATCAGTCTCTTGTGTGCATACACAGCTAAATTTACCATATTTTCTACAAGATTGTGTCAGTTTTTCATCTCTCCCCACCCCCGCCCCCATCAGCCCCATGGGGATCAGGAGTTCAGCCTGGGAGGAAGGAGGGAGAGACACAGGGAAAGAGGTGGAGAAGAAAAGAGCATATATTAAGGGATCAGATTAAATGGCCACCACTTAGTCTGTCAGTTGGCCTTTTTCCACTAATTTTTATGTATCTGGATCTCATGCAGCCACGCCATATCCTTTGGTTATAAAACTGCGCATTTGTGCACCAATTTTTTTTCTAAGACCTTACATTATTCATGTCTTTGAAAAAGAGAAATAAAACCCTCGGGAAGCTCCTTGCACAGCTTGGAGCTTTAACCCCTGCATTTCATCTTCCAGAATGCCAAGGACCCCCCCCCCCCTTACTAGCTGGGAAATCCCAACAAGCTCCTCTCGCCCCCCCCCACGCCTGTCTGGTTGCTATGGAGACAAACCTGATTTCACCAAGACTTACCAGATACTAGAAGCTGGCTGGCCAACCGCTGCAACAGGCTGTGGGTGGAAAGGAGGAGCCTGAGAAAGTGGCCTCTGGGCAGAGAGGCCCTGGACCCGCAGAGTCCCCCTGCTCTGTTGGCTCCGCCCCCATTACCCCCACCCACACTGGGTGTAGAAGTACTGCTGCAGTCCGGGCCACCACCCACTGCACTGTGACCCTGTAGGGACTTCGCCTCCCAGTCTCAGCAGCTGACCTGCCTACCGGTCTTCATCACCAATGGCTAAAGGTTCCTTTCTGCGCAAGCCCTGGGCTCCAGAGCAGATGTATTTCGACTCTGACCCTGAGTCCGAGGGTCTCTTCGATAAGCCGCCCCCGGAAGAGGGCCACACTGCCCGTGCACCCAAGTCGGCTGGCAGGAAATCTGGTCGGCGTGCAGGCGGGAGGGTTCCAGGCACCCCCAATGGACAGTCCCGGAAGGCCGCCGTGCGCCCTGAGCCCGAGGAAGAGGAGCTTCTGGTAGACGAGGGCTGCTACCTCGATCACTTCCCGCACCTCTCCATCTTCATCTACGCAGCCATCGCCTTCTCCATCACTTCCTGCATTTTCACCTATATCCATTTGCAGCTTGCCTAAGCAGCCAGGGTCGGACGGGGTAGGGTTAGGGGAGCGATTGGGGCAGGGAAACACGCAGTCTTTTGTTTTGGAGACGCGCTGCACCCCTTTCATCTAGCATTTGATGCTTTTCTTTCCTGTTGCTTTAACTGGT
Source organism: Phodopus roborovskii (assembly GCF_943737965.1). Taxonomy (NCBI): domain Eukaryota; kingdom Metazoa; phylum Chordata; class Mammalia; order Rodentia; family Cricetidae; genus Phodopus; species Phodopus roborovskii. Next base: position 10,532,229 of record NW_026126407.1, read on the forward strand.
CATCAAAAGGTCCAAATTCGCTGCCGGCAATGAATAAGCAGTGCTGCTTACACCCACATTAAGTGAAATTAGTCTGCAGTGTTTATGATCCTGGATTGGATTGAACCCCATTTGTAATTAAAATGATGTCTCTGTAACCTACCACTTTGTGATGTGGGGGTCCAGTGTTTTTTGCGTTTGTAGAGCGCAGAATGAGTCCAAGCTTCCGCTGCTTAAAAAGGATGAACCAGACCCGAGCCCGCGGCCTCCCAGAGATGGTACCCAGGGGGTCAGTGCCCTAGCTTTACTGCTGGAGACCCATGCTGCTGCTGTGTCACACCAGAATGAGCCTGTTGCGTCTAGGAGCTGTTTCAGTCAGAACTCAGCACACCAAGCTGGTGGACCTGGGAGAGCAGCGGGTATGGCTGGAAGCTGGAGGTGAGTGGTGTTTGATAAGGTATGATTCTGCGCCCTCAGGGATTGAAGCTGACACAGGCTGGGCATTTTTTGCCCACTTTAGGTTTTTGTGACTACCAGAAGGACCCAAGGCCTGTAGTAAGCAGAACTGAGCACCAGAAAGCCAACGCTCAAGATAGATGTTTGGACTGTGTGGAACAGGAGACCACAGACAGACCTTCAGGGACTGAGGACTAGAATTCGTGGATTCCATGAGGAGACTGAGGGTCTTCCTATGCTGGGGTTCATGGGAGGACTATACAGAGAATTCTCAGGCGACTTCATTTCAGCCTGGAGGCCCCCTGAAGCTAAGGGACCAAGATTAAGGGGCTGGGATTGGGGACTGTCAATAATAAAGAGTTCCTTCTGGACCTGTCCTCTCATATTCAAAAAAATAAATACCAGAACTCACCTTTGTTGCAGGTTATTTGCCTACCCACTTTGTTTACTTGTAAATGCCAGTTGTTCAAATGCAGTCCTCCAACACTGTAATTGTCTGATGGAGTAAAGCACATTCACAGTCTTTGTATTCAGTTGTTCATTAACTTCCAACTATACGATGGCCCTTGCTAGACTTGCTATTCTGCTCTAGAGTTCACTCCCTTCTCTTTAAAACATTCCCATTATCCTGGTGAAGCTGACTTGATTATCCAGCATCCCTAGGTATAGCATATTTTCAAACCAAATAGCTATACAGCTTCCTCTGTGGTATCTATCACTATGTCCAGATTCCCATATCCACGAGCCCCTAACATCAGGTCTGCCACTGCTACATGGCCCCACCACCCACTGCTCCTCAGTATTTAGTCCCCACCAGGCTCCCTATTAAGGGGCTCCTGGCCTAACAAAGTCCCTCATAAGCTCTGGATCTGCCCCATGATTTACTCAGCTTGGGATTTTATAAACTGTTTTCCAATAAAAGAGCCTTCCTTCACAGTTCTGACCTTCCCTAATTCTGTGTCACCATGCGACTTGGTATCTTGCTTCTCTGCAGTTTAAGTGTCACAAGCCAGACATCCACTGTTCCCTTATGACAACCTATTTACAGTAATTCTCTTTAACCATCAATGGCAGTTGCCCCAAATTACATGTCCAAGGTATGATGATAGGTATCTTCAGTTTCTGTTTTTACCCTTGGACACTGGATCTAATACTATCCCTTAATATTGCTTCCCACTGAATCCCAATGGGCTCATGTTTTCCAAGCATTGTCTCTCACTTTACAGTTCTAGGTATAATTGTATCATCCCAACAGTAGATTCCTTCCTCTAGTCCCTAAACCAAATCATCCATTCCTCAATAGTTATTATTCCATGTTGTCTTGATACTTTTCTGATATCTAAATTCCCATTTTCTACCCCAAATTCAAGCATCTAGTTCTACCAATTATACCACTGTTAGACATACTACCTTTACAATATTAACATTGACTTCAATGTCTGGACTGGAAATGGCTTAGCCATTTAGAATGCTTGTTGCATATTAATTGGGGGGCTCATCCCTGGAAAGACTAATCCTCCCACCCTCCCTTCCTCTCACTCTCTCAGCATTCCTCAGTTGCCTGTAGTTCTGTCTGTGGGCAGTACCAAGAGATATTTCCCTATTTCCTGTTGTATGTGTATTGGTGTCGTCCTTGTTCAGATCTTGTTTAGGCAGCCATATTGTTGAGGTATTATGGGTGAATCTTATACACACAAACACTAAATAGACTCAGCAGGTTGTATTTGTGTGTGTTCAATAACAATTTAAGAAAAGGGCCATGAATTTGAGAAGAGGCATAAGAAGGGTTGGAGGGAGTAAAGAGGAGGAAATTAACTATATTTTAATAATAAAATTAGAACAAGCTGAGCAAGCCATAGAGTAAGCAGCATCCTTCTGTGGTCTCTGCCTCAGTTTCTGTCTCCAAGATTGAGTCCCTGCCCTGACTTAACCTCAGCAATAGACTATTACCTTGAAATATAAGAGGAAATAAACCTTTTCCTCCCATGACCCCAGACCAAACCAACCAACCAAATAACAAAAGAAGGCTTGCTGCTCTTCCAGATGACTGGAGTTGGATTCCCAGCACCAAGGGATCTGATGCCCTCTTCTGGCCTTCACAAGCACCAAACATATGGCATACAAAGGGATATAACTAAAAATTTAAGATCTCAAATATCCAGCCCGTCTGGGGTGTATCTCAATGCTATAAACTAAACCTGAGGTTCAATGCCCAGTACTGCAAAAAATAACCTATATTGTCCCTTACTTCTGAATGTGTTGTCCCACAAATAGTCTCCCTGCTGTTGTACTTCAGCCTGTAACAGTCACCCAGCATTGCCTTCCAAATTTACCCAGATCCAAGACTCGATTACTTTTCTTCCCACACTTCAATATTGTCTTGTTGCCCTGTGTTCCCTACATCTGCATATTTTCTTTAGTTCCATTGGGCTTCAATGTTTGGCCTGTATTTTCTTTTTTGGCTTTTCGAAACAAGGTTTCTGTGTTCCACTGCTGTTCTGGAATTCACTCTGTAGACAATGCTGGCCTTGAAGTCAGAGACACACCTACCTCTGTCTCCCAAGTGCTAGGTGACCTGTAATTTCTAATCACTGCTTTCCCATCATCCACATGTTGCTTTAGCATCATCACCTGTCTGGCCTACCTTCCTGTTAGGCAGTTCAGGTTTCCCACAGTAATCATGCATCTGACTACTTATTTTTTAGGTAACTGATTGCCTATAGTCTCAAAATATAACAATTTCAAGGTTGCATTCTCCAAAAAAAAAAATCAAGTCTTTCCCTGCCTATTAATAAGCAGCCTTTTAGATTTTGACCATAAAAACAAATCACCTATGAGCTGAAGAAATGACTCAGCAGCTAAGAACACTCAGGACTCTTTTTTTGTTGTTTTTCCCCAAGACACGGTTTCTCTGTGGCTTGGAGGCTATCCTGGAATTAGCTCTGTTGACCAGGCTGGTCTGGAACTCACAAAGATCCACCTGGCTTTGCCTCCTGAGTGCTGAGACTAAAGGCACTCCACCACTGCCCGGAGAACACTCAGGAGTCTTGCAGAGGACAGAGTTTCGGCTTCCATGACTCACATGGTGACTCCAGTTCTGGGGGATCTAACACTCACTCCATGCACATTTAGGGAAAACACTCATACATAAATCTTTATGTATGTTTTATGTTGCTCAAATTCTAGGAATGCAGAGTACTGTTCAGTATGAACCCTCTAGGTTCAATCCCTAGTACCAAAACTATGTATTTCTAAAATTCTAGACTCTTAGTGGTCTAGCTGGGATCACATATTTATGTTTAGCCTAAAGGGACAACTTGACAATATGAAAATAATTTCTCAAAGGAAAACTGAAGGGTTAAGGATGCTGTGGGCAGGTAAAACACAGCTATCTACTTCCAGCAAATCAAAATTAATCCAGATCCAATTGTTTGGGACAAGTGTCCTATTCTACTGAGTTGTCCAATATAGACACATGAAATCAATTCAGATTATGAAACAATATTATGCTTGAGGGAGATGTTAGAACTTTGCTATCTGGTACAGCACAAAATGCCTCAGATTTTATTTCCCTAACAGGTATTCTATACCCTTACCAGTAATTAATTCTGATTTTACTAGGTCCATGGCTGCTGTAAAAAACTCACTGACTCAAAACACCAGGTATTTATTTATTATCACAGCTGTGTAGGCTGGAAGTCTACAATGTGTCCACAGGACCACACAAATTCTAGAAACTCTAAGAATCTGTGCCCCACCTCTCTCACCTTATGACTGCAGTATTCTAAACTGTCTAGAATAACAGCTTATCTTTCATCTCAAATCTTCCTTTTGCCTTCCCTGGCCTTTGCTCTCTCCTTAGAGGTATATTTGGCATCAAATATACTAGGGCTAGGGCCCACCAAGATAATTCATGATGGTCTCTTCATCCTCAACTTGATTATACTTACAAAGACCCTCTTTTTAAACAAGGCAACACTTAAAGGAGACTGGCTTTTCTTGAAGTCTTGCTGGACTCCAAAGTTAACTGCTTACCACTACCAGGGCCTTGCTCTTGCAAAGAATTTGCTCTGGAAACAGAAACCTTTCTTCTGTACCAAAGCCAAAAGTGGCCTTTTTTACTATTTATTGCAACCAATTAGCAAGCTCCCAGTGTAAGCAAAGCTACCCATGAAAGTGTACTCTACTGGCTGGCCCTCATGTGATGACTGGTTAATAAAGGAATCAGTTGGTTTAACCCTTTGTTCAAGTTGTCTTCAGTCAGTCAAAAGGATTGAGATCACAAAGGGCTCATGACCAAAGTAGTAGAAGTATCTTTGGCTATGGCATCATTCTTTAAAAATCGCCCCCCCAAATAAGCCACAGCTGAATTAAGAATCTCCTCCCATATGTTAAACTGCAACGTAGCATATAAATACTTCAGGACAGTATTTATTACCGTCATAGAAATTAGTAAGTCCAAAGTTAAGGGAAATACCTTCTTGCTGTGTCTTCCCATGGTGGAGGCATTACATAGTGAAATCTGAGTGGCCTGAACTCATGTTTTTATTGGTAACCTACTCACTAAAAACTCCCCCCATTCCTTTGGCATTAATTAAAGTATAAGCACTCAATGTCAACATTGTATCATTAGGAAGTCAGTTTTAACCCAAGAATTTTGTTGCATACATTCAAACCCTAACACTGTCCCCTTTAGTCATTTTCCATCTAAAGATAACCTTTTATCTTAGCTGTACATCCCCAAATTTTCTTGTTATATTCAGAATCTAACCACTCCCTCAATGCAAAAAATCCTGATGCAATGGTTCCTTTTCTAATCCAATAGTCACCAATAAAGTCTGTTTACCAATCTAACAAGTGTCATGAATCAGATTTGGGGTTTTTGTTTGTTTGTTTTTTGAGACAGCCCTGGCTGAACTCTTTATGTAGGCCAGGCTGAACTCCCAAGAGATCCACCTGCCTCAGCATCCCAAGTACTGGGATCAATGGTGTGCACAACAGCCAGCTAGGATTAAAGTTTGTTTTTTTGGTTTCTTGAGACAGGGTTTCTCTGTGTAGCTTTGGAGTCTGTCCTAGAACTAGTTCTTGTAGATCAGGCTGGTCTCAAACTCACAGGGATCTGCTTGCCTCTGCTTCCCAAGTGCTAGGACTAAAGGCACACGTCACCACCACCTGGCTAGGAGTCAGTTTTTTAATGGCACACAAACATACACAGAGGTTTCACTTACTCTTAAAAAAATTATTATTGTATATGTATATGTGTGTATGCACACACAATGTAGGGGTGGGGGTGCACACGCCACAGTGTACCTTTAGAAGTCATAGTACAATTTGGTGAGTCATCTTTCTTCCCACCTTTACATGGGTTCTGGGGATATAACCCTGCTTCCCAACTGTGCATCTGCTCCAGCTATGTGAACATCTCCTTCCTTAGGGGTTTTCTCCTATTTTCTCTGCCACGGTTGGTTTTTCGAGACAGGATTTCTCTGTATTGCTTTGGAGCCTGTCCTGGAACCAGCTCTGTAGACCAGGCTGGTCTCTGAACTCACAGGGATCCACCTGCCTCTGCCTCCCGAGTGCTGGAATCAAAGGTGTGCACCACCAACGCCAGGCCAATGCCTTCTCTTTTAAGCTCAATCTGAATCTTACATTATGAATAGGGCAGACCTCTTCTAATATTGCAGTATACTTCATCCCACACCCCCAACCCCCTCTGCTGCGCCTCACTTCCCTTTGCTTTTTATTTATTTATTTGTTTGTTTGTTTGTGTTTGTTTATTGCTGTTGTTCTTCCCCATCCTCCTTTTGCTTCTCTCCAGACTCCAGGGTGTGGCATGTTCAACTCTGAGAGACCCACATGTTGAGCATATTCTACCACTGAGTTATGCCTCCAGCTTTTCTGTTTTATTAGTCCCTGTTATATCTCATGGTTGCACTCTAACATTCAGTGAATGAATATACAGGCCTGATTTATACAGGATTCCACTCCCTCCTGAAACCACACTAAAGCACCCCTAACAGCCAAATAGATACAATCCCCAAAGAAGAACTGGCAGCGTTACCAGGGTGGTCAACCCGAATTTCAGAAGGGGAAAAGCAGATGAACACAAACTCTGCTTTAGAGATCTGAACTGGAGCCAGCAGTTCTAGAAGATCTGTCAAACTGCTTTATGGAACCCAGGAAAGGAGGGAGAAGTGGCCCCAAAAGATCTTAAACATAAGAGTAATTAAAGAAAAGCTGCTTATTTACATGCTGTCTCTTCACTGCTGAGAAATTACCACGTTTCCAGTCTTTTGCTTTGTTTTTCTACACTGTCTCTAATGTTCTGGAGTTTTCTACAGTTCTGCACCAGGGACACCAAGCTCTCCCTAAAGTTACTAGTTCCATGATCTCTGCCAATGTTTTCAAGCTCATCAAAGAAAGTCAAGGTCTCTTTGAGTTTGGCTTTAACAATTTTTTGCTCCTCTAATTCTGCAAGAAGGGCCTGCTCAGTGCATAATTCAACCTTATACTTCTCCTGTAACTCTTCTATTTCCTTTTTGAGAAGCTGGAATTTTTCTTCATTAAAAGGATGTGTCTCCTGACACTTATCTTCAGGAAGCAGGATGTTAGGGGGAATGCACAAAACCGACTGCAAAATCAGCTGCTCCATTCTTCCAAAAAGGTTATCAAAACGTCCTTTCATGAAGCAAAGGAACTTCTCTGTGCATTTACGGATTTGGACAGGGCTAATCTCAGAGTCTGGGATGCCCTCCAGCTTCTTTAGGATTACATGTTCAACAGCCTGCATCACATCAAACAGGTGGTCTTGAAATGCTATGTAGATCCTCAGCAGGCAAGTCTGTGGTGTGAAGCCAAAGAACTGGGCCTCATAGGCCATCGGATCCACAGACATCCTGCTTTACTTTGCTGCCCTCAACTGTGAAAACCTGCAAGTACAAAAAGAAATTTCATTTGGACAAAATCATCAGAGAAAAGTAACAAACCCTGTTACTGATAAGCAAGCAAACAAAGGAAGCAAATTAAAAACTAAGGTGTTTGTGCTCCTTTGATACCTGCTATTTCTTCTAGCCTTAACTGCTCAAAGACAGACAGAAGCTCTTGCCTCTCTTAGTCTCTTTCCTATACTTTATTGTTCATTTCCCTCAGTTATTATTACTGAAGAATTAGGCACAAGCCCAACCTTCTAAATTCTGTTATCTTGGGCAAGTTTAAAAGGTGGCCTTAATACCCCAGAAACCTGCTTTTTTGAGCTTCAATGCCACCACATTTTGAGACAATCACTAACTGCAGTCCACAGGTTGGCCTCAGCTCTTTCATTTGTGACAGGGACTCACGTAGTCAAAACGGGTCTCAAATTTGGATGTAGCTGAGGATGATCTTGAACTTCTGATCCTTCTCCCTCTACCACTAGAGTGCTTGGGTCATAAGAGGATACCAAAATAAACCAATTTTTTATGTGGTGCTGGCATTAGAACCCAGGGCCCAGATAAGCACTTTACTAACTGAGCTACATCTTAACACTGTCCTGTACTAGTCTAATTGTCAGTCACTTTGTACCTTAAGTAGCTCTCAGTCCATCCACTTCTTTTCCCATTCTTTTTAGGTCCCATATTCTATCATTTTAATTACCTCATTGTCTTCCACTCTAGCCATCTAAAAAAATTCCAACTAAATGACCAAGCCTTTATCCTGACTTGTTTCAAGGATGTGAGAGGCATTCTTCCCCCCCCCCCCCCAGATTTTCCATTCCCAGAATTCCCTTGGTTTGTATTTTCTTTATATACATATTTTTTTTCCTTATTTTACACATCGATCCCAGTTCCCTTTCCCTCCCACACTCCTCTACCCCACCCCACGCCCACTCCACAGGGAGGGTGATACCTTCCAGGAGGGATCATCAAAATCTGTCAAATCATTTGGAGTAGGGTCTGGGCCCTCCCTCCTGCCTCTAGGCTAAGGGAGTATCCCTCCATGGGGAATGTGCTCCCGAAGTCCTTTAGTGCACCAAGGATACATCCTGGGTTCCACTGTCAGAGGTCCCGTAGACTGCCCAGGCCTTCTAATTGAGATCTATGTTCATAAGGTCTGAGTCGGTCTAATGCTGGTTTCCCAGCTATCAGTCTGGGGGTCCATTAGTTCCTCCTTGTTCAGGTCAGCTGTCTCTATGTTAAGGGTGTATCCCTCCATGGGGATGTGCTCCCAAAGTCCTTTTGTGCACCAGGAATACATCCTGGTTCCACTGTCAGAGATCCCATAGACTGCCCAGGCCTTCTAACTGAGACCCATGTTCAGGGGATCTGAGTTGGTCCAATGCTGGCCTCCCAGCTATCAGTGTGTGTGTGTGGGGGGGGGGTGCCCATGAGCTCCCCCTTGTTCAGGTCAGTTGTCTCTGTGGGTTTCTGAAGCCTGGTCTTGACCCCTTTTCTTATCATTCCTCTCTCTCTGCAACTGGATTCCAGAAGTTCAGCTCAGTGTTTACCTGTGGGTGTCTGCTTCTGTTTCCATCAGCTACTAGATGAAGGCTCTATGATGGCATAGAGCTATCAATCTCATTATCAGGGAAGGGCAATTAAGGTAGCCTCTGAGAGGCATTCTTTTCCAATGTAAGCACCTAGAAACATGTCATCCCATTTCCTTGTAGCATGGTAATTTAACCTTTTTTGTCCTACTAGTAACTATATGTTTGTTATGAGGATAAGAGAAGTTTTACTCCATTCTCAGGCAAGGGTACTTAATGTAATCTACAAATTGCTACTTCAACTACCAGGTGATTTTTTTTTTAAAGATTCAAGTGAAAAATAGTATAGACAATGGTGTGGACAATCTTATCAGAAGACAGGATGCCATCAACCTTGAAAAATATATATATGTATGTATGTATGTTTAAAATACAGTGGTGATAACTATGTGGCTATATAAATAGAATTTGTTTTTGTAGTGTTCATAGAGTATCTCTAGCCTGGAAGATTTTTACTTCCTGAACACTTCTCACAGATTATGTTCCTACTAGGGTTTTGTTTTGTTGAGATGGGGGCCTCACTACATTGCTTAGGCTGGCCTCAAAATTACAACTTTTCTAACCTTAGCCTCCCAAGGAGCAGGATGTCAGGACTATATTCTTAAAATCTGTGGTGCTGTTTTTAGACAGGTAGCTCTGGCTGGCCTAGAACTCTTTATGTGTATGTGCATGTATCCGCCTATGTATATACACGTACATGAAAATGCTTACAAAAAACAAAAGGTGTTGGGTTCCCTGGAGCTAGAGTTATAGATAGCTGAGAGTGAGTGCTGGAAACTCAACTTACTGGGAACCCAACTTGAACTACGGAGCCACCTCTCCGGTCTCATATGCCCATGTTTACATTTTAATGTCCCAATCACTTCATGTTATTGCACTCACTTTACCTGACGAACCCTGACCACAGCAGTATATCAGTTCTATCACAAACATATCCCAGGTAAATGTCCAGGCCAGGACCTTTAATTCCAGCACTCGGGAGGCAGAGGCAGGTAGATCTCTATGAGGCCAGTATGATCTACAGAGCAAGTTCTAGGACAGCCAAGGCTACAGAGAAATCCTGTCTCAAAAAACCAAAATCAAAACAAACAAAAAATGCTTCCTTTTATGCATCTATCCTCCCTCTCAGCCCATGACCCACACCCATACCCACCCAGGTTAGCATGAAGTCGATATTCCCAAAAGGAAAAGGGCGTACAAATTCAATGATTATGCATAAGAAGTAAACCCAATCCCCTTAGATCTATCCTGTGTTTGTGACAGTGGTGTTAGGTGAACTAATACACAATGTAAAACAAGACACTCCTTCCCTACCAAACAAATAATCAAGAAACCTGTCAGACCTTTGAGTACACATCAAGATGAGGAGGAGCAGGGCTGTCAGAGATGGCCCAGCTGTTAAGTGCACCTGCTGTTCTTGCAGAGGGCCCAGGTTTGGTTTCCAGAACCCACATAAAGCTCAGACTATCCATAATTGCATTTCCAGGGAAACTACTTGCCTCTGCCTCTCAAGTGTGAGTGCTAGAATTAAAGCATGAGCCACCACCGGCTGACTACATTTTTTTTTTTTTTAAAGTGGAGCATATGTATTATGTGGCTGTGCCTTCACTTTAACTTGATAATGACACTAAACCATTCCTCACACGCTAAAGAAATCATCAGAGTAGGGAAGAGACATGGGTATTCAGTTGTCCCACCAGTGGATGAAACATTTTGGTAGCATCTGTCCTTGTTTAAGCCTTCCACTGTTAAAAGTCTTATTTTATAGGATATTCTTTATGCTCATAACTGATGGGTTAGAGAACTGGTTTTGAGCCTGTTGTGTTAGAAGGATAAACATCCTTTGTATTCCAAAATAGTCTCAAAACATTTCTTAATTCTCATGTAAATTGCTAGGAGGCTTGGAGCTATTGATTCATTTGGGTTGATAATAAATGAGCATCATCTAATAGTTCTGCTAGTAACTGATTTAGTTTTCCTCAAGGAAGTTGCAGAGGGGGGGGTGATACTGAGATCTTCTGGTGTTATCTTCTTAGGGATTTGCCAGATATTTGCATATGTAGTGTCAATAAATACTGCTGAAACATTTTCAGAACATCTATGTTGATTTACACACACACTTGGAATAGTCTGGAACTTCTTTTATCTGCCCACACTCTTTGCCAATTTGGTAGTCACAAACTTGTTTTTCCTTCCTATAGTGCTATGCATTATATCCACAGGGCCTTTTACAAGCAAGTTTGCACACTACTGCTATATTCCCAGCCACACACTATACTTTAAAAACACTGACAACCTGCACATTATATTTCTCTAGGTTTGCATCGTAACTTTGACTCAAAGTTCTCAACAATCCTGGACCGATGTACCAGTGATACACACACACACACACACACACACACACACACACACACACACACACACTCCTCCCTCTCTCTCTCTCCCCAATTCTAACCAAGTTCCTAAATCCAAACTTCCAGTCAAAGAAAAGTTCCAATTTTGCCTTTTCTGTTTCACTGGCAATGCTATAGCGAGGCGGTAGCTATGAAACTGTAATTTTACAAACAAGTAAAAACCACTCTTCTTATGTGTGCCCCCAATCTCCTCTAGAACGTCAAGACTCAACAAAGTCACAGGCAGGTACCACTGCGTTCAGCCTTATATTATTTCTAAACGCCATTCTCTCCAATATTCACTTGGTTCCTACTAGACTTGACAGTCACCCCCCCATACACACACACAATTTTTTAAATGCTTCTATTAACTTGCCGAATGCTTCTGCCACGACCAGGATAGTCTTTGCTCCAACACAATCGAATTCTATTTCAAGTAGGCACGCATCGAGCACGGATCCTTCAAGAACCAGTTCGAACACACATCCCTCAAGAACCAGCCACTACCTCCTTCGCTTTCCCCTCAGTGCTATTAACTCATCTATCACGTCTTCTCTGCTAGATATAGAGTTCCTGTGGCTCAAGTTAGACATGGGAGGTTCCCGCACAATCTCGGGGAGTGTAACGGAGCCCACGACTAGCACAGACAATGCCAGAAACCGCAGAGCGGGCGGCGCTTCCGGCAGCTCCAGCTCCCGTCCCACCCTGCGGCCGCATTGCATGCCGGGACCTCCAGGTCTCCAGGCCCAGCCCGGCCGTGTTTAGGGTACCCTGCAGAACGCTCATCCAGTCCCGCCCTTTCCGCTCCTCCTCGGAGAACACACAGCCCCTACCGAAGCGATCCCGGGGTGATGGAGCCCGCCACACGCCGGCTTCCCGCCACTCCCTTCAAACCGCACGGAGCTACAAAAGGAAGGCGGCGGCAGCAGCTCCTCAGCAGCGACTGAAACGTGTCTCTGCGAACGAACGCAAAGGCGGGCTGGATCACACTCCTGATTGGCTGGCCCTGGCGTCAAAACGGGGCCCTTGGATTGGTGAAAGGAAGGGGACAAGGAGGGGAAGCTAGCTGTGGCCGGCCGGGATTGGCGGAAGGAACTGGCACTTTCTCTCTTCGTTGGTAGGCAGAGAAGTAAGGATGGGCCGACGCGGAGGCGCGACTCGTGATTGGTGGGTGAGCGGTCCCCAAGGCGCCGGCGATTGGTCGCTGGCCGAGTGCCCGGCGCTGGTTGGGCAGCGGTGGTAAGGCTGAAGGCCGGCTTTGAGTCCGCCCCGCCGCCTGGCATACTGGCGGAAGGGGAAGGGGGGCAGGCGCGGTGGGGAAGATGGCGTACCAGAGTCTCCGGCTGGAGTACCTGCAGATCCCGCCGGTCAGCCGCGCCTACACTACCGCCTGCGTCCTCACCACCGCGGCCGTGGTGAGCAGCTGTGGCGCCACGTCCTCCTTTTTCAGGCTAGCTATGACTGGGTATTCAGAAAACGGGATTGGGCCGCAGAGAAACCCAGAGGGTTTAGTCCCAGGGGTGGGTGGAGACATCCGGAGCTGACTCTAGGGTTCGGGATAGTCCCAAGGGTGCCAAGCCATTGACCTGAAAAGGAAGTGCTCCTCCATGAAGGGGCAGGTCAGTTACAGAGAGATGAAATCCAGACCTGTAGCGAGTCAGAGCTGCGGGAGCCGCCCACCCAAAAATGTATCCCAGCCCTAGCTGTGGCCAGGTGACCAGTGGGAGCAAGGTCCGCTAGATTCTCAGACTAGTGTATTAAGGATAATATATATTATCGAGTGGTCTGGAAACATCTTTCGAAAGATGGCCCGTGGATAGAAGAACTGGCCGCCTGTATCTAGCCCTGATAGTAACGGGGCCTCGAATCTGCTATTCAGAGTTGTCTCGCCCAGCTTTTTCAGGTGCTGACCACGAGACACACAGATTCGTAAAAGATGCTGTTGTCTTGTCTCTAAAACATCCCCACCTGCCTGCTTTATAGCACCTTCAAATATTGCAACATCAAACTCGAATTGGGTATTGAGGATATAAAACAGTTGTGCGAATTCCAAAGAATCCCTTACCAGCCATCACAAGCAAGACAGAAATTTAGTCCAACTGGCAACAGAAACTATTAGAGCTACTGGCCCTTTGTCAATAATGCTGAGATTTTGTTTTACGATTGATCTCATTTAAGAAGCTCTTTTTCCATTTCAGCAGTTGGAATTGATCACACCTTTTCAGTTATACTTCAACCCTGAACTAATTTTTAAACATTTTCAAGTAAGTGTTCTATAGCTACTATTGTTAATGTTAACACTACCTTTTTTTCTTTATTGTTTAGTAAGTAATAAATCCTGTCAGACACAATCTCAAAAAATAATCTGGGGGGTGGTTGGGGAGACCTCCAATCATAAGTCTTATTGAGATGTAAAGAAGGAATTCTGCAGCCTAGTTGGACTCCAGAATCATTTAAGAGCTGTTAGGTGTTTGTGAGCTCTTTTTCATATAACAAATTTGAATTGCCAAGGGTGGAGCCAGGCACCAGCAGATCAAGCAGGAGGATGGCAAATTCTGGATTAGATTGGGCTACCTAGGGAGATCCTGTCTTAAGAAAATTGCCAAGGGTGAGAATTTGGAATGCATCTTCTACTTTTAGTTTGCTTTTGGTGTATTGAGTTCCTGTATTTGACTATGCTAGTTAAGAATTAATAGGTCTGTAATTCCAGCAGTCAGGAAGCCGGGGCCAGCTTGAACTACACATCAAGGAATTGTCTCAAAACTCAAGCAATAGTAACAACAACCAATGATAATAATAATAACGGTGGTGTGGTGATGACGATGATGATATTATTTGAGAATAGACTGACAAGCTAAGCTGTCCAGGGAGTCTCACAGGATAGCCTTATTTCGTCCACTCACCACCCAGACACACCTACCACTGTTGTTAATCCCTACGTTCTAGCTCATAAACTCATTTCTGGTAAAGCTTTAGCACTGATCTGTCTTCCAGAAGTCAGATCATTACTAATACAAGTTTAAAAGACCATTCTCTAAAACAGTATATTGGCTTATTAGAGTACAGTTTGAAGAAGTCTTTCTCCAGCGATTAAAATGCTGAAGAGAAGTGTGTTTTCATGCCAGGATGATCATTCACACTCCAGGTGAAGGCTGGGTCTCAGTGGCTATACTTCTGCTGTGTTGGTGCTAGTCCCTGTCCCAAATGTATTACACTCCCATTGTACCCTCTGAACTCTAGCTTGCCCTTCAAGATGCAGCTTTTGTATGTCCTCAGATAAATCACATCTCTCACCCTTACTTGGGGTTTTTTGTTGGTTTGGTTTTTTGATGCGGGGTTTCTCCATGTAGTCCTGTCTATCTTTGAACTCACTCTCTAGACCAGATTGGCCTTGAACTCACACAGATCTGCCTACCTCTGCCTCCCAAGTGCTGGGATTGAAGGCATGGGCTATCGCCATCCAGCTTGACTTGGGGGGTTTTATGTGCAGTGTCCATACTGGGATTAGGATTCTACGAACTCTTAGGTGTGATCCCATAAAACTGGATTGTTTCCATGTGAAGAGAGTGCTGGTTCCTTTTCTCACTGATGTGATGAAATACCAAACTATTTGACCCTCAGTTTGTTGGTTAAATCCATTGTGGTTGGGAAGTCACGGCATCCAGAGCTTAAGGCCTTTGGTCCCATTGCAGCCCTAGTGAGGAAACAGACAAGAGTAGGTTGCTCAGTTCCCTTCTTCCTATTTAGTTGTTCTAGGACTCTAGTTATTCTAGGAGTGCCCAGAATTTGTCTTATAGGTGATTGTCAACATTAATTGTCCCAAATAGTTACCAATGATGGAGTGTTTAATGGTGTATGAAGCGATCAGCCCTCCAGTTATGCCATTGCCTGTGGCTCATTTTCCTGTAGCCTTTCCTGGGATTGCTTCCTACTGACTTGTGTGGTGTGATTGCCTGGTTTGTTTTTTGAGATCGTTTGTTTTATAGCTGTGGCTGGCATGGTTTCGTGGTGTCCTCCTGCCTCAGCCTCCTAGGTTTTTTTTTTTTTAAACAACAACAAAACCACGTAGCCTGGGCAACCCTTAAAAACAATTGTGTGATCCCCTTGCCTGGGCTGCTTAGTACTAGGATTATAGACATGAGCAACCATCCCTGTCCAAGATTAAATTCCTGCACGAAGTTTGGAATAGTGAGTTCTGGGTTTGCTATCAAGAGCCTCCATCTTGCTGCACACCTGACCAAACCCTCATGTCTTAAGATCCTTTATCTATGAAGTGAGGACCGCCACATCAGCCTCCTTGTCTCACAAGATTACCAAAATCACATAAAGCTTTGTGGGCAGTTGTAGGTTGTCAGAGTGAGACTGCTCTTATACCTTCCCTTGCCTCTTGGAGCATTAATTCTTGGAGGAAGTCAAGGAAGAACCCGACTGTCTTAGAATTTTTCCACCAGAATGTTGTGGCTAATACAGGAACTTTTCTCAGTGCCTTTGAATGCTGGATCCCTGAAGTTTGTAGTACCTGTAAACTCCTCCTTACAGTGACTACACTTATAAAAGCACTCTGTTCTGCAAACTAACCTAGCTCTTTATTCAGACAGCTTCCACAATTTGCTCGTGTTGCTTTATAAAAGATAATTGTGATTTTGAATTTTTTTTGTCCTATCGTCCATATAATTTCACAGTCAAATTAATATCTTTTGGTCTTTTAAGTAGAAGCATCACACACACCCCAAATCCAGAATCAGATTGGGTATCACATTTGAATGGACCCCCACCTAGGACTTTGGAGCCTCAACATCATTCATAGAATGTTTATATCTTACTATAAAAATGTTTCCTGATTATGTATATTACTTAATGTGTCTTTCTCTTGTCCCCACCCCACCCCTCACCCACCCACCACCCACCCCCACCACCCACCCCTGCAGATATGGAGGCTAATCACCAATTTCTTATTTTTTGGTCCAGTTGGATTCAATTTTTTGTTTAACATGATTTTTCTGTATCCTTTTAAGTGGTGTCAACATCAAAACTTTAGGTTCATTTAGAATACATTGTAAGTTGAAACTATTACTCTTGTTTATATTTTATAACATTTTATGTTACAACAGACCTAGTCATGACATCTGGGTTTGTAGTTTGTAATTAGATTGTAATGTTTCAAAACTCTTTGTAGCTCTTTGTTTACATAGAAGGTTACAACTGTTAAAAGATTGGATGTCATTAAACTGTGATTTATTGTAGGCACATTTTTTTCCTTTTCTCTTTTTTTATATGTAAATTTGAAACAAGCTTGTTTTACATGTCAATCCCAGTTCCCTCTCCCTCTCCCCACGCCCCATTTTAGGCATATGTATAAAATAATGACGGCATCAGCTTGCCCAGTGGTAAATCAGCCTAAGACATTGGTAACGCAACAGAATTTTCCCCAGATTTAGAATGGCTTTATGAGAGTGGGAACCATGATTTCAAGGCTAAAAAAAAAAAAGTGAGTGCCAAAATGTCTGCTGGGCTTGCCATGTAGGTTGGTTGAAAGACAGGAAGAGCCGTAGTAAGAGTCAGATGGTGATTAGATGTGCTGAGCTACGCATTCCTCTTGAATCCAGCACTGCACCTCATCTGTAGGAGATAGAGGGCCTGTAGGGGTTTTGGGACTTAAGTCCTAGAATAGCTTTTTGTGTTTCCTACATAGGCTATCATCCTGATAAGTTTCTTATAAAAGTTTGTTTTGATACGGTTTTTATAGACTGGAATATAGAAATGTTTAGCCTGCCTGGCCTGGAAAAGTAGTTATCACACAAGGCCTCTTTACAGGGATTTCTTCCAAATTGACAAGCCAAGGATGGTGCAAATTCATGTGTGTGTGAACATGGCCAAGACAATAGTACAAATTGGAAGAAATGTAATAGTGAGTAGAAGCCTGTTCATGCAGTATTTGAATTAACTCCCCAGCCAGGGACCAGCTTTGTAAAATATGGTGCTAGATTTGTTGTTGCCTAAAATGCTTGATGGGAAACAAAGAAACCAGATTACTACTTAAACATTCTTAGAGAAATGCAGCTTGACTGTGTAGTATGAAGCCCAAGTATGTTTCAGTTATTCACTACATTTTATCTTCTTCTTATGTGTGCCCTTAATATTTTCTTAACTTGAACCTTAAGATACCGTTACTGTCGAATGCTAGAAGAAGGCTCTTTCCGAGGCCGGACAGCAGACTTTGTATTTATGTTCCTTTTTGGTGGATTTTTAATGACTGTATCCTTCAACAAATAGAATACAGGAAAATAGTAAAGAACAGACTGTTTATTCCTCAGTCGCTTCATCTGTCTCCCGTGATTCAGTAGCTACTCCAAACAGATAAAAGTAGATCTCCAGACTGTAGCCTCAGGGTGCTCCCACTTACTTCTCAGCCCACTGTGACAGCTTCCAAGCCTAGAGGTTGGACAGGAGGCTTCGCCGAGCAGGAACTTTTAACCCAGGTGGGTTGTCTTGAAGCATCTATCTCAGTTACATCACTGTTGGTGGGAGACTTCACTGTCACTAAGTTGGTAAGGCATGTACTAAGTCGCTTTTTAAGCTGATTGAATATTTTTAAAAAGACAAGGATTTTGCTGTGTGTAACAGACTGAGATTAGTGCTGTGTGCCAAGGCTTTGTTCCAGCCTGTGTGCTTTAGCACCTGTGAAGGTGTCAGTGGGAGTGATCTTCACTGTACTTACTGACAAAAGAATTAATGTTTTCCAAAAGGGCAAGAACATCACAAAAGCAGAAGTTAGTCAGTTGTAGCTGTGATCTGGATAACTTAGCCCAAGCCATTTTTTCCCCCTAGTTGCCTTGGATAATTAATTACAGGCTTTTCTTATTACAGTTTAAAAATGCCACTCACTACTTAGCTTATCTAATTCAGATTTTAGTGAAAGGGCATTCATTCTTTGGTTCTCATACTTAGCCTTCCCTAATATGCTTTCATGTTGATATTTTCCTTAATTCCATTTGCTAGCTTTTTGGTTTGTTTGTGAGCTTAGTTTTTTTAGGCCAAGCCTTTACAATAATGCTGGTCTACGTGTGGAGCCGAAGGAATCCATATGTCCGCATGAACTTCTTTGGTCTTCTAAACTTCCAGGCCCCCTTTCTGCCCTGGGTGCTCATGGGGTTTTCCTTATTATTGGGGAACTCAATTATTGTGGACCTTCTGGGTAAGCATCTCATCACTACTTTTTGTACTTATACCTGAAAATGTATTTTGTCACTGTCTTTCATGTTTATTCTATTTAGCCTCATATTTAGCTATTGTTTAATATTAGATCTGAAAGATAATATTACCTCATTGATTTTTAATAATTACATTTATTCTAAATAAAGCCTATGTTGTTAGGGAACTTAAAAATTGAAATTTTAACCTTGCTTTTTATCCTTTATTTCTGGTTGATTATAGGTATTGCAGTTGGGCACATATATTTTTTCTTGGAAGATATATTTCCCAATCAGCCTGGTGGGATAAGAATTCTGAAAACACCTTCTATTTTGTGAGTATTTAATGCCATGTTTCATATTCCATGCAGACAAACCGTGATCATGGTTCATTTTGGGCTCCCTTAGCTCCTGATGCACATGACTCATATCAATGTTTGCAGATTGAGCAATATGTCTGCAATGGGGAACTCTTGGATTGGCCAGAAACAGATTAGGCCAGGGTTGTGATTACTGGGCTCTTGATGCTGTGGGGGTGAGTTTGCAATTATTGTCCTGAGTGACCACTAGAACTTGGGTGCCAGAGAGAAGCCTGCTGGTTTTATGAAAGCTGGTGTCCCAAGTTGAGAGAAATCAATGAGAAGTGAATGAGCCAAAGTTGAGAGGACATTTCTGGTGGTGTTCTGACCGGCAAAGCAGGTGGTGGAGATACATAGGGAAACAGAATGGAGAAAGCTTTGGAATTGAAGCCTGACTAACAGTTCTACCACCAAGCAGTCTGATTTGAAGCATATCTCTTTATTTCTATCCTGCAGTTTCCTGAGCTAGAGTTTTGATTTATAAGGCCTGTTTCTGCTATAGAATTTTGTGTCTTTGGGAACTATTACATTAAGGAGGGGGGCCAGGGGGACCTCACTAGGCAGTGGTGGGCTACACAAAGAAACCCCGTCTCAAAAACAAACAAACAAGGCTCCGTTGAGATGAAAAAAAATGGTTTGACACAAATTCTCTGTTGTACAATAGTTAACCAAAAAAGAATGAAGATGGTTCAGTGGTTAGCAGCACTGGCTGTTCTTTTAGAAGACCCGGGTTCAATTCCCAACACCCACATAGTGGCTAACAACTGTTTATAACTTCAGTTCCCTGGGATCCACCGCCATCTTCTGGCCTCTACAGACACTACAAGCACATAATGCACCGACATACATGCAGGCAAAACACCCACAGACATGAAATGAAAATAAGGGGTTGGAGAGATGGCTCAATGATTAAGAGCACTGGTTGCTTTTCCAGAGGTCCTGAGTTCAATTCCCAACATGCTGATGGTGGCTCACAACCATCTATCTATAGCTGTGATCCCATGGATCTGATGCCCTCTTCTGGTTGCAGATTTACATGCAGACAAAATACCCATATACATAAAATAAATAAAGAAATAAACCTTTAAAAAGAAAAACTAAAATGAAAAATAAATAGAAGGAAAGTAAATATATCTTTAAGGAAGAAGAGAAAAAGAAGAAGAAGAATGAACTTTGCTAGTATATGCCTGTCATCCTCTCCACTCTGAAGTCTAAGGCAGAATTTAAAACTTGATGTCAGCCTAGGTAACATACCAAGAATCCATTTCAAGAGGAATTTTTTTAATTAATTAACAACAACAACAAATAAACAGAAGGAAAGGGTATCTTAATTAGGGTTTCTGTTGCTGTGAAGAGACACCATGACTCTTATAAAAGAAAACATTTAATTGGGGTTGGCTTACAGTTTCGGAGATTTAGTCCATTATCATCATGGCAGGACATGGGGCATACAGGCAGACGTGGTGCTGGAGAAGGAGCTGAGAGTTCTGTATTTTGACTCACGAGCAACAAGAACTGGTCTGTCTCGCTGGGTATAGCTTGAGCATAGGAAACCTCAAAACCCACCCCAAATGACACACTTCCTCCAACAAGGCCACACCTCCTAATGGAACCACCCCCATGGGCCAAGCATTCAAACACGAGTCTGTGGAGGCTATACCTATTCAAATCACCACAGGAAGTAAAGTCTTCTGTAATTCTTATACGTAGCTGTTTCCCTTGACTGACTTTTGATAGGTAGTCTTGCACCTTTCATAGCTTTTTGATCATTTCCTACATGATTACTGTATTTAAATCATTTCCACTTCTCCCTCCCTCCCCTTCTACTCCTGTGTATCCCTACTCCCTATCCAATTTATGACCTCTTTATAAATTACCATTATACAGACATTTACAAAATCTCTTTACCTATTTGGTCCATTTGGGTTGCTTGTGTGTAGGTGTGTTTAGGGCTGAACATGGGATGGGGTAACTGTATATGCTTTTTTTTTAAATAGCTATATAATTTTAATTTCCTTTAAAGATATATCTTATAAATGTGACAAGGCTATATGCCTGCATTCCATGTGCACTGTATGTATGGGTGTATGTGCCTGCAGAGACCAGACAATGTCTCCTAGAACTGGAGTTACAACTGGTTATAAACCCTCTGATGTGGATGCTGGAAAACAAACCTGGGTCCTCTACAAGAGTAAGCAGTGCTCTTAACTTCTGAGTCGTCTCTCCAGATTATCTGTATTGGGGGGGCAGGGTTCTTGAGTTGCCCTGGCTATCCTGGAACTCGCTTGAATTCATGGAAATCCGCCTGCCCCTTCCTCCTGAGTGCTAGAATTAAAAGAATCCCCACCCTCGCCCAGCTAAAATGTAGTTTTTAATTTAATATGTAATCATTGTTTTTCCTAACTGGGTGTGGTGGCACATGCCTTTAATTCAAGCACTTGGAGGTCAGAGGCAGGCGAATCTTTTGAGTTCAAGGCCAGGCTAGTGTAGTCTACAGAGCCAGTTCCAGGACAGCTAGGACTACACAAAGAAATCCTGTCTTGAGGGAGGAGAGGTTACTTTTCCATTATAAATGTCCTGCAGAATTTTACTGGCTATGTGATATTCTGTGATTCATATTTAATGTAATTTTGTTAGTCCCTTATTAATGGACATTGACATTAGTTATTGCTTTTCCTTTTGTAATTGGAGTGATGAATGTCCTTGAAACTAAGTGGACACATCCCAACACAAAATACGTTATCTTAACCATTTTTAAATGAGCAGTGCATTGGTGTCAAGGGCATTTGTGTTGCTACTATGGCCACTATCCTTTGAATGTTTTTATCTTGTAATCCTAAAACTCTGCCCATTGAGTAGTTCCCTATTCCTGTCACCAGGCAGCAGCCTGTGCCTGTGGATTTGACTTTTCCAGGTACCTTGTCAGCATTTATTGCTTCTGTGGTAAAAATCAGTAGAGGAGGTAAGTTAATGCAAATGTTAAGTAATTGTGGAGCCTTTAAGGTGTCAGACCTCTTTAGTTGGCAGGCAGAGGTAATGCTTCTCTGTTTGTGGAAGTCCTGTGGGGATGAACTGCTCCCTAGTACTTCCAATCCGAGATGGCTCTGGCAATGAATGGTTCTGTGTGTTTTAGGAGGACTATTTTTGATACACCAGATGAGGATCCCAATTACAACCCACTACCTGAAGAGCGGCCAGGAGGCTTCGCCTGGGGTGAGGGGCAGCGCCTTGGAGGGTAATGCAGCTGTCCCGGTTATGAGGCCCATCTGAGAAGGACTCAGTGAAATGCCCATTGGGATTCTTTCATCCCTTGTTGCAAAAGTGTGGACACTTTTGATAGCGTGACAGATTTTAACTCCAGAAGCACTTTACGGAATGGTACACTGACTAACACAGAAGACATTTCCAGCAGTTTGCCAGGGGTTCCTCACTATGCTGGTACTAAAAGTATAACCTCTTGGAGCCAAAAAAAAAAAAAAAAACAAAAAACAAAAAAACGGAGAAACAGACACCCTGCTGCCTCTAACAAGTACGTGGGTACTTGAGCTCTGTGGCGTAAGACAGGGTGTTTCCTCCTCTTCATTGATAGACAAGGCCGTGGTGTAAATGGAAGTTTCAGAGAGGACAAAATAAAACTGAATTCCATCTCTCTCGCACTGTATTTAAGCTTCGTGTGATCTTTTAAATCATGGTAATGTGTTCTAGCTTTCCTGCGTAGGTGTGAACGCAGCGGTTTCCGTGTCTGTCCTCGTGTCTCCACTGCTTTCCACTGGATTTGATTTCAAGATTGGAATTATACAGCTGCTGCGTACTCTGACTAGTTCAAAGTGGTAGCCTCGGTAGGAGGAAAATGGGTTTCTGCCATTCAGATGGTTCTCTGCCTGAAAACCACAGAAGAGAGGAGGGAGGGTGATTTCTTGTAGCAGAGGACTCTGTAGGCAAGTCAGCTGTAAACAAAAAGCAACTGTGACCTCTCTTTTAGCTGGAATTTCTCCACTAAGAAATGCCCAAGTTAGTAATGGCCACCCTTTGTCAAAGCACAGGCATATGAATGGGCAGCAGTTGGGCATGTGTTCCTCTTGTCATTCATTTCAAGAAGAGCTCAAAACCTTTGCAGAGCCAGGTGCCTGGTTCACCTTCCCAGGAGGTCAGGTAGGAATCAGGGTATTTGGAAGCAACCACACTGATGATTCACTGAATGCTTGTCAAAGATAGTACATCTTGTTTTACATTTGTGCTGCTTTATCAGAACCGAGAACGATGATCTCAGATAGTTTTCATAAACATCGGATAGGCACAGGACTCCCCAGACTGGATCACTCTATTTTGGCTGAGTTGCTTTCCAGAATGAGCTCTTTCTCAGAGGTTGGCATAGACTTAAATAAGCTATAGTAAATATTATTATAGGTGAACATTTTTAGGCCGTCTTTGAGATGGAAAGCATTTTACCAACTTAAGTGGAATATACATAGGGAATTAAATGAGTACTGGCATGTTACATGTTGCTAATAAATAACTGAAGAGGATTTTATGGACCATGTTTTAATGCGACTGCTTTTCTCTTGTTTAAAAATCTCTTAAGTTTAATGACAATCTTAGATTGTATGAACCTCATGGAATTCTTAAGTTTAATCATTGTTTCTGTTCAAGATAGCTTTATTGGTTGGTAACTTTTAGGAATTTATTTTTATGATTATTGCTTGCTTTTGAGCCAGAAATGAGTTTCTTTAGGTTTTATTTATTGTCCCGGAGCTAATTTTAAATGTAGCTACTTAGTGGAATTTTTTGTGGTAAAGATTTAATTCTAAAATCTCTTCACCAGCTGTTCATTTAAGTAGTGAAAACCTGTACATATTACTGACTGGGCAAAACAAGAAATGCATTTTAAGTAGTGAATACCTGTACATATTAATGACTGGATAAAACAGGAGATGCATTTTGGATGCATAGCCTAAAGCAGTCTGATGTTTAGGATGTCAATTCCTAGTGGCAAAATACCACACCGTGCTCCACACTGTGCCCTGGGAGTGCCAATTTCAGTCACTTGGCCTCTTAGTAGTTTGGCCAGTCCCACATTTGTCCCTGGCCCTGTGTAGTTTGACAGGATCTCTGTGCTTACCTGGATACAAGGAAAAGTCCTCATTTCCCAAGCAAACCTCTTGATTCTGATTCTTCTAAAACATACTTCCTTTTTGTAAAGTGAGTCAACAGAAAAGTAAGATTGGATTATGAGATTCTGTGACTGGTTAAGTGTACATGAGTACAGTTTTGAGACATTTCCTGGATTGTACCAGAAATAACTGAAAAGCACACCTAAAGCATAGGGGTTTTGTTTTGTTGTTATAGAATTACAATATATGTTCATTTAAAGATGAATGGACATGCCATTGCATCTCCATAGGAGATACATTTTATATACTTTGGTGTGTTTTTTTCACTATGAATTTTTACTTGTTTCTTCCACTTCTTTTTCTGTCATCCTTCTGTGCCCTTGTGTCTTTTATATTTCTTTTGTACTTGTGTGAGGCTAAAAGTCCACATCCTGGATCTTGAAATGGAACCATAACACTGTCTCTGGGGGCCTCTGGGAATCAGGAAACATTTGAGCTATTGGCATGTTGTGTAACATGCTTCCTAGAATTGCCATGCCTTCTGCCACTGTTTTATTTTGTGGCTGTGTTTTCCTTTGACAGATGAGTTCTATCTGTGTTAGCCAATGTCCCGCCCTTTGCCCCTCTTCAGGATGACTAAGCTACTTACTATTTTGAGTTTTCATCAAAGCTCTTGAACTTTGCTTCTATGGATGAGTGACTGCGCAGAAATCTGTAGTCAGTTCCTGGTCCTTATCAAATGCACATCTCTGTCTTCCTTTGAAGCTTGCTCCCACTTCTACCTATCAATGACCTCAATTTAAGTCTCTTCAGTCCTTCAAGACCCTGACATTCAAATCTTAATACTAAAGTCTAGTTCATTATCTTCTTTGAATCCCTATGAAGCTTCAAATCTGTACTAACTCTTATACCAAACCATATATTGTCTTGTACTGTTCCTAGCTGCTACATGTATGTTAGTTTTGTTTCCTTCATGAGAATGTAAGCTCCTTAAGGGCAGGGACTGTGTCTTAATTTTTGTATCCACCACAGTGCCTAGCACTGTGCTTGGCACATGGGTGCTGAATAAATACTTTGTTCATTGATCAGCAAACTATTATCTTGTATTTTTAATTATGAGAGGATTAATGTGTATGTATGCGAACTTACACCTAGTTGCTGAGATTTAAGATTGGAGCAAAGCTGAAAAGGGCAATCAATGATTTGGTGACCATGCAAGCCAAAGTGATCATAAGCGGGTATAGTCACAGTTAGATTAGGGAGTCAGATAAGAATGGAATGTTTCTGACAAATGGTCTTCTAGAGGAAAGATCAGGATATTTTTGAATGCTTAGTGTGTTAGCTTCGAAATGTGAAAGCCACTGAACCACAGGAGACTTGTTTTGGAGGGGCAGCAGATCTCAAACTGCCACTGAAGGACATGTGAACAATATGGTCTAAGTAATAAAGGACTAAAGTTTTCAACTCTGATTATTTTATCATTGAGGCTACTGAATAAGTGGGTTGCTAGGAATGAGTTCCTTATAGAAATATTACATTTTGCCTTCATTAAAAGAAATTGATCCAATATTTCAAACGCATACCAAATTTTTGTTTTGCTTTTCTTGTATAAAAAAAAAAATGGCCTGCATGATAACTGTTGCCTGTGATAAGTGGATGCTTCTAGAGAAAGGGTTTGTGTGTGTGTGTGTGTGTGTGTGTGTGTGTGTGTGTGTGTGTGTGTGTGGCTGGTGGGATAGTTCCAGAGGTAATGGCCCTTATCACCAAGCCTGAAGAACTGAGTTCAATTCCCAGGCTCCCTATGGTGGAAGGAGAGAAGCAACTGACATAAGTTGTCATCTAATGTCTATTCTCTCTCCCTCCCTTCCCCCCACCCCCCCTGACATGCACACACAATCAATAAAGGTATAAAGTTTTTTTTTAAAGAGGTGTTTTACCCACTAAGTATTTCACTTATTTATATGACCTATTTGGATTCTTGTAATCATTTAGGACTGTAAGACTTCCACATTAGGTTGCTCAGAATGTGTGCCAGAAAAAGACTGATGTTTGCCTTTTCTTTACTCAAGGTCTATAATTTGATGTAAGTTATTTTTCTTTGTAAGGGATTGGTTGCTTTCATAAATCAACGTTGAGGGGAGGGGATATAAAGCAACTTATTTTTCTAAGATTTATTTGTTATTTAATGTAATTTAAAATTATATGTACTTATATGTGTCATATGTGTCTTTGTGTAAACTATATGCACATAAGTTCAAGTGCCCTTGGAGACTAGAAGTGTAGGATCTCCTGGAGCTGGAGTTACAGGTGATTGTGAGCTGCTTGACATGGATGTTAGGAAACAAACTTGGGTCCTCTGAAAGAGCAGTATGCATTCTTAACCTCAAGCCCTGTCGCTGGCCCCAAGTCAATATATTCTTAACATGCATCCTAAACACACTCAACTTGGACATTTATATTAGCACCTAGTTACACTGTCGGAAGCTAGATCAAAATTATGCCTTTTTTTTTTTTTTTTTTTGGTTTGGTTTATGTTTTTACTACTCAGATACAATTAAGGCCATATTATAAATGATATTTATATAAGTATACAGCGGATGTTCCCATCTCACACAGCTTGTGGACATTCATTTCGCGAGGATTGGTTGATGATGGGGGGTAGAGAGGGTAGAGGACTGGAGCCTTCCAAAGCTTCACTTCTCTTTTCAGCACTCCTGATTTTAAAAAAGAATGGTCAGTAACCCCATTCCTACCCAAATTTTCTGGTAAATCTGAGTATAATAGGGTTTCATGGGGACCCAGGCATTCTTAATAAAGCTTTGAAGCATCTCAGTAGGACCAAGGCCCACAAGCCAAATCAGGTTCCACAACAGCCTGGAAGAAGTCCATGTCTGGGGGGTTTCAATTTTTTTTTTTTTTTCTAGCATTGTTGTTTAACCTACATGTATCCTTGTGTGAGGGTGTCAGATCTTGGGAGTTATAGACAGTTGTTAGCTGCCATGTGTGTGCTGGGAATTTAACCCTGGTACCCTGGAAGAGCTGTCAATGCTCTTAACCCCTGAGCTATTTTTCCAGCCCCTTCTGGGTTTTTTTAAAAAGCAGGTCCACATACTAAATTTGGTGGGCATCCTTCATGAGTTGAGATTCTCCTGCCTCTGCCTCCCAAGTGCTGGGATTAGAGGCTTGAGCCACCAACGCCTGGCTGAACTAGTTGCTCTGTTAGGGGACCTGGGTTCCAAGCACTCAGAAGGAGGACCACAACTGCCTTTAACTCCAATTCCTGGGGATCCAGCACCCACCTCTGGCCTGTGCATGCAAGTAGTTCACAAACATACAAGTAAAACGCCCACATCCTAGAGCTTGTATTTAGAACGGGAAGGAAGAACTGGTTATATGCAAGCTTTCTGTGAGAGTAATGAGTAACCCCGTTGATTAAGGTGTGTACAAACAGGACTGGAGAGCTGTGTAAATAATTTGAGAATCGGGTAGGAATTACTGGGAGAGGAGTTAAAGACAATTTCCTTTTTTCCTCTTGTATTACTTTAGCCTATCAGAATTATTGATCACTTTTCTATAACTTGATACTCACTAGTAACATTTTCAAAATTCTTGCAGCATCAGAGTATATCGGAGATATAAGTAGGTACCTTAAAATATGCATTGTTTAGAAGATTAAATGTTTATAATCCTCATTGATTTTACAGAATTAAGTAATTTCCTTAAAATGTGACAAGTGTTTTGAGACCGAGATGGAACTCTCACTTTTATTGGAAATAGCTTTGGTATAACGAGAGTCCAAGAGAACAACGCCATTATCCAACAACGGCCTTAGGAACCGCGTAGCTATCTTTTCCTGTTGTTGCTCGGGCAGTTTTTTAGGTCGCACCCCGAGCCTTGCTCTCACAGGATGTATATGTTGCCCAAACCCACAGTGCAAGTCGGGAATTGGAGTTCTTTTCCTAAAGTCTGGAGTAGGCTGTGAGGTCATCGGTGGTCGCCCAGACACGCCTGCACGTGCTGAGAAAGGGGCGGTGCGCACTTGCTGTCCACCGCTGAGCGGAGCGGAGCGGAGCTGACGGCGGCGGCGCCTCCTGCCGCGGTCCTCCCGACATGCCGGAGGAGGCGGGTCTCCCGCCGGCCAAGAGATTCCGGCCGGGCTCTTGCCCTCCCGGGAGGCGAGTAGTGATGCTTTTGACAGCTGGCGGCGGCAGCGGAGCAGGAGGGAGCCGGAGGCCGACGCCGCCGCTAGCCCAGCCGTCGGCCAGTCCCTACCGCGAGGCCCTGGAGCTGCAGCGCCGGAATCTGCCCATCTTCCGGGCGCGGGGGCAGCTATTGGCCCAGCTCCGAAACCTGGACAGTGCGGTCCTCATCGGTGAGTGGCCACTTTGGCGGGGCCTTCCTTGCTCTAGATTCCTGGCTCTGCGAGGGCAATTTTTCCTAAGTGCTTCTCACTCCCTCGGCGTTGGTTTCTTCAACAAACTTGAGAGGTTTTCTGTGTCCGGCCTGGACGGGGACCTCGGGAAAAAGGTGGACAGTTATCCTGTTGGCGCTGACTGGCGTGTGTGGGGGTAAAGAGTTCCTTTCCGTGACGGGCTGCGGGTGCATATCAGAGGCTCTGAGAGTTTTGAACGACGGGCCTCCCCCAAGCTTTGAGGAGGTGGGTGCAAAGCGGGTCCCTGGGGACTGGCATCCTAGGCAACGATGGAGAGACTGGCGGTCAGAAACAGTTCAGTTAACGGGAACCAGTTTCTTGTGTACGAGAAGAGCTCGGGAGAGTTCGGGGCCAGGGAGTGATTTCAAGGGGCTTTGATGCACAATGTTTAAGAAAGAGGAGCTCCCGAAGGAATGTCGGAAGCGAGGAAAAAGACCAGCGAGTGCTGGCAGTCGGTGGACTAGAGTTCTAAGGAGGGAGTCAGTAGATGAACAGTGAAGTCCGGCTGCTGTAAAGACCAGCTTTTTCAGAAACCCAGGAGCTGAAGAGGAGGCGGGAGGTGGCGAACTGATCGCTCACTGACTTTTGTTTTTATCAGAGGGAGTAAAGTTTAATTCTCTGGGGCCAGGGAGCTAGACAAAACTTAGTTCTGTGGGGCCGGTAAAAAGGGGATACATACACTCCTTCAGGATCTCTCTATCTTCTTTCTTTATTTTTTTTTCCTTTACAGTTTATATATCCCAGCAGAATCTTTCAAGCAACATAAAAAATTACAATGTGATTACATTCCATTTTTCTTTTTTTGTAAATATACGATTTTTATTTGTATTTCTATCTGCATGTATATCAGTGTGAGGGTGTCAGATCCCCTGGAACAGGAGTTATAAACAGTTGTGAGCTGCCATGTGGGTGCTGGGACTTGAACCTGGGTCCTCTGGAAGAGCAGCCAGCACTCCCAGCCAGCCTTCTCTCCAGCTCCTATTTTCTATTTTTCAAATGAATGATTATAATGAATACAAGTTTAAAAAAGACATCATGTTCCTCATTTCCCTTACATGGTTAAACATTATACATATTACAGGTGAAAAACAAATATTCTCAAAGACCACATACATTCATGTTTAAGCAACTTGTTATAGATTAACAAAGTATAAATAAGCAGCTTTCTCAGCCAGATCCTTTACTGTCAGGCTGCATTTTGTGGTTACAAAGAAAGGATCATTTTATTATTTATCTCAAAAGGTAATTTTTTATCTTTTTGTTTGTTTGTTTGTTTGTTTGTTTTTTGAGACAGGGTTTCTCTGTGGCTTTGGAGGCTGTCCTGGAACTCCCTCTTATAGACCAGGCTGGTCTGGAACTCACAGAGATCCACCTGCCTCCACCTCCTGAGCACTGGAACTAAAGGCATGAGCCACCACCGACAGGCAGGTAATCTTATCTTAAGAATCACAAATCTAAACTTTTAAAAATGTAAAACAGTGAGCTCTACTTTAAAACCTTGGAGTACATACCCACTCATCAACAGTTTTTTGCTAATTCATATCAGGAAGCTGAGGGCAGAAATGGGTCCAAGGACTTAATCATCACTTTTGATCGCCAAACCCGTCCTAGCAAGAAAGGTTCATCAGGCAGCAATAGCTAGACTGCTATCGTTGTTCTTGTTCCCTGACCTCAGCAGTTCCCTCGATCAACTATTTTAAAAACATGTGCCTTTCTAAACTTTAAGTTGTTGCCCAAGATTTCCTACCTCAAAGCCACTGACAAAAATGTCTTAACCTACTTACTAACAATCTATATGTCTGAATTCTTTCTAAGGGTGGTGGTTAAATCGTTAATCTGCTCTAGCAGCAATGCTTAGAAAAATACAATGACTATTATTGTGAGTACCAGTGACACTGCCCAGTGAGGGGTCAGAAACCCCCTGAGAATTGTCATACAACCTATAGATTATGAGGGACTTCGTGACCACAAGGCCAATAAGCAGAGCTATGCTCTGTAACCTAACGAGGAGCTTACAGGTACTTACAGATTTTAGTGAACTGGGCAGAGAGGCACTAAAGATAGCATAGAGCTAACGGAGCAGAGGTCAGCATGTGTAAGGAAGTAGGGCCCTGGCGGCAAGGGCTATGGAGGGACCACCCGGCACAGGACACGGGCCAGCTCAGAGGACGCAAAAGTGCTGCAAGCACATGTGGCAGGGAGTAGAGGGGAAGCACATGTGAGGACTTTATCTGAGAAAGATGCAGGAGTTCTGATGAGAACAAAGTCCCAGGGCCTCAAGTAACCCCCCCCCCCCCCAGAGATGGAGACAAAAAACAGGCTGCAAAAACAAACAAGATGGACGGTAGAGCTGGTGCCCAGGTGCATGTTGACACTACACCTGCATGGTTGGCATATTTAATTTTGAAAGAGTCAGTTGCCTTGGAATAGAAATGGGAAGGATGCACAAGAGACATTGATCCAAGTCCGAGGTCATGTGGAGGATTCAGCAGGAAATTGCAAGATAATCAAATTCTTAGTCTGAGATTCTTGGCTAAGTCAGGAAAGGTGAGCAGTCAGAGGCATTTGGGAGCTGGGAGAAAATGCAATACACAAGAGAATGGAGGATTTCCATTAAAGAGGATAAGGGGTAGCAAAGAAGGCTGTGCAGGTTTCCTGAGTTCTAATCAGGCACTGTTAGAGGCACCAACAGAGGGTAGAAATCCGTCTTCATTGGGTGCTTGACTCTATGCAGGGTGCTCAAGCTGATGAAGAGAACTCTGCCCTCTGGTATTAGAAGAGGGCAGAAACTTTCTGTGCTGTTTGGAATGAACTGTGCTAAAAAAGAGATTAATAGGCACTAAGGATTCCAGCAATGAGGGCCACAAGTACAGCCTTGAAGCAAAGAATTTGCTGCCTGACTCATTCTGTAACTTGCCAATTAGCACAAAGGCAGGCAGGTATTGTACCCATAATAGTATAGGCAAAGGTTTGAAGAGAGCAGCAAGCAGCAGCCAGAGAAAGGCAAGCAATTTATGAATAGACCTCTCTTCATATCAGTATATAAACAATGTACATGGCTGACATATTTCTTTTACGTTGTAACTATACCAGTTACCTATTGTCTTGTTAGGGTTTCTATTGCTGTGAAGAGATACCATCACCATAGCAACTCATAAAAAGGAAACCATTTAATGGAGGCCAACTTAAAGTTCAGAGGTTTAGTCCATGATTGTCATGGCAGGACATGGTGGTGTGCAGGCAGACGTGGTACTGGAGAAGGAGCTGAGAGTTCCACATCTTGATTCATGGGCAGCAGAAGTCTGTGTGCTACACTAGCTGTGACTTGAGCTTATATGTGAGACCTCAAAGCCTGCCTCTACAGAGAGGTACTTCCTCCAACAAGGCCTCCTAATAGTGCCACCCTCTATCGGCATTCAAACACATGAGTCTGTGGAGGCCATACCTATTGAAACCACCACACTTACTATTATACATATTTCTGGTATTTTTGCTATCATGGGGCAAATTGAAATTAAATCTTTGTTTTCTTTTCCATTTGTTTGTTTGTTTGTTTGTTTGAGACAAGGTTTTTCTGTGAAACAGTCCTGGCTATCCTGGAACTCATTTTGTAGACCAGGCTGGCCTCAACTCACTGAGATCCTCCTGCCTCTACAGCTTTGTTTTCTTAGACTCAATTTCTACAAGTGGAATTGTGAGCCAAACCATATAAAGATCCTAAAAGTTTAGGGTGTTTTCATTATTTATTTATTTATTTATTTATTTATTTGGTTGGTTGGGTTTTTTTTTTGTTTGACAGTCTCTATTATGTACAATAGCTGTCCTAGAATTGACTATATAGACAAGGCTGGTCTAGAATTCAAAAAGATACTCCTGCCTCTACCTGCTATAATTAAGGCATGTGTCAATCACCATGCCCGGACCATTGTAAAGGTTTTCCTCCTCCTGGAAAACAATAGCAGTGCCTGTTCTCCAGCAGTGTACCTGGGTGCGCCCATTTGCCTGAAGCTTACCAACTCATTATTTTTGTTTGTTTGTTTGTTCTTGTTTTTTGAGACAGGGTTTCTCTGTATTGTTTTGGGTAACTCATTGTTTTCTTTTGTGTGTTTTTTTTTTTTTTTTCCTGACTTAAAGCTTTTTATTTGGTGTGTTTACCTTAGTCTTATTTGAATAAGAGTTTCTTTTCTCTCCTAGGGGAAACAGGCTCTGGGAAGACAACTCAGATCCCACAGTACCTCTATGAAGGGGGAATTAGCCGCCAAGGCATCATTGCTGTGACCCAGCCCCGTCGAGTAGCTGCCATCTCTCTTGCTACTAGAGTCTCAGACGAGAAGAGGACTGAACTCGGGAAGCTGGTACCTCATTGCTTTATCTACTAATGAGCACCCACTGTGCTTCTGCCCTGAGTTTTTCTGAATGAGTCCTTCCTCAACACTTCATCCCCCATGCCCACAGTTATGGTGATTTAAGGTCTCCTTATGGAGCTCAAACTGGCCTGGTACTGGAATCTTCATCCTGCCTTGGCCTCCTAGATGCTGGGATTATAGGGGTGTGCCACAGCACCCAGTTGAATAGTATGCTTCTTCCTTCCCACTGCTTTTATAGTGTCTTTCCAATTCCAGAGAGATCAGTGGCTCTTAGTTCTGTTCACTTTGACTTTACAACTATTGGCAAGTTGAATAAATCAGATGTTTTCTCATTTAGAAGAGCTGAAGATTGAATATCCTAGGCAAGTTCCCTGCCATTGAGCTGGACCCTTTACACCTAGTTTACAAGTTTAAGACTTTGAGACACACAATTTTTTATTTGTTGATTTGGTTTGAGTTTTTTGAAACAGTGCCTCCTTTTAGCCCTGGCTAGCACAGAACTTAGAATATAGACCTATAGACCAAGTGGCCTTGTTTACTGTGATACCACAGTGCTGAGGACAGTGCTGGATATATAGTCAGTGGTGTTCAATAATTGTTTAATAAATAAAGGAGTCATATTTTCTCTCAGGTTGGCTATACTGTACGCTTTGAGGATGTCACTTCAGAAGACACCAGGATCAAGTTCCTTACAGATGGCATGCTTCTTCGAGAAGCAATTTCAGACTCCTTGCTTCGAAAGTATAGCTGTGTCATTTTGGACGAGGCCCACGAGCGGACTATCCACACAGATGTGCTCTTTGGGGTGGTGAAGGCAGCACAGAAGAGGCGGAAGGAGCTAGGGAAACTGCCTCTCAAAGTACGTGGAACGTGTTGAAGGGCTAGGCCTTTATTTTGGGGGTGTTTGTCCTGCCCAGTCTGCTTCAGGCATGTGGGAAAAAGTTAACCATGGTGGGAGTGACACAGGCCTCAGCCATCTGCTTTATAGAAGTGCTGTCCCACATTTATTTCCCATTCTCATTGTTTTCTATAGGTGATTGTGATGTCAGCTACCATGGATGTTGACCTGTTTTCTCAGTATTTCAATGGTGCCCCTGTCCTCTACCTTGAAGGTCGGCAGCATCCAATTCAGATTTTCTATACCAAGCAGCCTCAGCAGGATTACCTGCATGCAGCTCTTGTCTCAGTCTTCCAGATCCACCAGGTATGCAAAGGGGTCAAAAGTCCTGGAAAATTCTATTCACCTTACAGTTAACTCTGAGGACAGTTAGCCTCTGAGAGCTTGTGAACTGTAATCAGGACTAGGCTCGTTTGTGCCCATTGAGATGCTTTGCAGGTAAAGGAGCTTGGTGCCAAGACTGTCGACCTGAGTTGAATCCCTGTCCACATGGTCAAAAGAGAAAACTGACTCTATAAAGTTTTCCTTTGACCTCCACACATGTGCCACACACAGAGATAAATAAAATGATCATCTTTTTAAAAAGAGGTTCATTTGCTACATCTGTTTTGCCTCTTTTTGTAATATTTCTTAGTTTCTCTAGAAATAAAAATAATCCAACTATCAGCAGTTGTCCTCCTCTGAGCTAGAAAACTCTCATATGTTAGAGGAGTGGCTTGCGTTCCTTTCTTTATATTGGAACCCGTGGGGGGGGGAAGCATATATTATGTTGGAACCCAGTATGCTATACAAGTATGTCTAGTCTTGCCATGTACCTGGACTGACTTCCAACTTGCTGTCTTCCTGCCAACGTTTTCTGACTGCTGGAATTATGAATATGTACCACCACACATGTCCCAAGGTATTTCAAAAGTTTTAGAGAGATACTGCAAAATATCTTTTTATTTTGTTAAGCATTTACACGTGAGTGATTAAGGACTGGGTAAAGTGGTTGCCAAAGAATTGTAAAAGACATGAGTTGAGATCCCAGTGGTCACATAAAAAGCCACCTGAAGCAATGTGCATCTGGAATCCCAGGAACATCAGGGAGGAAGGAAGGGAGGGAGATAGATGGGTGCTTTGCTAGATGTCCTCTCAAAGTTCTCATATACTTTGTCCATGCTAGACCAGTACTTACCACTGAGCCATACCCTCCCTCCATCCACATTTCTTGTCACTATTCTTCTTAGTAGGCATCCCCTAACCAGCCTTTTCCCCTCTTATCTCCCACTGTCTTGTCATTTGGGGGCAGTGATGTTTTTCCTTCTGGGGAGATGAAAACAGTGGTTTTTACTGTCAATTCGGTAATGTTTGAAAGAGAAGAAAGCCAGTCTGCCTCTTTTAACTGCCAAAATTCACAAGAGAAATTTTTCTTTTAGATTTTTATTTTAAAATTGTATTGGGGGGGCATGTGTGTTTGTATGCTTGATTTGTGTTGGGGGAGGTACTGAGCACACATACAGAGCCCAAAGGATGACTTTGTGGAGTTGGTTCTCTATTCCCACTTTTACGTGGGTTCCTGAGCTCAAATTCAAATGACAAGACTTGCACAGCAAATGCCTTTACCCCTAAGCCGGCTCACAGCAAGCTTTCAGTTCAGTCAGGCAGACAGACAGACAAAGGAAGACATATGTGAACACAGGCAATGTGCACACACTATACTTAGAAGATAAAGAAAAGGTAGCTCTTAAAAAATTATTTTTGCACTTACATATTTATTGGTGTGTGTGAGAGGGTGTACTCAAGTCATGGTGCCTGCGAGGAGATCAGAGAACAACCAAAAGAAGTCTCACTTCCCTTCACCCTGTGGGTCCTGGGAATTCAATTCAGGCTGGCAGCCTTGGCAACAAGTGTCTTTTCCCACTGAGTCACCTAACCTAAAGAAGTTTTATACAGATTTTCCTTACCTCTGATTAGGCTTTGATTGTGTTGTCTTACAAAAGCAGTATGTTAATTTCCTTTCCAAACTTTCTTACCTGGTTTCTGAACATAGTTGGCTGGCTCTTATGTTAACAGCTCTGTGCATTGCTAGTCAGGATCTCCTCACAGGGTGGTACCACTGCCAGACTTGTTTCATCTTCATAATTAAAAAGTAAAACAGAAAATTAAAACCCTCCGGCTAGAGAGATGGCTCAGAGATTAAGAGCACTGGCTGCTCTTCCAGAGGTCCTGAGTTCAATTCCCAGCAACCACATGATGGCTCACAACCATCTGTAATGAGATCTGGTGCCTTCTTCTGACATGCAGGCATACATGCAGACAGAACACTTTATACACAGTAAATAAATAAATCTTTAAAAAAAAAAAAAAAGAAAATTAAAACCCTCTTGGAAACATCACCATCATCAATATTCTCTCTTCCCTAGGAAGCCCCTTCTTCTCAAGACATCCTGGTGTTCCTTACTGGTCAGGAGGAGATCGAGGCAATGAGCAAGACCTGCCGAGACATTGCAAAGCACCTCCCTGATGGCTGCCCTGCAATGCTCGTCCTTCCTCTGTATGCCTCCCTGCCGTACTCTCAGCAGCTTCGAGTCTTTCAAGGGGCCCCAAAGGTGAGTGTGCCACCCTTCTGCCAGCCACATCTCTGGGCATCAAATCCTGTCTGTCAATAGGCCCTGTGTGCCTGTCACGATGATCCAGAGAATTTGGAAGGAGGGATACTCAGGTACCAGGTCAGCTACTTGAGAGGAACAGGTGTAGAGTGCACAGCTGCAGGGAGAGCTTCCGGTGAGGAGAGATGAGAGAGCACAAAGGTGCAGAGACTGAAAGGTGAATGAGTGGCTCCTCTAAGGGCTGTTATACACCACATTGCCATGTACCATTTGTTGTGTGCCAGACGCTGTGCTGACACTCATGTAGATCATCTCTCATCACAGGATCCCATGAGAAAGGCTAAGGCCCCT
This sequence comes from Phodopus roborovskii, assembly GCF_943737965.1. Taxonomy (NCBI): domain Eukaryota; kingdom Metazoa; phylum Chordata; class Mammalia; order Rodentia; family Cricetidae; genus Phodopus; species Phodopus roborovskii. The sequence continues at coordinate 10,568,877 of NW_026126407.1, forward strand.
GAAAAGGGAGGTGGGAATTGCTTTAGGCACACACAGCAAGGTCCTGGCAGGGCCAGAATTCCAACTCCCATCTACCTGCTCCTCAAATCTTGTTCCACTACATCTCATCGCCTCAAATTAATCTTCAGGATCTCAGTGAAAGGAGCAATATCCTCTTTTCCTCTTTTGTCCCTTATCAAATATAATGACTGGAATTGGTATGACTATTATTAATAATGAAGTCATCCTTTCTTGAACATAAGCAAGTTGTGGAAATGCATGGTTAGAATGTTTTCAACTTCTGAGTCATTTGTGTGTCATATAGCTTTTTGGTTTTCTTCCTCCTTTTAGGGCTATCGCAAAGTGATCATTTCAACCAACATCGCTGAAACCTCCATAACCATTACAGGAATAAAATTTGTAGTTGACACGGGCATGGTTAAAGCAAAGAAGTATAACCCTGGTGAGAATCTAGCTCATGAATGTCTCCTGTGTATAGCGAGCAATGGTTAAAACTGTAACCCCACCATTTCCTCCCAAGTAAACAGTTCATGTTTGTGAGGGGCTGAGATATGAGTGACAGGGACAGTTCAAGTCATGCCCATAAAAGAGACCTGAGGCAGGAAGTCAAGAGAGGGAAAAACTCGGTTGCAGAAAACCTGAGGACAGATGAGGGCCTGCACTGAGGTGTGGAAGCCCACTGGAAGCTGGGTGAGAATGGTGGCAAGAAGGCCAAGGACAGCCTGATACGAGTGGCAGGTTCTCCCAAGGGCTGCCAGAGTGTGGATATCTGGGCTTTCGGGTTTCCCAGCAAGGACGGGTGGCCCTGGCTGGACAGGCTTCCCAGCAAGGAGACAAGTGCCACTACCTCGATAGGGTTCCCAGTAAGGAGACAGTTGTCCTGACTGGACAGGGTCCCCAGCAAGGAGACTGATGCCCCTGGCTGGACAGGGTTCCCAGCAATGAGACAGATGCCCCTGGCTGGACAGGGTTCCCAGCAAGGAGACAGATGCCCCTAGCTAGACAGGGTTCCCAGCGAGGAGACAGTTGTCCTGACTGGATAGGGTTTCCAAAAAGAGACAGATGCCACTGGCTGGACAGGGTTCCCAGCGAGCATAGAAGGAAACACTGGCTCTCTCTTAAAATTGTCAAGCTGCCTTTAAGTCAGTTTTATACATTTCTGATTCATACCTTGCTTGATTCTACAGAGGATTTGGGCCCACTACATTAATATTGCTCCCCAATATTTAATTGGCATGGAGGGATCATTTTTCACACATATTTCCTGAAGACAAAGTGTGGGTCTCTAGTGCCTGGCACAAAGTATTCCTGTATTTGATAGAACTGATGGCTTTTACTTCCAAGGTGGGAAAAAAAATCATATGATCTGTTTTCTTATAGAACTGGGAAGGAGGACATAGGACTCTGTCATCATTGGTTGATATATGATCACCCTGCCCAATTAGGTAGAAACTGTCTTGGCACCAAAATCCCCAAGAATCTCTCAGTGCCAAGCAGCTGGGATAGTTGGTTCTCCATGAAATAAGCCCAAACTCATGAAGCCAGTTTCCTGCCCCCTAGCTTGCAGAGGGTGTTGTGGTGTTTTTTGTAACATTTCACACATGATTCATTGCTAGGTTAAGTTTCACTGTGAGGTTTAAAGTGGCTGAGCAGCCAAGGTTTGTGCTTTTTTGTTTAGCCTTGAGTTTCCTTGAGTTGCAGAAACACTCAGTGGTACTCAGCATCATTTCTTTTTGCCAGCACTCTAGAGATAGATTGCTTTTGTATGAAGCAAAGCACTCATGGCCCTTTCTCCCTGCAGACAGTGGTCTTGAGGTACTAGCTGTACAGCGAGTATCAAAGACCCAGGCCTGGCAGCGAACAGGGAGGGCTGGCCGAGAGGACAGTGGCATCTGTTACCGGCTCTACACCGAGGATGAATTTGAGAAGTTTGAGAAGATGACAGTGCCAGAAATCCAGAGGTAGGATTATGCCTGCACTGCGCCATACTGGCCCCCTTCCCACCTGCTTCTGCCCATAGGCTGCACCTTTCACTAACGACCTCTGGGGAGCAGTTTTGACTCAGTTGGGTCAGGGACAGACAAATGACCCTCATTTCTCTCCTCACAGGTGTAACCTAGCAAGTGTGATTCTGCAACTGCTAGCAATGAAAGTCCCAAATGTGCTTACCTTTGACTTCATGTCCAAACCATCTCCAGGTAAGCTAGAAGACAGACAGACAGACAGACAGACAGGAGCAGAGGAGCTCTTTTCCCCCAGACAGTAGCAGAGGAGTTCTTTCCCCAGGAAAAGTATTTTGAGGAAGAAAAAAATATTTTGGTCATGTTCTTTTGTTGATTTGATTTCATTTGTTATAAAGTGGTGGGTTCCATGTTATAGCACCCTTGTACATGGTCCAGGGAGGTCATCAGGCACCCATGGGACACTCCTGAAGCCCAATGTAAGGGTAAAGAGGGCATGTTCCTCTGTGTTAAACTGGGGCTTGACTAGCCTCTCGCTTCATTAGTAATCTCACCTGGAGGAAGAACCTTTACGAACTGACACTAGGGCTGGGCCGTGGTGGTGCACGCCTTTAATCCCATCACTCGGGAGGCAGAGGCAGGAGGATCTCTTGAGTTGAGTCCAGCCTGGTCTACTGAAACGAGTTCCAGGACAGCCTCCAAAGCTACAGAGAAACCTTGTCTCAAAACACCAAAAAAAAAAAAAAAAAAAACAAAAAAAAAAAAAAAACAAAAAACAACTGACACTTAAATAGTGCCTTTGGTTCTTGGACTCTGTCACCTTGCCATCTTCCTTTTCTTTAGGGAAATGCAATTGTTAAAGGAGAAAATAAGCCAGGTGGTGGCGCACACTTTTGATCCCAGCACTCAGGAGACAGAGGCAGGTGGATCTCTTGAGTTCAAGGCCAGCATGGTTGGCAGATCAAGTTCCACAACATCTCCAAAGCTACAAAGAGAAATCCTGTCTCGAAAAAACAAAACATAAATGAATGAATGAATGAATGAATGAGAGTCCCAGGTCCCACCCTGGTGTCCTCAGTTCAGTTCTTCTCTCAAAGAAACATTTTCTAGCTGTCTTCTACATAAAAATCTGTCCATGTAGGAATCTGTTAAGTCTTTAAATAGCACATATGGTACACTCTGATATATTTTTTTTCATTTTGAAATTCCTAGAAAGGAACAATAAATTATGGTAATATGGCCAGCATCTGTCTGATGCTACTCACACTGTAAACCAAGCCCCTGGACCCCTACCCAGCCAATTGCCTCCTTCCCATTCCTCTGGGTAACTGTTCTCCCATGATTACTTTATATATCTTGCTCTTTAGTGGTACCATTAAGACTTAGAAAATGTGAGCACAATAGCGGGTGGTCTTGGTGGTGTTTGTAGAGTTATAAGCACCCAGAAGCATTCAACTAGCTAAATCATCTTCCTGTTTTGGACTTCTGGCTCCTTTTTATGTCTCTGTTTCTGTAGATCACGTTCAGGCGGCCATTGCCCAGCTGGACCTGTTAGGTGCTCTTGACCATAAGGATGACCAGCTTACCCTGACTCCAATTGGAAGAAAGATGGCAGCATTTCCGTTAGAGCCCAAATTTGCCAAAGTAAATGACCCTTCTTCCTCATTCCTCTTTCTCTACAATACGGGTTAGGTAATGCCTAAGCCCAGTGCTTCTAAACTAACCTCATTTTTTCCCTTTTAAATATGACATAATCATCCCACTCTGTGTACATTGCTGATTTATGTTGTGTGTGGGTTTCTGACATGGTCACAGCCCTGCCCACAAGGATGTGGGATCCTGTGGCGATGGCATCTTCCTGTTTTACAAAGAAGTGAATGGCATTGGCACTCCTTAAAGGGAAACTGCAAGAGAATGTACAGGAACACTAATCAGAAGCCAGGAAACTTGACTCATGTGTTTTCAATTTGACTTTCTAGACTATCCTCCTGTCTTCCAAATTCCACTGTACAGAAGAGATTCTGACCATAGTCTCCCTACTGTCTGTGGACAGTGTCCTTTACAACCCTCCTGCCCGGAGAGATGAAGTGCAGAGTGTCCGCAAGAAATTCATATCCAGTGAGGGAGATCACATCACCCTGCTCAATATCTATCGGACCTTCAAAAACATAGGTGGAAATAAGGTGAGCCTCGCCCAGGCGTTCAGGCATGTGTTTTTAAATATACCTTCTTTTTTTTTTTTTGACAGAATCATCTTAAAGAGTCTCACACACACACAAGCCAGCTGTCATCTCAGAAATGTGTATGTGCCAGGAATCACTAAAAAGAAACATTAGTTCAGGTGTTTGTTCTGCTTGTGTTAACACAGACTCTGTTAGATAAGTAATAGGCTCTACCTCAGCCACTACAATTATCCTTATTATCTTTTTTTTTTTTTTTTTGGTTTTTGTTTTGAGACAAGGTCTCTCTCTGTCCCTGGCTGTTCTGGATGTAGACCATATTGGCCTTGAACACACAGAGAGACCCACCTGCCTCTGCCTGCTAAGTGCTAGGACTAAAGCCATGCACAACTACGCCTAGCTCTAGCCCATTTTTCATTACTGTAAAGAAATACTTGAGACAGGCAATTTTATAAAGAAAAGAGATTTTATTTTGGCTCATGCTCTAGACTGGTAAGACTTGGAGGCTTTATCTGATTGCCTTCTTGTATATCTAGGCACCATATGCTTGCTGTTCTTGTGGAGGCCAGAGGCTAACAGATTCCCAGGGATAGTTGTAAGCCACCATGTGAGTGCTGGAAATTGGGCCTGGTCTTCTGAAAAAGCAGGTTATGTTAACCATTGATTTGTCACTCTGGCCCCTAAGTTTTTAAAATTGTTTTTTTCAAAACAGGTTCTCATTACGTAACTCCAAGGCCTGGAATTCTATATGTAGGCTGACCTCAAACTCATAGAGATCTGTCTGCTTCTTCCTGACAAGTGCTAAGATTAAAGGGATGTGCTACTATTATGACCAGCTATTTATTTGAAGGGTGGTTTGGTTTGGGTTTTGGTTTTCCAAAACAGGGTTTTTCTTTTTTTTTCTCTCTCTCTCTCTCTCTCTCTCTCTCTCTCTCTCTCTCTCTCTCTCTCTCTCTCTCTCTCTCTCTCTGTGGCTTTGGAGCCTGTCCTGGAACTAGCTCTGTAGACCAGGCTGGCCTTGAACTCACAGAGATCCACCTGCCTCTGCTTCCTGAGTAAAAAACAAAACAGGGTTTTTCTGTGTGGCCCTGGCTGTCCTGGAACTTGCTCTATAGACTAGGCTGGCCTCAAAGTCAAAGAGATCTACCTGCCTCTGTCTTCCTCATGATGGGATTAAAGGTGTGCACCACCACTACCTGGCTTTTTGTTTGTTTGTTTATTTGTTTTTTGAGACAAGGTCTTACTTTGTATCTGTGGCTATCCTGATATCACTATGTAGATCAGACTGACCTCAAGCTCAGAGACCTGCCTAAAGTGTTAGGATAAAAGATATATGTGCCATGACAACTAGTTTATTTTGAATTTCACTTTATTTATTTATTTGTTGTTTGTTTGTTTGTTCATTTGTGGGAGGAGGGAGCATATGTATGGAGATCAGAAGACAACTTTTGGTTCTCTCCTTCCACCGTTATAGATCCCAGGGTTTGAACTTGGGTCGTAAGGCTTGATGACAAACACCTTACTCACAGAGCCACCTTACTGGCCCACAATTACCATAATTGAATTAAGTTTCCTTTAATGTTTCACAATAGGGATTCAATGAAGCTTTGGAGAATATTTAAACCATGCAAGATGGTTTTCTTGCCTACCTGCTCAACTGTTAAACTATTTTTTTTCTTTTTAATCATATTTCAGTTCCTTATATACTAAGATGGAAAATGGCAGTATATTTTCATGTGTTAATAAATGTAATTGTGCCTTAGTGTGCATTCTTTAAAAAAAAAAAATGCTACCCTACAATTTTAGCATTTGTTAACTTTGCTATATTTACCTTAGTTTGTTATTTATGTTCATGCTTTGTATGTATATGTTCAAGTATTCATGGGTTTATGCACACACAACAGATGTGCCACATATACCTGGGGAGATCAGAGGACAACCTAGGAGTTGGTTCTGTCCTTCTATGGAATGGGTACATGGGGTTTAAAATTCAGGAATTCAAATTTGGCAGTGAGCATCTTTACCAGCTAAGCTGTCTCACTGGCCCTCACTTTATATTTAAACAAACAAAAGAAGAGCTGATACAGTAGAAATGCTCAGTCCTTCCTTACTGACGACTGCCCTGCCCTTGGTGTATGTTCCACCAAGAGGATGCCATCCATTTGATGTCTCTAAAGCAGGGTCTTGCTTATGTACATAACCCAGGCTGACCTCACACTTGTGATCTGCAGCCTTCCAAGTGCTGGACCTTAGGTATGAGCCACCATGCCCAGCACTAAGGACATGCTTTCCAACAGGGCCTGATAGAATGTGCCAGGAAGGGAGCATTTGCTCCACATCCATTCACATTCTGTCCTTTCATCTCATTTCTTCCTGTCACCACAGTGCTGTCTGCTCAGGACTCCCTGTGCCCCTATGAGGGAGAATTCTGTGGGGCCAACAAGTGAGCAAGTAGACTGTTGGGCTAGGCTCTGTAGCTCAGTTTCTCCAGCCAGCAGGCACTTGCCACGCTGGCAGCCCCTTCTGGAATGTGGAAGAATTCCCATGTTCACTGTCCCTCCAGCTGTCTGTTGATATCACTTGTGTCGTCTGTTTTCCCATTGTTCTAAACCTCATTGCCTCCATCCTTCAGGAGACAAGCATCCTTACACACATGTATGTAATTCGGCATTTCTATGTCATTTGTCTACTTTTCTCCAGTTTTGTGATCTTTTGTCACTGGTTCTTAATATTCTAGAGGTACTCATCCTTTGTGGGTGTGGTGATGCATGCATTACCAGCCTGGAACTTTTCTCAGAAAGAACTCTAGAAGGGAATCTTTAAGTTTTATTGTAGTTTAAACAATTCCTATTTTTCCTAGTCCATACTTTTTGGTATAAAGGTAGTTTCCTATATTTTGACACTGAAACAACCCTCTGAATTCAGCAATGCCATCCAGATTTTGTTATGTGCATGTTTCCTCTGCATGGAAAGGAGAGGATTGAGATCTCTCCTTTTCTCCTCTTCAGGACTGGTGCAAAGAGAATTTTGTCAATAGCAAGAATATGCTGCTAGTAGCTGAAGTCAGAGCACAGCTGAGGGAGATCTGCTTAAAGGTAGTACTTTCCTTTCGAGGCGTTTTTATTTTATTACGGGGGTCTTGGAATGCTTGCAGCCAATGGTATGAAAGAAAATGTCATTGTAGAAAAACTTAAAATGCACAAGAAAGTAAAAGCTGCCCATAATTCCTCTATCTTCCCCCCCCCCCCTTGTGTCTCTCTCTCATGGTTTAGTCCTAGAAGTCCATGGTGACTTTGCTTTGTTTTTTCTTCCTCTACCCACCCCCACTCCGCCCTAGTACTGGTGATTGAACCCACTGGGCAATTCTCTAACACTGAGCCATTTAGCTTATTTTTCATATAATTACATTGTATCTATGACCTACTTTCCCTTTTTTGAGGAATGCTGGGCATGGAACCCTAAACCTCATGTATAAAATTATATAAACTTTATATAACTATTTTCTGATTAAAAAACTACTACTGAAAAGTAAGAAGAAAAATTGAAAAACAGCAGGGAGGCAAAAAGATGGAGTTTTTTTTTTTTTTTTTTAACTAGGGTCTTGCTTATGTATGTAATAACTTTGCTATGTATGTTAGGTAAGGAGAATGGAACCTCTGTCCCCATCTTTCCTGTGGTTTGAGCTTGTGCTGAGCCTGTGTTGGACAAGCATCCTATGTCTGCTGAAGCTGTCTTCACTTTAGTAGCTTCCCTTCATGTTCTGGACATGTCTGCTCCCTGCACTCAGCTTTGCAATGTCAGGGCCACACAGGTCCCCACTCCCCAACCCCACCCCACCCCACCCCCGGGTACTCCCTAGTTCATATACCCAGGATGGCTGCAGTTCTTGCTATGGAGTTTGTTTACAGTGTGCTAAGTGTAGGGGAGGGGGAGGGAGTCAACCTCAGCACCGAGGTCTTCAGGAGCCTTAGTCTCTATGCTCTCCAATCCCACCAAGTCTTCAACTGCTTGTTGGAGGGATGCAACTTGGGAGTGATGCAGCCTGTTGGAGCTTCAGGCTCTCTATCAGTGAACCTCATGGCAGGTGTGTGGCTCCACAGGTTGATCCACCCAGCAGCCTCAGATTTAGAACTGTCAAACTCCACAGTTGTCCTCAGCCCTGTCCTCCTCAACAGTCTCTCTGTGGGACTGGGCTGACTTCAGCCTCCATGCACACAAAGACTGCAGAACTGCTTCTTTCACTGAAGGCCTGGGAGCCCAGAGCCTTGTGGCAAGTGTTGTATCACCAGGTACACTTTAGGCAGCTGAACTGTGCTTTTGAGTTTTGTTTGTTTGTTTTTAGATTTATTTGTTATTTTTAGATTATTCAATGTGGGTTTTGCTTGTATGTATAATTGCACCACGTGCATGTGTGATGCCCACAGAGGTCAGAAGAGATCATCAGCTCTCCTGGAACTATAATTATAGATGGTTGTGAACCACCATGTGGGTGCTGGCAATTGAATCCAGGCCCCCCTGCAGGATCAATAAGTGCCCTTAACTAGCCTTCTCGCTAGTCCCAAGCTATTGCCCATCCCATCCTATTCCCCTGTCCCATCCCCCCACACACAGCTGAAGTTACAGACAGTTGTGAGCTGTCACGTGGGTGCTTTGACTTGAACCCAGGTCCTCTGAAAGAGCAGCCAGTGCTCTTAAGTGTTAAGCCATCTCTCCAGCCCCTTCAGATGCTTCTCTCCACACTGGAGGTTTCTCACCTATACCCTTATCCTCCACCTCAGCTGCTGCCTATGGTAATTGAAGTGCCACCTTCATGATTTCGCTTTGTGTTGGCTGCCCTTAAATCTTGTTGTTCCCTTGTACTGTGTAGTCCTTGGGAGGATTAATGTTTGAAGTCTTTTTTTGTCTCCTAAAACAGATGTCAATGCCAATCATGTCATCTCGAGGGGACATGGAGAGTGTCCGCCGCTGCCTGGCTCATAGCCTCTTTATGAGTACTGCCGAACTCCAGCCAGATGGCACCTATGCCACCACAGACACACACCAGCCTGTGGCCATCCACCCTTCCTCTGTCCTCTTCCACTGCAAGCCTGCCTGTGTGGTATACACTGCACTGCTCTACACCAACAAATGCTACATGCGTGACCTCTGTGTTGTGGATGCTGAGTGGCTCTATGAGGCTGCCCCTGACTACTTCCGGAGGAAGCTGAGAACTGCCAGAAACTGATCCACCCCAGGATGCTGCCAGCATGGCTGGTCCTGGAGCTTAGATCACAGCTCTTTTCCAAAGTAGACTTGGGAGCTGGAGAAACCATACACTTCAGTGCAGCCAGACCCGCTGAGTTCAAGAGCTTGAAAGTGTTGATGGGACTCTAGTCTCAGCCTTGCAGACATGCTCATACTTAGACTATGAAAAACGAGACTTGTGCTTTGGGTTTGACTGGGCAATTTTGAGTGACTGAATTAACTTCTGAGCCTCGGTTTCCTCATCTGCCAGAGGGGGATAAGACGTACAAGTTCACAGTAATGAAGTTTAGAGAAAATGAATAGAAAATACCCAGAGATTTGCCTGGCACAAGATAAGACAATCAGTGAATTGTAAGCCATTGTGCTTTGTGATACTAATTAGGTACAACACATCCCCTTGAGCTCTTGTGACTGGGGGGAAGGGGATGTTTCTGGGAGGAGCCCTAGGAGGCTACAGATCCAATTGGCTGACCTCAGTGTTTCTCCTCCCTGCCTCCTCTCTCCTCATGGAACCCAGGGCCTCATGCATGCTATGCACACACTCTGCCACTGAGCCAACGCCCAGCCTTCACTACTATTGTAATGTCTACCTGTATGTCTTTTAAATAGAATCAGAAGAAACTGACTCCCACAGACATTGCCAGAGTAAGGTATATTCTGACCTGTTGACCCTCATGGCACAGGGTATATGTAGCACATTTTCCTATGTGTCTACAAGCAGAGAGCAGCAGAGGAATTCCTTCCTTGGTTGGTCTTCAGTGCCTCTGTGGTTGCATGTCCCCGCAATGCTTTCAGGAGACATGCTTTCAGGTCTCCTAAAACTGGGAAGCCAGCTTTTCCGTGCAGTGGCCTTGGAAGCCCATGGTCATTTTCTCTCTGACTGGGCACCTGTGAATGTGTGCACTTGAAGGAGACTTCACAACCATTTCAGCAGTCTCTGTTCAGATGGGGCCCAAGTCAAAGCTGCTGGGTGGCAAGGAAGGGACAGACGCTTGATGGCTCAGAAGCCAGGGTAGCCATTCATCCTTTTCGCCACCCCCAGTCTTTGTAATTTTTGGCCTTGGTGATTTTCAGTGTCTGTTTTTCTTCTTTACAGGAACCCAGGGACCATTAGTTTTACTACTTCCTAGCCAGTTGCCACTCTCAAACCTTAATTATCTCCCATTTGTCAGAGGAAAATAGAGAAGCCTTTCCTATCCTTTTCCTATTTGGGAAAAATTCACCTTAGTTGGATTAGGAGCAAACCGTCTCTGCTGTGGTGGTGCATGCCTAAAACCCAGCTGAGAAGGGAGGACTGAGGGTTCTAGGCCAGCCTCTATTGGACCTTGTATCTTAAGTGGAGGAAAAGGGGGTGGAGGGGAAAGCACACTTTCCCAGAAAATATTTGAACCTAGAAAAGGCCAAACTTAGCCCTTTTATTGTACTTGGTCCAGACACATCTCTACTACTAGGATTTTGAATTGTGTTGTTTATAAGCAGGGACCACGGCCTACAAGGTATTTCAAAGACAGTAAGTGGTTTCTTCTCTCCAGAGAGCATAGTGTGAGTGGGCACTTCACTCCCATGTCATTGGTCCACAGTTCTGTATGCTGAGTCAAGTCTAGGTTTTATTATAACCCTAACCATGAGCAATCAAGCTTGTAGCCAGTTTTTAGGGTTGTTTAGGTACTTTTGACTTATTTCTTTGATAAAATAGTTACATTACCAAGTTTCTGAAAAAGCTGTCTAGAAAGTTTGTTCTTTTAAAGTGTATTTTTCCTATATACACAAAGGGCCCAGGATATTTATTTAGCCTTGCTTGGTAAGAGAAACTTTGTATTTTTAATAGATCATCCATTACGCTGGTTAAAGAAAACAAGGGGAGACAATCTATCCCCCAGCAAGGAACACTTTCTGTTCCCCAGTAAACTATGGGTGTTTTCTGCCTCAAGGAAAAATTAGCTTATATTGACTGACCCCAAAACAAGCACTGGGAATTTATCACGGAGTGACTGGCTGCAGCGAGTACTGGGCTCTTCCCAGAAAAGGAGTGAAGGGTACAGTTTCTGAGTAGCTTTAACGTTTCTGTACAGAATATGTTCATCACTTTAACATTGTGGTAGAATTTTAATAGAGTATTTAGTTTTTTATTGGGCTTTTAAAACAATCGTTTTTTAACAGAGTTGCTCAGGGAATAAATCAGATGGAAACCCCATTCTGACTCCACATATTACTACAAAGAAGTTAATGATTATCTTAAGCTTCAGGGACAGTGCCCTTTAAGCTTTCTTATACTTTTAGTTTTGAGCCTAACCTTTAACGGCTGGGCCATCTCTCCAGCCCTAGCTTTCTTAAGAAAGTAAAATGTTAATGGCAGTGGTCGAACATGCCTTTAATTCCAGTACTTGGGAGGGGATCTCTGTGAGCTCAAGGCCAGCCTGGCCTACAGAGGAGTTCCAGGACAGCCAGGGCTATACAGAGAAACCCTATCTCAAAAAAACCAAAAACATAAAGTGAAATGTTTCATGATTTTACTGCAGTACAACCTGATCTACTTTTCCAGTTGGTAAACTCTCTCTGACCTGAAGAATCCAATCTGGACAGTACGGCTTCAAACACATGAAGGTGAACAACCCTGCAATACCCGAGGCAATGGTTTCATTGCCAGGTCCCCATGAAAACGTTTGCACCTCTGCCAGCTCGAACAAGATTCCAAAGCAGCAAAACATTTACTGTGACACAAATCCTTGTACTCCAGCTACCAGGATCTGTTTGTAACTATGGCCATGCATCTAAGATGCCATTCTTTGAGCACATAAACTAGACTGTATCTGTGGGGAAAGAATTTTACGTTGTAGTGTAGAAAAAAAACTAAAGAGCAAAAATATCAAGTTGATTTGAACTTGTGCTGTATTCTATCTGATCTCAACATAAAAAGAGTTCTTGTGTAGTGCTTTTGACTATCAAATTCATTAAAAAAACGAATCTTTGTTTATGGTCTGTGTGGCCTCTTGTTGGGCCTCCTTTCCCTTATTTATAGAATGCTGTTTAGAATATTAAACATTAGTCTTATTGCCATTCACTTGGTAAGACTTGGTTTCTATTTTCACTTTTGGTTTTGGCTTTTTCAGACAAGATCTTTCTATGTAACCCTGGCTGTTCTGGGACCCACTGTGTAGATGGGGCTGGCCTTAAACTTACCGAGAGCTGCCTGCTTCCAGGTGCAAGGAGCATAAGACATGAGCATTTGTTTGTTATTTGTTTTGTGTGTTTGAGTGCTTTGCCTACATATCTGTGTACCACATCCATGCCTGGTATTCATGGAAATCAAAAGAGAGTGTCTTTTGCCCTAGAACTCGAGTTACATGGTAGTGAGTTATGGGTGCTGGGAATAGAACTCTAGTCTCTGCTAGAGCAACAAATAATCCTAACCACCGAGCCTTATGTCCAGGCCTTGGTAACTTTGATTCTTAACATAAATGTGATGATGTAAGCCATTAAATTCTGCTTCCAGGAAAATGATAGCCCAGAGGTTTCCAAAATGAATGCCCACTCCACAGCAGCTGGGTGCAGCAGCTGATCTTTCCAGATGTTTAGGCGGTTCCAGAAAACCTTTAAGTGAGGTGATCCTGGAGTATATGGCCCGGCGCGAGTTGGAGTGAGACCTGAGTGCGTTCCATGAGAAAAGTGGGTGAATTGGGAAGAGTAGGCAGCGTCGGAGAGACAGCCAGCACATCAGCCCAGGGAGAACAGAACTAGGGGATTCAGGACCTCCCTGCTGCACTGGCGGCTCTCAGCAGAGGGCGCAGTCTGGCCTGGTGCCTGTCGCCCGCTGACGTAAAAGAGCTTCCCGGGCGGGGGCGTGGCTTCCGGCGGTGCTTAAGGTCTTGCAGTGTCTTGCTTGGCCCATTCGTCCTTCCCTCCGCACGTGTCTACTCCGCGATGCTTCCCCTGCTGCGCTGCGTTCCCCGCGCCCTGGGCGCCGCTGCCACGGGCCTCCGAGCTGCCGTCCCGGCCTTGCCCCTTCGGCAGCTGCTACAGCCCGCGCCCCGACCGTGCCTCCGGCCCTTCGGGCTGCTCAGCGTGCGCGCCGGCTCCGCGCGGCGCTCTGGCCTCTTGCAGCCCCCGGCGCCCTGCTCGTGCGGCTGTGGAGCTCTGCACACCGAGGGTAAGATTCACGTATCCAGGCCGGGTTGTGGGGACCCAGCTTGGAACGGATCCGGAGCTGAACCCTCGCGATCACAGGCTCTCCTCTTATCCCGGAGGGGTCGAGGTTTGAGAATGTGGTTGTTTCTAATGGCTTTTGGCAAGTGAAAGCTGGTAGTTGGGAATTCTTTTGTTTTATATTGAGAGTAATAATAACAGTAAGTCCATGAAGGGAAATAACTCCTAGAACCCAGTTCCGCCCAGTAAATATATCCTGATTTTACAGAGTAGGATGTGAATTGGGGTAGAGTCTTAGCCATAGAAACAGTCCAGGTCTATAGGGTAAGGCAATTGGCTTTCACTTTTTGACCGTGTCTTGTCTCTTAGGAGACAAAGCCTTTGTTGAATTCTTGACGGATGAAATTAAGGAAGAGAAGAAAATCCAGAAGCATAAGTCTCTTCCCAAGATGTCTGGAGATTGGGAGCTGGAAGTGAACGGGACTGAGGCTAAATTATTGCGCAAAGTTGCTGGAGAAAAGTGAGTACTGGCCTAGGAGTTCTAGGACTGAATCCCTTACTCGGTTGCACCCTGTCTTGGCCATCCCCAGAAGATCCTGAGCTTAGACCCCATGTTTTGGTAAAATGGCTTTTGAGAAAGCGTGCAGTTGGAAATTTGCTTAGTTTCCAGGAAGGACATTCGCTGACACATTTGCTGTGGCCTGGTAATTAAGGAGACATGAAACAGCTCCAAAATATGTAGAGGGCAGTCTGTTGTATTAGGTTATTGGTGACAGTGTTGTGTCCTACCTGGATTTAGGCACTGGAATTTAGGAATGTTTAAAGTGCTGCTAATTATTTTGTTTAGAACTCACATAAAATTATCCCCTCTGGCAGTTGAAAATGCATGATGTGTAACTGTTTAAGTAACAGGATGAAGTTACAGTGTAGAAAGGCCATTTGGGAATTTGGACATTGTTCTTTCCAAACTACTTCCTGCTGGTAAAGGGCGCTGTCATGAGGAATCCTAAAAGATGAAGAAATCCTGGCTGTAGTCTGCAAGGATGGCTTGTCCCAACTTTTGAGTTTTGAGTGTTGGATCACCTGGAACATAGTTTCAGGGGGTCTGGCTTGCTCAAACCATATTAGTCTAGAAGGAATCCACAGCTTTTCATTTTCTGTGGAAACAAAAATAGAAATCCTTTTCCCCAGTAACATGTCCTTAGACTTAAATTTTGAATATAAATTGGATTGATCCAGCAGCATTTGCTTTAACAGTTGTTATTTCCTCAGCAGTCAAACGATACAGAGACAATGTAACACCATATAGTATCCAGATTCTCCCATCTTTACTTGGTTTTTTTTTATTACACTTTTTTTTAACTTTATTTTTTCATTTTTTGAGACAGGGCTTCTCTGTGTAACTCTTATCTGTCCTGGAATTCACTCTGCATACCAGGTTTACTTTGAAATCACAGATCTGCTTGCCTCTGTCTCCCAGTGCTGGGATTAAAGGCATGTGCCACCACACCCAGCTCCTCGCTATCTTTTTAAAACCTTTTTTTTTTCTTTCTCCCAAGCCTACGTATATTTTAAAACACTGTATACCTTTAGCGCCTTTTGTTAATGTGAATCTGTCTTTACTGTAAATCTTTATCTTTTTCTGGCCACAAGTCTTTTATCTGGTAAACAGCATTGCTAAAATGATTCACAGTTTTAGCTGCAGTCTACCTAAGATGGCGGCGGCTATTTTACCACCAGCACTGAGAGCTCACCGCCTTGGTCTGTGCTGCCATATCAGTAGTTCTTTGCCAAGCTTAGCATACTGCTCCCCTACACTGCTTTTTGAAACCAGTGTCTCTTACTTTTTAGCACAGGCTACCCTCAAGCTCTTAGTCCTTCTGCTCCAGATACTATGTGCTGAAGTTACAGGCCTGTGCCACAACTGGTGCCCCTAAAACTGTAAAAACTGTTCAGCCTTTGTTTATGTTTTGTTACTTTCACCAGTCTTAGAGAAGTCCTACTCTGGCTGGCTCTAGCATGTGTGAGGCCCAGGATCCAGTGCCTCATGACACCTGTAAGAATGCAGTTTGTAATCCTAGTTCAAGGCCAGGCAGGGCAGTGGTGGTACACACCTTCAATCCAGGGAGATCTCTTGAGTTCAAGGCCCACCTGCTATAAAAGTTCCAGAACAGCCAAGGCTACACGGAGAAATCTTGTCTTAAAACCTTTAAAAAGAAAAAGGTGTGGTGGCTCACAACTTTAATCCCAGAACTCAGGAGGCAGAGGCAGGCAGTTCAAGGCCAGCCTGATCTACAGAGCTAGTTCCAGGACTGGGTCAAAGCAATACCAAGAAGAAACCCTGTCTCAAAAAAAAAAGAGAGAGAGAGAAAAGAAAGTTCAAGGCCAGAACTTTAAAGTCAAGTCTAGCCTAATCTAAGTCATGTGTACAAAATAGCATTGAGTTTGCTTTATGTTGGCCAATGGGACCTACCATGAAGTACGATTGCTACAGTCATTTCTTGTAGAAGATATTTTTTTTTTCCTTTGCAACCAGTACCAATCACTGATATATTGGCTTGGAACAGGACCCCAACTAGTTTGAATATACCAGCGAAGCTCCATTACTAAATGGCACAGGTTGACACTAGTTGATGTCACTCTTCAGTAGATACATGAAGCCCTGGACTTGATCCCTAGCACCAAGGATGGGGAGATGACTCTCCCTCTTACTATCATTAACTTTAGGAATTAAATTCTGGCACACATGAGGGGAGAATGTAAGCCATGTTCAAACTGCTTGCCTAACAGTGTGGGACTCTGGGTTCAATCTCCATCTCTACACACACTTAGACTTTTTAATCTTAGCACTAAGAAACCATTGCCTGGAAAAGATTGCAAAGAATGGAGTCTGTGTTTTCTTAGACTTCTGCAGCTTCAGACCTTAAGGTCTGTGGCCCATTTTGTGAAGGAAGGCTCTGATTTGTTCATAGCATATAGTGTTTTGCCTCATACATAGGTCACTTGTAACTTCACCTAAATAAATCATGTTATGCTATTAGCCAATTTTTGTGCCCAGGAACTCAGCTTAGTACAAGATTAGGCATGTTTTATGGCTCAGCCAGCCTACCACTTTTTTTCTGTGGCAAAGTGGCCTGATAGCAAAGCATTGGCCAGTTTGCCTCCAGAAAGCAGTGTGCTCTTATATAGGTTGGCCCTGCTGAATTAGAATGGTCTAGAACTTCTGCTTGCAGGTGTCATGGCAAAGACATTTATCTTATTTTAGAACATGTTTTGTTTGTCACGTACAGATTCTTACAAGTTACAGTTGCCACAAGGTGAAGGGGCCATATGCAGCTGTGAACATTTGCCAGGCATACATAGGGTGTTTGCTTGAGCTCCAAAACCTCAGAAAAGAGGGGAAGAAGAAGTTAGTGGTGGTTCAGTTCCCTGTTTGTGATTGTGCAAAGTGAATCTGTTCTGCAGTATTTTGTGAAGCTTTTTTCCTGGGGTGGATGGCTGCCCACCTCCATCAGCTTCCCTAGAAAGACCCCAGGATGCCAGCCTTTTGGCTATTTAAAGTTCTTAATTCCCTGTGCAGCTGCCTGGGATGGAGACATTGTTTCAGCGTGCCTTTACACTTGCCTTACTGTATAGCAGGTCTCCCTCTTGTGTACCTTATTGTACCTTAGTGTGTTTTCACTTGCCTTTCTAGGATCACTGTCACTTTCAACATTAACAATAGCATCCCTCAATCATTTGGTGGTGAGGAGGAAGAGCCCTCCCAAGGGCAGAAGGCTGAAGAACAGGAGGTAAGCTAGTAATACTTCCGGCCATTTTCTTTCCTAAAAGACAAGAAAGACTGGGGGGGGGGGGGGGAGGTTGAAACGTGTACTTTCTATGTAACAGTTCTGGCTGTCCTGGAACTTGCTTTGTAAACCAGGCTAGCCTGAACTCCACAGAGATGGGCCTGTCTCTGCCTCCCAAGTGCTGGCATTAAAAGCCTGCACATGGGCTGGAGAGATGGCTCAGTGGTTAAGAACAGTAGCTGCTCTTCCAGAGGTGCTGAATTCAGTTCCCAGCAACCACATGGTGGCTCACAGCCATCCATAATGAGGTCTGGTACCTTCTGTCATGCAGAGGTACATGCAGATAGAACACTGTATACATAATAAATAAATAAATCTTAAAAGGCCTGCACAACTGCACTGTGCTAGAAGGATTATTACTTAAATTCCTCTTCCTGCATGTGTTTTATCCAGCACTTGAGAAGCAGGGGAATCCAGTTTGAGGCCAGCCTGGGCTACAGATTAAGTTCCAGGGCAGCCATGGCAGCACAGAAACCCTGTCTCAACCCCACCCCCCATTCAAAAAAGAAAAAAATTTTTCCTTATGCTAGGAGGGGGTGGGGATGCCACCCCCTGGGTTTGTAGAGCAGTAGTTTGGAATGGGTTTTAGCTGGAAGTGAGGGTCATGTTCTAGGGTAGTAGGTACATTGCTCCTCAGCAGGGTTTAGGCTTGATTGCGGGGCCTGTATTCCTTAATACAAAAGAGATATGACTGTCTTACCCCTTCCTGTGTCATAGACCAAGTGAATACTTAGTATCAAGACAATATCATTTGGCATGTTTTTAGTGTAAAAGGTATTCTAATAATTAGGTAGTCAGTACTAGTCATTTGTCCAAAATTAAGGATTAAGAAAAATTTTGTAAATTCTGTTTATTTTCTTCACATTGTGTTTGTTATGTGGGATAGAATGTGTGCTCTTGAAGGCATCAAAAGCAACTTGCAGGAACAGTTTTAAACCTGTCTTGTGGGTCCCAGGGTTGAGCCGAGGTCATCTGCCTTTGGGAGAAATCTTGCTAGTCCATCCTTAAAAGATTTTTATATTTGGCCAGCTGAGATTTTCTTTTTCTTGGGTTTCTGGCCCACATGGCTGGATCTAGATCATATTCAAACAATTCAGAAATGGTATGTCTGGCCTAGAAGCCAACCACTGTGAGGGTCACAGGATTCCCCAGGCTGTCTGACTAAGCAGATGTCAGCACTGTTTATAGACAAGTGTGGAAAGCAGAGTTCCCTGTTGTGTTTCTGTCAATAGTGTGAATCCCAACTGTCTGGGGCTTGTTCCTTGGGTCAACAGAGAAGGAAGTCACTGCCTCTCCTGGTTAAGATAGCCACTTAGCCAGAGCTAGTGTGCCAGTGCCAGGCTCTGATTCTGTTCTAAAGTAGCCACAGGGGAAGGAGCTCCTCCAGGCCTGCTTCAGCCAGCACCTCGGTGCTCTGAAGGGCTGGTCCAGCTCTGTGAGCTGGTCCAGAGCTGTGCCTGGCTTCAGACACTACTCTAAACTGTGCTCTTTTAGAAAGTAAGTTGCTAACAGGATTGAACTGTTAGTGCTGTATTGGAAGATGGCCATGGCTGTAACACTCTGCACTACCTGAGGCCACCGGTCTGGGTGTGCACACCACCAGCGTTGGCATACTATACTGACCTGTTCCTGTTTTTCCAGCCGGAACTGACTTCAACTCCCAACTTTGTGGTTGAAGTTACAAAGAGTGATGGCAAGAAGACCCTTGTACTGGACTGTCACTATCCTGAGGATGAGGTTTGTAGGGTGGAGTGACATCTGATCTCATGTAATATGTACAGGAAAGACCTGGTTAATATCTAGACCAGGATGGGAGGGCAAGACAGGTGAAAATGGGGAGGGAAATGCAGAGCCTTTATTTCCTTCCCTCTGCTCTCTCAGATTGAACAAGAAGAGACCGAGAGTGATATTTTCTCCATCAAGGAAGTTAGCTTCCAGGCCACTGGTGACTCTGAATGGAGGGATACTAACTACACACTCAACACAGATTCCCTAGACTGGGTGAGTGCTGGTTGAGAATGGAGGGTGCTTAGCTTTTGCAGAAAAGGGTCAAGGAATGGAAATGGCATTATTAAAAAAAAAAAATATTTTCATAAATGCCATGGCCCATGTGGGACAGTCAGAGGACAACTTTGGGAATTTGCTTGGTTCTTTGCTTTCTACATTGTTTGTTCTTTCCAATATGTGGGTCCAAAAAAAAAAAAAAAAAAAAAAACTAACAACTTTACCTGCAAAGCCATCTTGCCAAACCATATTTTTTATTTTGTTCTGCTGCTCTTCAAGCTAGTCAATATTTTTCTTCCCAGGCCTTGTATGACCACCTGATGGATTTCCTTGCGGACCGAGGGGTGGACAACACTTTTGCAGATGAGTTGGTGGAGCTCAGTACAGCCCTAGAGCACCAAGAATATATCACCTTCCTTGAAGACCTCAAAAGTTTTGTCAAGAGCCAGTAGAACTGTCAGAGACTGGGGGCTTTAATTAAATGGCAAGCTTTGGCCAGTGAACAAAAGCTACTTTGCCATTAGCTTTGAAATGGCTGTCATCCTAATTAATATCATGGGAGGAAAAAAGCAAGTTTAAGTTATTGCTGTTACACTTCCATTTGCTATTCATTTGGGTATTTTTCTCCTGTACAAATCTATTTGTAGATTTTTATATAACATAATGATGGACAATAAAATTGGTTTTATCTCCTCCAAGAAAAATTTGTACTTTCTGGGATTTTTTTTTCCCTGCATTAGAACACCAAGAGCAAAGATGTTTGAAAAGTTTTAATATAAAATATAGTTATACAAAAGACTTGTTCATACAGGGGCCCTCTCGGAATGAGTTGTCCATAGCCCAGCAGTGAAGTGTGAGGTCAGGATGACTAGAGGATCACAGCCCAAGTGTCACAAGCCTGGATTAAACAGAAAACAAGTTAGTGTAAATAACTTTCTACCACCATGACAGTCTGGATGCATGCATGGCTGAAAGTTCTCATTGATCATGACATGTACACTACAGAAGGAACCATTATGAACCAATTTGCTGGAATACTTTATTGAAGAGGCCATGTCTTACAATGGACCTGCTCTGTCAAACTGAAACCATCACTAATGTAGCTAACAAGTTTAGCCTTCTATGGAAGTTTGCTGAGAGACAAACCTGGTGTTGCTTTACTGTGCTTAGCCTGTGTCTACCTTCAAAAGTAATGCCATCTGGCCATCTGGCGTTCAGGACTGTGGCCTGATGTATGGAGATCAAGACACTGCTGCTGATCCAACAAAAAATCATGTTGTGCAGAGTCTCCAGTTTCCAGACCAATGTTTGGCCACAAATTTGAGCCTATTCCTCCCTTTTCTTACCAGGCTATTTAACTGACTACTCATGTTTTAATTCTTCATGTGTGCATGTATGCCCATGCATGCACAGCACACCCAATCTGTTTATGGAAGACAAAAGACAATTTGTAGGAATTTGTTCTCTGCTTCTACCACATGAGGTCCAAGGATTGAAGTTTACAAGCTGGGCAGCAAGTGCTCTTAGCTGCTGAGCCATCTTGACAGCCCAATATCTATTTCTGAGACAGGTTCTCACTATGTAGTCTAGACTGGCCTTAACCTCTTTCTGCCACAGCCTCCCTAGTACTGGGATTACAGGTAAGTGCCACCACTTACCTAGCTAATATATCCTGTGAAGTAAATCCCTCAAAAAACATTAAATATTATTTCTAAGCCATTATTTCCACCAAGAGGGGAACAGAACCGACTGCTAATTTGCTCCTGCAACTGACTAGGTCCCATGGAGGCTTACCAAGCAGCTCATTAGAAGACTGGGCTTTTCTTCTGTTCCACCGGTGACCGAAAATATGGGTGTGTGGGGACAGTGTACACTGTGCTCATTTACATTATCCTCCAAACAGGCACGAAGCTTCTGCTCTGTCAACTCTGGAGACTAGGAAAGTTCAGCCACAACTAATTTTTTAAAAGTTAATTTATTTACTTTGTGTACATTGGTGTTTTGCTTGCATGGACAGACATCTGTGTGAGGATGCCAAATCCTCAAGAACTGGAATTACAGTCAGTTGTGAGCTGCCATGTGGGTGCTAGGAATTGAACCTGGGTCCTCTGGAAGAGAAGCCAGTGCTCTTTAACCTCTGAGTCATCTCTCCAGCCCTAATCCTTTTTAAAAAAAAAAAAAAAAAAAGTATTGGTGTTTTTGCTTGTATGTTTGTATTTGGGTGGTGGAACCTGGAGTAATAAATAGTTGTGAGCTGCCATGTGGGTACTGGGAATTGAACCCCAGTCCTCTGGAAGAACAGTCAGTGTGCCAAGGTGCCGAGTCATCTCTCCAGCTCCAACTAATCTTAAATATTGTATAACCAACAGGTTGAAAACCGAAATCAATCAACACGGTTTGATTCTCTGGAGCCTTAGACTGTGGAGCTGGGGATGTAGATCGGTGGTAGAGTGCTGGCCTAGCAAGCATGGAACACTGTGCTTCATTCCCAGTACAGTATAAAGATCAGACAGAGCGGCACACACCTGTAACCTCAGCACCTGGAAGGTGACCTCGGAAGGATCAGAAGCTGAGCTACAATTAAGTTTGAGGCCAGCCTGTACTACTACTAGACTGCCTCAAAACAAAAGAAAAAAAAAAAAAAAAATGGGGGGGGGGATCTGGAGAGTTGGCTCAGTAGTTAGGAGTACTTCCTGCTCTTCTAGAGGACCTGGGCTGACAGTACCCAGCTTTCATCCCCATGAAACCACTGTGACCTGCTTTCCCTGTCATGATGCACTGATCCCTCTGAAATCATAAGCCAAAATAAACCTCTCTCAGGTTACTGCTGCTGGGCACCTTGTCTGTGACAAGAAAGGTAGCTGCTGGCCCAGATGTAAGTTTCTTTAATACAGTTGGTACATATAGGGAATCTGTGTGGACACTTACGTGAAATGGGATGTGCAGGCCACATGGACACATGACCACACTGTTCATTATTCTCAGGTTGTACCTAGAGACAGAATTAGGATTCCCAGATCACTGTGGTCATAAGACCTGGCTCCCTATACCTCTCAGGCAATAATCTAGGGGGGCAGAGGGATCCCTCACTTTAGAGTATGGAATGAGAACCAATAATGCTAAAAAGATTTTGAAAATTCTTACTTTATACACACAGGACAGATGAGGTGGTTTGCTTCCCACTCAGCCAACATGCTATTGAGACAATTTTCATCAAACTGTAAGCTCTTCTCATACTCGCTTATGATGGACTTTTCTGCAAGGCAAAGAGCCTAGGTTGTCCTGTACCCATAGGGCAGACCTGTTACTTTTACAGATGTAAGATGCAAAACTGTGTGTTCTACACAATGCCATTAGTATCTTAAGCTGATGTTCACAAATTCATGGGCAGACAGTAAAGAATGGATGAGAGATGGCCCTTGGGTGTACATGTAAAGATGTGCACGTGTATGCAAGGTGACAAATTTACTATTCAAGAGGCAGGATTCATTACCCTACCCTGGCTAGTCTGAAACTATAGGGCTAAGCACCTTACTGAAAGCCCATCCTCCTACATTAAGCCACAAGTAGCTGGTCCTAAAGTCACAGCCACAGTGCCCACCTGAATGAAGCAGCAAGAGGCAGGATGAAACAAACATGGCAACTGCTTCCCAACTCTACCACTGACTAGCTATGTGACCTGTGTGAGGATACCATTTTCTATCCCATCTAATCCCGTCTTTCACAGTAGTCAGAATGAAGTAATGGTATCATGGAA
This sequence comes from Phodopus roborovskii, assembly GCF_943737965.1. NCBI lineage: Eukaryota > Metazoa > Chordata > Mammalia > Rodentia > Cricetidae > Phodopus > Phodopus roborovskii. The sequence continues at coordinate 10,592,014 of NW_026126407.1, forward strand.
TGAGAAGTTCCCAGCCAGAGCCCACAGCCCTTACTGTTGGAAGGACAAACAGCCAAGAATTAGGAGTCCAACAGAGACTTGTGGACACTTAACTGATGATGGAGGTAGAAGAACAGGAATTAAGAACTAATCCTAGGGCTGGGGATATAGCTTTAGTGGTTGCCTCCATGCAAAAGGCTCTGGGTTTAATCCCTAGCACCTAAGCAATCTAAAACAACAACCAATCATGAGTCAAGGAAAGGCCAGCATTAAGAGTAGGTGCACGTAGGCAGGAAAAGACTACATCCTGTGATTACCTTCATCACACAGCTCCTGTTCAATGTCCTGCAGCACAGCTAGGTCCTCCGGCAGTCCCAACTACAAGAGAAAGTGGACAGCAGGGAGTATAGCTCAATGGAGCCGCACTGGCCTAGAGCCTGACAGTCAGACAGAGCAGAAAATGGTGTCTTCACCTTCCATATAAAGGATTAATTGGCCACCAAGTCCCACAGGGATTTGTAACTAGAAGCTGCCTCCAAGACCCCAGATTTACTTGGCAAAGTGGTCTAGTCAGAATGCAGAATTTGCTGACAGTACAGTAATATGGCCATGCTAAACAACATATGATCAAAGTACCACCAAATTTAAGGGAGACAAAATCAGGCAGCAGCTAAGAAGAAGTCCTAAGACTGGCCATATGAAGATATCTAGTCTTTGAAAAGCTGTTTCAGCTTCTATAAAGCTAGAATACAACTGACCTGAGAAGCCTCCTGTGAGCACTAACTGGTGATTTAGCATACTGTAGGACTCATAGATGCCCCTGAAAGTGCATCATTATTACACAGTGTGTCGATGGTTTCAAAGGGTTTCATGTTTTGTTACACAATTCTCATAATGCTCATGCTGTCATCTCTATTGTATGTAAATATAAAAACCTAAGGTTCAAAGAAATAAACGGTAAAGTTGTGAGTCAGTAAAACTAAACAGAATCCCTAAATCCTGAAGCCAACCCATAGCATTCCCTGATACATTGTATGGCTTTCTATGGACACACAACTCCAAACTGATTGTCCGGAATCAGAATGTTGCTGTAGACATCCTTTGTCAAAGGGTGGCCCCTAACCCATTCCCAGTGAGTCAACATTTTCAATAGGGAAAGCAAGAATGAAATTTTCTCTCCTTTTAGCTCCATAAGTTTAGTTTTGTTACAAGTTTGCAACACGCCTACAGTCTAGTATTGCAGAGCCATCAATATAAAATAATTACTCAAAATTAGAAAAGCCTGAGCCAAAAGGCTGTTAGAATTATGCTTGGGGGCTGGGAAGTGGGTAGATTGAAAAGACCTGGATAAACTGATAGAAAGTTGTCAGCAGAAGTTCTTCATGGAGTGGCCGCTAGCAACAGACCCTTGCCTAACCTGAGCCAAGGCCTCTGGATAATTCTCTACGGACTGCAAAGAGTTCCACTCTTCCTCCATCACTTCTTGCACAAGAAATCTATCTGAGGCTTTCCCTGGTGTGCCACCTCCAGCCTGGCGGTACTTGTTCAGGAGCCTGTGCCGGCTGCTTCTCATTCTCTCCAGACATCCCTGGGGGAAAGGGGCCACAATAGTAAAAGAAGAGGTCAATTACACTAAAAAAGAAAGAAAGGAAAACACCTCCAATTAGTTCATAAAATTATTTTAGTTTTAGATGCAAAATTTCTTATTCTCAAGTCCTCACCCACACACAGGTAGGTAAAATCACAGTGCTTTTGCTCATGTATCTCCAGATTCCCATAGTTCACATTTTATCTTGAATGCAAGTGGTCGGGTGCATAGTAATTGCGTCCACAAACTGGTGTCAGACATTTATATGGCTTCCAAATTCCTGTTACTATACATAATGCTATAGTGATAATCTTCTTGTATAACAGTACTTCTCAACCCTGACAATTTTTTAAAATGTGTATGTGTGTGTGTCTGTATAAGTTTATGTACACTGCATCAATTCGGGTGACCACAGAGGCCAGAAGATGGCAACTGGAGCTACAGCCACCAGGTCTGCTGCAAGGGCATAAGTGCTCTTAACACTTCACCATCTCTCTAACCCCAACTCAGGACCATTTTTGGTTGCCACAGCTCTACTTGTAGAACTGTTGCTGGCTGATGCCATTTAGTAGGTAGGCCAAGGATGCCTCATCTGTTTTACATTGCACAAAACAACCTTCCATAACAGAACTTTCTCCTCCAAAATGTCAGTATTCACAGTTGAGAAACTCTACCACACACACTATTTCCAGCATCACAATTGTTTTTCTAGAATACACCTACTCCTTTAGAGAATGCTGAACAGGGAGGTAAGCTGTTTCTTAGAGGGAACTACTTGTCTTCAGAAGAGACCTGAGCTTAAGTACAACTCTCCTAACAGTAACTGAGACTCTTCTGAATCTTTAGAAGAGAAATAACTTCTATCTCACACGACATATGCATACAGAGTGGTGACACAGCAAACAGCAGTTACCGCTGTCATGACCCTTAAAATATGAAACAAACTCGAACCCAAAAAACAAAGCTTCCTGGGATAGCACCTGCTCCAGCCAAAAGCCCAAAAGGTATGGAGCGGCGGCCAGGAACCAGTCCTGTGGCAATAGTCGAGTTCAAGATTCACCTCGCTGGCCAAGCACTCTGGGCATCTGCTTCACGACCAATGCTGAAGCAAGGGCACCGAGAACAGCGGTCCTTGGGACAGATTAGAGAAGTGATTACATCCAAATCTCAAACTCACCTGCCTGAAAACTTCTTTCCAGGGCGGCGAGCCCACCTGTTTATACAACAGGCGGTGCGGAGATCCAGAGGACTCTGCCATCTCTTAGCCGGAGATGGCTTCCGAATCCCCGCCCCTTAGCCGCGCGCGAAGGATTCTGGAAGTTCTAGTTCCAGGGGGCTGATTGCCCTTTAGGTCGTCAGGCTTTCTTGGAACTGTCTCTAGTTGCTGTCCCCTCACAGAGACAAGTTTAGGGGAATCCAAGGATGGATGAAGTTGTGACAGTTGAGAAGTAAATGCCACCTGGGCTGAGGGAGGTGAGTCTTGAGAGAAAGTTCTGGTTTTACCCAGAGGGAGGCGTCAGTAGACAACTAGATGCACAGGTCTCATTCTTAACCCTACGGACCGACCTTCCAAACCAGCTCTAAACCCGCGGTGTGTTGGCCCCGCCCCGCCCACTTTGACGTCAATCTGCAGCGCTGTAGATTGGCTTTCCTCTAGTGATGCCTGTCCTCGGGCTGAAGCCGTGGAGTGCTGGTTCCGGATTGGCTACGCGCCGCGGCGGGCTAGAACCCAGAGCTGTTGGTTCAAGATGGCGGCTGCCGAGGGGCCTGCGGGTGATGGGGAGCTGTGGCAGAGCTGGCTTCCTAACCATGTTGTGTTCCTGCGGCTTCGCGAGGGCCTGAAAAACCAGAGTCCAGCCGAAGCGGAGAAGCCAGCGGCTTCGACGTCGCCCTCGTGCCCGCCTCTGCCGCCGCATTTGCTGACAAGAAACCTGGTCTTCGGCCTCGGAGGGGAGCTCTTCCTATGGGATGCAGAAAGCAGCGCCTTCTTGGTGGTTCGCCTTCGAGGCCCCAGCGGTGGCGGCGCGGAGCCCCCTCTCTCCCAGTATCAGGTGCGCCCGTCCGTCTTGAAAGCGACCCTTGGCCGGCATCTCACCCAACTTTGTGGTTCGCTTCCCATCTTGGTTGTTTGGCTCTGTAGCGGGTGTGGTAGCAGACTTGAAGCAGGCGTCTTTCGGGAACATACCGCCTCGCTTCGATTGGAAAAGTCCGTCTTTCCGATTTTTATTCCTCTCTAGCGGGTATATTGTCTCGGCCACTGCGGGGCACTTAGAGGAACTCGTGCTGTTTAGGCACTGGTGTTCTGAGTGTCTGGAGGGGAAAGACAGGACCGTAAAAGGACAGAGTTGGCGGAGATGGTTTTAGTTGTTTGACCAAAAGAACCCTGTTTAAAGATGTGACACGTTGTTTTGGTTTTTGAGAACTTTTAGACAGATTTAAGGGACCAAATTACCTGCCTGACATGAAAAGAGAATCCCTGTATTTTGTTTTGGCTTTGCCCCTTTAAACGCTCCCTAGAGTTGGAAAGGCTTTTTCGTTTGTTGCAGTGCAGGGAACCGACACACGCGCATACGCTACTGTCAGCACACCTTTGCCTCCACCGGTGAAACATAGGAGTTCCAACTCTGAGCTAGATCTTCAAACCTTTTTGTTTTTGATGAGCCAGTGAATGGCTTGTGAAAGTTGATATAATCAGAATGTATTCTAGACTTGCTTTAACCGAATACTGTTTTATTGAAGTGTTCATTTGTAGTAAACTGATTCTCTTTTAGAGACCCCCCCCTACACACACACACCGTATATATCAATTATAATTCTTTGAGAAATTCACATCATGCACCCAAAACTCGCTCACCTCCCAGTCCCTCCAAATCTGACCCTCACACCTGTAGCATCCTCCCAAGTCCCACCCAAAAAATTAATTCAAAACAAACAAAAACCCCCACCTTGCTCCACAATTAAACACTTTTTTTTTTTTTTTTAAAGCCATAATTGGTGGCACAGGCCTTTAATTCTGGCACTTCAGAGGCAGGAGGATCTCTTTGAGTTTGAGGCCAGCCTGGTCTACATAGTGAGATCCAGGACTATATAAAAAGACCCTGTCTCAAAAAGAAAAAAGGAGCAAGCAAAACAAAACAAAACAAAAACCAAAATATGACATTCATTCTAATGTTTGAAATCTGCTGTATGCCCTGGACCAGCCAGTTCTCGTTGAGAAGTGATTTGATTTTAACAAGGTGCAGCCAGTACTGTTGAGAAACTAGGTCAACATTTACACATCTGCCTGCTGTAAAATTCCCACTAAATATCAGAAATTCAAATATTTCAGTAATTATTTTGTTTTGATTTTGTTCCCCTTTGGTCTGGAACCACTGGTATGCCAGGCTGGTTTGGAACTCTTGCTCCAAGTTCTTATAGTGTTAAGATTACAGGTCAGAACCAGGCAGAGAGAGAGAGAGAGTGTGTGTGTGTGTGTGTGTGATGACCCTATGTTTGGAACTCTTGCTCCAAGTTCTTATAGTGTTAAGATTACAGGTCTGAACCAGGCAGTGTGTGTGTGTGTGTGTGTGTGTGTGATGACCCTATGTTAACAGACTGTGTGTACAAGTGAATGATGATCCTGTAACCATACTGACCACAAGCTCCTGATCTTAAGCGCTGCTTCTGCCTGACTAAAAGTGGATAACATACCTGGTTGCAGTACACTGTTCGTTTTCAGTTAATAGCATTTTCATGCTTTGTAACATTTAGTTCAGTAATAATTACTTTAAAACTTTTGTTGTATTTTCTCATTTGTAAACACCAAAACAGATGCTATGTTTACCTTACTTTTTTATGTCCAGCACTCGACATAAACTTAAAGTACGCAAGAGCTCTGTATTATTTGGTGACTTTTTTTGTTATTGTGGTTGTTTTGTTTTGGGTTTTTCAAGACAGGGTTTCTCTGTGCAACAGCCCTGGCTGTTCTGGAACTTGCTTGGCCTTGAACTCAGAGATCAGGCAGATCCTGATAAAAGCTAGAATTAAAGCTGTGTTCCACCAGTGCCCAGCTCCTGTAACAGGCATTTAAAAAAGACTTGCTAGTCTACATATAAAAGCAATTAGAGATCTCATTATATTCAAAAAAGCTTTGTCTTAAATAATTTTGACTTAGATGGTTCTCCATACAAAGGTAATATATTGAGAGTCTCATCATTATTTACTAAGAGTAAAAGAAAAGAAAATAGAAATCCGAAATAGTCATGAGAAAAGAAATAAGAATTATCAGTATGAAAGTATTTTTTGAGGATGTGTGATGGGATAACAAATTATTGGAACTCCCTTAAAATTATCACTCTTTGATACTGTGCACACAGCTAAATCAGTAGTTTGCTGCAAAGCTCTTGAAGCTAATCTAGGGTTTCACGTTGTAGCTTTGTGTTGTCTAGAACTCAAACAGGCACCTGTAATCTTTCTCAGAACGGGGAATAAAGGTGTATACTACCACATTTGCCCTGAAGGTATTCTTTATTCTAAAGTACAGTTTATAAAATGGTTATCTTTTATTAATACTTCTAAAGTTATTTATTCATTTAACTATCAAGAGTCTGCTTGATGCCAGGAATACAAAGAAGAAAAACAAATCTCAAGTAGTGCCTACTACATTATGTGAGGGGCCAAGTTTTTGTGGTTTGTTTTTTGGTTTTTAGAGACAGGGTTTCTCACTGCAGCCCTGACTGCCCTAGAACTAGCTGTGTAGATCAGCCTGGTCTCAAACGCACAGATATCTGCCTGTCTCTGCCTCCGAAGGGCTGGGATCAAAAGTTGTTCACCACCACCACCCAACTTGTTTTTTTGAGACAGAATTTTTCTGTGTAGCCCCAGCTTTCCTGAAACTCACTCTGTAAACCAGTTGATTTTGAACTCAGAGAGCCTCCTGACTGCCTTCCAGAGTTCGGGGATTAAAGGTGTATGCCAACACTGCCTTGCTAAAGCATTTTGTTTTGCATTGATTTGAACTTTTTGTATGTTCATATTTTCTCTGTATATGTGTATATGTACCATCCGTGTGCCTGGTACCTACAGAGGCCAGATGGTGGTTACAGAACCACTATGTGGGTGTGGGGAATTGAACCCAGGTTCTCTGAAAGACCAGCCAGTGCCTCTTACTAACCACTGAGCCATCTCTCTAGCCCTAAGACTTTAAGTGTGTGTGTGAGTACAGGTGCTCCGGGAAGCCAGAAGAGAGTGTCTGAATCCCTATACCTGTAGTTACAGACAGTGTGAGCCAAGAATGTGGGTGCTGGGAATCAAACTCTGGTCCTCTGCAAGAGGAGAAAGTATTTTTATGGCTTTAGTCATCTGTCTTGGGGAATAATTGGTTAATAAAACAAGTATCAGTACTAATCCCAAATGCTATTATTTTGTAGCTACTGATAATTAAAGCATGATTGTGTTTTCAAGCAACTCTCAAATATATTAACATTAAAATAAACTATTTTTATTAAATTGCTTTAATTTTCAGAGATTACTTTGCATAAATCCACCCCTATTTGAAATCCATCAAGTCTTGTTAAGTCCAACGCAACATCATGTAGCACTTATTGGAATGAAAGGACTTATGGCATTAGAATTACCTCAAAGATGGGGGAAGGATTCAGAATTTGAAGGTGGAAAAGCAACCGTGAATTGTAGGTAAGTTATAGTTCTGTGTAGTGTTTAATTGTGTAAGTTGCTAAGATCAGAGGCTGTTGAAATGTATTTTGGGTACTACTATTAGAACACTTGAGCTTTCATATGGTCGTGCAGACTTGCTTCCTGTGTTGCTATTGCTTTTTTTTTTTAATGTTTATTTATGAGTGTTTTGCTTTCATTTATTTAAGTGCACTGCTTGTGTGCCTCGTGCCCTGGAAGGCTAGAAGAGACTGTCAAATCCCCTGGAGTTACAGATGCTTGTAAGCTGTCATGAGAGTGCTAGGAGCCAATCCTGGGTCCTTTGCAAAAGCAGCAGTTGCTCTTAACCACTGAGCCACCTTCCTGGCCCCTTTTGTTGTTATTTTTGAAGAATACTGTATTAATAGTTATTTGTAATTACAAGAAACAATATCAGCCCCTTATATTTACAGAAATAATTGCAAGTTTGCATTTCGGTACATGAGCTTAACTATTCACAAAATGAAGTAAAACGTATGGATTAAGGGTTTGGCTATTGACTAATATAACATAAAGTTATTCCAAGACACCATTTATATGTCAGGCCATTTTGTGATCATTGCATGTTGTACTATAACAGCATAAATGTACCATGAGCTACTCATGGCCTAAAGGTCTATCAGTTGGTCAACTACCAGGTGTTCAATCATGGAAAGGAAACAAAACATATAAATTAAGGCTCATGGTTTCTTTCAAGTTTAAAAGGCTGGGGGGAAAACATGTGTGGAAGTCTTAATACCTAGTGTAACTAAGCCTGCTGAATAACTGCCCTTCCCTGCTTCCCCACCCATAGGAGTGAACTTATGACTATAGACTGAGGATGCTGGAACTACAGAAATGTGATACCCAGCTTTCAGTTTTATTTTTATACACATTTACATACACATGTAAATTAAAAAATAAAAATCCAGGGATCTATAAAGTCTACCGAAAAAAATATAAGGTAGAAACCTAGACTCTATAAGAAGAGTCTGCTTGACTTTCTTAATTTAAATTGCTGTTTCTTAATTTTCAGAATAATCATAATATCTGCCTTTATAGTTTCCCTGCATTGGTTACTTAAAAAAAACAAGCAAGAGGCAATATCAAAACACATTTATAAAGAACTATGCTGGCCCTCATCTAGTACCTGTTGGAAACAGAAGCAAACACCCATAACTAAATACTGAGTCGAACTAGAATCCAGATGCAGAGGGAGAGGACAAGACCAGGTTGCAGAAACACATAGAGACAGCTGACCTGAACAAGGAGGAGCTAACAGGCCCCCAGACTGATAGCTGGGAATCCAGCATGGGACTGACTCAGGCCCCCCTGAATATGGGTCTCAGCCAGAAGGATTGAGCAGTCTGGGGGAGCTCAGACAGTGGAGCCAGGATGTATTTCTGGTACACAAAAGGACCTTGCGGGCACATCCCCCATGGAGGGATACTCCCTTAACCTAGAGACTGACAGATTTACATGACCCCACTTGGATGGCATTGCCCTACATGTGGAATGGGGGTGGGGGGATGGGAAGGGTGGGTGGCCAGGGTGTATGTGAGGGGGCAGAGAGGGTAAGAGGGAGGTAAGAGGGGGGGACTGGGATCGACATGTAAAATAAAAAAGGGAGAAAGAAAGAAAGAGAAAGAAAGGAAGGAAGAAAGAGGAAAGAAGGAAGGAAGGAAAAAAAAACTATGTTGGTCGCTGGTGGCACAGCTTTAATCCAAGCACTCAGGAGGCAGAGATAAGGTGGATCTCTGTGAGTTTGAGACCAGCCTGGTCTACAGAGCGAGTTCCAGGACAGGCTCCAAAACTACACAGAGATACCCTGCCTCAAAAAAACAAAACAAAAAACAAAAAAAAAAAAACTATATATAAGGTGGGTGTGGTAATACACAAATGTAACCCCTGCCCTCAGGATGCTAAGCCAAGAGGATTGCTGTGAGTTCAAGGCCAGCCTGGGTTACATTGTGAGGGCTAGGCCCAAGCCAGGCCTATAGCAAGATCCTGTCTGAACTAACAAAACCAAAATGTATAAAATATATTACTATAGTGAAGAAAATATTTGCACTTTGATTCGTTGAATGCTGTCAGAATGACAAGAGAAGGAAAGGAACAGTGTTTCAGTAGGTTAGAATGTACTTCATCCAAGTTCTACAAACGTTTTTGAAAATTGTTTCTTTTATTTTAGTACCACACCGATTGCTGAGAGATTTTTCACTAGCTCTACCTCTTTGACTCTGAAGCATGCTGCGTGGTATCCAAGTGAGATGCTGGATCCCCACATAGTGCTGTTGACATCAGACAATGTGATAAGGTGAACTTTATCTTCCCTAGTTTCCCTTGTGAATGGAAAATCTTTGTTTCCTATTGCTCATTTGCTAAATAGTTGACTTAGGAGAACACAAATAAGTCACTAAATGTAATGTTTTTATTTTATTGCCTATTGTAAACCATATATATATATATATCCTCTTTGAGATAGTATATCTGTATATGGACAAGGCTGGATGGACATGTCTCCAGCCCCTTATAGAAAAATATTTAAGTGATTAGTTGGGGATGGAGATCTTTTCTAGGAAAGAAAGAAAACTTCCATGGTTTGTACAAGACAGTGTCTTACTCTGTAACCCATACTAGTTTGTAAATGTAGCCCAGAGTTCGTCGTGATCCTCTTGCCTCAGTCTCCCAAGTGATAGAATTACAGTGTGAGCTACCCTGCCTGACATCAACGAGAACTTAAGTACTACTTTCTTTTTTTCTAGAATTTACTCTCTCCGTGAGCCTCAGACACCCATTAAGGTGATTATACTTTCAGAAGCAGAAGAGGAAAGCTTAATACTCAATAAAGGGTAAGTTTTCATTTGTGTCACAAAATGTTGGATTTATTGAGAATGTAAATGCAATTTTACTAGCAACTACCAGAATTTTCAAAGGTGAGTTTTAACATACTTGTGATAATATAACAAGTCACAAATCTGTCTTTATAACTACCAACTTGATCTCTTTTTTTTTTTTAAAGAAAATTCCAAAGTATGACTGACAGAAGCAGTACATCATAAAATTGTACAGTTCTAAAAATCATAAAGTGTTGGGCTGGAGGCCTTTCAGTGCACTCTGTGTGGGTGAGACAGATTGCTGAACTCACAGCATCTGGAATAGAACAGACTCGGTCCTTCTGATTACCTTTTTTTGTTTTTGTATTGTGACAAGATCTCTTTACATGGCCCTGGCTGTCCTGGAACTCACTATTTAGACCAGGCTGGCCTCACAGAAATAGACCTGCCTGCCTCAGCCTCCCTAGTGCTGGTTTTAAAGGCATTCACCTCTGTTCCTGGCCCTTTTGATTATCTTGTGCTCCTGGCCTTTGTTTTCTTACCTACTACATGCCCTGCCTTACTCTTAATGAAACCATCCTTTGATTATTCGAAACCCAGTCCTCTGGCCTCCTGATACACATGTCAGATATAGTGTACATGCTTAGAATGAAAGCTAGTATCAATATTTGTAGAATTTCCATTTAATTATTCATGTTTAGTTCTTCTTGTCCAGTGCATTTGTTTCCATGCTAGGGCAGGACCCAACTCAGGTTAGCCCTATTCTTGAGTCAGGACAATTTCTGTCCTATGGTGTTTTTGGAACTAACCTAGTTAGGTGGTAGGGTTTTGTTTGTTTTTGACAGGCACAGTATGTGTATAAGAGGAAGTAGAGCAAGTGTAGTATTAAGAACTCCAATCTGGCATCTGTCAGCCCACCTGGTTTCAGTCCTACCACTTGCCTGGCTGTGGCATCTTTTTTCTTTTTCTCTTTCTTTCTTTCTTTTTTTTTTTTTTTTTAATATTTAATTATTTATGTATATGAGTGGCCTGTCTTTACTCACACCAGAATCAGATCCCATTACAGATGGTTGTAAACCACCCAATATGTGGTTGCTGGAAATTAAACTCAGGATCTCTGGAAGAATAGCCAATGCTCTTAACTCTGCTGAGCCATTTCTCTAGCTCCTCAGAAAGTTTTCTAATTGTACTAAGCTTCGTTTCTGTGACTACATTTTGTGAATATAAAAATGGCCGATTTCTTAAGATTATTGTACATAGTGAATGGGATCATCATTTAAAAATGCTCCCAACCTGGAATATGCTTCAGGGAAGAGTACTTACCTAATATGCACAAGGCCCTAGTTTCAACCCTAGTATTAGAAATAAAAAAGTACTTAGCATTTGTGTTGGAAGAATATTCATTCATAGCTACTTCCTATCAGCCAATCTGTCTATCGTTCATTTATTTACTTTGTTGTGTGTACATACACTCATATTGCATGCATGTGTGCATTCATGCCTCAGTGTATGGTAGGCCAGAGGCCAACTTGAAGGAGTCGGGTCTCAACTTCGTCTCAACTTCTCTCTTGAGTATCACAAGGACCAACTTAGACTGCTAGTCTTCGAGTCAAGCACCTTTACCCACTGAGTTTTGTTGCAAGCAGTTTTCCCACCAGCCTGGTCCCAGAGCCGTATCAGCCCCAAATAACACACAGAGACGCTGTATTAGATATTGGCCTATTACTAGTGTTTCTTATTGTATAGCTCTGTCTTAAATGTTAACCCATTTCTATTAATCTAGGTGTTTATACGTGGTCTTATCTTACTGGAGAGAGGATCCGGACCTCTTCCCTCAAGTCTCTACATTTTGAATCTCCTCTGTTACATCTCCCAGAATCCTCCTTGTCTCCTAGTCCCGCCTATCTTGCCTTCCTGATTTCCAACAGTGCTTTATTCATTAACCAATAAGAGAAACATATTTACAGAATGACATCTCCCATCAGGGTTTCTCTTTGATTTTTGATACAGACTCTCACATTGTATCTCTAACTGACCTAAACTATGTAGCTCAAGGTAGTAACAGAGTTGTAGGAACCTTCCTGCCTCAGCCTCCCTGAGTGCTGGGATTAGGTATAATGAAGCTTCAGTTAAGTTTAGTCAATTAGGAGTTATTTTATTTTATTAACTCCTCTGTTTCCTTATCTTGGTAATTCTCATCTTTTGATATCATATACTTTTTTCCCATGTGATAAACTAAAATATTATATTTATACCTTTTGGTGGTGATATTTAACTGTGTGAAGTTTTGGTTGTAATTTATCCAAATTCTTTAACCTTTTGTTACACAAGAATCATTTTGGATAACAAATGATACCAAATTTTAATATACATGGGCACTGTGGTTTTAGAGTCCCTTCTTGATTATACAGGTAATATTTAGGAAAAATAGAAAAAAAGCATTATGGAAAAAGTGGAACTCTTTTGTAATCTATAGCCTGTCTTCAACACAGCAGCCAAAGGAATACTTCCCTTTCAATAAGATCACTCTACTTCCCTGTTTTCCACATTGGTTTCCATGTCTTCACCCTGGACCATCTGATCCCCACAGGCTTGCTTGACTCCGTTTCCACCTTCATTGATTCTACTGTGTCCATGCTCTCTTGAGCTGGTTGTCATTCTTTAAACATCACTGCCCACATGAGATCCTTGGTGTGTACTATTGTGCTTCAACTGCTCCTTCCCCAGATAACTAGACCAGTCCCCTTACTTTCTTCAGACCTTTGCTCATATGGCAACTTTTCAACTTCCTTCTGTGCCACACGAGCTGCTTTAAAATGCACTCTTACAAACATCCTTTTTCTTTAGATCACCAAGAATAAATGACACACACCTGTAATCTCAGCACTCAGAAGGCCAAGTCAGAGGGAGTTCAAAGCCAGCTTGGGTTATAATGTGTCACCCTGTCTTAATAAAACCAAAAGTAACAACAACAAAAAAAATCACTTCCTAAATGTGGTGTTTATTTGTTCTCTCTCACTAAAGAGTAGAATCTTTAATTTGTTGGTATATTTTATGACCTAAAACAGTGCATGGCACATAATAAGTGATAAATGCTTGTGGAATAAATATATTTGTGTTCATCTGGTTTTCATGTTTTCTTCCATTTCTTTTTGTATTTCTATATATATGTTATTTGAGTGTCTGTATTTAAACTATTTCAAAATTAAAAATTTTTACTAATTTTTGGGAGAATTTGTTTAATCTTCATAATAATTTTTGTTTTCAACAAACTTTTCAAATCTCTTTGCAGAAGGGCATATACAGCATCTCTAGGAGAGACTGCAGTTGCATTTGACTTTGGGCCACTTGCAACAGTCTCAAGGAATATATTTGGACAAAAAGGCAAAGAAGAGGTAGTGGCATATCCACTGTACATCTTATATGAGAATGGGGAGACCTTCCTTACCTATGTCAGTCTGTTACACAGGTAAGTTAATGCAGTAACCAGTGTTGCTGTATATATCATCATTGCTAAACTTGAGATACACATTTCTGTGTTTCAGGTGTAGATGAGAAAAGGTACAGATTATTTGATTGTCTTCTTGTTTATTTAGAAAAGTTGTATAATTTTAAGAAAAGACTAAATTTAGCTTACAAAGTCCAGTTAACTGAAATAGCATTGTTTCTGTTTTTTGTTTGTTTAGGATTTTGCTTCTTTGTGTTTTGTTTTGTTTTTGTTTTTTAGAGACAGGATTTCTCTGTTTAACAGTCCTAGATGTCCTGGAACTTAATTTGTAGACCAGGCTGGCCTTGAACCCAAGTGCTGGGATTAAAGGCGTGTGTCACTACCACCTGGCTGCATTGTTTCTCTTAGATAAACAAGGTAGCATGGGTATGATTTAGATGTACTCTGATATCTTGCACTGAGATTGTAGAAAAAAGGCGTATGTATACATGGACTCATTTCCTAGTACTAGGAGTCAGTAAGTACTTAAAGGAAGGAGACATTATTTTGACTGCAGGAGTTAGGGGAATTTTTGTAGGGGACTGATGTCACACGGGACTTAACAGTCTCAAGCAGGATTAAATGAAGCATCAGAAAGGGTAAGATCATTTTAGTCATGAGGGCATCCCAGACTAGAGTATGCAAATAAACACAGATGCCATCTAAGGTTCAGGGAATCTTAATTTAGAGCAGTGAATTCCTAGGTAATGAACATGATGAACTCTGTTCTGGAACACAGAGTGGTTTTAAGATTTATTTTTATTTGATTTGTATGAGTGTTTTACTTACATATACATATTTGTAACGTAAGTATGCAGTGGCCAAAAGTGGGCATCACACTCCCTACAACTGGAGCTAGATATTCATAAGCCACTATATGAGTACTGGGAATCTAACCCAGGTCCTCTGCAAGAGTAGCCAGTGCTCTTAACCACTGAACCATCAATCCAGCCCTTTGTCTCTTTCATTTTTTTCTGGTGGTGGTAGTGATTTCTGGGGATGGAACCTCTGATCTTATCACCACCAGCAGATGCCAGTCATGTCCCTGAACCTCATGGTGTGACAGTCTACAGGGTCTTCAGAGGCTCAGTAGCATTCTCCTAGAATCCTAACTCAGGGAACTATGACAAGAGGATAAAGAATTAAAGGCAACCTAGATTACATAGGACTTTGGAAGGAAGAAAGAAACTTAAAAAAAAAAAAAAAAAAAAAAAAAACCAAAGATCTGGAATCTCTTCAGGCATTGCTGTCTTCCTTTCAAAGGGAAAATTATCTCAGATCAAGAATCACTGTTGTTGGGATATGAGTGGGAAAACGAAAAATAAAGACCTCTATTTGAAGTTACAGTAGCTGAAGGAAGACAAAAATCAAAGAGTAGGGATGGTTGTCTTTTGTCAGCATTTTTCTAATGAGGTTTTCATTCTTCCTTTAGCCCTGGGAATATTGGGAAGCTGTTGGGACCATTGCCTATGCACCCTGCAGCTGAAGATAACTATGGTTACGATGCCTGTGCTGTACTCTGTTTGCCCTGTGTTCCCAATATCTTAGTAATTGCTACTGAGTCAGGAATGCTGTATCACTGTGTTGTACTAGAGGGTGAAGAAGAAGATGATCAAACAGTAAGTGCCAGGCTAATGTTGCTATATTTTATATCTTTAGTAATAGATATATTTTATGGGCCATTTTGAATGCTTAATATGAAGAATTTTAGCATACACATGGCACTTCTGCTCTTTTGAAAACTATATATATTTTACATAAGAATAATTGAAGCATAATTAAGAGGCCAAGTGGAAAGAAGTTAGAAGATTGCCCAACTTAACGGTCCACAAAATTGTATTTGTTTCTGATCTCTGTTTTGAGGGTTTCACAACCTGAGCCAGTAAGTTGAATCCTCTGTTTGGAGGGCTGGAGAGAAAGCTTAGTGGTTATGCTCACTGGCTGCTCTTCAAGAAGATACAGGTTCAATTCCTAACACCCACATGGTGCCTGACAACTATTTGTAACTCCAGTCCCAGGGGATCCAGCACCCTCTTCTGGCCTCTGTGGGCACCAGGTATTCAGTGGTACACAGACATACTTGTAAGTAAAACACTCATAAACATAATGAGATAAAAGCTTGGACCGTGCTTGTTTTTAAGTTTATTTATTTTTTTAAAGACATATTCAGAAAAGGGCATCTCTCTACTGGAACTGAAGTTACAGATGATGGTTAGTTGTCATGCGGTGCTAAGAACAGAACTTGAGTCATCTACAAGAACAGCCAGTGCACTTAACCTCTGAGCCATTTCTCTAACTCTGTTCTTTTATTTTTGAAATAGTGTTTTATTATGGGGCTGAGTCTGACCTTGAACTTAACTATATAGGCCAAGGTGGTCTCTATCTTGAAATCCTTCTGCTTTAATTTTTCCAGCTAGGATTACAGGTGTGTGCCCAATTTCCTATGCATCTATTAACACCACTGTTAATGGTGATTCTGGCCTCCTGAGTTCTGGGATTATAGGTGTGCCCCAGACTCAGCTTGACCTCTATATTCTAGTCATTTGTAAGAAAGGTAAAGGCCTTTGTATCACTGGGCTAGCTTTTCCTCGGGCTTCTGTTTTTATTGCTGTTTAAGGATAACAAGCAATAGATGTTTAAGAATTGGGATGGGGTATAAAATTAAACATCTGAAAGGGCTAAGTGACCTAGGTTTTTGCTTCTGTATTTGTGTACACTTTCAAAATTCATATGAGAAGTTGAAATTTCCGTTTTTCCCCTCCCCCTTCTCTTTGTGTTTTTAACAGTCAGAAAAGTCCTGGGATCCCAGGGTTGACCTCATTCCTTCTCTGTATGTGTTTGAGTGTGTTGAATTAGAGCTTGCCTTGAAACTGGCATCTGGAGAGGATGATCCCTTTGCTTCTGATTTTTCCTGTCCAATTAAGCTACATAAAGGTAAGTTATCACTAAGTGCTGTTCTTTTTATCCCATTGTAGTTATACTAACTTAGCAATGGCTGCCATGTAGTTTATTTATATGATCTCAGTTTTTGGAAAGTTATCACTGTGGATTGTAAGGATCTCCCATCAGTGGATTCTTTTGAACTTCTAGTTATTACACAGCACATTCTTTCTGAGGCAGACTCAAGTTTTAACATACTCATCTGGCTCCACTCGGATATTTATTTTCCTTATTGTTGTGTGTATTGTGTTTGTGTGTATATGTCAAGTTTGGGTATCAGAGAATAGCTTTCTGGATGAATTTTTCCATTTTACATGGATTTTAGGGATCAGGCTTGTGTGGTGGTCACTTTACCCATTGAAACCACACCACTGGTGTCTCCCAGATGTTTAATGATGACTTTTTCCCAATCCTAACAAAAGTTGATTTCATAACCTGGCATGATGGTGCATACCTATAATCTCAACACTTAGACCATCTCAGATTATATATTGAGTTCAAAGCAGTGTTCTTTATATAATAAGCCTGCAAAGAAAATTCACTAAGTATGTCTCATTACTGTTTTGAGCAATATAAACATTAAATATAAAAACTTGATAGATGAACACACAGTGAGGTAAAGTAATAGAAGGTATTTGGTTTACTTATTATGATACACAAGTCTTAGTTATACTTACTGTTGTATTGCTGTGAAAAGATACAGTGACCCAAGCAACTCTTATAAAAGGAAACATTTAATTGTGAGCTTGCTTACAGATCTAGAGGGTTAATCTATTATCATTATGGCAGAAAACAAGCAGGCATGGTATATATAAAGAGGATTAGAGTGATTTATAGGCTGTGGTCCAACTAGTCCAACAATGGCTATGTCCCAGTGGAAACTCCAAAACCCAGGAGTTGTTCAGTCCATGAGGCCAGATAGTTTCAGCTAATCTTCAGCGTATGGCCCAGAGAAGTAGGCTCTAATGTAAGTGAAGCAAGAGTGATGGCAGTCATAGAAAGGAGTAAACCCCTTGTCTCTTCTTGCCCTTTATATAGGCAGCCACAGAAGGTGTGGCCCAGATTTAAGATGGGTTAAT
The DNA here is from genome assembly GCF_943737965.1 of Phodopus roborovskii. Lineage (NCBI taxonomy): Eukaryota > Metazoa > Chordata > Mammalia > Rodentia > Cricetidae > Phodopus > Phodopus roborovskii. The sequence goes on from NW_026126407.1 coordinate 10,609,594, forward strand.
AATCCCATCAAGAAAAATCCCTCATAAGTGTGGAGACAGAAATTTCTGTCCTAGCTGGTCAGCCACAAATAAACACAGAGAGGCTTATATTAATTATAAACTGGCCTATTGCTCAGGCTTAATACTATCTAGCTCCTACAACTTAAATTAACTCATACTTTTTCTCTATGTTTAGCCATGTAATCTGGTACCTTTCCTCAGTAAGACATTCTCATCTTTCCTCTTCTATGCCAAGCTAGCAACTCTCTCTCTCTCTTCCTCTCTCCCTCTCTCTCTCTCTCTCTCTCTCTCTCTTCCTCTCTCCCTCTCTCTCTCTCTCTCTCTCTCTCTCTCTCTCCCCCCCCCTCTCTCTCTCTGCCTTTTCTCTTCCCCCCAGAACGTTCCTAGTCTTGTTACTCCCTCTCCATCCCCCCTATACTTCCTGCCTGGCTACTGGCCAACCAGCATGAGTAGACAATCAAGAGAATAGCCATCACAGCATGTCTTTGAAAATCTTTTTTTTTTTTTTTAACATGTCGATCCCAGTTCCCTCTCCCTCCCTCCCTCTTACCTTCTCTCCCCTCTCACATGCACCCTGACCACCATCCCCTCCCATCCCCCCACCCCCATTCCACATGTAGGGCAATGCCATCCAAGTGGGGTCATATAAATCTGTCAAGTCATTTGAAGTAGGGACTAGGACTTCTCTCCTGTCTCTAGGTTAAGGGAGTATCCCTCCATGGGGGATGTGCCCACAAGGTCCTTTTGTGTACCAGAAATACATCCTGGTTCCACTGTCTGAGGTCCCCCAGACTGCTCAGTCCTTCTGGCTGAGACCCATATTCAGGGGGGCCTGAGTCAGTCCCATGCTGGATTTCCAGCTATTAGTCTGGGGGGGGGCATTAGCTCCTCCTTGTTCAGGTCAGCTGTCTATGTGTTTCTGCAACCTGGTCTTGTCCTCTCCCTCTGCATCTGGATTCTAGTTCGACTCAGTGTTTAGGTATGGGTGTTTGCTTCTGTTTCCAATAGGTACTAGATGAGGGCTCCATGATGGTGGATAAGTTAGTTGTTGATCTCACTATGGGAAGGGCATTTATGGTAGCCTTTCCATGGTTGCTTAAATTGTTAGTTGGTGGCAGTCTTGTAGGTCTCTAGACCTTTCTTTAGGTTCAGTTTTCTCTTCAAACCAATAATGGCTCCCTCTTTTTTTTCTCTCTCTCTCTCTTCCTCTCTTTCTCTCACTCCTTCTATTCCTACCCTGATTCAATCTTCCTAGTCGCACCTGCTTTCCTCTCCTCCCCTTCTCTTTCTCCTACTTCTCTCTCCATTCACTCCCCCCCCCACTTCCCATGTGCTCTGGGGGACTTGTCCCTTCCCCCTTCTGTGAGGGACTTTATATGAACCTCTTAGAATACACCTTGTATCCTAGTTTTTTTCTGGTGGTGTGAATTATAGGCTGGTGATCCTTTGCTCTAGGTCTAAAATCATTATGAGTGAGTACATACCATGTTCCTCTTTTTGTGACTGGGTTACCTCATGCAGGATGGTTTCTTCAAGTGCCATCCACTTGCCTGCGAATTTCGAGATTCCATTATTTTTTTCTGTGGAGTAGTATTCCATTGTGTAGATGTGCCACATCTTCTTTATCCTTTCTTCAGTTGAGGGGCATCTAGGTTGCTTCCAGGTTCTTGCTATTACAAATAATGCTGCTATGAACATAGTTGAGCACATGTCTTTGTTGCATGGATGTGGATCATTTGGATATATGCCTAAGAGTGGGATTGCAGGGTCCTGTGGTAAACTAATTCCCATTTTCCTGAGGAACTTCCATACTGATTTCCAAAATGGCTGTACAAGTTTGCACTCCCACCAGCAGTGGAGGAGTGTTCCCCTTTCTCCACATCCTCTCTAGCATAAGTTGCCATTGGTGTTTCTTATTTTAGCCATTCTGGCAGGAGTAAGATGGTATCTCAAAGTTGTTTTGATTTGCATTTTCCTGATAGCTAAGGATGTTGAGCACTTTCTTAAGTGTCTTTCCGCCTTTTTGATTTCCTCTATTGAGAATTCTTTCCTCAGTTCTGTACCCCATTTTTTAATAGGGTTATTTGGTGTTTTGTTGACTAGTTTCTTGAGTTCTTTGTATATTTTGGAGATCATCCCTTTGTCGGCTATAGGATTGGTGAAATTCTTTTCCCAGTCTGTGGACTGCCGTTTTGGTCTTGTCCACTGTGTCCTTTGCCTTACAGAAGCTTCTAAGTTTGAAGAGGTCCCATTTATTAATTGTTGCTCTCAGTGTCTGTGCTCCTGGAGTTATGTTCAGGAAGCAGTCTCCTATACCAATTTGTTTAAGGGTACCTCCTACTTTCTCTTCTAAGAGATTCTGTATGGCTGGATTGATGTTGAGGTCTTTGATTCATTTGAACTTGAGTTTTGTGCATGGTGACAGACATGGGTCTATCTACAATCTTCTACATACCATCATCCAATTGTGCCAGCACCATTTGTTGAAGATGCTTTCCTCCCCCCATTATATTCTTTTAGCTGTTTTGTTGAAAATCAGGTGTTCATAGGTGTGTGGATTTATATCAGGATTTTCAATTTGATTCCATTGGTCTACCTGTCTATTTTTGTGCCAATACCAGGCTGTTATTAGAACTATAGCTCTGTCTGTAGTAGAGTCAGGGATGGTGATGCCTCCTGAAGTTCTTTTATTGTACAGGGTTGTGTTGGCTATCCTGGGTCTTTTGTTTTTCCATATAAAGTTGATTCTTATCCTTTCAAGGTCAGTGAAGAATTGTGGTGGGATTTTAATGGGGATTGCATTGAATCTGTAGATTGCTTTTGGCAAGATTGCCATTTTTACTGTATTTATTTACTATTTTATTTATTGCCATATTTACTATATTTACCCAAGAACATGGGAGATCTTTCCATTTTCTGGTATCTTCTTTATTTCTTTAGAGCCACAAAATTCTTATTATATAGGTCAGAGAAATCATCCACCATGACCAGTGGTCTTCATCCCTGGATTGCAGGGATGGCTTAACATACAAAAATCTATCAATATGATCCACCATATAAACAAACTGAAAAAGAAAAACCATATGATTATCTCTCTGAAAAAGCCTTTGACAAAATTCAACACCCTTTCATGATAAAGGTCTTGGAGAGATCAGGGTTAACAGGAACATACCTAAACATAATAAAAGCAATATACAGCAAACCAACAGCCAACATCAAACTGAATGGAGAGAAGTTTAAGGCGATTCCTCTCTCTCCATATCTCTTCAATATTGTACTTGAAGTTCTAGCTAAAGCAATAAGACAACAAAAGGAGATCAAGGGGATCCAAATTGGAAAGGAAGAAGTCAAACTGTCTCTATTTGCAGATGATATGATAGTTTACTTAAGCGACCCAATAAACTCTACCAGGGAACTCCTACAGCTGATAAACACCTTCAGCAAACCAGCAGGATACAAGATAAACTCAAAATCAGTAGCCCTACTTTATTCAGACGACAAAGAGGCTGAAAAAGAAATCAGAGAAACATCACCCTTTACAATAGCCACAAACAACATAAAGTATCTTGCGGTAATGCTTACCAAATAAGTCTTTGGAAATCTTAATTGCAGGCTTTTTTTTTTTTTTTTTTTTTTTTTTTTTCTTGCTTCTTCTAATGAAAATAACATTTTCCTTGTTAAATACATTTCTGACTTGTTCTTATTGTGCTTAAAGCATAATACAACCACAGAACTAACACTTAAGATTTTTATGAAAAAAAGTAATATGGCTTAAATATTGGCCTTTTTCAAAAATAACTTTTCTGTTATATATCAATATTAAAGTTATTTTTCCTCTAGACTTTAATATCCCAAACAAATTGAAAAAAAATATTTTTATATAATGGTAGGTCAGGTGAGCTGGTTTGAGTCTTTTTTTTTAAGATTTATTTATTATGTATGTTATGTATGTATGCAGTGTTTTGCCACCATGTGGGTACTGGTAGTTGAGCCCAGGTCCTCTGGAAGAGCAGGCAGTGCTCTTAACCTGGTTTGAGTCTTAAGTCTTTAATTCATACAAATAAAAATTTCAATATTTTATTGTTCAGACAGAGGGATTATTTGATAGATAAGGTTTGGCTTGGCTTACACAGATCTTATGTAACCCAGGCTGGCCTAGAGTTCACTGTGTAGCCCAGGTTAGAGTGCAACTCATATTCCTGCCTGCCTGCATCTTCGGAATGCTAGGGTTCTTCATGAGCTGTCACACTCAGCCTTTTGTTCTATTATTTAAACAGGGTTATTGTGCAGTTCAGTTGGCTTCAAACTTGGGATCCTCCTACCTCAACCTCCTAAGTGCTGGGATTACTAGGGCCAACACCTTTGAAAATTTTTATAGTAGAATACTGTTTTTAAAAGTTATCAGAGCTCTAGTATATAAACTAGATAAAATATTACATCAACTTTACATTAACTATGAAATCAAAATTTAAAATGTAAAAAACTATTAATAGAAAACTTTTAAGTGATTATGAATAATTGTTGCTATTTATCAACTTCATTATATATATTATTTCTGTCTTTTGTTTTAATGGTCTCCTGGAACTGGAGTTAAAAGGAATTGTGAGCCACACAGTGTGGATGCTGTGAACCTCTGAGAGAGCAGTACTTACTCTCAGCTGATAACCCATTTTTCTAGTCCAGTTTAATCTCTTAGAAAACCTTTTCATAAAATCAGATTTCTCTATTCTTTTTTATACACATGGGTTTTTCTGCCTTCATGTATGTTTGTGTGCCACATGTGTGGAGACCAAAAGAGGATGTCAGATCCCTTAGAACTGGAGTTCCATAAGGTAGTGGGCCACCATGTGGTTGCTGAGGTTGAATGGGGTGGAGGAGTAGCTGGGCTCTTGACCTCTGAGCCACTTCTCTAGCCCCTCTTTTAGAAAACCTTAACTGTGTGGTAATGTGGCTCTCAGTAAATAACTTGGGTAACATATATGAGGCCCTGGGTTTAGTCCTTAGCACCACATAAACCAGGGTTGTATCATGTACCTATAATCCTAGCACTCTGGAAATAGAGACAGGAGGATCAGAAGTTAAAAGCCATTCTCAGCTACCTAACACATTTGAGGCCAATCTAGGCTACATGAGACCCTGTCTAGAAAAGGGAGGACCAACACGGTGACTGAGAAGATAAGGGTATTTGTCACCAAGCCTGACAACCTGAGTTGGATCCATAGTACCCATATAATGTAAGGAGAGAAGTGACTTCTGAAAGGTATCCTCAAACTTCCACATGCATACCCTGGTATGAACATCCTACATACACACATACATATACTTGCATGCTCACACTATAATTTAAAAGATCTTAACTATAGGGATAAATATTAATAAGTAGAAGTAGAAATTCAAGAGAATTGAACATGGAGGGGCATATGTACTTGTATAATCACAGCCACTGGGCAGGCTAAAATAAGATAGTTTCTAGGCTTCAAAGTAAGTTATATCTCATTTTGCAACTGCTTATTGTTTCATGGTTAGTGTGCCGATGTCTTTGTAATATTTATGCTATAGTAGTTCATGTACTTCAGTTATGTTCTTGGTAGATGTATGCAAGCATAGATTTTCAACAGCTGCCATGTTTTTCTTTTTTCTTTTTTAAAATTTATTTTTATTTGCCTGCATGTGTGTCTGTGTGACAGTGTCAGATCTTGGAGTTACAGACAGTTGTGAGCCACCATGTGGGTGCTGTTAATTGAACTCAGGTCCTCTGGAAGAACAATCTCAACTACTGAGTCATCTCTCCAGCCCATTATTTTAATTGTTTTTCTTAATTTTAGAAATATTGCTATGATGGGGAAGTATATGGGATGGGGACACAGATGTCACAATACATGTATGGAGGTGGACTTTGTAGGGTTGGTTCTTTCCTTTTACCTTTGTTTGGGTTCTAGGGATTAAACTTTTCCAGTTACTTGCTGAGTCACATTGCCAGCCCAAGAGCTACCTTTAAAAAAAAAAAAAAAAAGGAAAAATTCTTTAGTAATAGCATGTGCTAGTTCACAAATGGCAACTGGCCCTGAACAGAAAATTCCCTTCAGCTTTCATAGATTCACACCGTATTACACTTTAAATAGTAAAACATATTTTGCAGAGACAGAAATTCCAAGGTCTGATTGTTTGGAAAAATAAGGAAATCTACAATATGAAGTACTGTCAAAAGTTCTCACCACATAGACCAGGCCTGCTTTTCCCAGGCAGCTGTTAACCAGTGTCATCTTCTGTAAATGGCTTGGTAGAGGCAGTATTCCCTTAGCTGAGTTTTAGCTGATATAGTGTCTTCTAAGTAAGGTGACTGACAAGTCCTTTATAAGATCAGTCCACTGCCTCCATTTCCTTCGCCAGTGTTGGCATAACAGGTTTGCACACACAAAGCCCACGAGTGTCTTCTGTACTGCTTCCACCTAGACAGGTCTTCATTGTATTTCTACCTTTTTACAAAGCCATCGGCATCTCTCTCTGTTTGTGACAGTGTTTACAAGGGATTTGCAGGCTGTCGTATGAGACGCGGCTCCTCCTCTTCTTGTTTTGCTTCTTTGGTGTCTTCTTTAGTTTCTGTCCTCCCTCCCCCCACCTTTGCTCTTCCTTTGCCCTGTCTTTATGTTTCTGTTGACTGTTCTGGGTGTTGGTCCAAGTTTTTGATTTTGAGAAGTTGTCATCAAAGCACAGGCTTTGGTTCATGTTTGCTTCTCTTTTTAGAGGGTCTAATTCTTAGAGATTAAAACTCAGAATTTTATCCAAGAAAGTTCATTTCTAGAGGTCAGAGGGCCAGTGAGATAATGGCTGTTTTTCTGCTGAGTCCTGAGCTATAGAATCTTAAGACAGTATGTGTAGAGTTCCATTCTACCCACCCTTACTTTGAACAACTCCAAATAAATGTGAAAAGGATGAATGGTTTACCTGATGGGAAGTACTTTTGGGGCCAGGAATGGTGGTGCACAACTTTAATCCTCGCACAGGCAGAGGAAGGTAGATCTCTGTGAGTTTGAGGCTAGCCTGGTCTACACATTGAGTCAGGCCTGCCAGAGCTTCATAATGAGGTATTATCTCAAAAGAAGAATGAAAAGAAAATAATATTTAAATTGTATCTGTTGTTGTTAATACTTGTCAATTTGCAAATGGAATTCAGATTAAAAAATTTCAAGTCCCTGACAACAGGGCACAACTGTGAAAATCCTATACACAGCTGGTTCCATCACCATCTGTTTATAGGCTTTTGGGGTAAATTCTTCCAGTTTCCCAGTGGTTACCTTTGTGCTTTTGGTGATCCCACTTGCAGATCCCAAGTGTCCTTCAAGATACCACTGTACCCATGAAGCTGGTGTACACAGTGTTGGGCTAACTTGGATACATAAACTTCACAAGTTTCTTGGATCAGGTAAGCTTACTAATATTGTGTATTTCCCAGTAGTTCAGAGATTCTGACAAAAGGTAATTGGAGAAGAAAAAATAAAATAAAAGAATGGAAGGATCATCATCAGAACTGATAAACCTTTAGATAGACAGACCAAATACTAGAACAGAGAAATTAAGCTTACTAAAGTCACAAAACAAAGGTAAATACTGTTAGGCTTATAAGGGAAAACTGGACAAGACAGTAGGCGGCATAGATGAAATGGCAGACTTCAGAAGTGACTGGAGTAGAAAAGTTGGGAGGAGAGACTACTTGCCCAAGACCATTTAAAACATTGATTCTTCATTACTCCCCCCAAAAAAGCACTTATTACTTCAACCTGGGATACCAAAACCAAATAAAATATTCAAACTAGAGGCAAATATGCCTGACAAATATAGACTCAAAAAGATTGAATGGTATTTATTCCAGAAATGGGGGCTTTCTTTAGCATCCAACACTGTTAATGTGTTAACATAGAATACAAGGAAAGAGCCATATATTTGTTCTTCTCAGATGTTTATCTTTTCATGTTAAAAAAAAACATTCAGAAGGGCTGGGATACAGCTCAGTGGTGGATCATTTGCCTAGCATGTAGACGACCTTGATTCTGATCCTCAGTACTACTTAAAACAAAAAAGTCAACAAAGTAGTCTTAGAAAGGAATTTTCTCAAAACAATAAAGAACATTTATGAAAACCCGACAGCTAATACCATACTTAATGACAAAGTGAATGTTTTTTAAATATACTTTTATTCCTTTAGAATTTCACACATGCATAGTATATCTTAATCATATTAACACTGCTCGTGCATGCGCACGTGCACACACACACACACACACACACACACTTTACCCTAACTTCTCTCAGACCCATTCCTCAACCCCTCTTCCAAGTTCATGTCTTTTTTTTTTTTTTTTTTTTTTTTAATAACCTAAGAAGTCCAAATGATGTTGCCAACTTTCTTATTAGTGTGGGACTGTCTATTAGGATAAGCACACCACACCCTATGAAAACTGCCTCAATCTCTTCCAGCAGCCATCAGCTCTCAGGAACTCCTCAGCTGGGTTCTGGTGAGAAAGGCACCCCTGTGAGAAGCAGTGACTTGAAACAAGAACTTAATTACATTTAAAAAGTGACAGCGATTTAATTTGGAGTTTTATCTAAGCACCAGTTAATTTCTATAATACATTCTTTTGTAGATGAAGAAGATAAGGATAGTTTACAGGAACTTGCTGCAGAGCAGAAATGCTTTGTAGAGCACATTCTTTGTACAAAGCCATTGCCATGCAGGTGAGGACCTTCTTTCTGTGTGTACCCAGAAAATTATTGTTTTGGTAATTCTGGCTTCACTTGTAAGACTATCATCATTATCAGGTATTTATCTGAAGCTTTCTCATGCTTCAGTCATCCTGTTTCCTGTGCCCCCAACTGCATCTTCTCTTAGCTAATGTTTATTTTCTCATCTTAATTGTTCAAAGATGATTCCCTCAACTCCCCAGTCTAACACAGGGCTCTTTTGTTGTCTTCGAGGCACACTTTGCTGTTTCTGTCTGCACATGCACACTATGATTGCAGTCTTTATCACTTTATTAGGATTCTGTTAGCTTTATGCATGCTAACTTGGCATAAGAGTACTTAGTTGATGTTCAGTAAATAGTTGATGAATAAAGAGAGGTACATAGAATGGATTCCAGGTTTCTTCTGTGGGTAAATGAATAGATGTGGTACCCTTTGGAAAACCCACCATGTAGGAAAGAGCATCACTCTAGAGAGTGATGTCCCTCTAGAACATCTTAAGTAGAAGAGCTGAGTAGGCAATTGTATGTATGGGTATGAAGTTTGGAATAGTCTGGAGTAGTGAAGAAAGTGTCATCATTGGAACTGTTATTCTAAAACATCCCCCAGGAGGTGTGGAGTCAGAAAAGGAGACTAGAGAGAAGCAAGCAACACAAGATAGTTAGCAGTGAGTGGAGCAGCAGAGTCCAAGAAGGAAACTTGAGAAAGGGGTTCAGAGAATGAACCCAGAGTGGAGGTGTGATGAATACCAAGAAGAAGCTATTTGTAAGACAGGCAGTAGAGATTCAGCAATGTAGTGGAGGGATTGAGGAATGACAGCAAACTATCGCAAGTTGAAAAGTGAGCAGGGAACCATGTATTATGGTCTTTCTTGGCTAGAGAGATGGCTCTGCAGCTAAGAGCACTGGCTGCTATTGCAGAAGACCCAGGTTAAATTCCCAGCACCCACAAGCTTCAAGGTGCTATACATTGAACCTGGGGCCTTGCACATGCTAGGAAAGCATTCGAATGCTGAGCTATAGTCTCAATTTTGCCTTTTAATTATTGGCCCAGTACTGGTAACATGGTCTAAATGCATCTTTGTATATGGATATATGACAACTGAGATGTATTGACTTTGATTAATTTTAGTGTGTGTGTGTGTTTTAATGTACATACAAGATTTATTTTAAAAAGAAAAATGGATGGGGAGGGGGGGTCTGTGGTAACAGCACTTACTGAACAACTCTCTTAAGGAGATATAAAAAGCTAGGTATGGCCATGTACTCCTGTATACCCAGTTACATTGTAGGAGCAGAACCAGAAGGACACAGCCTAGCTCAGTGAAACCCTGGCTCAAGGGACTAGAATGAAGGTATACCTACACACAGTTGTGTGAACAGGCACTTGTGTATACACTACACACTCATACAAGATACAAGATTGCTGTTACCAATAAAGAACAGGTGAGGGGGACCCAGATTGGGGCACAGTTAAAGCTTCCCGCAAAGCCACAATGAGGAATGTTTTGAATGAACAAAGGGAAACAAAACATGAGCTTGTCTACAAACTGAGAGGAGATGCATAATAGGACACTTTGAAACTGTTCAGTTGATAGCACAGTTCACATGTGACAGGAGGTAGCACTGACAATAAGGCATAGAAATGTGGTTAGACACAGGTAGAATGGACATGCAGACCAATTAGTAAAGCTTATTGGTGGGGACAGGAGTTCCCATTCTAGCCATGGATTTCCCCCCCACCCCTGGTGAAAAGAAATAGGAAGAATACAAAGCTGTGCACACTAAATGAGATGAGGAGGTCCTTGGTAGGTGTGGGGTCACTAGCTGTGTAATGTGAAATCCCAAAGTCCTGTTCATTTAGGTTTCTGAGTAATTTGTAGGCACTAGATGCACTAGGTTAATCAAGGTAGGTGGGCCTTGGCAGGAAGAAAGACAGAGGCTTTGTATCCCTGGGTAATTGGTAAATAGCTAATAGATTTAAACCAAGTGGGAACTTGGTTTAAAGTGATGAGGGTATGTTCCCAAATCACTGTGGTTTTGGTGGCTACAGGCCCTAGAAGGTCATGAACTCTAAAACATGTAGTTACTGTTGGTTCTGATACATTTGCTGCTTTGTAACTTACCTATGACTATCTCTCTCCAGGCAGCCGGCTCCAATTCGAGGATTCTGGATTGTCCCGGACATCCTGGGGCCTACGATGATCTGTATCACCAGTACCTATGAATGTCTCATAAGGCCTTTATTGTATGTCCCATTCTATATTCTCCACACAGCTCTCTTTAATTCTGCCAACTCAAAGCTGGGGAAATGCTCCCTAGTAACTGGCTTGAGGCTGTCTATATGGTACATGCTTTGGCTTTGAACTGAGTGGGTATTTCTTTTCTTAGCCATCTCGGAAAGGTATCATTTTAGGCGTGGTGGTGTTTTGTTTCATAACTAAGAATCAGAGCTTTTCAGTTTCTGAGATAGGGTCTTGGTCTGCAGTCACACTGGCCTAGGGCAGTCCCTACCTCATCTGAGATTACAAGCCTGATGCCCTGCACCTAGCTAGAGATTTTCTCCCAAGTGCAGAGAGGACTGAGATATTGAACTACATGTTGTGGCTGGATTTAATGATGGTTTCTGTCAGGCTCAGATATGCTCTCCTGAAGATATCAGAAAAGCCCCTAAGGAATATACTGATCTCCATGTAGTAAAAGAAGGCTTAAACAAGTCACAGGTTGCACGTAGCTCTGAGACAGGTGAAGGTCTGTCTGCTCCCAAATTCTGTATTTAATTTATCTCTTTGTGCCAGCCTCAGAGGGACAACAAAATATGTAACTTTGGGGAAAAGAGTATAAAGCTGAGTTCATGTATTAATTTGTAATGACCATTTTCCTTTTCCAAGATCCTTGGCAGGTAAAGTTTTATAAATGTACATGAAATAGACATGAAAACCAAGTCATTGGGATATCAAATGTGAGATCCTCTAGTCTCTTGGTGTCCATTCAGAGCAGATGCTTGCTTGCATTTAGTTACTGTCTTAAAGACTGTCCAGTTGCATTGTTTGACAAGGAAAAAATAATACACATATAAATTTTATGTTGCTTTATTTTAAAAAAAAAAAGACTAACATTCTAATAACTTTAAACAAAAGAAATAGTCACTAGAAAAATATTTGCCATTGGGACAGTGAGATGCCTCGGTAGATAAAAGTGCATGCCTCTTACCATGGCAACCTAAGTTCAATCCCCAGAACCCATGTGTTTTTGTTTTTCGAGAAAGGGTTTCTCTGTGTAGGTCTGGCTGTCCTGGAACTCGCTCTATAGACCAGGCTGGCCTTGAACTCAGATGTGCCTGCCTCTGGCCTCCCGCATGATAGGGTTAAAGGTGTGCTCCACCACCACCACCTAGCACCTTTATTTAGTGTTTTAAATAAGGCCTTGTCACACTATTTGGACAATAAAAATATCAATCTCAAAGAGGGGAGAAAACTCCTAATTAGACAGCTATTTTTTAATCCCATTTTTGCCACCTGGCCAAAATACAAGTCTGTATATTAACACTGTATACAAAGCTCTTACAAATTTAAATTGTTGCCTTTAAGGTATGTTACTTAGATACTGCTGAAGTTCATGGAAATTGCCTTTGGAAATGTTTGCCCTTGAATGTAATTTTTAGAAATAATGTTATGTAGAAGCAGTTATAGTAGTACACAGCAATCATCTAGCCCCACACCATAATTATCAAATCTAAACTATGTCCCCAAAAAGGAACAGTTAATGTTATAGTGCTGGCTTGAGTCCTTTGCAAGAAAGGGACCATAGGATTTTTATTTTCTTTTTTTGAGTTGCCTTGATCTTTTCAAAAAGAATTTTAGGAAATAGTCTGAAATGCTCAGACAGATGGCAAGATAGGGACTTCCCAAGACGACATTTCAGTACAGAACACACATTCTTGTAGTTTACGAAAGTAGTACTTAAGTTCTCATGTCCTTGGGTTTTTGATAAATGTGGCTAATAGTGCAACCAACAACTAGCTCTATAGTGGACCTTGTTTGTTTTGCAGAAGTACAGTCCATCCAGCATCTCCTCCTCTGCTATGCACCCGAGAAGATGCTGAAGTAGCAGAGTCTCCACTGCGCATCCTGGCTGAAACCCCAGACTCCTTTGAGAAGCACATTAAAACCATCTTGCAACGTAGTGCTGCCAACCCAGCATTTCTTAAGTATGGGCTTTGAAGCATATGAGTTTTAAGAATGGGCTTTTTCTTTAAAATGGGGGTTGAACCTAGGGCTTTGTGCTTGCTACAAAATCCTTTTGGCCCTTTCTGTCCTTACTGTGATACAGTGGGAGGGGATATGGCACATTTCATCAGCTAGTTAGAAGTGGCGTCTGAAAAAGCGCTAAATGGGGGTGATGAAATAGCTAGGGCACATGCCTTTAATCCCACTCAGGAGGCAGAGGCAGGCATATCTCTTGAGGCCAGCCAGGACTGTTACTCAGAGAAACCCTGTCTCAAACAACAAAAAGTAGGTAGGACTTTGTCTGTTTGGTTACTTGGCTAACTAACAGAAACTGTCCTAAAGGTCATCTGAAAAGGATATGGCTCCACCCCCTGAGGAGTGTCTGCAGCTTATCAGTAGAGCCACCCAGGTGTTTCGAGAACAGTACATTCTCAAGCAGGATCTGGCCAAGGAAGAGATTCAGCGGAGGTACAGTATCCTGTGTTGAACAGCCACAGGAGTAACCTGTGGAAGCTTGGCTTTCCTTTAACCTTTACTACTACTTCTTTTTGAAGGGTCAAATTATTATGTGACCAAAAGAGGAAACAATTGGAAGACCTCAATTACTGTCGAGAGGAGAGGTAGGTGTCAAAACCAAAGAGAAGAAAACAGTGGGAAGTAGTGGATGGACTACATGTCACTCAGGATGCTGTGCCATATCATATGGACCCCAAGAGTTTTTCATTCCTCCAGGAAAAGTCTACGGGAAATGGCTGAACGATTAGCTGACAAGTATGAGGAAGCCAAAGAGAAACAAGAAGATATTATGAATAGGTCAGTGGGCCATAAAGCATCCAGTTCCTCCTTGGTCAGGATTAATGATATTACCAAGTATTTGGGTACTGCCAGTGCTCACACACCTATAGAATAGAACTCCAACCCTTTGAAGTATCAGGAAAGACTTGATACTGCCCCCTATCTCTTGTTAGACAACAGGTTCTTGAATTAGAAACTCTTTTTGACGTGTTTCTATTATAATTAGCAGTCTTAACCCACATTTCCTTCTTTTTCTTAAGGATGAAAAAAGTGCTTCACAGTTTTCATACTCAGCTCCCAGTTCTCTCTGATAGTGAGAGAGACATGAAGAAAGAGTTACAGCTGATACCTGATCAACTACGACATCTAGGCAATGCCATCAAACAGGCAAGAATGGGTACAGGGTGGCTAGTATATTTTTTAAAAATATGAACAATAAAATAGATACTGTAAAAATGTGTGGCAAACCATAGTCAAAATATCTATGTTCTGTTAAATACTTAAGGTTACTATGAAAAAAGACTATCAACAGCGAAAGATGGAAAAAGTGCTGAGTCCTCAGAAACCTACCATTACTCTCAGTGCCTACCAGCGAAAATGCATTCAGTCCATCCTGAAGGAAGAGTAAGTTGATGTTTTCCAGTTAGCTACTGTTGTGAGACAATTTTTCCGTAACAATATCCCAAAAAAAGCTGCCTAGATAAGAATTCTGAGTCTGGGATTTACCTGCAGAATGGGGGGGGGGGGGGAGATAGACAGAGGCATAAATGAATAAATATGGTGGGATGAAGAATAGTGGCTCTCCTATAATGATTTTGTTGTGTAACCAAAAGTGTGTCCCATGAATATGGTTAGCAGTGTTCCCGGGGGGCTGTGCTTATATAGCTCAGTGACAAAGCATCTGTTGAATGTGTGCTGCCTTGGGTTCAGTTCCCAACACCACACAAAAAAAATATTGCTTTCCACAAGAGACCTTTTCAACCTACTTAGATCGGCAAAGCCATTCTTAAGTCTACTGCAACTCTCTGAGAGTTTAATCCCAGTACTTAGGAGGCAGCGGTAGATCTCTGATTTTGAGGCCAGCTCTAGTCTACAGAGCAAGTTCCAGGACACCCAGAGTTACAGAGAGAGACCCTGTCTTAGAGCTGAGGGTGGGGGATAGAAAAACAAAACAAAAACAACCTTATAATTCAATACTAATGGTTCATTCATTTTTTTAACTGAATCATTTGATGATTTTGCAGGGGTGAACACATAAGGGAAATGGTGAAGCAAATCAATGATATCCGAAATCATGTCAACTTCTGACACCACCTGAAGTTAATACAACTGAAGGCTTAAAAACACTTGCTATAAAACAAACAGGTAGCAGTATCTGATTTATAAAGAAGCATCTTTGAATAAACTTTGGTGTGGTTATTCTTATTCCTTTTGTTTTATATTATTTGAATAAATTTTTTATTCAAAATTTAACTTTGCTTAATAATTCATGTCTATGATCTATTTTTCAAAATTCTGGGACACAGGCTTCAGCTGCATACTGCCAGGTCTGTGTCTGAAGAACAAGAGCTGCATCTTAGGTAGTAGTACCAAAGCTGCCTCTGCAGGGAGCAAAGGAAAAGGCCACACACCCTACTCAGTAGCAGCTCTTTTAATTTGAATACTTTCTTAAGGACATGCCTTCAGTAGTACAGTTAACACAACAGATACCCCTGCAATTGGCTCAGAGCAGAGTTGAAGATCTACAGTTGCAGAGCCCTCTGCTGGCTCATTTCCTCACAGGCATCATTTACCTTTCAGAGTTCAGTTCAGGTAGGAGGTGCAAGTTCTAGCACCTTAAAGGAAAAGAAACAATGTGTTCTGCCATATACATTTTGTCCTCAGCTTTAAGTCATCTTTTCATATCTGTGAATTTGAGTTCTGAAAGGTGCCTGCCTAGAAACAACCAAGTGACTGCCAATTAAAAGGCACATACGATATGTTACAGTTAAAAGGTAAGCCAGGTTAGACATGCAAGAGAACAGGTCTACACAGCCTGAATGCAGCACTGAATGAAACCAGACTGATCTTTCCTTTCACAATGAATCCCACCTTCTAAATCAGATGTAATTTATGCAGAAAACCTAAGTTTAAAGAACTGTTTCCTACCTGGTGGTGTAGCAGCAGTTTATTTCATACCATAGACAGGTTGTTGAAAACTAGCGTTTCAGTTTCTGTTCCTCTAGGGTGTGTTTTTCAATTGAATGGATTCCAGCAGTTTGCATTTGCCACAAGTGCAGACTCTATAAATAGTCCCCTAATCACAAAATCATGATGTCTTTATTGCTCAATCCCCAACTTGTAGAGAAAAGGGTCTGTAAGATCCTTGGTCTCAGTGGAACAGTGCACTGGAGTGACAGTTGAGAATGATTATGAATTACCCATTCATTGTGGCCAACAGTAATCCAAAACAAATTAGCTTGGAGCCCAAGGACTAGTCTTAGAAAAATCTAACTTAATCACATTATAATTAAAGTTCCTTTAACTCAATGAGGACACTATATTTCTTTTAAACCTAGTACTGTATACAAGGGGACTTTAAGCCAATGTTTCCATGCACTGGCAAGCCTTTAGCACTATTTCCACAATTCATATTTACTTTTAAATTCATAATCATAAACAATAACCCATGGGATAGGGTAATAGCAAAGACTCTGAGGGCAAACTCATAATGACTCATTACTACAAAGTCCCTTTATGCTATGAATTGATAAGGTAAGCCTGAAAAGTCTAGTTAACTCATTCCCACAAGGTTTCTTAGGGTATCGGCTGTAAGCCAATACCACTCACTTGAAAACATTTTGACTTTCAAACTGCATAGCTAGCTGTCTACTGGCTATACTACTCAGGGTAGTCTGCAGCTGGTAAGTAGTACATGAGCACAGTCTGATTTCTACAACATTTCATAAATCTGTTTGGGATTAACAATCTGATCCACTGGCTACTTCTCCACATAGGAAAGGAATCTCAACTCTTGGACAAGAGTGAAGCAGATTCTGAACTAGTAAGTTTCCCAGCTTCACTATAAGCATAGTCACATATACTATAGATCTAAACTGTAAAACATAATTACAAAGATTTGTAAACCATCGCCATTCCATATGTGACACTTTAAAAATAGTATGCCTCTGAGGCAGCCTGAAAATAAGCAGATTTATACATATGTACTAGATGTCAGAGATAGCTCGTTTATTAATATTTTTTTTCCATTGATCCAATAACTAAAACACTTCGAAAGGATAGATGGTGACAGTTCTCCTTTGCCCTGGTACCTGTGGGCCCAGGAAGTTCATCCCAGTGTACAGAAAAAGTGCTTCCAAGGTTTCTTGTGCTTTTTTCCTTTAAATTCAACTTCCAATATATATATATGTATGGCCTCAGCCAAGTATTCAGATTCTCCTAATTTTGTTGAATTGCCTTTTTTATTTGCCGTGGTCCTGTAATTCTCAGGCAAATTTCAGTAGCATTTAAGGTCCTCCAATAGAAGATAAAATGGTAAAAAGAAAAAAGATGCACTGAGCAAGGGGAAATACAGTCAACAGCCAATGGCCTGCTCTCACACTTCATATTTTAATATAAAATACTCTTCAGCACACTACACCTCTCTGCTAGCTGGACACTGCTACTGATGAGCCCTAGACAACAGAAAAAGAAACTTCTCTCTCCCCGTTTGTATGAACAGAAAACATAGTTCCAAACACTATGGGGAAGCTGCTTTCGTGTCAGATTGTTCCAGGATCCACGTTGGAGAAAGCAGGCAAGGAAACAGCACTTTTCTGGCACCAAATCTGACCCCACACCTGTTGGAATCGAGTCCGGTGTCCATTAGTGTCCCTTTGAAACATCTGTTGACTATCCTTGCGCACCGCAGCTTTCTTCCTCCAGATTTGCATTTCTCCAGTCTTCCTTTTGCTGTGACTTCTTCCAATAAGAGTTAAATAATAATTAATGTTATTCTAAAGATGAGTTAAAAACCCAAAATGCAGGTTAGAATCCTGCTACCAGGGTGTCATGTCTCAGGGAGCTGGTTAATGTCTGTCAATTTGGTATCATTCAGAATTGCCCGAATTCTCTCCAAGGAGTCTGCTTGCCGGATCCTCTCTAACTGCACCTAGAGAAACAATGTCAAGATGAGTGTAGGTGATGCCCTACCTATGTTCCCTCTATGACCATTTTATTTAACATGCAACAGATTAATTCACCAGATTAAGCTCGTCAAAGAAAAGGGAAAAACAAAAACTAAACATACTTTGAAAATTCACCAGATTCAGTCTATGTAATAGACTGGTATCCCTCTGCCCTGTTAGTACCCACTCCAGTGTCCATCCCATTTATACTTGAGGCAAAATTGGCAAGGTAGAAGGGAAAGGAGAAGGGAGCCAAGTCTGTAACAGGCTACTGCTTGAGTAATTAGGCAGATAATAGAGGCAGAAGCAGTCGGAAATCTGCTACATTGGTGCCCTCTTCCACAGAGGGCCAAGGTAGTACTCCAAACACCTCACCTGAAGAGTCTGAGAAAGTTTTACAAAATCTCTCTGGACTTGTTCACTGACATCTAATTCTGTCTGTAACCTCTGAGCTTTGTTCTTCTCTTCAAACATGAGCTGTTCAACAGTAACCTAAAAAATACAAGTTTTGAGTGAAGATTAATGCCAAATAGCCAGAGTTCCTAAAATTCCTTAGGAACTTTAGTTACTGACTATAGAGAAGCTGTAAGCTTTTCTTCTTCTTTTTTTTTTTTTTTTTTTTTTTTTTGTACTAAGGATTGAACTCAGGGCCACAGCTTGTTGGTGGGCAAGCCTCTACATCACCAAGCTGTATCTCCAACTCTTCCTACTACTAGAGCAGAGACCTGAATAACACCTCCATATTCCATTAATCTTTTTTTATTAAATTTTTCATTTATTTTCATCCCAACTGCAGCTTACCCCTCCTCCAATTCTCTCCTCCTACCTCCCCTCTGTTCCAGATCCAGTCCACCCCTCCTCCACCTTTTCAGAACAGGGCAGGCCTCCCATGGGTGCCAACAAAGCATGGCATAGAAAACTGAAATAGGACTAAGCTCCTCTCCTTGTATTAAGGCTGGGCAAGGAAACCTAGCATTCAGAACAGGTTCCCAAAGCTCGTGGCCAAAGTGTTAGGGACAGGCCCCACTCCCACTGCTAGGAGTCCCACAAGTAGACCAAGTCACATGACCACTGCATGAATGCAGAGGGCCTAGGCCAGTCCTATGCAGGCTCTCTCGATATCGATCCATAGTCTGACCTCCCATGAACAGGCCAGTTGCTTCTGTGGGTTCCTTTGTGATGACCCTGACACCCCCAACTCATACAATCTTTCCCATTAATCTTTTTAAATTACATTTCTATCTTTCTACTGACGCTGATGGGTGGGGGATTGTTCATGCTACAGCATACAAGTGGAGGTCACAGGATAAGCTGTAGGAGTCAGCTCTCCCTTCACCACAGGGGCCCCAGACATTAAACTCCGGCTTGGTGCTAAGTACCTCTAGCTGCCTCACTGGTTCCCATCTTTATTTAACACCAGGCCTCTTGTAGCCCAAACTAGCCCCTGAACTTGCTCTATTGCAGCTGAAAATGAGCTTGAATTTCTGATCCACCTGCCTCCATCTTTCTTGTGGTATTACAGATTGTGCCAACACACCCAATTTTCTCAGGGCTGGAGATCAAACCCCAGGGATGACTGCATGCCAACTCAGCTTTATCCCCACTCCCATTATCTCTTTCTTTTACATGTATGACGTGTGGAGTAGGGTGGAGAGGGAAGAACTCACAGGTGAGGACCAGGAGGACATTAAGAGAGCTGGATCTCTCCTTCCACTATGTGGCCCCAAGGATCAAATGCTGATTATCCTGCTGGGCAGCAAGCACATTTACCTGCTGATCCACTTCCCCCCACCCATTCTCTCTTCCCATCAGGCAACAATGCCAGTTGGGTAGGTCACTTGCTCTAGGTATGAAACCAGGATAAGAAAGGTACTCAAAGTGCTGTGTCCCTGCTCCCAAGATGAACAGCTGTCACAGCAACATGGACAGACACTTAGAATTTCCTCTGACAATTACTAGATCAAACATCTAGTTAATTTGGGCCATTCAGCCCCAGCTATCTCCAGCCTTCCTTACTGAAAATCATGGGAGCCTTTTTCTAAAAATCAACCACCAACACAGCTCTTTAAGACATCACGTCCAGGCAACGTTCCCCATAATCAGCCACATGCATTTTAATCTATACAGAATCAGGATAACCTGGAAATCTGCTTCAAGGCAATCTTAGTATTTGATACGGGGATGGGATGGAGTAATGTTTTTCAAAGCAGCCTCTCCTTCATCTCTGGAGAGTGAGCCTAGAGCCTCATGCATGCTAAACTACATCTATACCCTAGCCCCCACCACACCTTTAAACATTTTTTTTTTTCCTTAGAAATGGTTCGACTAAGTTGCCAAATCTGGTCTTAATCTACCTGATAGCCCTTTTTTAGGCCTTTGAACTAAAAATCCTCCTGACTTGGCCTTCAGTAACAGGAACTGCAGACAGGCCTACACCCAGCTCAGAGAAATACTTCTAACAGAGCACTGTCCAAGTTAGGTTCAATATGTGGATATTGATTGTGTGCATATGTGTATATGCACAATGTGTGTGTCAGAAAGTTATATCAAATCTGGAATTGGAGTTACAGATTGTTGTGAGCCACCATATGCATGCTGGGAACTGAATACTAGTCCAGTGTAAAAGCAGTCAGTGCTCTGAACTACTGAGCCATCTCTCCAGCTCCAGGTTCAATGTTTCTTATCAACTACCTGAAGCTATAACACAAGCTCCCAGGACTGGCAGAGGGAACTCTAGGGACATTAAAATCATCTTCTTTTTGCAAGTTGTTGGAAGAACAGTTGTGGGTTTTTTGTTTGTTTGTTTGTTTGTTTGTTTTTTTTTAATTTTTAAAAATGTATGTGTATGGGTATTTTGTGTATACTATGCCTGTGTACCATATGCCTCCAATGCCCATGGAGGCCGGAAGGCGGCATTGGATCCCCCTGTGACTAGATTTTTTAAAAAAAAATGGCTGTAATACAACATGTAGGTCCTTCAAGAGTGCTAGTGCACTTAACCACTAAGCCATCTTTCTAGCCCCCTTGTTTTTTGTAGTTTTTGTCTGCTTGAGAAAGGGTCTCACTATGTAGACCAGGAGGGCCTTGAATTCACTCAAAGAAATCTGCCTTTGCTTCGCTAGTGCTGGAATTAAAGGTGTGCATGCTTTAGTCTTGTTTTTTTGTTTGTTTATTTTGTTTTTTTAATTAAATGATCAATAAACATAATTACCTTAGCAGCAGTTTCTTTCTTTAACTGTTCCTCTAAATTAACCTTTATTTCTTGGAGACTCTCAAGTTGTTGTGACTTCTCTCTTAACGTAGACTCCAACTGTGCAAAGGGAATCAGAAGGGAAAACTGAAACTCATAAAAACTTTGAAGGCCACACAAGCACTATCTAGAGGTATCTGTAACCCAGAACACTGTGCCCAGACTCAGGCTTGCTCAGACTTGGCTGCACCTGGAATGTTCTTCTCAAGCTTCAGAGCATAGGTTCTTCTTGTTCTTCCAAACCTGGTCTTTACTAATTTGTATTCTAATTCTAAGGCCTGAAACTGAGAAGCCAGGAGAAACAGACATGGAAATAACTACTACATATCAACACAAAGGGAGCAGCATTTAATTCAGGGACTATTGGACAGTATTTTCTAGAAGAGACGATGAATGACTTTTACTTTTAATATTGGGGATTGAACCCAGGGTCACAGGCACCACCCCCCAACTCCTTTTGAAACAGGATTTTTTTTGTTATTGTTCATGCTGGTTTTGAACTGGTTTTGAGCTGTGTAACAGGCAGGCCTGAACCTGTGGTTCTGTTTCCTCTCTTTGCACTGCAGTCATGGATTAACATTTTTGCAGGGGAAGGAAAGGGTGACAAGGTAAAGAAAATAAAGAGATGTTCCAAAAGCAAAATGGCTGCCCTGCCCAATGGTAGTGAGGTTTGGCTACCTGCAGCAGTATGGGGCTGTGAATCGTGGGAGTCTTGAGAGTTCTGAGGTGAGAGACCTCTGCACTAAGGACTATGGACTTGTCCTCAACTACTAAAGACTGAGACAGCCTGGCTTCATTACAGAGATAAATTGAAAAAGGCTCCAGTCTGGAGGCCTCTGAGGAAATAAGTCAGGCTGTGACAATAGGCTGATGAGAGGTGACATCTCAGAGCTAGGCGTGTAGCTCAGTGGGACAGTACTTACCTAGCATACACATAAATTCAATCCCCAAAACCACCAAAACTAGGGACCCAAAATGACAGTGGTGGGAAGCATGGGGCACATCCGAGTGTGGCATTTCCTTTCCCAGTGCAAGGAAAGCACTCTTCTACCCAGCTACACCCTCCAGGCCTGAGTGTTGTCATCTCTGTAGCATGATAACATGATCTAGAGAGTCCTCTGAAGCAGAGGGGAAACAAAGGCTGATTATGATAGAGAAGAGCCCAGGAGGTCAGGTGGAGGGCAGCACTCTTTTAAGAAACTTGGAATAATGATGACTTAGTAGAGAAGTATAATTCAAGGAGAAACTTGGTTTTTTCTTTCTTTCTTTCTTTCTTTCTTTCTTTCTTTCTTTCTTTCTTTCTTTCTTTCTTTCGAAAGGTTGTCTTCCTATGTATCAAACTTGAATCATTAGCTTTGAGTGCTGGGATTACAAATGTGTGCCCCATGTCCATCTCTCTTCCCCTTCTTAATGGGAAACAACTGGGCAATTCTGTACAATGGGAAGAAAGATCAATCAAGAAGTAGATGTTCAAAGCTAGAGAACACTGAGAAGGGACCAGTGAAGGCATCCATCGGTGTTACATTGTGGTGAGAAATACGCCATCATTTTATCTTAAAAAGAAGGCTGATGATGAAGTAGGAGGGCATGTAACTGGGAACCTGGGCTACAAGTGACCCTGTCTAATGACGAAGCAGAGAACATACTGAGATGAAAGTGACTGAAAGCTATTGTGAAGAATGGAACCCACAGCAGCAAAGGCAAGAGATGCCACCAATTTTGGGAGTATTGGCTTCTTGAAATAGCAGGCCTAATCCAGAATTGGGCAACAACTGAATGAGGGCAGCAAAAGAAGAGTTAAGGGGGTGCTGGTGAGAACATGCTGCCCTTCTAGAAGACCCAGATTCAATTCCCAGCACCCACTGGGCAGCTCACAACTGTCTATAACTCCAGTTCCAGGGCATACAACACCTTCACAGAGACATACATGCAAGCAATATACCAATGTACATTTTTTAAAAAAAAGAAGAAAAAGAAAAAAGAAAAAACACCTTTCCTTAAAAAAAGGAGTTAGAGGACAAGAGTGAGTGTTGGAAGCCAACTAAAGAGCCCTATAAGCCATGAATGGCGCAGCTTAGGAGGAAAGAGAGAAAAGACAGGAAGCTGCTGCTTCAAGTATAGGGAACTGGAAGAGGCACTCAAGTAAAACGGGAAGAGACTGGAATTAAATAATGAGAAACAAGGTACAGCCAGTGTTACAAGTGGAAATGCATGGGAAGCAAAGGTCTTTTGAGTCAAGTACCTGAAGCTAGGGAGTAGCAGGGGCCAGGCACTAAATACCCTGTCCTGTGGGTACACCTGTGTCCATCCTTGCAGTGCAGCACAGTCATGTAGTGGCCATGCCAGGCTGACGCTCCTCTACTTCCATACTCTACCCATCACCACAGGGCCCAGCACACAGCAAGTTCTCAATACATGTTCTCTATCCCTACCCAACTGTGTTCCCACTAGGCAGTTTCTTAAAAGCAGGGTTATGCCACGCTATCTTCATTTCTTTTTTCTAGCACAGGATTTAATAAGTAACCATTGCATGTTTGTAGAATTAATTTTAAACTCGTGACTCACCTGTCCCTTTTCAACTTTTATTCTTTCTAATTCAGCTTTTAGACTAGAAATGGAAGCTAGGACAAAAGGGAGAAATATTAGAAATCATTTATTATTTTTTCATTCCCCCCCCCCCTTAAAATGTCCCCAGAGGAGTCAGAGATACATTCTAGAGTAATGTGCCCTCTCTCAAACTATCCCATTAAAACCAAGCTCAGCCGGGTGTTGGTGGTGCACGCCTTTAGTCCCAGTACTCAGGAGGTAGAGCAGGTGGATCTCTTTAAGCTGGAAGCCAGCTTGGTCTACAGAGCTCCAGGACAGGCTCCAAAGCAATACAGAGAAACCCTGTCTAAAAACAAAACAAAACCAAAAAAAAAAAAAACAAAAAAAAAAAAAAAAAAAAAAAAAAAAAAAAGAAGCTCAGGGAAAGGCCAACTATACATGCACAGAGTGGTGACCTAAATTCTGCTGTTAGCAATAAAGTTGACTCTGCTACCCGGTGGCCTTTGGCTCCATTGCCATTAGAGCTCATAAAAGTACAAAGTATTTGAGGAGGGGCTTCATGGTTACTGTACATCTGAACACCTAGGACAGGTGTTCTTTCCTATACTTCTGATTTCCACAATCATGGATGTGTTGTTTACTTGTTTTGTTTGTTAGCTTGCTTTTTGAGACAGTCTTCTGCAGTCCTGGCTAGTCTTGAATTTCTGGTCTTCCTGTATCCAGGCATGCACTATACCAACAATGCTACACCCCCAGTGCCCAAACTACATCTTTTTCTCACCTATTTCCTCTTTGCAGTTTTCTATTTCCAGCTGTAGAGTCTCTTCAAGGTTTTCTTTTAAACACTGTTCTGCTTGAATCTGCTCTTTTAGGAAAAGTATTTCAGCCTTCAGCTTCTCTTCCATGTGGTCTGCTGCTGTCCTCACATGAACGATGTTCTCCCGATATTTTAACACCAGTTCCCGGAGCATCTACAATCAGTACACAAGAAGTTACTAGATTTGTGAAGGTGACAGAAGCTGAAGATGTGTGTTTCACATGATTTAAATATTTAGACCATGAATTTCAATTACCACAAAGTGTGGTAGAATACTATTTTAAGGTATGGGGTAGAATATTATTTTAAGGTGTGACTCTAGTTTATGCTGTATTTTTTTTTAAACTTCTGTGAAGCTGTAATTCTTTGCCTATCTGAAACACCTGATGGTCCTAATAAAGAGGTGAATGGACAATAGCAAGGCAGAAGAAAGGATAGGTGGGACTGGAAGGCAGAGACTGTAAACAGAAGGAGAAATGAAGAAGAAAGAGCCATGAGAAAACAAGGAGAGGAGGGCGCCAGCAGCCAGTCACCCAGCTACATAGCAAGACACGGAATAAGAAGGAAAAGAAAGGTACACAGGAATAGAAAAGGAAAAGCCCAGAGGCAAAAGGTATATGGGTTAATTTAAGAAAAGCTGGCAAGCAACAAGCCAAAGCTAAGGTCAGACATTCATAAGTAATAATAAGACACTGTGTGTGATTTATTTGGGAGCTGGGTGATGGGCTCCTCAAAAAAGCCAAAAGAGTAAAACACATTCCACACAACAAAAACACAATGCTCTTTCTGAAAGCACACTCCTTTGCATATTAACATCCAGCACGGCTAAAAAGTTGTGTTGTAAACTACATTTTCCCTCAAAGTTGTCTTATCAGCAGAAAAAAATTAGTTATACAAGTTTACACATGAAATTCACTACAAATACCTTCACAAAGATGAAATGAGAAGAACTCAGAACAAATGTAAACTCAGGATAAAATACATTTAACTTACCTATTCACACATTCAAATGCTCATTGTAAATCTCCTTAGGCAAAATACTGTGTCAGGTAAGTAATGACCCACTGACCCCCCCCCCCCCACAAAGAAAGGCTTTCTAGGGCAACAAGCTTATATGCCCTCCTACCATTTTCCTTTTGTTGAGAGAAGCTGGCCTCAACCCACAGAGCTCTACCTGCCTTTGCCTCCCAAGTGCTGGATTACAGGAATATGACACCATATCTGGCTTTCCTTCCCCAAATTTTAGGTCTTCTGGAAATTAAATAATATCCAAATTGGCATCCCCAAATAGCTTTCTGATTAATTACCTTTACCTAGTTTTGGGGGATGGGGCTTACCTATGTTGCCCAGGCTGGCCTGGAACTCCCTACACAGCACATCTGACTATATATTCAGGAAGTCCTGCTCAGCCTCTAGAGTGCTGGCATTGCAGGCAAGCACTATCATGCTCATTTTAGAAAGCTTTAAAAATCTAGGAATAAAAATTCTCTAGAGAACAGAACACAACTTTTTCCAGCCTGAGGTGAAGGTGGTAGTGAAGATATTTAAAGCTCACACAAAGGCATGTGTTTCCCAAGCCTTCTGCACCAGAGATTACCAGTTAAGAAAAGAACAAGAGCTCTCCTGAGAGTGCAGGCCTGGGCTAGACCACAGCTGTGGGCATTGGTCACAATAAACAACTGTCTTTAATAGTAAAACAACAAACCACTAATAGTAATGTTAGTATGTACACAGAAAAAAAGTTAGGTATAACTTAAATCTGGTAGGATTTAGGGTAAGGAAGAACTCGAGGAAACGTATAAAAAGATAAATTTATGTTACATTTGATTTTTTTTTTTTTAATCTTAGACAGTCTCAGGTGTAGTGCAGGCTGGCCTGAGACTTACTATATAGCACTGTCTCCTCAAACACACAGCAATCCTCCTGCCCCCGCTTCTCAAATGCTGTGTATCATAGGCCAGCCTGGTCCACATCGTGAGTTCCAGAACAGCCAATGCAACACAGTGAGACCCTATCTTGAAAAACAACACAAAACAAAAATTAAAAAAAAAAGGCAGGCAGAGACAAGTCTGCAGTTCGTTTCTGGCCAACCAAAGCTATTAGTGAGGCCAACCTTTTTGTTTTTTTGTCGTTTTGGTTTGGTTTTGGTTTTTCAAGACAGGGTTTCTCTGTATTGCTTTGGAGGTTGTCCTGGGACTCGCTCTGAAGACCAGACTGGCCTTGAACTCACAGAGATCCACCTACCTCTGCCTCCCCGAGTGCTGGGTTTAAAGACGTGAGCCACCAACACCCTCTGTGGGGCCAAACTTTAAAGACTAAGTTAGAAGATTTTTTTTTTTAAAAGAACTTACAACCATTTCAAAAAGTACCCTTTTTGTTGTTGTTGTTGTTGTTCTTTTGATGATGTGGCAAATACATTACCTCCACAGTATCTGGGAGAATGAAGTCTTCTGCTAGCTGTAATGACACGTGCAAGCTATGCTTTCCCTGGAGGCTGTCATTGTCTTTCTGTAACCTCACCAGCTCTTCTGAAACCTGTTCACGAGACTGCATCAGCACAGCCTAAAATAGAAACAGATGCTAATCACAGCTAGGAAGGTAAACCCAGTTTAGTGACATACACATCAGAGAAAAAGAAAGCCAAAATAAAACTTCCAAGGCCAATGTAAAACTTCTGAAACATACACACAGTTCATAACTTACATTTTGTACACTGATTTATTGTGGTGTGGATAAGTGTGTGCCGCAACATGTATGTGGAGACCAGAGGACAAATTTGTGGAGTCCATTCTTTGTTTCCATGTTTACAGGGGTTCCAGGTATCATATTAAGGCCAAGCAAGCATCTTCCCCTGCAGAGTCATCTCACACCCCACCAGCCCCATCCCATTTTTTTATTTGCAGTCTTTCTATATATTCAGCAAGTGTCAGGCAATGAGAGAAGCATGGAAGCTCATTCTCTACTGTTCCTACCAGCAATTGAAAAATATTCAGTTTCTTTGGAGAACACAGTGGGACCAGATTCTATGGCTCAGTAGAAATGGCTGACACAAGACACACACACACACACACACACACACACACACACACACACACACACACACGTCAAACAGAACAAATATTCTACAGAAGAAAGGAAAAGGCAGTATCTCCATCTTCCCTTATACCCACTACACATACAATATTCAAGTCCAGGAGCAAGTGAACAGCTGGGGAGCCCCAGGCTGCAAGTCTTCAAAAGGATCTATGGCTTGATTTGGTGGTGTATGCCCAAGATCCCAGCACGCAGAACACCTGAGCATAGGATCCAAAGATCAAGCAAGCCTTAGGTGGATAGAAAATTCAAGGCCAGCCAGAGCAACAAAAGAACCTGTCTCAAGCTTCTACACCACTCCCTCATTACACCTAATGAAGAGGATCAATGCCCTATCTGGCCTGGAGCTCACTATGTAATCCAGGGTGGCCTTGAACTCAAGAGATCTACCTGCCTCTGTTTTCCCAGTGATGGGATTGACAGCATATGCCACCATGCCCAGTTTTCTGAGCTATAATTAAGTGCTATGGTGAAGAGAAAAGTTTAGTTAAAGCAAAAACTACCCTCAGTGTGAAATGGTGCCATAACAAAATTGGCTTAGTGAACAGTACAAGGTTGAAGGGACACACCCGTAGGAGGAAGAGGTCTGCGAGAGAGAGTTAAAGACATCTCCGAAGGTGGGTGATGAACAAGCTGAATCCCAAAAGCAGGCAGGCAGGCCATGTACAAACTTTGGTTAAACATTATTGGCTTTATTCTCTTGAGGCTAGTTGGCTGTGCCTTATGATCACTCTCAATCTGTACTTAGCCCAGCAAGATCTTCAAAGACACACATGACCCTCCCTTTGACTACCAGACTCATGAAACACTGTACCCCAAGGAAATGGAATCTCTCTAGAAGCTTCATACTTGGAGAAAAAAACAAATCCACCCTGGTACTAGCCAGAGAGAGCTCACCCAGAAACAGATTTCATCCAGTTCTGGTATGTCAAACCACATTATGGTAAGCAAAGGCAATGATAGGCGGGCTCACAACTTGACAGAAATGGCTTAGCTAAGCAGATGTAGCTACCTAATATCTAACAAGTTAAACTTCAAACCAAAATCAATCAAAAGAGATGAAAGACGGTCATTTCGTATTCATCATCATCACAGGAGAAATCCATCAGCACAAAGTCTCAATTCTGAACTTCTATGTCCCCAAATACAAAGGCACCCACATTCGTAAAAGAAACTGTACTAAAACTCAAAGCTCACATAAAACCTCACACACTCATAGTGGGAGACTTCAACACCCCACTCTCACTGCTAGACAGGACCACCAGACAGAAACTTAACACAGAAACAAAAGAAGTTATGTCTCAATTGGGTTTAACAGGCATCTATAGAACATTCCAAGCAAACACAAAAGAATATACCTTCTTCTCTGCTCCACATGGAACCTCTAAAATCGACCACATACCTCAACAGATACAAAAAAAATTGGAATAGTCGCCTGTATCTTATCAGACCACCATGCTTTAAAGTTGGAATTCAACAACAACACAAATCACAGAAACCCTACAAACTCATGGAAACCGAACAATACGCAATTGCACCATACCTGGGTCAAAGAAGAAACAAAGAAAGAAATTAAGGATAATAATCAACTTTATATGGAAATACGAAAGACCCAGGATAGCCAAAACAACCCTGTACAACAAAGGGACTTCAGGAGGCATCACCATCCCCAACTTCAAGCTCTACTATAGAGCTATAGTCCTGAAAACAGCCTGGTTATTGGCATAAAAATAGACAAGTAGACCAATGGAATAGAATCAAAAATCCTGATATTAACCTACATACCTACGAACACCTGATTTTTGACAAAATAGCTAAAAGTATACAATGTGAGGAGGAAAACATCTTCAATAAATGGTGCTGGCACAACTGGATGATGGTGTGTAGAAGACTACAGATAGATCCATGTCTATCGCCACACACAAAACTCAAGTCCAAATAGATCAAAGACCTCAACATAAATCCAGCCACACTGAATCTCTTAGAAGAGAAAGTAGGAGGTACTCTTGAACAAACTGGTACAGGAGACCGCTTCCTGAACATAACTCCAGTAGCACAGACACTGAGATGGACAATTAATAAATGCAACCTCCTGAAACTGAGAGGCTTCTGTAAGGCAAAGGACACAGTTGACAAGACCAAATGGCAGCCCACAGAGTGGGAAAAGATCTTCACCAATCCTACATCTGACAGAGGACTGATCTCCAAAATATACAAAGAACTCAAGAAACTAGTCAACAAAACACCAAATAACCCTATTTAAAAAAAAAAAAAAAAAAAAAAAAGGAGAGGTACAGAACTGAAGAGAGAATTCTCAATAGAGAAAATCAAAAAGATTAAAAGACACTTAAGAAAGTATTCAACATTCTTAGCTATCAGGGAAATGCAAATCAAAACAACTCTGAGATACAATCTTACTCTTGC
This sequence comes from Phodopus roborovskii, assembly GCF_943737965.1. Taxonomy (NCBI): domain Eukaryota; kingdom Metazoa; phylum Chordata; class Mammalia; order Rodentia; family Cricetidae; genus Phodopus; species Phodopus roborovskii. The sequence continues at coordinate 10,639,653 of NW_026126407.1, forward strand.
CAGAATGACTAAACACCAATGACAACTTATGCTGGAGAGGATGTGGTGAAAGGGGAACACTCCTCCACTGCTGGTGGGAGTGCAAACTTGTACAGCCATTTTGGAAATCAGTATGGAAGTTCCTCAGGAAAATGGGAATTAGTTTACCACAGGACCCTGCAATCCCACTCTTAGGCATATATCCAAATGATCCACATCCATGCAACAAAGACATATGCTCAACTATGTTCATAGCAGTATTATTTGTAATACCAAGAACCTGGAAGCAACCTAGATGCCCCTCAACTGAAGAAAGGATAAAGATGTGGCACATCTACACAATGGCACACTACTCTGTGAAAAAAACCAATGTTATCTTGAAATTCGCAGGCAAGTGGATGGAACTTGAAGAAACCATCCTGAATGGGGTAACCCAGTCACAAAAAGAGGAGCATGGTATGTACTCACTCATATATAGATTTTAGACATAGAGCAAAGGATCACCAGCCTATAATTCACACCGCCAGAGAAAACTAGGATACAAGGAGGATTCTAAGAGATTCATACAAGGTCTCTCACAGAAGTAGAAATGAACAAGATCTCCTGAGCATATTGGGAGTGTGGGGGAGGGAGGTAGTAAGTGGAGAGGGAGCTAGGAGAAAGAGAAGGGGAGGAGAGAAAAGCACATGGGACTGGGAAAATTCAGTCAGGGGAGGAATAGATGAGAGAGAAAAAAAGAGAGAGATACCATAAAGAGGGAGCCATTATAGGTTTGAAGAGAAAACTGACTCTAGAGAAATGTCCAGAGACCTACAAGACTGACTCCAACTAACAATTTGAGCAACAGTGGAAAAGCTACCATAAATGCCCTTCCCTGATAATGAGATTGATGACTAACTTATCCACCATCATAGAGCCCTCATCTAGTAGCTGGAAGCAGACACCCACAGCTATACACTGAGCCAAACTGGAATCCAGATGCAGAGAGGGAAGACAAGACCAGGCTACAGAATCTCACAGAGACAGTTGACCTGAACAAGGAGGAGCTAATGGGCCTCTAGATGATAGCTGGGAAGCCAGCACTGGACTGACTCAGACCCCCTGAACATGGGTCTCAGTTAGAAGGCCTGGGCAGTCTAAGGGACCTCTGACAGTGGAACCAAGATGTATCCCTGGTGCACAAAAGGAGCTTTGGGAGCATGTTCCCCATGGAGGGATACTCTCCTTAACCTAGAGACTGGAGGGAGGGCCTAGTTCCTACTCCAAATGACTTGACATATTTAGATGACTCCTCCAGGAAGGAATCACCCTACCTGTGGAGTGGGTTGGGAGGGGTGATGGGATGGGAGGGTGGTCAGGGGATATGGGAGGATGGGAGAGAGGGAGGAAGGGAGAGGGAACTGGGATCAATATGTAAAATAAGAAAAATAAATAAATACCATCCCACCTGTAGCCTTCTAATGGTCCCTCTGAAAGTACTAGGTAAATAAAAGCTTTACAGTCATCCTCAAAAGAACAACTCTGCCACAACTGATCCAGGCCATTAGATACACAGTCCAACAAGACAAACAGTCAGACTAGAGAGAAAGGAGACCCAAGCCTCAAAAGTACTCCACAAAGGCTCCTGGTGGCCACTCCTCATGAAGCTCTGCTTCCATCCCTCACCTCTAATAGCCTTCTGAAAGGTCTCCAGAGCTACAACAAACATAAAGCCTGGGAAATTAATAAGGTTATTCTAAATAAATAAGCTGCCCATAAAAACCACGTAAGTATTCAAAAGCTGTGTGAACTGGAGATGACAATTTTCTCTATTCTATTAGCTTTTATTTTAAACTGAAAATTAAATACTATTCTATTATAGCTTGCTCTGTTTAGGTTTCCCAAGGCAGAAAAGGTAAAGATGAAATGGGGCAGAATGAGGAGCTCTGATTAGAAGGAAGGATGTCTGTACAGTATTTTACCATCATAAATGGAGTATCTAACAGTAGCTACTTTGAGCAGGGTAAAAGTCATATTAAAGATAATCTTGAGAGAGAAAAAACAGGAATAAAGGTTGCATATGACATGTATTTCAAATGCCGACTCACCATCTGTTCCTGAACATCCCTCTTTGCTTGAGAAAAGCTTTGCTGTAATTCTTCAAGTAAGACCTCAGAGGCTTGAGCTCTTAGAACAAGTGCAGATATCTGAAAAGAAGATGCACACATGAAAACACACAGTTACAAACTGGTTATCTGAAGCTAACCCTGCATCCCATTATTCCACAGCAAATCCATGAACCAAGCATCTTTCATTAAACCAATGTGTGGACTTGCTATAAGGCAAGACTTTTGTGTACCCTAGAGCATGAACAAAGCTTAAGTCACATGCTGACTCACATCAACAAACAGTAGTAACTGCTTCTAAGAAAGATGAGAACACACATGATCTAGTTAGGATTATATTTTTAAGAGGCTTAAAAAAAAAAAAAAAAAAAAAAAAACTAGAAGCCTGGGGCTGGAGCAAAGGCACAGCAGATAAAGGCACTTGCTACTAAACCTGATGACCTGAGTTTGCTCCTCATAACCCATACAGTGGAAGAAAGAAATGACTACTGCAAGTTGTCCTCTGATTTCTGCACAAATGCCATGGCCACACATATTCATATACATACACACACACACACACACACACACACACACACACACACACATATATACACACATATACATATACATGCATGCATGGTGTGTGTGTGTGTGTGTGTACACAAATAAATGTACTTCTTTAAAATGAAAGAAGGAGAGAAAAAGAGAAGAGACAACACACCTTTAAAGGATAAATGAATCCTTTCTGAGTTGGTTGCAATCTTCTAAGGTAGGTATTGAAGAATGATTAATTATCACTTAACTCCCAACTGTTTTGAATTAGTTTTAATATCCCTGGGGAAGGAATTACTGAAAACACACAAAAACTAATAGAAATAATTTTGTGTAGACATTATAAAAATGATTGTTAGAATTCTGTTTCTAGCTGGACAGTGGCGGCCTATGCCTTTAATCCCAGCCTTTGGAAGGCAGAGACAGATAGATCTCTATGAGTTTGAGGCCAGTCTGATCTACAGAGCAAGTTTCAGGACAGCCAGAGATACACAGAGAAACTCTGTCTCACAACACAAAAACAAAACACAACCAAAAAACCCAACAAATTTTGTTTCTAATAATAACAGATATGAACAAAACTATTGACAATTAGGCTGCATAAAAATATAAAATGAATCTTTCCTAAAGATTTTTGTTAGTTGTATTTTTATTTATGTGTATATATGTGTGTCTGAGTTTGGGTTTGTGTCTGTGCAGTATCTGCAAAGGCCAGAAGAGGGCATTGGATTTCTTGGAGCTGGAGTTAGAGACAACTGTTGGTGGATGTTGGGAACTGAATTTAGCTCCTCTACAAGAGCAGTATGTGTTCTTAATTTCTAGACACAACTCTCCAACCCCAAAATTGTATTTCTTTGAAAGCACTGGACAAGTACAGAGTATGGGACACAGTGTTTGAAACAGCTTTCCAAAAGCACAATTCTAAAAGAAACAGCTATAGCTGGGCAGTGGTGGCACACGCCTTTAATCCCAGTACTTGGGAGGCAGGAGGCAGACTGATCTCTTTGAGTTCTAGGCCAGCATGATCTACAGAGTGAGTTCCAGGACAGGCTCCAAAACAATGCAGAGAAACCATCTCAAAAAAAAAACAAAAGAAAGAGGGGGGGGGGAAGAAAGGGAGAGAGGGAAGAAAGGAGGGACGGAGGGAGGGAAGAAGAAAGGAAAAGGAAAGGAGACACAGCTATGACACAGACAGAAGAGCTGGGTACCTGAGAGCCAGATAAGGTGGCAAAAGTAAAAAATCCAGGATGCACCAACAAAGCATCCGGTAGCATTCTTGAGGAAATGAAGACTTTAAATAATCTAACCTTCAAATTTTTATACAATCTCGGTTCCTGCTACTGCATAAATGATGCAGGACTGTGAGTATCACTAGTTACCTACCTCTCATAAGGAAATGCCCTTTGAATTTCTGATCTTGTCTCAAACACCCAAGTGCTGAGATTACACCTGTGGTACTAAGGAATGAATGAGCCAAGGATCTCCTGAATGCTAACCAAGCATCTATCCACTTAGCTACAGCTAGTCCATTCATTATTCATTTTAATAGAACATACAGCATTTAACATGAATACACAAGGGACTGGCTTAAAAAAAAAATAGATGTAGATCTTCAAGGTCCAGATACAAGAGCTATTAGCTACTGAATCAACAAGGGCTTAAATGACAGCCTAGTCTACAAAGTGAGTTCCAGGACAGACAGGGCTATTACACAGAAAAATCTTGTCTGGAAAAACAAAATAGGGAAAGAGGGAGGGAGAGGGGGGAAAGAGAGAGGAAGAGAGACTAGACATATAGAAGCACAGAAACCTAATTACACATAATCATTTGAACAACTAATGGTCAGCAGAAATAGCTAGAAGAGCTGAAGGGTTAACCTATAAAGCAACCTCCCGATCTCTCTCACTATTTCTACCTATGCTCAAGAGAAGTCAGTCTATGTATCCACTAATAGATAGACATATACAAGAATCTTTATAGAAAATTCACCATTTGCAAAATCTAGAAACACCTAAGCATCTCTAGACTGTTGTTTGGATAAACAGTGGTATAGCTAGATACAATTTTTTCCAGGCATGGTAACACATGCCCTTAATCCCATCATTTTAGAGGTAGAACCAGGTGTATCTCTATGAATTCAACCCCAGCCTGTTCTACATAATGAGTTCCAGGACAGCCAAGACTATGTAAAGAGACACTGTCTCAATAATAATGAAGTAATAAAAATAATAATAACGATAAGTAGTAGTTGTAGGGGTGGTAGTGGGAACCAGGGACTGAATTCAGGCTTAGTGGTAAACACCTTTACATACTGAGTCATCTTGTCAGTCCTTGTTTTGTTTTTTTTGAAACAAGGTCTCAAACAGTCAGACTAGCCTCCTAGTCCATAACTAAGGATGGCCTTGAACTTCTACCCTTCTTGTTCTACCTCCCAAGTGAAGAGAGAAGAGGTATGTACCATCACACACACACACACACACCCCAGTTTATACAGTGCTAGGGATCAAAGTCAATGCTTAATAAATACTAGACAAGTGTTTTACCAACTGAGCTACGTTCCCAGCCAGCAATTTCTAACTTTGTGTTCATGAGGTTCTTATGCACCAAGGAAAACAAAGGAAACACAAAAAAAGAGAATCAGAGCCAGAGTCCTTAGAAATGCATTAAATAGATTAACTGATTATTTCAAAAGAAAAATCATGAATAATAGATAACAAGATGCTGGAAAGATAGTTCAGCAGTTAAGAAACGTGTTGTTCTTGCAGAGGAGCTGGGTTTAGTACCCAGCACACACACAGTGGCTCAAACTACCCATATAACTTCAATTCCAGGGGATCTGACCCCTTCTCCTGACCTTCCAGGGGACCAAATGTGTGTGTGATACACATACAAACATGCAGTCAAAACACTCATACACATTTAAAATATAAGTAAATTCTTTTTTAAAATATCACAGAAAGACCAGTAAAAACTTTTTATCTCAAGAGAAAATAAAACTGCCAGATCTTCAAAACAAAAGAATTAAAGTAACTATAGTTTTTGAATTTTTAAATGTAATTTTAACAAGCTAGTCATCGCTCATGCATCACTCACCTGGTGGCTTGAGTCCTCAGTACTCTGCTTCATAAAGTCCTCCAGCTCCTGTTTCTCTTTCATTGTCTTCTCCAGCTGGTCATTAGCTTGCCTTAGCATGACCTGCAGTTTTTTCACCTATATAATTTAAAAAGTCAAAGAAAGAAGCAGTTGGGTTTTTGCTGTTGTTGTTTACAGTGGCCCAAGGAGTTAACTCCAGGGCCTCATGCATGCTAGGCAAGGGTTCTACCACTGTGTTACACACCCACAGCCCACAAATTTTTTGTAAATTAAAAGTAACTCAAAAAAAATTTTTGAGAAGTCCCATAAACTTGTCAATTCAGAAAGAAATGAATGGCCTCAAGAGCTACAGTGTGCTTTACAGTTAACAGCTTTCCACATACATACCCTCATTTGAAAACCTCTTCCCTGCTACCCTCCAGGATATAGAATTGGCTTCCCTGTCTACCCTATCCCCTGCCTCTTAATCTCCTGTGATTATCACCTCACCTCACTGGTCTCACCTGGCCTCCCTTTGTAGCTCCTTCTCCCACTAGTTTATAAACTCCCATACCAGCCACATGTCCTGAAACATACTCTCTCTCATGGCTCTGTACATTTCCCCTCCTTGAATATACTTTCTCCTTACCTAGTTCTCCTAATTTGAAAACTGGCTCTAAAGCAAACACACAAATGCTGCCTTTCTTGAGCCTACAGCTAAGCTGCATACCCTCCTCTAATCTAGATGTTCATCTCTAGGAATGAGCTGGATTGAATTTATGTTTGGTTTGTAATTGGTTATGGATCAAAACCATCTTTTAGCTATAGGATCCAGCAAAACACCAGGCATACAAGAAGCATCAACAGAAGTCTACAGAAATAACTAAGGAATCCAAGAAAGCACTTTTCCATGTAAGACTATCAAAGGCCAATGTATTATCTTAATTTTTTAAGTAGCTTGAAAATTTCATCTGTAAACTATGAATAAAAATACTACAGATGAGGAATTGAATAGTAGTGACATTTGAAAATACAAGACCATCATTCTAACCTCCTTTCAAGTTCTGATGGTAAAGGCAATAAATAATCTTCATAACAACCAAAGAAAAATACTAACTTTTCCTGACATGCTTTCACAAGGCTTACTCTTGTTAAATTCTACATTGTTACCTGAGTATTACCAATGTCGTAATATTCTACTCTGTATTTGGAAAAGAACTTTACTCAAGTTCAGTAATCCAAACCTGTGGGAGCTATAAACTTCTATGCCCTGTAGATCTATGCCATTAATCAAGTCAACAATTTTACAACAAATAGGCCGTAATCAAAGAGTTCAGCTAGCTTTTACTCTGTCAGAGGCCACAGTAAACCTTACCTTCCTGATCTATGTACCATGAAGTACACTGTGAGAGTTTGATCAAGCCAGCATCAAGTTTAAGTATTGAGGCTCTAAGTGATAGGGTACAGAGAAAGGAGCTAAGGTGCTGTTAGCACCTCTGAGAACTGAGTTGGCTGGTATGGAGTTGGCATGCTAATGAAGCATGGATACCCAGAGTCCTACTGGGCTCTCACTAGAAATCAGCAGCCACTGTATGTGCTAGATTATTCCATAACCAGATAGATACACATCATAAAGCAGACAAGAAAGAAAGAAAAAAAAAAAAAAAAAAAAAAAAAAAAAAAAAAGACAACTCTGTTCCTCTAATGAAACTCACCTGGTCTCTTGTTTCAGCTTCCTGAATCTGAATTCCTTGTAACTGTTTTTCATAATTGGAACACATATCACAACGTCTACCAAGCTTATTTCCAGCATTATGTACCTGAAGGGCACCAAAATTAACACTTATCAGGCAGAACAAAATAATTCTACGTCTCATACTCAAGGAACAAATGCACATTCTTACCAGTGTTACTCAGTGAATAGTACAAAGTAAACAATTCAAATATACAGGAGGAAATTACAATACAGAGTCATATTCCAAAAGTCATAACCTCCAATGCAAGTATTGTAGGAAAACAAAGGACACAACTAGCACCAAAGGCCACAAAACACCACATATGAAGAACACACAAAGCAAGCAAAAGGTGCTATACCATGCACTCAATGCTATCTAACCAATGGTGAGAAGAGAAGGAAGGCAACACCAATTCCCCATCACCGGCTCCAGTGACACCTGGATATGACACCACTAAGTAGCATGTTCTTTACATGTCCTGCATAGCTCAAGAACAGTAGTTCATTTAGGTTTATCAGGCTGTTCCACTCACTCACTGAGTGCTTCTTTAAAGAAAAGTAGCCCTGAGTAATGGAAAGCACTAATGTCAGAGAACCTAGATTCTAACCCAGATTTTACTTGATCTTTCTAAGCTACTTTCTTCATCTGTAACTGGGGACAGTTTTGACCTGATTGCCTCATTATAATCATAAAGCTCAAAGAGACGAGGTATGTGAAAAGGCATGGAAATCTGTAAAGCAGTATGTGATTACAACTTACACCACCCCCTCCCAACCCCCCCCCACCCCCGGACAGGATTTCTCTGTGTACCCATGGCTCCTGGAAATCCCTCTGTAAATCAGGCTGGCCTCAAACTCACAGAGATCCTCCTGCCTCTGCCTCTGCCTCCCAAGTGCTGGGATTAAAGGCACAAGCCACCACCACCTGGCACAATTTACATTCTTAACACCTAATCTCTGAAGTTTGAAAATACTTTAAGGAAAATTGCCCTTCAACGAGGCTGCCTTTTTTTTTCTCTCCCATGTTTCCAATCCTCCTTAAATTTACACTCTCTGTATCAAGTGCTTAACCACTTTTGCATTTTAGAACTGAAGGAAAAATGAGTAAGTGAATCATGAATACACTCAGCTGCAATAACCTAATAGCCCAAATTCAGACTGCTCTACCTATGGTGCTTGTTAACACCTCTGAGTAACCAGTTTTCTGTGACTTCGTATAGAAGAGACAAAGCAGATTTGACAAGGGATGAGTATGTGCTAGCAGCACATGCCTGCACTGACTGCAGGAACTATCTACTGACTCAACAATGAATACCAGAGTTCAAGAGACCAAGCTATGGTGGCACATACCTATAATCCCAGCACTAGAGTGGGCAGGTAGATCAACAGTCATCATCTGAGTTTCAAGGTAATTTTCACCATATAGTATGTTGGAGGCTAGCTTGGGCTACATGAAACTCTTTCTCAAAAGAAAAAGAGAAAAAAAGAAACAAGGTCAGAATAACTCACCTCTTTCTGCAGGAGATTCCATTCAGTCTCACTCACTAAGCGGTAACCACTGGGAGATACATATGCACTCTCCATACCCTGGGTGACACTGGAGAGGAGGGATGCTGTCTCCTCCTGTTCAGGTGTCATTGCCTTAATTGCTCTTTCTTGATCTTTGGTTAACATAAATCCACTTGGCATCTGCAGTGACCCAAGGGACACAGTATCAAAGTTCTCAGACACAGAATCTGCTCCAACCAGTGGTCCAAAATCCGATTCATCCAAGTTTCCAGCAGACTTTGCTTTGTAGTTATAGCCTAATGCTTTTGATTGCAATGAGCTTGAGGTTCCCAAGCTGTCTGTAGACTGAGCTCTCCGGAGTCCATCTTTAAACATGTCACTGTCTGATTTACTGAATGGATCTCCAGATGGTAACAGCAAGTCTGCATCTAAAGAATGGACTGACCCATGGGTACTGTCTAAATGCTCCTGAAATGTAAAAACACATTTTTCAAGTTAGATAATTCTCTGAACCCCAAAAGAGAAAAGCTACCATGCACTATATATATTTTGCCACACATTACATAAAATAATCATTTTGATGCCTTGACATAATCACTGAACAACCATTTATCAAATAAATCTCTTCTGTATATTGGGTACTACTCAAGCACAGGTTAGATATATAAACAAAATACAACTTCTAATTTTAAGTTATGTACAGTTTCTTGAGAGGTTAAGCAAGTAAACAGGCTCTTACAACACTATTAGAAGAATGCAAGACAGAGATGAACTCCATGCTCTAAGACCTCAAGAAGAAACATCTGTATTGTGGAATATTATTTAACTAGGCAAAAATGTGTTACTTTTGCTTATGCTGCATTTGTTTAATTATGTAAAGATGTGTTGCATTTGGTTCACCTTGCCTGCTTACGGTCTAATAAAGAACTGAACAACCAAAAGCTAGGCAGAAAAAGGATAGGTAGGACTGGCAGGCAGAGAGAATAAATAGGAGGAGAAATCTAGGCTCAAGAGAGAGAAGAACAAGGGAAGAGAGGAGAGAATGGGGGAGTCTCCCAGGACCAGAAGCCAGACAGACATCAGCCAGTAAACACACAAACTAAATGCCAAAAAATTAAAGAATAACAAAGAAATGTAGTGAGTTTGGGGTATTTTGGGTTTTTGTTTGTTTGTTTGTTTTGTTTTTTAAATTACATTCAATATAAATGACTACTCTTGGGCTGAAGAGGTGGGGCTCAATGGTTAAGAATATGGTCTACTCTGGCACAGGACCCAGGTTTGGCTCCCATCACCTACATGAATGGCTCACAACCACTTAACTCCAGTTCCAGGAAATTCAATGCCATCTGCTGGCCTATGCAGATGCCTGAACACTTGTGGTATGCGTACTATATTTAGGCACACACACATAAAATCAATACATTCTCAAAAATATTAAAATGACAGCTGGATATAATAGTGCATTAATCACAGCACTTGGGAGGCAGAAGAAGATCTCTTTGAGTTCGAGGCCAGCCTGATTTACAAAGTGCGTTCCAGGACAGCTAGGATTAGTACACAAAGAAACCCTGCCTCAGAAAGCTCCCCCAGCAAAAAGATTAAAATGACAACCATTTCTTTTAACTGATTATTTAAATTTTATGTGCATTGGTGTTTTATCTACCGTATACATAAGGGTGTCAGATCCCCTGGAGCTGCAGTTGCAGACAGTTGTGAGCTGCTGTTGGGTGCTGGGATCTGAATATGGGTCCTCTAGAAGAGCAGCCAGTGCTCTCAACTACTAAGCCATCTTTCCAGTCCTAACAGCTTCTTATATAATACCATACCCATGCTTTTTAAGATAGGGTCTCATTATGTAGTTTCAACTGACCTGGATCTCATGAAGATCTGTCTAACCCTGTCTTCCATGTGCCATGATTAAAGGCAGTGTGCCACCATGATAGACATACTATTTGTTTTGAATATCCTTTTATGGGCCAACTAGAGACTGAGGAATATACCAATTGATTTCAGGGGTTTTTATTTTCAAGTGTTTTAAAACTATTATCTAGTATAATGAAAAGTTGTTTTTTTTTTCTAATTTCTCTATCTCTTTCAAACATTTTTACTCATCTGAAATTCAAAAAGCTGGGAAAACAAGCCTAATTTACTTAGGCTAATGATGGCAAATGTCCCAAACACAACAGCACCCACATACTGGCTCACAAACTCTAGTCCCAGAGGAATCCAACACTTCATACACATGGTGTACAGAAATACATGAAGGCAAAACACCCATGTACACAAAATAATATAATAAATTTAACTTAAAAAAATAATACTGTGATCACACATACTGTAGTGACACGATGACAGTGGGGAATAGCGAGAATAGTTGTGAGGGTCACTTAAAGAAATAATAGTCACCAGGTGGTGATGGCACATGCCTTTGATCCCAGCACTAGGGAGGCAGAGGCAAGAGGATCTCTATGAGTTCGAGGCCAGCCTGGTCTACAGAGCTAGTTCCAGGACAGGTTGCAAAGCAATAAAGAGAAATTCTGCCTCAAAAAAAAAAAAAAAAAAAAAAAAAAAGAAGAAGAAGAGGAGGAGGGAGGAGAAGGAGGAGGAAGAAGAAATACTAGTCTATCACCTTAGCAAATAGCATGAGAAATACAAACAGCTAAAGGAAGTAAAAACTATTCCTGAACCACCAAGATTGTTCAGATTTACAGGCATTTGCCTCTAAGCTTGATGATCTGAGCTTTACCTGAAACCACATGGTAGAGAGAACCCAATTTCACAAGTTGCCTCTTGGCTCCACACATGTGCCACAACACATATGGTCTCACCCAGATAAATAATAAATACAAAAACAAAAGACTAGTCTGTGGTCTTTCTAATACATGATTCTACAATATTTTACATTATCTTAAAATTCTTAAGCCCTTTAAACTTAACTGTTCTTTTCCTAAGGACTTAAATAATAAAATACATTACAGTGATTTTTGTACAAGGAAAATTTTATACATAATAGCATTACAGTTTTATTTAATTAAAACATTTACAGCACCAAAAAATATAATGAAGTGATAAGTGGTCTATTAGTCATGTTTATATTCTATAGGCAGAGACTATGCATCCTATCACTAGCTATTGCCTGCTTGGGGACACTCCTCACATGTAAACTGGGAAATCTCAAATTCAAACCCTCAACCATTCATTCCTTTATCCAATTTTCACCAAGCCATTATTTCCACTGCCCCAAATCACCCAGGAACAGGTAGGTTCCAAAGAACTAAAGCAAGTTCCTATGGTACAAAGGCTGACAGAGTAATTCAAACTGGCCAGTCCTGGGTTTCTCCCTGTACCTACAAGGCATACTATGGCTCTCATTTCTATAAGAACCAAGAGCTAGGGATACCTATCAGTGGTACAACACATACTAGGCCTGAGGAAAAAAAGACAAAACATCGTAATAGCAAACTGTTCCAAAGGTATGGACCTCTTCATGTTGTCAGGCACCTCATAAATTAAAACCTGATGACAAAGTAGTAGGAAAATGGCCAAAGGGATTATGGTACATTTACAAACTAAAATTCTATTAAGTATATTAAAAAAATTTCAGGGGGCCAAAACTTTAAAGTAGATTTAAGCAAGGAGGAATATTCATAAGCATGTTGAGTCTGTTTGCAAAGTATCAGACAGGCATGATGTCGCATGGCTATAATCCCAGGTAGAGGCAGAAAGCTCAGAAGCTCAAGACCAGCCTGGGCTTTATAGGTCTGCCTCAAACAAAATAAAGCAAAGCAAACAAACAAAACAAATGAGAACATATTCATAATATCTTGGGAAAAGGAAACAGGGAAAAGGAGAATGACACATGCCAAAACATTACAGACAGTTTTCTCTGGGTGGTCAAAACAATTATTTTTATTTATATGGCCCTTCCTGCACTTCAGAAATATGCCATATATTTTCCTATTACTTTCAGAGTGAAAAAGCATATTCTAAGTACCAAAATAAAGATGACATAGGAGGCTTCAAAATTATTAAATTTCATTAGCAATAAATCTAAGTCTCCAAAGCATTCCATATTAATTTTAATTTACCAGCCAAATTAAATTATCATGATTCTGAAAATGCAAACTATGAGGTCTGAAAGTTGAAAACACATATACACACGGTGAAGGTGAGAGTTGCTGCTACCTAGAACCAAACCCAGAGCCTCATGCATGCTGGTCAACATTCTGTCATGGAGCTGCAGCCTCCAGCAGAAAGTCTAAAGTATATCTTAAAAGCCAGAAAATTATATACACAGTATGAGAAAGTTGTTAGAAACAGAAGCAAAAATAACAGAAATACTTCTTTATGAATCACAAATTCTCCTTTCTTCTTTTCTAATCATTCCTGAATAGATTACTGCATGATGCAAATGCCATGTAATATCCGGCTGAACAAAAAGGGACATTCTTCTGGGAGTCTAAGTATTAAGAAAATGTAGAGCAAAATCACCAGTCAGTCCTTAGTGTATGCTCCAAAACAAACCAAAAAATGTACAAAAATAATAGCATCATGTTTTTCAGTGTCTATTAGAATTTTTCATATCAAGCTATCAATAAAGATAAAAATAAAGCCACCAGGAACTGTACTACACATGAGTCAGAGTAAATCCGCAAACAAAACAGAAACAAGACACCTGTTAGGAAAATGAATTCAACTTAACTGCAACTGTTCACCAGCTAGGAAAGGAGGTGAAAGTTAGGAAAGTGTGTATAACCAACCCCACCCCACACCTTTTCAATGCTGGAGATCGAACTAGGGCCTTACACATGTTAAGCAAGCACTCTACTACTGAGCTGTAGCTATGGCCCTTGTAAATATGAAATCACAGGCATCAAGGATGGCATAAATAACACAAGTATGGACCACAAGCAGCAAGGCCTAACAGTAATGAAGAACAAAGGGTAAAGCTAGAAGGGTCATTCAACTGGGAAAGGAGGGTCCTTAACTTTGATCCCAAAGGCACTAGGTCCACAAGTATTTCCTTTACTAAAGAGGGTGCATCAGCCTGAGCTGTGAAGGACAAGCAAGAGAATTTTAATAGCCTGATAGAGGAAGGCAAGCATTCCAGATGAAGGAACCAACATATGAGGTGGACAGTTTGGAAAAAGAGAAAGACCAATATGACTATTAGGAAATTCTGGCCCAGAGATATCAGTTAGTGGATAAAGACACTTGCTGCCAAACCTAAAGACCTAAATTTGATTCCCAGGTCTTACACCAGATGGGAAGAAAAAACAATCCTGACCTCCACATGCATGCTGAGTATTCCCTATCCTACCTCAATCACTAAAATACATATTTGCTTGTTTTAAAGAAAACACTTCTTGAGGTTAAAAAGATGGTCCTGTGGTTAAAACACTTGCTGCTCTTGCACAGGACCTGAGTTTGGTTCCCAGCATCCATGTCAGACAGCTACAACCACTTTAATACTCTATCTTCAGAGAATATGATGGCCTCTTCTAGACTCTGGGTACCTGCAAGCACATGTGTAAGCTCACATACCCATACATACGTATGCACACATACCCAATTTTAAAAATTAAAATTAGTTTGGGCTTTACCCATCATGAGCTTAAAATATTAGATCTTGTGTGTCTAATGTGCTGCTAATGAGAAGGAACCCAAAGATGGATTTTGTTTCACAAGGATAAACAGTTTTAATGTGTGATTTTGAATGAAACCCTGTCAAAATAAATTTTTAAAAAATTGAAATTAGAAAGAAAATTTTTCTTGCAAATGGTTTCAACAATCTATGTAAAGAATTTCTACTAAATAATGTACGTTATGGTAGTCAGTGGTAATTTTGCATACCAGAGTGATCTGACTGCAATCACACTAAAGAGACAACAGTAATGCTGAGGGTTCAGTAGAATATGTATGAGAAGCCAAAGGCAAGAAAATCAATGCAGAGGCCCTTGCCATATTGTAGGTATGAGATTACAGACCACAAGCATAATACTGCATCCTTGGACCCCTCTGTTCTTCCCCATCCCAACATTTGCACTATTCCTCGAAGCTTCAGTGCAATCTGTCAACCGTTTACCTTCCATTTTCAGAACTTATTCCCTAATACTGGAGCTGAAAAAGTGGCAAGCTTCTATAACCAATGACAATGTTCAGGAAGCTGAGGAAGGAATAATCTTGAGAGCAAGGTCAGCCTGAGCTACACAGCAAGACCCTGTCATCCTCCCACCAAAAAAGCAAGTATTTAGCAATATGTAGAATTCATAAAATTAAAAATAGACAACAGGAGCTAGAAATATGGCTCAATAGTTAAGAGCACTGGCTGTTCTTCCAATGTGGGTTTGATTCTTAGGACCCATTGGGTATCTTAACCATACATAATTCCAGTCCCAGGAATCTGAGGTCCTCTTTTGGCCTCTGTGAGCACTACATGCACATGGTTCATAGACATACAAGCAGGCAAAACACCTACATTTAAATATACATGCATATATGTGAATATATACACAAATACACACATACATAATATATGTACACACACACTACAAGTCTTTTTTTTTTTTTTTTTTTTTTTAAAGACATCAGGCAACTTTGAAAAGCCCACACTGTTGGGGAATATTATTTTAAGGTATGTTGCTTTTGTCTATGCTACATTTGTTTGATTCTCTGCCTGTCTAAAACACCTGATGGTCCTAATAAGAGCTGAAAGGCTAATAGTGAGGCAGGAGCAGGGATAGGCAAGGCTGGCAGAGTATAAATAGAAGGAGAAATGAGGAAGAAAGCCATGAGAGAACAAGGAAGAGGGCGTCAGGAGCCAGCCATTTAGCCACCCACCCAGCCAGCCAGCCACAGAGTAAGAAGGAAAGTAAGATATATAGAAGTAAGAAAGCTAAAAACCCAGAGAGAAAAGCTGGCTAGCAACAAGCCAAGCTAAGACTAGGCAAAAATAAGTAAGAATAAAACTCTGTGTGTAGGTCCCTCAAAATCCAAGAGTAAAACATCACACACCACCACACTTGAATGTGTCTTATTATCCTTTTCCCTGACCCTTTTCTATTAACTCTGTGCTTAAATCTGTTCTTCTATAATAATCTTTATCTGGACGGTAGTGGCACACACCTTTAATCCCAGTACTCGGGAGGCAGAAGCAGTTGGATCACACTAAGTTTGAGGCCAGCCTGGTCTACAATATGAGTTCTAGAACAGCCAGAGCTACACAGAGAAACCCTGTCTCATTTAAAGACTTGTTCTAATATATGACATTTTGGAAATACCAGCAAAGGAATATATAGTAATTTTAAATGGTGAATGACATTTCAGTATGTTTTCAAATAGTGTTACAATGTTACAAGAGCAACTAAAAACAAAGTTGCTGTTTTATCTCATTCTCACCTATAATCTTTCCACATAAACAAGGTGTCCTGGTTAGTTTTTCTAAAATTGACACAAGCTAGAGTCACTTGAGAAGAGGGACCCTCAATTATTTAAAAAAAAAAAAAACTCAAACCAGAGTCTTTGCCTGTGACAAGCTTTATGGATCAATTGATGTGCAAGAGCCCAATGCATTGTGGGCTGTCAGCCCTGGACAAGTGGTCCCAGGGGTGCAAGCCAGTAGCTGCATTCTTCCATGGGCTCTGCATGAATTCTGACTCCCAGTTCCTGCCAAGTTCCTGTTCTGACTTCCCTCCATGATGAAGTGTGACCTGAGAATTCTAAACTAAAAACTTTCCAAATTGCCTTTGGTCATGGTGTTTAATCACAATAATAGATACCCTCACTAATATACAAGGTAACTGATAAAAATAAACTAAAAATTATGACATTATATATAAAATTTTTGAAGTGCTTTGAGTTTTGGGCTCTAAAAAGTCTCTCACCAGCCTCTCCCAGCCAGCATAAAAAATAACTGTAGTCACAGAGTCACCATACCTCTTCATTTGATAATGGTGTTGAAGATTCTTCTTGAGTTAAAGCACACACTACTGGAATTTTTACTTCTTCTTCGGGATCTGTTTTTTTGCTATCTTTCCTCTTACTAAGCCTTTGTTGTTCATCCTCCTCCTAAAAGTTAGAAAGAAAAAGCATTATTCAGCTACCCAGGTAATCTATAGGTAAGAATGAGTTATACAGTTCTTCAACCACTCAAAACAAGTTAAGATCATAGATCTTTATGAGAACTGAAAATTGGACACAACACCATTTTACTACTGTAAGCACAAAGTAAGAAAATCAGGAAGCAACTTTTTAAAAAGCACACTGCAAAAATAAGGCAAACAAAAGATAAGCAACTCCGTGCTCCAGATAATCCAAAACAGGAAAACTACACAGAACAATCCCATCTCACTACAGAAACAAGAAAAGTTAGTCTGACGTCACACTCATTCAAAGCATGTACAACCATTAGTACTACTGATGGTGGTGGTAATCCCGGCAACCTGGAGGCTCTGGTAGGAGGAACAAATTCGAAGCCAAGTTGGGCTACATACTGAAACCCTATTTAATAAAACTAAAAGGGGGGGGGGGGGGAGGGAGGTAAAGTTTTATAAAGCCTTGACACAATGGTAACACAACAAATATTAATGAAGGGCTTCAACAGTCATCTTCAAAGTAAGACTGTTTTAATATGATAGAAATCTGTATTTTAAGTATGAATTAAAAATATTTAATATAGAAAACAGAAAGTATAACCTAAGTCATATACCGTAAATTAAAATATTTTAATACCTAGAAAAGTCTAGAACACTTTTACATAGCTATCCTGGGGAAAATACTTGAACATGCAATATGCCAAAGGATAATGGCTTTGACACTATCTGAGATGACAAAGAACATGAGTGGGGGTGGCTCTAGATGGTCACTACAGGAGAAGACTAAGTCAATTATAGTTGCTATGCTACTAGTTAACAAGAATGAGAAAGAACTGGAATAAAAACACCCAAGATAATTAAGAGGATGATACAGGCATATGGGGAAGACAATACTAAGTGCATTGTTATAAACACACTGAACTAATCTAGAAGACACTACCAAACTGAGAAATTGCTACTGAAGAGCAGTGTAGGAGATGTCAAGGAGGGTTTTTTGTTTTTGGGTTTTTTTTTTTTGTTTTGTTTTTTTGCTTGAGCATTTGATATTATTTCATTTGTATTTCATTTGTAGATTAATTCATTTTATTTTATTATTTCATTTGTAGATTAATTCATTTTATTTTGTGTTACTGTTTTGCCTACATATATGCATGTGTACCAAATAAGTGCCTGACGCTCTCAGAGGTCAGATGAGGGCATCTGGTCAGGGCATCAGATCCTCTGGGAACAAGAGTAGATGATTATGAACTACCATTGTGGGTGCTAAGAATTGAACCTAAGACCTCTGCAAGAGCAAATGCTCTTAACAGCTAAGCCATTTCTTAAGTTCCTCCCTTTATATTTTAAACAAGCAACTTCTTCTATGAGAAAGCATTAGTCTTACATATTCATTTAACTAAAGCAATTTTCAAATAATGAGAAACAGAGCATCTGGAACACAGCATTCTAAATGCCTATGGCCTACCACACTCCAGGGCTCCATTCCTACCCTCTTGCTTGGGCAGTGGAGTTGGTTGTGTGACAGGATCTCATGCATAACCTAGGCTGTTCTGAAGTCATGATTCTCTTACCTCAGCCTCCAAAGTACTGAAATTTGAGGTGTAGGCCATTACTCTCAGCCTCTACCCTATCACACTTTTCTAACAGAAGTCACCAGAAATTTGGCCTGCTCTGAAAATTCAGAAATCTTAAGAGAACTACACAATACTACTGAGAAAATTTTCTCAGAAATACATACTGATGCATCCTTCAGTCTCCAAAGAGGGTCGTTTCTAAATCAGTTTCTTCCCAGGATGAGACAATTTATAAAGTTGATAAAGTCCTTCAAATGTTTTGTTTTTTGTTTTGAGTTGAGTCTTGCTGCTCTCATACTTATTCATCTCCAACTGCAGACCCAAGTGCTGGGATTGTAAGTGTGTGCCATCAGATCTTGTTGGCTACTATGTTTTCTCAAAGTGATATTAAAAATAAAATCAATAAGGGTTAGAGATGTTGTGCAATGGGGCAGCATCTGTCTAGCATGCACAAGGCCCCTAGGTTTGCTTCCCCAACATCAAAAATAAAGTGGCACAAAACATCTTGCTCCAGCTTAGGTTAGCCTCCAACATACATAAGACAACAGAGAAGGGAGCACAATTAACAATGATAACTAAGAAACAATCTATTTGGGGCTGGAGGGATGCTCAGAATTTCAGAGTGCCTACTGCTCTTGCAGAGGACCTGCCTTTGGCTCTAAACCCCATTTCAGGAAACTCATAACCACCTAACTCCAAGGGATCTGATGCCCCAGCTTCAACGTACACCACCCAAGCAGATAGATAACCCTCACCCAACCACCCCACACAAATACATATAATTAAAAATAAATCTTAAAAAAAGAAAAACCAATAACCCATTCACCTGATCTTTCTTCTTCAATTCTTCAACTTGTCGTAGTTGTTCGGAAGTTAGCACAATCTCCATTCGCTGCATGTCTCTCATCAGTAAACGCTGAGATTCCAGAAACTGGTCATTGGCCTTCTGCCATGTATGTTTTAACTGGTTGTGTTGTTGTCGTTCTTGCTCCAAGAGATGGCAAACTGTTTAGGAGCCCCCCCAATCAAAAACACTGCATTTTAATGGTAGGCAATTTCTTTTGCACAGGTCTCCTACAGGTCTGGTCAGCAATGCACTTCATGAGTTTGCCTCTTAACTGACACCAAAGAGCAATCTACACCTGAATATGACTATTCCCATCAACCCTCTAAAGCAAAGTCACTCCAACTATGCTCTTAGAAACAGACAAACAACTATGCACTTTGTAAGTTTTAGAAAAACCTGAGTTAAATAAAAAATGTTAGGGTTTCTTGACTACATGACTTAGAGCTTAAGAGTTTAATTATCTCTATGTTCTCCTAGGACACAACACATGATACACCACAAACAAATTAAGTATTGGGAAAATATAACACTTTTTAAAGTCTTCAAAAGCTCATTTACTTTCTACCTGATAAAGCCTGACCTCTAAAACATGAAGTCTCCATGTCATTACCCATGTCAACTACTCCAGTACCATATTTGACCATTTTCTCTTGCATACTAATTGGCTGAACTGGGGGGGGAGGGAGGAGTTGTTGAGGGAGAGTGTGATTCATTGTGTAGCCCAAGGATTTACATGCTTCTCTCCACCTCTAGCATGCTAGGGTTCTAGGTGTATGCCATCAACTTCCTGAACCACTTTGCTTACACTCCCTTAGCTGTACAAATAGGCCTGTGTCGAATGTTTCAAAAAACATTTAAAACTTGATTTCAGAAAGTAACAACAAAAAATATTGAAAATAAATTCTAAAAGCCCCATCTGAGCACAGCTTCTTTCAGCTGGATATAGTAGTGGCCTCGTCTACAATCTAAACTAATGAAGAGCTTGAAAGTTCAAGAACAGTCTGGGTAACCTCTGTCTCAATTTATTTTTTTTAATACTTTTCTTTGGTTTTGGTTTTTCAAGACAGGGTTTCTCTGTCTTAGAACTCTCCCTGTAGACCAGGCTGGCTTCAAACTCAGAAATCCACCTGCCTCTACCTCCCAAGTGCTGGGATCAAAGGTGTGTGCCACCACTGCCCAGTTTGCTTGCTTTTTTTTTTTTTTTTTTTTAAACCTATCTCTAGGACAAAAAGAACTGACCATTATTTGTCAAATAGTACTGCCCCATCTCAACACACTTCCCAGTAGGGCCAGCAGCTGTGTCATGGCCCTAATCAGCAGTTGCCTGGATATGACTGCATACCTAATAACCAGGTTAGATTGTAACCTAATGTTAGGCTGTTACGTTGACTCTCAATTTTTATCTCTCTTCTTTTAAAGATACTATTATTTTTCCTTTTCCTTTTTATTACATTTTTAATTAGTTATTGTGTGTGTGTGTGTGGTTGTGTGTATGTAGATGTCAGAGGCCAACTTGCAGAAGCCAGTTTTCTCCTCCTGCCAAGTTGATCATGGGGATTGAACCTAGGTCACCAGACTTGGCCACTGAACCATCTCAACCACCAAGAAACTTTTTTTTTTAATGTATTATGTGTCAATACAGAAATTACTGTTGTTTTTGTTTTGTTTTGATTGCTTGTTTTTTCAGAGCTAAGGACCAAATCCAGGGTTTTGTGCTTGCTAGGCAAGTGTTCTACTACCAAACTATGTCCCCAATCACCAGAAATTATTGTTTTACCTCTTAATTTTAATAGACCTTTTGATACTTTTCTCATATTAGGAAGGCATGATAACCTCAGTGACTTATATTATTTTTAGAAGGGCTATGTAGGACACAAATTTTAAATCTAAATAACAACTTTAATTTTAATCAAATTGAAACCTCTTCCTTTTGGATACCCACTGACAGTACAAGTGTCTTTCTGATTCAAACAGCACAAGCAAAAACTGTTTCCTGAAGGTCAAAACCTGCTCAAAGGTTGGGATATTTTTACAACACCTTATGTAGCAATATTTGGCATATATTTCAATTTTCAACTATTTGGAGGGGAAAGCTAGCTCATATATAATCCTGTATTGTTCATATTTCTATTTTCCATAGCATTTAATGAAAGTATTCACTATAGGATTCTACCACCACAGACTAAATCCTATATACTAAAATATGTTAAGTAAAATTTCAAATAGATTTCAATTTGTATAAGAAAAAAAAAAATTAAGAGAAAGCTGGGGCCATGCAGGAGTACTTGCCTCTCTCTCTCTCTCTCTCTCTCTCTCTCTCTCTCTCTTTCTCTCTCTCTCTCTCTTTTAATAGTTCAACTTTATTTTCACTATGCCCTAGCTGAATTTCATTATTTCCTTCTATTACACTATTGTAAGATACAGACAACAAACCAACCACAGGAGCATAACTATAACCACTACCATTACCAACAGAAATTATAACCGTTTTCATATTTCAGTATAATTGCTACAGGTGTCTTCTAGGGCTGTGGGGGAATGGGATCTCTGTCCTGGGCTAGATCCCAACTAGGTAAGTGGCAACTAAAGATGACCTTGGACTTCCTGTCTCCTGTCTCTAAGTCCAAGCGCTATGTGCCACCAGTCTCAGGCTTTATCCACTTACACTCATTGTGACCTCAGAATTAATTACTACATGTGTTGCCCTGACCTGTTTCCTGTGTCAAGGAAACAGTAATTATCACTCTATATCTCAAATATTCAATTTTATAGTGTTTTTTCTTTTGGTTTGTTTTAAAGGGATTTGTTTGCTTGTCTCTTGCTTGTTTGTTTTGGTTTTTAGAATTTGTTTTTAAAAGAGAGGCTCAGAATTTGAAACAGAACATGATTTATGGGAGGGTTCATTTGGAGGAAGAAATGGAAGGGAAAAAAATAATGCAATTATATTATGATCTCAAAAAAAATGATTTTTGAAAGTATTTAATTTTAAATTATACAGATATGAAGGGGTATGATATATGCACACAAGTACTGGTGCCTGCAGGGGTCAGAACAGGATCCTGGATACCCCAGAGCAGTGTCAGTGTTATATGTAATTTTGAGTTGACAACCAAATCTCTGACAAACTGGTGCTCCCTGGGTGGTGGTGAAGCATGCCTTTAATCTCAGCAAAAGCAGGCAGATCTCTGTGAATTTGAGATTAGCGTGGTCTACAGAGTGAGTTCCAGGATAGCCGAGGCTACACACTGAAACACTGTCTCAAAAAAAAAAAAAAAAAAAAAAAAAAATTTAAAAAATAGTAGTACTGTTAACTGCTGACCTATCTCTCCAATCTGTGTTTTTTTCTTTTTCAAGACAGTCTCACTCTGTAGCCAGGCTGGTTTCAAACTCATGATTCCTCTGCTTCAGCTTCTCAAGTACTAAGATTATAGGTGTAACCTACCACGCATAACCTTTTTAAATTTTTTTATTTGTGGAAACACGGAGTTCACTTGTACATCACATTGCTACTTCAATGGTGAAATCAAAACTGTCCCTTAGAAAGCAGGACACTATATGCGGCCCTCTCTAGCCAATCTCACTTTTGCTAATTTACCTCTCTCTAAATGACTATGCAGACTAAAGCACTTTAAGCAGAAAATGTCTAATGTCATTATCTTTCTGCCCAGAGCTCACGCCTTGTGAAGTTATTAGTGTGGTAGTGGTAGAAGGAGAAGCTACTAGCAATCAAAATTCATTTACCAGATTTCACAAGGGTTTTCACTAGCATGCTGCATTGGTGGTTTAGGAGTTGTTACTGTCATTTATCAATATTAATTTTACTTATTTAGTTCTCTTGGAATAAAGTAAAAATGTATACAACATGTATTTATTTACCTTCATGCAATTCTTTCCTCAATTTCTCAGCATCTTCCTGTAGAACAGATTTCTGAGTGTTCAAAACAGCTACATACATCTCCAGATCGGTCCTACAAGACTTCTCAGCCTCCAGATAATGATTCAGTTCCTTAACCTGAAATAAGTATAAAACTCAACTTTACAACCCTGTAAGAATGGCAAATAAAGTAAGTATCAGTGGCTGTATTTTAGCTTTAAAATATGATACAAATTTAGAAAGTAACAGAATTAACAGACACTAGCCATAATTTTATCTTTTAGGTAAATATATAACTAAAACTATATATAAAGATATACCATGTTTTTCAAAAAGGTACTTCTAATTTCTATCTCCAGAGCAATGCACGTATATGCTTGCTTGTTCTCCTTTTCAACAACACAAATGATTTGCTTATGTGTGTGCATGCACACATGCACATTTAGGTACAAGTACATATATGTGCAGGGGTGCACAAAGGACTTACATATGTAAATCACACAACTATAGGTGTTACTTCTCGGGCACCAGCCTCTTTGACCTTTTGTTTTATTTTGGAGATAGGGTATGTCACTGACCTGAAACTCACCCAGTAGGTGGCTAGCCAGTAAGCCCCAAGTATCTGTCTGTCTCTACCTCTCTCATGCTATAATTACAAACACACCCACCACACCCATTTTTCCTATAGGTTCCAGGGACTGAAGTCTAACCAATTCCTCCCCCAGCCACCCTCTATCTTTTAGGTAAGATAAAAATGGGATAACATTCTTATAACTTAAAAAAAAGGACTTATTTGTTTATACAATGTTTTGCCTGCTTGTACGCCTGCATGCCAGAAAGGGGCACCAGATCTGATTATAGGTGGTTGTGAGCCATCATGTAGTTGCTGGGAATTGAACTCAGGACCTCTGGAAAAGCAGCCAGTGCTCTTAACCTCTAAGCCATCTCTCCAGACCCTCTTTTAACTTTGATTTCTGGTGAGATGATGCCCAATGGCTTACATTTACAAAATGACTCATACTGATCAATTCATATAACCACAGGAGCTAAAGAGGTTAGTACATCAAGATGGTCAATTTAGCAGCTATAACAAGGATGGTTTATAACCACAGACTGTAGTACACATTACTTCTTAGAATAAACTTATTTGAATTGAAAAAATGATGAGTTTCCAACACCTGAAAATTATTACTAACTCTAGGAGGGTGTTAAAGCAGCAGCATAGCATATGAATATCCTTTAATTCCATGTTCCATAACCCAAATAAAAACCATATGGAGGACTGTGCATAATAGTGCATACTTTTAATCCTACCACTCTCCAAGAAAAGGCATGTGGACCTCTGTGAATTCTAGGCCAGCTTGGTCTACATAGCAAGTTCCAGGACAGCCAGGGCTACACAGTAAGACCCTGTCTCAAGTACACAGAGATGCACTTATGCACAGAGCCAGCTGTGGTTATTCATGCCTGTAATCCCAGCACTCAAAGAAGCTGAGACAGGAGGACTGCTGCAAGTTCCCAGTTACCTGGGGTTACATTGTAAGACACACCCTCACACACATAAACACACATCAAAAAAAAAAAAAGTTTAAAAAATAATTTTTTTAAAAAGTCACACAAATGGACAATTGTAATATTCTAAGCAACATACACAGGGTAAAAACAAACTGCTAACACTACCTGCAGATGGTGTTAGGAGAAAGAGGAAGGAAGCTGCTGGACCTGTTTTGTACACTTGAACCATGAGTGATTCAACAAATCTGTGACTTTAAAGCCTTGTTTAGACTAAAATAGAATCCTACTTTCATTTACATTTCTCTGGTTCCTGATGTAGAGGAGATTCAAGATATAGAGACTTGAGAAAGAAGAGGTCCAGACCCTCTGTCCAGTAAGATAAGAACATGTGGAAATACTTAGATTAATAGAAATGGGTTAATACTTAAGATAGAACTAGCCAGTAAGAAATGCTAGTAACAGGCCAACAGCTTTATATATAATACAGCATCTCTGTGTGTTATATGGGGCTGAAGCAGTGGTGGGACCAGGCTGGCAAGGAAACTGCTCGTAACACATTCATATGTTCTAATTTGAATGTGGCTCATAACACCCTTGTAAGACAATCTTTTTTCATTTTATTGTTTTGTTTTTCAAAACAGGGTTTCTCTGTGTAGCCCTGACTGGCCTGGAACTCAGATATCCACCTGCCTCTACCTTATCCAAATTTTTTTTCTTATTATCCTAATTTTATCTTTATTATCCAAAGGATAATAAAGATAAGAAATTTTACTAAGTCATCCAGCCTACTAAATGCTGAGTTTTTGACTAATGCATATAGTATCTCTTTATCTCTATTCTTCTTTTGTTGCAATTTTTTTCTGTATGTGTATGTGTGCCTACATAAATTCATGTTCACTGTGTATGTGCTAGTGTCCACAGACAGAACAGGGTGTCACATCCCTAGGAACTGGGATTCAGATGGTTGTGAGCTGCCATGTGGGTGTTGGGAACTGACCCTGGAAATTCTCTGCCAGAGCAGTAAGCCTTTTAACTGAGGAGCCATTTCTCTAGCACTAATCTCTACTTCCCCATTTAACCTATTTTATGTTATACTTTCTTATATCAGTTTCCTCTTGATTAGGCTTTATACAGTATATTTTTATTTATCCCTATATTCTACTTGTGTGTTATTAAGATAAGGTCTCACTTTGTTGCTTAAGCTGACCTTATACTCACAGCAATTTTCCTACTTTAGCCTCCTAAGTGTGAGCTACTATAGCTCACTGTCTTAAATTTTTACATACATGCTGGTGTGTGTGTGTGTGTGTGTGTGTGTGTGTGTTTGCATGCGTGTGTGGGTGCACAAATGCTACAGTGAGCATGTGGAGATCAGAGGACCTGTGCACAGGTGAAAAGACAACTGTGGGAGTCAGTTCTCCTTTTCACCCTGTAGGTGGAAGAGATCAAACACAGATCATCAGGCTTTGAGGCAAATACCTTTATCAAGCATGCCACCTTGCTAACTCTTCTTTCTTTTAGTACTGAATGTCAAACACACGCCCTCATCCACACTAGACAAGTGTCAGCACTCTACCACTCATCTATACCTCTAATCTCTTTCATTACTGAAGAATTTTTTCAGTGGTACAGCATTTGCCTAGTATATGTCAGTAAGGCCCTAGGTTTAATCTCCAGCACTAAAAACAGACATAAAAACTCACTATGGAAGTGATTAATTTCCTCTTGCCTTTACATCCCAAAAGGTTCCTAGAATGGGACATCAGTCACCAGGCCCAGCTTAGACCTTGACCATGCTAGAGAGGCACTGAACCAAGAAACCATATCCTATCCATGCTGTGTATATGTTAAATAAGAGGTGTAACCAGTCTAAAAGACCTCCTAAAACTAGGACAAGGAAACAAAATCAACTATGAACAGCTTCTAGTTGTCAGAGTGTTCTGCCTAAAGCCCTGGGTCTGATCACAGGAGCTGAGTAAAATAGAGATAGAATATACAAGTTCAAGGCCAGCCTGAGTTACATGAAACCCTGTCTTACAAAAATAAGCCAATAAAGATGATTCGTTAAAGTGAAAATGAAAGCTGAAATTGATTCTCACATGGACAAAATGGATAACTGAACACAAGTTTTCCTTCATAAGCAAGTATCACTGTTAGTATTCAGGCATCTGTACTGGCCTACCTTCGGGGTTCTGACAGGACATGCTCTCAGCTGCAGCCACTGAGAGCACCTCCTGTGCACATTCACAACTTTTCCTTTTAAAAGGGTCCTGCCCATCATCCCCATCACATCACACTCACTCACACACACACACACACACACACACACACACACACCAACCTGTGTATCTGTCTCTTCTCTCTCTCCCTCTCCCGCCACTCCCCAGAGGCGGGTCTCCGGTCTCCCCTCTCCCCTTTGCCCATTCACTTTCCCCCAATAAAAAACCCAAGTTCTGTGGCATGGCATCTTTCTCTTGCTTGCCACTTTTTCAAATTACAATCACCACTGAGGGTTTAAATAATCAAAGGCCAAATTACCACAGAGCAGGTTTGCTTTCATTTTGTTTTTGAATTTTAAACAGAAGTAAGGTTCTTGAGATGCTTGACTAAATCATTTCCCACCACTACTTCTTAAGTGATTTTAAGTTTGCTCCTGGTATTGCAGCAGATGGATAACAGCATTTTACAACCTTTGAGGCCTCCAGCTCTTTAATCTTCTCTTCAGCTTCTGTCAGTTTATCTTTCAAAGCTGCAATTTCCTTCTCCATGGGCATCACAACAGAGCGAAGCTTTTCAGCATCTTCTTGGGCCTATGATTACAAGAAATTAAATGCAACACTTACTGATTGCTTTTCTACGAAACTCTAGTCCAACCATTTGCTAAAAATTAGTATAACAATTATACCATACATATTATTAGCACCCATAAAATTGAACACCAATTTTCATTTAATCATTTTTTTGGATTTTTATTAACATATATTCATTATATTTACAAAATGATGAGCTTCAAAAATAGGTGTCATTCTAGAACATATTAATACTAACCATCATCCTCTTGTTTCATTTTCCTCACTCATTTGCCTTTTTTCTTTACCCAAATGTCCCTCCTTGTCTTTTATGAAACACATAAACACACCCTAGGTTCCATATATGAGACAGAGTGATATTTGTCTTTCTGAGTATAGCTTATTTTGTTTAATATGATATTTGGCCCTAGGATCATGCAAAGAACATATGTGTTCTTCTGTAAGCAGAACAAAACTTTTGGGCTAGAGATATAACTAAGCACTTAAGAGGATGTAATGCTGCTCTATCAGAGGACCCAAGTTCAGTTCCTAGCACACACATTAGGTAGTTGTGCATGCCTGTTGATCGGAGTTCAAACTCCTGAATCAACAGTGGAAAGAGAGAACTAACTCCTTAAAATTGCTCCCTGAAATCCGCATGCATGTCTGAATATATACTCCACATTATGCACACATACAATAATAAAAAGAAATAGAAAAGTCACTAAAATAAAAATAAAATTGAGAAGCTGTTACAGCTAAGTCGAGCGTACAACTACATGACTAAATGCAGTGTGGTTTCTTGGATGGAAGTCTGAAATAGGAAGGAAAAAAGGATGTGAGGGACACTGGTTGAAAACTAATACAATCTGAATACAAAGATCAAACCTTTGTTACTAATGATAAGCTGGTATTAGTTTGTTAACTATAACAAGTGTAACAAACCATAGGGTAAAATGTTAGAAAACTGAGTATAAGTATATTGAAACAATACAATATTCATGAATTTTTATACTAAAAAAAAAAAACCTCCTAAAAAGTAATAGTTAGGCCAGGTGGTGGTGGTGAATGTCATTAATTCATCATTAATCTCAGCACTCAGGGGGCACAGGCAGGTGGATCTCTGTGAGTTTGAGGCCTGGTCTACAGAGCAAGAAAAAAAAAAAAAAAAAAAAAAAAAGTTGGGCTGGAGAGATGGCTCAGAGGTTAAAAAGCATGTATTGCTCTTGTAAATGACCCAGTACCCATGTCAAGCAACTCATACCACACCACCTATAACTCCAGTCTAGCTCCAGGGAATCTGATACCTCAGGATTCTGAGGGCACCTGAACCCATATGTATGTAGCCTACAGAGTCAGATATAAACAATAAAAATTAAAATTAAGTAAATAAAATTCATGGAGGATCTAGGAGATGATCAGTTGGTACAGTGCTCCCTGAACAAGCATGAGGACCTGTGTTTGGAACTATGCAGAAAGCCAAGTGTAGCTATATGCACCTGTAATGCCAGCACTGGGAAGTAGAAGCAGGAGGATCCTAGGAGTCCACTGGTCAGTTAGTTTAGCCTAATTAGTGAGCTTCAGGTTTAGTGAAAGACCTTGTCTCAAAAAGTGAGGCACCCAATATGGTGGCACAGGCTTTTAATCCCTGCATTTGGGAGGCAGATCTCTGTGAGTTTCAAAGCCAGCCTTGTCTACATAGAGAGTTCCAACGATGTGGACCAGCCAGAGATGTAGAGACTGGGTCTCAAAAAAAGAAAGAAAACTAAAGTAGATGGAGGAAAGGGATGGGAACTAGGACTTGGAAATAAATATGACCAAGATATACTGTACACATGTATGAAACTGTCAAAGACTAGATAAAATATAACTCAAAACAAAAAACAAAACAAAAACAAAAACAAAAAAAAACCCAGCAACCTGTCTGCAAAATTTGCTGGTTCAATAGTGGCAGAAATGTTATGGGAGCAACCCACCCCACCCTCCCAGTTGAGTTTAAGGCTACTCCATTTAAGATGGAGCCCATACCAGACACCACTAAAGTGGCCAAGAACCTGAAACTATACAGGTCATGGGGGAAACTTACTACTATTATTCTGCTAAAGGAACAGAGCCATAAAATGACTCCTAATGACATATTGCTATACCCATGGAACAAATCATAACTCAACCCTCAGAAGATTCTTCTTTCGGTACATGATTATTAGAGACCACCCTCAAGTGGACAATGTGCAGAGAGAGAGAAATTTTGGAGCACTCAGCCCTAGGTGGGAAGTCTTCATCAAACCCCTCCCACTCAAGACTCAGGGAACTATACAGAAAGATTGTAAGAGCAAGATGTGGTGGTTGACTCCAAGGAAACAGCGCCTTCTAGACACAACAGGGCTGATGCACATATGAATGCAGAGACTTCAACAGTCAGTACACAGAAGACCTAAACGAGTTCAACCAAGACAAAATCCCAGCAGGGAGAAGAAGAGGACACAAAGTCCTACCCCTAGCCAAGGTGCTATTTGCAAATGA
Source organism: Phodopus roborovskii (assembly GCF_943737965.1). Lineage (NCBI taxonomy): Eukaryota > Metazoa > Chordata > Mammalia > Rodentia > Cricetidae > Phodopus > Phodopus roborovskii. The sequence goes on from NW_026126407.1 coordinate 10,669,802, forward strand.
GACCTGGTGGCAAAAGGATATCAGTTCTTTCCAATGGAGGTCACTGAATATATCAAAACCACGCTTTTAGGCAGGTCTGATGCCCAGGAATAGGCCAACATAAAACATACTTCATGGTTTTTATTTTTGTGTTTTTTTTTGTGGGGGGGGTCTTATTACCTTTTAATTTGATTTTCATTGTTTTGTTTTTTGAGAGAAAGAAAGAGAACATGAAGCTAAGTGAGGAGGAGGGTGAGGAGGATCTGGGAAGAGCTGGGGGAAGAAAAAATATGATCAAAACATATGGCATGAAAGAAATTTTATTAAAAGAATTCAAAATAATATAGAAGTAGAATGATAAAGTCACTTGATATGCACCTCTAGCATTGCACATGGGTGCATGTGTGCGCACGCGCACACACACACACACACACACACACACAAAATAAATTTTATAAAAATAAAATTTAGTTTTAAAACTAAAACCTTTTAAAAATAGTAAAGAATAGTGATCGTGGAAATGATAAATATTCATTTATATAAAGAATGGAACAAGGGTTAGTAGCCAAAAATCATTATTAACTATATTAAAAGAAAATTAAATTTTTAATTATTCTATGTTCTTAAAAATACATATGTTGCTGGGCGTTGGTGGTGCACACCTTTAATCCCAGCACTTGGGAGGCAGAAGTAAAAGGATCTCTTGTGAATTTGAGGCCAGCCTGGTCTACAGAAAGAATTCCAGGACAGGCTCTAAAGCTACATAGAGAAACCCTGTCTCAAAAAACATATGCATTATAAATTCATAAAATAAGATTTAAGGGCTATCATGTTCTCAATGAAGGTCAATGACTTGGCTCAACATGGGCTCCTCCCATTGAGTCTCATGACTAGAGTCAGTATCTACATGGTGGACATTGTATTATTGTTCAGGCATAACATGTGTAGCATTTGTCAAACAAAAACTAAGGTATACTAAAAAAAAATTAACAAGTATTCTAAAATGTTTAGACACAGTATCAAGGAACATCTCCATGCAACACAAATTCACTGGGCAATTATGTACTAGATGCCACCCTATGCACTTAGTATATACAAAAACTACATCCTCATGGAGTTAACATTCTATCGAACAGAAAAAAGCAGTAAACAAACACAGTAAAAGATGAACTCTGTTTTATGAGGAAACAGGCTGCCCCCCCCCAAAAAAACAACTTTATTCAGGGTACAGAAATCCAGGAAATTCTGGAAACTTGTGGGAAGAGGCAGGTAAGTCGCAATCTTAAATAAGAGAGGTAAGAAGGGCCGCATGAAGAAATGATCTGAAGATGGTAAGGCAGCTAGTCATATGTACTGTGGAGGGCAAGGGGAAAAGGGGAAAGGGCTGTCTAGTCCATAAGTAACTCCTCAATAGAAAGAAAGAAAGAAAACACAGCATATTCAACTTCCAGTTCTGCAGCAATACTTTTAAACACTTTGCTTTTAGACTCAAGTAATTCTGTAAGTGAATGTATTCCTGCATACCTTTTTCATTTCATTTTCTAAATTTTCTTCCTCTTGACCTTCAGACAACCTTCTTCTTAAGTCAGCTATTTCCCGCTCTGCAGATTCTCGATACTGTGCCCACTGTGCTCGCTCCTGCTCCAGCCTCAGATGAAACTGATGCTCATAGTCACGAACTGTCTCTATAAAACATCACATAGTCCATGTCTAAGCATCATGGGGCAATATCTAGTACACTGAAATTTTGTAGGTTATGTAAAGAGCTTGAGACAATTATTTTCTTTTAAAATTTATTCTTTTTTTTATTTTATGTGCATTGGTGTTTAGCCTGCATATATGTCTGTGTGAGGGTGTCAGATCCCCTGGAACTGGAGTTACAGGCAGTTTGAGCTGCCATGTGGGTGCTGGGAATTGAATCTGGGTCCCCTGGAAGAACAGCCAGTGCTCTTAAACCGCTGAGCCACCTCTCTAGCCCCAAGACAAAATTTTAGAAATAAAAAATTATAGTTGTTATTATGAGTTTAAAAGGGGGTTTTATTACTTCATTACCATCAATCTTCACAATAGATCTACCATATGCTATTTGATAAGGAACCCTAGAGAAGGTTCAAAGTAGAGCTTTCAACTTCCATCTAAGACCCGCTCCCAAAACCAATTCTCTGACACTATACTGTGGCTCCCAAAACAAATAGAACATTTCATTATAACTGCATGAATGTGTAAAGAAATAAATATTATTTATGGGATATTTTACTAAAACCTACAATTCTAAATTCAGACAAATTATAAAATCTTTACAAAATAACTTCATATTTAATAGTCTTGAAACATCACCTGATAGGTACTACTTGTAGCCCATTAAGTTTTACTCCTTTTTTTTTTTCAGACTTATTGATTTTTATTTTACATATATGTCTTGGTATCACATGCATGTACATACTTCACTATGTGCATATCTGTTGCCTATAGAGGTCAGAAGAGGGTGACAGAGCCCCTGGAATTGCAATTAAACCTACCCTGTGGATGCTAGGAAATGAACCATATGCTCTACAAGAGTAACAAGTGCTCTTAACCACTGAGCCATCTCTCTAGCCCCAATTCTTCATTACTAACAAGACCAAACTTTGGGGATTTACAGTGCTCAATAAAAACACTCCACTTTCTGGCTGACTAAATACCTTAGTGGGATAACTTGCCTCACATGAGAATGGCTATGGATTTGATTCTCCACAGCACAAAATTAAATACACAGACTTAAAACTACATTTTAATTTCTTTTAAAGTTGACCACATACATGGTCAACAAAGTGTGAGGAAAATATAACATGAAGATTTCTAGGAAAAAAAATACTTTTCTAATGTAGACTAGAGGAGGTATAACCATTTCTCAGCCATGAAGCAAAGATGAAATTTTAAAGAACATGGTAACTATATAGAAGCAGTCAGCCAGAAAAGTTTGGGATATGGATAGGGTTAAAAAAAAAAAAAAAAAAAAAAAAAAAAAAAATTGGGACACAAATACAAAGACCCTCCCCTCAAGTCAGGACAGTTGCCATTAGTTCACATTTATAAATATTAACTAATTCCAGAATCCCAAAGATTAAGGTTTCATTTTGCCTTCATTCTCAAAAACGAAGGAAGTAGAAGGAAGTAATGATGTATGTGTGCTGAAAGGACAGGGGCTATACACACTATTACACTTCCTTCAGGCCAAGGTCTCAAGTTGGCATTCCATAAAGTCCATTTTAGCTGTAAGGCCCATTCTTGCCTATCAAATCAAACAAAGATTTCACATAAAATATGCATTATACTTAAAAATCTAGACAAATAAAATCTAACTTTAAACCCTACTTTAAATCTTACAAGTAACTACAACCTTCATTTAATACATTATCTCTCTCTCACTGTGAATCTTCATTATTAGAACACTGGTGATGTACAACAGCTCTGGCTTCCCTTTCATCTGACATCTTGAAGATGACAGTATATAAAGCCACAAATGAATACAAAATGCACTGTAAGGTCATTTGAAAATGGTGTCAAGCATCAGAATGTGTTGATCTTAGAAAGTCTAAAACCTGGTCTTTTCTTTACCTTTCATTACAGCCTGAAGTGAAGCAACTTCTTCTCTCCACTGCCTTTTAACTTCATCTATAGCTTCTTGCTTAGTATTTTCAGAGACTGTGGCAATTGCCTTAATATTCTCCATCTCTGCCTGAGCCTCCCACAGCTGTGTCCGAAGATGACCCAAATCATCCTGTGCAGCTTGCAATACTGCATTTTGCCTCTTGAGATCCTCTGGGGAAAAAGTACAAGATTTTCCATTAATGTGTAGTTTACTTTATCAAACTCAAAAGAAACAAAGAAATGGGATTTTAAAATGCTAACATAAATTACGAAGCTATTTAAATAGAAATATAAAGTGTATTGGGTTTCAAAAACAATTTACAAAGCGAATTCCAGGACAGCCAGGGTTATTACAGAGAAATCCTATCTCAAAAAAGCAAAATAAATAAATAAATAAAATATTTAAACTATCTAATGAAACACTGGGGAAGGTCACCATTTTGGTAACATATTTAGGCTTTTACAACTTACTAATAGAAATAACCAAAAAACTTTTAAAATTTATTTTTATGTATATGACTATTTTAACTAGTACTATGGGATGTCAGGAGAGTGCATCTGAATCCAAAGACTATAGTTAAACAGCTGCAAACTGGCATGTAGGTGCTAGGAATTGAACACAAATCCTTTGGAAAAACAGCCAGAGCTCTTAAGCACTGAGCCATCTCTCTAGCCCTAATAATCAAATTCTTGAACTACTCTGGTGTAAATGTCCAAATCTACAAAATGGAGATTAAAAATGACCACTTCACAGTGCTGTTGAAATGATAAGTTGATGTATTATAAATGCCTGTAAGTATAGTAACTTCCAACAAGTAAGCTTTCAAGACATACTTAATGGAAGAAAGCCAGACTGTATATTACTTAGTTGATAAAGTCATTCTTACTCTGTCAGTTACTCTATAATCTCTTAAAAACTAATTCGATGTCACATGTACACTACACACCTTAAGCCTAGATAAGATATATATTTAGTCATGACTTCCCAAAAAAAAAAAAAAAAAAAAAAAAGATGAATGTGTAGAGTCAGGAATGTAGCTTAGTGGTATAGCACTTGCCTAGCATATACAAGGCCCTGGGTTTTGTTCCCTAACACTACAAAGAAAACAAGGATAAGTCTACTATCCCTCTATAGAGATGTGTCTATTTACTCTTACTACCAACTCTCTATTTAAAAAAAAAAAATCATGACTATCATGAACACAAAATATTCAACTTTTAAATCCATACTGGTACTAATTTTTCCTTCATACTGGATAATATGGATTATAATCAATATTCAATAACATACATTTTAATATCTTAAATAATAAAGGTGAACAATTCTCTAAGCAAACATAGTTCTTCAAAAAAGAAAACTTCCTTTCCTTCATTTTTTTAATTTTGTAACTAATTTCTTTTTATTTTGTTGTACTATCTATGAGGTGTTGTAGGATAATCCTTCTGTAAGCTGTGAATAAGTATTACTCTCACTGGTTGATAATAAAGCTGATTTGGCCTACAGCAAGGCAGAATAAGGATAGACAGGAAAGCCAGGTTGAAAATACAAAGAGGAAGAAGGACAGAGTCAGAGAGAGAAGCTAGCAGCCTTAAGGAAGCAAGATGCTAGAGGATAGGTAAAGCCATCAGCCATGTGGCATAATGTAGATTAATAAAAATGGGTTAATTTAAGATGTAAGAGCTAGTTAGTAATAAGCCTGAGCTAGGTATGGAGAGATAGCTCAGAGGTTAAGAGCACTGGTTATTCTTCCAGAGGTTCTGAGTTCAATTCCCAACAACCACACGGTGGCTCACAACCATCTATAATGAGATCTGGTACCCTCTCCTGGTATGCAGGCATACATGAAGGTAGAACACTGTATACATAATAAATACATCTTTAAAAGAAAAAAAAAAAAAGCCTGAGCTGTAGGCCAAGCACTCTTAATTAACATAAGCTTTTGTGTGTTTATTTGGACTGGGCATCAGGACAAAAGAAAAGCTCTGCCCTGTTTACATGAGGACTTCTGGAAAAATAATAAAGTACTGATGATAGACTACAGAATGCCTCAAAAAAACTAAAAGTAGAACTAGTAACTACTCCAGCTATATCAGTCCTCATGCTTGAGGCTCCCAAACACTTGGCTTGGTTTTTGTTTAATTTTTTCACATTTTTATTAACAAATATTAATTATATATGAATTATGCATAATGAATTTCACAACATTTTCAAACATGTATATAATTTTGGTCATATTCCCTCCCCTTTACCCATTCTCATTCCCTCCCACTCCTGATCACCATCTTCCTCTTCCCAATCTTTCCCCTTTCTAATCTTGCTTTTATTTCTCTTTGTTTTGGTAATTCAAGAACTCTAAGTTTGTCTCTTCATTAGTTTCTTCCAGAAGATTTTTTTAGTAGATAAATATAGATATAGATATTAGATATAGATATGTGCACCAGGTACATGCCTGGTGCTAGCAGGGACCAGAAGAGGGAATGTTTGCAGAAACTGAAGTTAAAAGATAATTGTGAGAAGCAATTCAGGTACTGGGAACCAAATCTGGGTCCTGTACAAGAATAGCAAGTACTTTCCTCAGCCCCAAAAACAATTCTTTTAAATTTTTAAAAATAACTTATTTAATTTGATATATATTGGTGTGAGGGTGTCAGATCCCCTAGAACTGAGTTACAGACAGCTGTGAGCTGCCATGTGGGTGCTGGGGATTGAACCCAGGTCCCCTGGAAGGGCAGCCTCTTATCCACTGAGCCAACTCTCCAGCCCTCCAAGACATTTCTTAAGACTTTTAAACTTTTATGTGAGTGAATTGGAATTTTTTTTGGTATTGTTTAGTATGCAAATTTATCAGTTTCTCAATTTTATATAATTTCATATTCCCCGAGCATTCCTGTTTAATTTTCTTCTGACAAACATAGGTCCTACCAGTTACTTTAGTGACTGTGCAGGTGATAAATGCTTTCAGCATTTACACGCAAAGATGCCCTTTGTCCTCACTCTTTAAGAACTCAGCTAAATATTAAAATTCTAGGCTGACAATCATTTTTATGTACTTTGATGATGCTATTCCATTGTGTTCTATCCCTTGAGGGGCTAATATGGTATTTCCTGGGTTCAGTTACTGCTGATGAAGCTGTTGTTCAGACAAGCTCTTGCTATTTTTCCCCAGGCTAGTCTCAGATTCGAAATCCTTCTAACTCCACCTCCCAAATGCTGGATTCACATGCACATGCCACCATGCATGGGTTATTCTCTATTTTAAAATTTTGTTTGTAAGTTCTCTAATTAGTTTTTCTTACTTATCTTTACTTCTTCATAGGTTTAACTGTAATTTTAAAAATATTCCTTTTTTCATATCCCTATCTAAGTGAGCATATGTCACCTGGACCACATGTAGCTTCCTAAACCAAGCTTTACACAACTGAAATTCTAAAAGCATCAGAGCACCATGTAAATTATGGCCATGCATAAAGTCTTCTTGGACACCACTGGAAAACTCAATCTCCATTTTTATCATTTTCTTCCACAGTCTCTTTGTCTGGAGTGTCAAACAGCAGGGTCTCACTAACACTCAACTGAGATTTCTAAAGCATAAACACTGCAGCAGTGCTAACTTAGATTGAAACTGGTTAAAAAAAAAAAAAAAAAAAAAAGAATACCTTTTTAAAGTTTAGTAGAAAAACCAACAAAATTTTCTAAGTTATAAAATATTATAAAATATTCCCAACTGAGGTCACCTTGAAAAAAAATGTACACTAAGACAAAAGCAGGCTGTAAAAGCCCAAAAGTAGCCTTATCATCTCTTTTATTAGCAGTCTTCATTACTGTTTGCATTTACAACTCAGTGATATTCCAAATAAATGCAAGCCCAGCAATTATACGAGCAGCAAAACTGTCCCTTCCAGGGGAAAAGCAGTGTCTGGACTCCTGAATCACCTTAACCTACTTTGCTGAAAGACAAAAGATTGCTGAGCACACCAACACTGTTTGTGCCTGTGACAAAGACTGGCCTCCACCTTCATTGCAGGTACAATAATATAAACTGCTACATGAGAATAAAGTTTTAAATTTTATTTTTATTATGATACCGGCAATTGTCCAAGATAAAACCTAAATAACCAATACTGATGATGTCTTATATACCACATATGTTGCTTTTAGGAAGGACACCAAAAAAGGATCATAAAATTCCTTCTGTCATTTTATAAAAAGTTGTCTCAATGTTCTCCATGGCCAGCTTAAATTTGTTAACAATGTCAGATAGTTAACTGAAGTAATTTTAACATAGCTAGTTAGTTTTTGTGGTTTTTCAAGACAGGGTTTCTCTGTATAGCCCTGACTGTCCTGAAACTCACTCTATAGACCAAGTTGGCCTCAAAGTCAGAGATCCACCTGGCTCTGCCTCCCAAGTGCTAGGATTAAAGGTGTGCACAACCACCACCACCACCACCACCCCAGCATCCCCTAACCCCCAGTTTAGAACAAGTATTTTTAACTAAACCATTATGAAAGCTGTTTAATTCAGATACAAAAGTAATAATACATGTCAGAAATGAGAGGCTGTGGGCCAGTAAGACAGTTCAGTGGGTAAAACTGATGACCTAAATCCAAAACCTAAGAAAGGGTAAAAGCAGATTTAATGCCACAAAGGTGTCCTCTGACATTCACATGTATGAACTCACTAGTACATATACCCACTCCCACACACATAATAAAAAAGGAGAGAGGGAGAAAAGTGGGAGGGAGGGGTTCTTACTTTTGGTTGTTTTTTACAAAAATTTACAGAAAATAACTTCAAAGAAAATGAGAAACCTAAAAGCTTTATTTGAAAACAAAGGGAAATGAAAAACAAATCAAATAATCTTTCAAAACATGCCAGGCAGGCAGTGGTGGAGCAAACCTTTAGTTCCAGCACTTGGGAGGCAGAGGCGGGCAGATCTCTGTGAGTTCCAGGTCAGTCTGGTCTACAAAGCAAATTCCAGGACAGCTAGGACTGTTACACAGAGAAACCCTGTCTCATGGTGGGGGGGGGGGAGGATTTCAAAATTAACTTCGATTTATTGAATAAAGAAAAACTAGGACACAGGTTCAAACCCCAGCATTCACAATTGTCTGTTAACTCCTGTCCCAGGGGATCTTATGCCCTCTTCTGGTCTCTAGACACATGGTCACTAGACACATACACACAGACATACAAGCAAAGCACCCATACACATAAAAATAAATAAAGTTTAAGTTAAAAAAAAAAAAAAAAAAAACACCAGATGGTGGTAGTGATGCACTCCTTTAATCCCAGTACTCAGGAGGCAGAGACAGGTGGATCTCTGTGAGTTAAGAGGCCAGCCTGTTCTACAAAGCAAGTTCCAGTACAGCCAGGACTGTTACACAGAGAAGCCCTGTTTAAAAACAAAAAAGAGAAAGAAAGAAAGAAAGAAAGAAAGAAAGAAAGAAAGAAAGAAAGAAAAGAAACGAAACCCTGTTTCAGGGCTAGAAAGATGGCTCAGTTGTTAAGAGCATTGACTGTTCTTCTAGAGGACCAAATTTCAATTCCAAGCATCTACATGGTAGGTCACAACTGCCTGTAATTCCAAGATCTAGAACACATGCAAGCAAAACACCAATGCACATAAAATAAAAATAAAAATTATTTAAAAAAAAAAAAACAACCTGAAGAATCTGGAGAGAATGACCAATTTGTGTGAGGAGTAAAGGGAGGAAAAGGATGGCATTAACCCTGACACACTGGGTTTGAACTTGGCATGAGAGAAATACTAGAAGGATCTTACATATGTATGTGCATTAAATGTATTAACAAGTCATCTTGACACCACATCACTGTTCAGAGTCTACCTTGTCAATTGAAGGCAGAAAAAAGCTTTAAGAGAAAGAAAGACTGGGATAACTCAGGAATAGAAAGCTTGCCTATAATGTACATGGCTCCAGGTCTGCTCTCCAGTACAGCAAAGAAAAGGGAGGGTACTTAACAAATTTGCATGAGCATATTATTAAAAAAAAAAAAAAAAAAAAAAAAAAAAAAAAAAAACCTAGGGGCTAGGAATGCAGCAACTTGGTAGAGTGTTTACTTAGCAAGCACAAGACCCTGCAATCAATCCCCAGTACCACTTAAACCAAGCACAGTATTGTACAACTGTAATCCCAGTACTTGGGAACAGAGGCAGGAGGATCAGGAAGAGTCCAAGGCTAGCTTGAGCTGCATGAAATCCTACCTGAAGCAAAGGATAGAAAAGGAAAAGGGAAAGGGAAGGGAAATGAAAGAGGGGAGGGGAGGAAAAGGGGAGTGGAAGGAAATAAATGGGAAGAAGGGGAGGGCATGGAAGGGAGTGCTGTGGCATGTGCCACCACATCTAGTTATATGCACAGTTTTGTTACAGAATACTGGCAAGATTACTTTTTAAAAGACTTTTTCAAGCCCAAAATGTTACTTTAGGGGTTTAAGATATAGCCTAGCATGCATAGAGCCTGAGTTCAAACTTGAGTAGCAAACTAATGACTTACTCAGGAAGTAAAGGTAGGAGGATCAGAACTTCAGAGTCACCCTCAGGTATGTAACCAGTTCAAGGCCAGTCTGGGACACACAGTCTATCTCAACAAAAATTTTCAATTCAAAAATACAAAAGATATTGCTTTAGGCTAGTAAATCTCAAAGTGTGCTACCTAAACCATTAATAGTACCACCAACTTGTTAAAAATGCAACTGTGGGATCCCAGAGTCCTAGTAAATCAGAAACTCTGAAGCTGACTTGGAAGCTTGTTAAAACACCAACCACTGGACCACTGGACCTTCATCCCAATTCTTGACTCAGCAAATATGAGATATGACCCAAATGTGTGCACTCCTAAGAAGTTTCCCAGGAAACCTGATGCTGCTACAGTTGTTCCACAATGACACCATGGAAGTCATGTCTATAATGCTTCTAGGTCAACAGCTAGAATACCTTCCCTGACACTCTTAAATTAGATCTCCTACCAGATTTGCTTTACTTAAACATTCATCTTTAACAACTGATACACAATGACTCTATATCTGATTTCCTCACCTTCAGTTCAAACAACCTAAAGGACCACATGAATTTTGCTCCCATTGTATGCCCAGCACCTAAATATAATGTATTCCACAAAGCAGGTACTTAACAGTGAAATGTCAGTTTCTACACATCAAAGCCAGGGACTGTACCTCAAGTGTTAAGAGCAGCCAACTACAACTAAATATTTTTAAGGTAAAAAAACAACCCTTAATGGTGCATTTCCTACTTTCTCCCCAAGTCTACTGAGAAACCTAGTTCCAAAAGGCATTATTTTTATTATAACACACACACACATTCATGGTTTATTCAATCACAAACAAGCACTGTAACATTTAAGACAGTTTTGGCAGGGGAGTTGGGAAAGAGACTGGTGAACTTACCTTCTTTAGCCAAATACAGTTCCTTAAATTTTGCTCTCTTTTGATTAAATTCTTGCTCAAGCTGCTGCTGTGCCCGTAAAAAATCTGCATTAATTTTTTCCAATTCTGCTACCCGTTGCTGAAGAGAAACTGAAAAAAATAAATACTGGTTAACAAGTAATAAATTTGTTTATGTATAAATTTTAAGAATAAACTAGTCATCCAGCTACATACTGCTATATACACATGAACTAGTAGGGAAGCTGAAATCCATTATATATTCTAGGAAATTATAATCTTTTTAAAGAAGCCAGACACATCTATTAGACTTTGATACACATACTGTAAATGAGTCATATAAAATGAAACAGAATCACAGAGAACAAAGCTAATTTCAACACAAGAGCTCCTAATGCTCTTTAGTACACTGACAGAATATTAATCCACAGTTGGAATTGTTAAATATTGACTTAGTTATGTTCCTTATCCCACAGCTAACCCTACTGTCAATGTTGCTACTTCCTGTTTCTTTGTTATGAGCAAAACCTAATGGGCTCCCAGGCTAGGACAGCCACAACAACTGAATTATTCTTGCAGTCCTAGAAGACCCATTACATTATATGGAAATTGTGACCGTATGGAAAGGACACAAACCTGTGATTCTGTGTCACAGCTCTAATACTGGCAGATCAGTTTTCAGATAAGTGTTGACCATAGTATGGCAAGGTAAAGACATATTCCTTACTTAGGGGCTCAAGATTTGGCACTAAAACTGTCTATTCTGGTCAAGGCCAGGGCTGTTTTGTTCAAAACACAACCCTTTAACTCTGCCTTAAGGCTATCAATATAATCACTTCAGGAGGTATTTATCAGCACTGGCCAACTACTATCCAGTTGGCCAGCAGAGGTCCCTTTTCTCTACTACACACCACTGGAAATGATGGTGATTATAACCAAGATCCAGGATGATCTCTGAAGTCTACTCCCCCTCAAGCCACTGCTCAATTCACAACTGATTTCATAATACACATAAAAAAAGCTAGAAAAGCATACTAACGGTTAGAACTATATAGCTCATTTCCTTCTTTTTCTTTTCCAAGTTCTCTGCAATACGGATATATTTCTCTAACAAATACTAAACTAAATCTTGTATTAGTTCGTTCCCACATCACTAGGCTAGCTTCAATATTTGACAGTATTAGAACAACTCACAGTCAAAAGAGTAAAAGACTGATGCTTTGAGCTCTGTATAGCTAAAGGCAGAGTCATTCTGAGGTACACCTACAGTCACACAACAACCTGACCATGTAAGGGTCAGTATGAAGTACACCTACAGTCAGACAAAGACACCTGACCATTTAAATCTTTTTTTTTTTTTTTCCTTTGTAAAAAGGGAGAAAGACTGTATCAGAAGCCAGCCATGTAGAACACATAAAAGATAACATTGGAAGGGGGTTACCATCTAAAATCATAAGGAAATTTAGTCCCTGTGCTCCATATTTCTGCTAGTACTTATTGCTAAATCACAATGGTTAAATTAATAGCTCTCCCACATAACACTAAAATACTGACACTACAAAAGTAAACAAGGCCTCTGAAAATAAAGGAAATAGCCATTCTTTAATGTACATGCACTTCAAAATGCTATAATGTATACATATTTTTAAAATATTATGTAATGTAGCAATTTAAATAAATGAAAGGAGAAAGAAGACCCTTTGGTCACAATGTTTCCTACATCCTATCCCATCCATATCTTCACCAAACCATACACATGTACAAAAGCTCATGCCATTTATCATTATATTTAAGTTAAATAAGATTAACAAATCAACAAAAAAAAAAAAAAAAAAACTTAAAATTACAACCAAAGCCTGGCATGGTGGTTTGTACCTGTAAGCCTAGCACCTGGGAGTCTGAAGCAGGATGAGCATGAGTTTGAAGCTAGACTGGACTACAGAGTGAGACACTCACAGAAGTTATTTTTTAAAAACATTTTTCAGACAACCTTTTGTGTTTCCACTACTCCCTTCTCTACCTTGGCTCTGACCCACACAGTTCAAATCCAAGTCTACACCCACAAGTCTAACTGGCTCTCTCCACTCTAAGAAAGTCTGCAATTCCAGGAATCATAATCCTTGATGATGTACCAAGGATATTTTCATTCTGTTTTTGTGTAACTTTCAACAGAATCTACCAAGTACTCCAAGCATATTGCATTTCCACAAAACAGAAAAGCCAAAATAACTCCTTTTCACAAGTATGCCTTTACCGCCACACCTACAAGTCAATTTACCCCAGACAGACAGAAGTTTACAAACAGGTATATCATAATGTATTAGCAGGCAACCACAAATCAAACTAAAAAGTTCAGATGAAAGTGCTACGTTATTTTTCTAACATGGTGACTAAATAGTTCACAATGGTTAGCATATAGTTCAAAAAGTAATTATCATGGAACATAGGGAAAAAGGATAAATGTTAGCTATCATTTTAAAATTAAGATTATTTAATGAGTAAAGAAAGAGACTGCCAGGCAGTGGTGTCATACACCTTTAATCTCAATGCCTGAGATACAGAGGCAGGCAAATCACTAAGTTCAAGGCCAGCCTGGTCTACAGAGCAAGTTCCAGGACACCCAGGGCTACACAGAGAAACCCTGTCTCAAAACCCACACCACTCCGTCCCCAAAAAGGAAAATAAAACAGAGATCAAGTCACTCTGTAGCCACAAAAGACTTGAAGTCACTCCTGACTTCATGATTCTCACCAAGTCCCATGCTTACTGACTTCCCTGCTACATACAAACTAACTGGTGTTAATACCAGCTTTCAACAACACTGAATTTTTTGGGACTTAGTAGCATGGAGTTTTAGTTTATCAGCTTTCACAAATACAGCCCACACATTATTACCTGCATTTGAGTTCGAAGGAGGAAATCATCGGATACTAAGGCTACCTCGTTTATTTAGTTGTTTATCAAGGACAGGAAGTGGGGAAAAGAAAGGGTTTCACTATGTAGCCGGTCTAGACCAAGACCAATCTAGAACTTGTTATGTTGCCAAGACTGACCTGGAACTCAGTGATTCAGCTGCCACAGGCTGCCAAGTACTTGAACTAAAGGTGTTTCCCATGCCACCATGTCACGCCTCTGTGGCTTCATGTGTTTATTTATTTCTTTTTTTTTTTTTTTCCAAGAGAAACGGCTACTTTTAATACCAGAGAGAAAAATGACTGTCAGTTACTCAAAAATGTCTGAATTAAGCAATAACAATACAAACCGGGGGGAAAGAGGGCAGTAAAAGGAAGAGACCTTTTCTAGTTTTACTGTTGTTTATTGAAACAGATTTATTTCGTTTTGTTTTTTTTTTTCCAAGAGAAACGGCTACTTTTAATACCAGAGAGAAAAATGACTGTCAGTTACTCAAAAAATGTCTGAATTAAGCAATAACAATACAAACGGGGGGGGGGGGGGGGGGAAGGGGGCAGTAAAAGGAAGAGACCTTTCCTAGTTTCACTGTTGTTTATTGAAACAGTCTCAACTCTCAGTCCTCTTTCTTTGCCTCCCAAGTGTTGGATTGCAAGAGTGGGCCACCACCACTTTGTCTAGCTTAATTTTCCCTAATTTTGATATTAAAAAAAATGAACAATAACTTAAAACCAAGCAGTGTCCTACTATACACCTTTTAAAAAGAACACAGTTTACTAAGTTCAATGAGACAAAATGAGAAAGAGGGAAAAAGTAATCTGGGTCAAATTTTACTATAACCAGAAACTTTTATTTGAAGATTTTCCTCAAGATCCAAAGATACCAATTTCAAGCTACAGAACATCAATGCAAGAGTGGGGGAAAGAATCTGAACAGTTCCTGAAACCCACAAGTCTTGACTTGTCACTGGATTTTTAAACAAAACTACTGCCACGCACAGGTTATGTGCTTACAATTCACTCACAAGACTAAGACAAAACCACTTCAGCCTAGGAATTCAAGCCCAGCTGAGCAACATAATAAAACCTTGTAAAAAAAAGAGGGGAGGATGGCCTGGCGTTGGTGGTGCACAACTTTAATCCCAGCACTTGGGAGAGGCAGAAGCAGGCAGATCTCTATGAGTTCGAAACCAGCCTGGTCTACAGAGTGAATTCCAGGACAGGCTCCAATGCAATACAGAGAAACCTTGTCTCAAAAAAACAAAAAAGGGAGAAAAAGAGAAGAGGGAAGGGGGGGAAGGGGGGGGGGGAAGCATAAAATGAAATTATTAGGTATGGTAGGTATATCTAATTAATGGAATACCAAAGCCAGAAAATGTATAGTAAATGAAAAAACAAAATACAAAATTATATATGGCACAATATGAACCATATAAAAGTATAATAAAACAAATTAGAATATGCCAGGCCATGACAGTGGACAAAGCAGCCAGGCCACACATTTGCCACACCTAACTGGGAAAAGAAGCTCCTGCCAACATCAGCCTAGGCCATGGCATGCTGCCACCAGGAGTTGGCAGAGCAGAAATTCTCTAGGCAACTTGGAAGGGAAATTCATATATCCTGAGGGAAGCAAGGATGCATTCTGATGAGCTGACCTAGGTACCAGAGTTAAACCAAAAGATACTCAGCAGATCACAAAGCTCAAGGAAGGATGCACAAACAGCAATAAAGGAGGTCCAAATACATCACCAAAAAGTACAAGTAAAGCCAATGCTCAGTCAGATTCAGTTCCCAGCATCCCCATGGAGATTCAAAACTCTATGTACCTCCAGACCCAGGGGATCTGATGCCTTCTTTCTGATCTCTTTGGGCCAGGCACATACAGGGTGCACATACACACAAGCAAAAAATTCAAAGATATAAAGTAAATCTAGAAAAAAAATAAGCCAAGCAGTGGTGGGGCACGCCTTTAATCTCAGCATTCGGGAAGCAGAGGCAGGTGTATCTCTATGAGTTCGAGGCCCTTCTGGTCTACAGAGCAAATTTCAGGATACCTACACAGAGAAACCCTGTCTGGAAAAAACAGAATTAAACTAAATAAACATAATAAAAAATGAAACCACCTATGTTGGGTTAAAGATATAGCTCCATTAGTAAAATACATGTCTAATATGTACACATCCCTGGATGTGACCAACACCCCAGATACTGAGCATGGTGATGTATGCCTGTAAACCCAGTGCTTAGGAACGGAAGGCAGAAATACAAGTCCAAGGCCAGCCTTGACTACACAGCAAGTTCAAAGTCAACCTTGGCTACACAGCAAGTACAAGGCCAGCATGAATTACAAGAGAACATGTCAAAAACAAAGGAAAACCCAATTAAAAAGTTTTATGTTAGCTGATCACAGTTAAGTCTAGCCCTCAGAAGACAAAAGAAAGCTCAGGCCATCCTGAGCTACATTTTGGGACCCTGTCTCAAACTAACAAAATCTGGGGTGGGGAAGATGGCTCACAGGTAAAAGTACTTCTATACAAGCTTGAGAACCTAAGGTCAAATCTCTGGCACCTGCATAAAAGAACCAAAAACTTTAAAAATTGAAGACAAATAAAACAATGCCTATGTTGCTCAGCCATAACTGAACCTGGGTCTTCTGCACAGGGACTCTGGTGTGAATTTTTACAAAATGGTCATGAATTCCTAACTGGGAGACTTGGTCAGGTGGCTGGAGGTCTTGCAGACAGCATCAAAGATGGCTTTGGCAAAGTTGCTCAAAGTGGCAGGGGTATAGTTCCTCCTCACCCCATGTGTAGCAGTTGTCAACACCAGGCGACAGCAGTAGCTCCTTCAACACAGAAGTTTGAATGATGCCAGTCAGTGCCTCTGGGAACAGAGATGCAATATACAGCACAGAGCTACACCAGTTTTGTTGTTGCTGTTGGTGGTGGTGGTACCTTTTCACAGAACAGTATGAGAAACATAAGTCATAATCCCCTAAAACCTCCCTACAGAGAGACTAGCCAAGATGGTCCCTCAGATGGTGGTAGCTATCCTTGGAGCACTGAAGGCCAACTTGATCATCATTGTCTATGATGGTGACAAATGCCTTAAGCTGGTCTTCTGGCCATCTCAGCCTGCTTCTACTCTAACATGATCTCAAAACCTCACTCTCAGACTCAATGGACAGAAATACAACTCCAAGAGCTTGTACCTCTCTCAGATAAGACAACCCAACTTGGTAACAAGCCCCCAGGCTCTCACACTATATTCTAGAAGTATTCCAGCTAGGAAATTACTATTTTCAGGCTGAGAAACAGCTCACTGAGTAAAGTGTTTGCCTTTCAACTCCCAGAATCCATGTAAAAAGTCAGACATGGTGGTGTGCTCTTGTAATCCCAAAGCTGGAGAGGCAAAAACAGGAGGCAAGCCTAGATAGTGGGCTCCAAGCCAAAGAGAGACCCTGTATCAAAGGAGGCAGACAGTATTACAGGCACACATGCACATATTTAAAAATTAAAAAATAAAAATCCAGGAAAGGGCTGAGAGATGGCTCAGGTAATAAAAGTGCTTGCCACACAAGCCTGACAAACCTAAGTCTGATATCTGGAACCCAAAAAAACAGATGTAGTTGTATGCATCCATAATCCTAACACTCCTACATTAAGATATGGTAACAGGAATATGGGCTGGAAGCACACTAGCCAACCAGATAAGAGTATACCAAGTGGCAGGAGCAAGAGAAGCCCTGCTTCAGCATCAACCCCCAAAAGTTGTGTTCTGGCCCCCATAGTGCACACCATCACCACCATCATATTTAAAATCCATATTTAAAAGGGGGATATGAGTTATAAATGAAACTCCTAGACATTAATAGACATATAGAATGTGGTACATCTACATAATAATGTGTCTTACATTTTTATTAGTTTAGCTTTCAGGTCCTGGTTGGCCTGAAACTCAGAAATCTGGCCTGGGATTAAATGTATGAATGTAAGACTAATTATCTTTATGGCTCATCAGTTCTGTGTTTGAGGATTTAAGTTTAAATCAGATGAAAAACAATGTACTTACATAACTTCATTTCTCCATCATTCTATATACATAATTTATAAAGAATTGTTAATAAACACAAAACTATCTCATATCAATTCCTTTAATATAAAATAATTGGTTTAGGATAATCTGTTATTATCATTTATAAGAACAAAAGCCTATGAGACAAACTGTCCTTTAGAACCACATTTGATTAAGACAAATCAATTCCCCTTATATACAGTTAACACAAAAAATATAAAATGACATAATTCTTCACTTTCTCTACATTTGTGCTATAGCAAGGCTACACTATAGTATCAGTCTACATTAGGGATTACTTATCCGAAGTTCATAAATAAATAATAATAACACAAAGGTTATATTTTATTTATAGGGAAACTGAATGTATTATTTATGAACTTTTCAGAACTATCAAGGTCATAGGTAGAGAGGGACTAGAATCTTGATAAATAGCTATCACCCTGCCTACATGTAGATAAAGATTGTATCTATGAAGATTATACCTAAGGATGAGAACATGAAGACTAAAGAAGTTTCAAGGAGAGAATACAGGTGTTAATAACATTTGCTGGGAAGATCTCAAAGTTATGAGATGATGAACTATTAACAGGAGTTAACACTTAAGAATCATCTATTGGCTGGACATGGTGGCATATACCTTTAATCCCAGCACTCAGGAGGCAGAAATAGACAGATCTCTATGAGTTCAAGGCTAGCTTTGTCTACTACATGGCTTATTCCAGGCCAGCCAGGGATACGTAAGTCAGACCCCATCTCAAACTAAACAAAGAACCCCATTATTTATTACATACATAGCAACCAGTGTAGCAAAACAGTTAAAGAAACAAGCTCTCAGATTGAACATGAATCTAAGGGTCAGTTCTACCACTTACAAGCTGGTTCTTTCATTCATCTATGAATGTGAGAACTAGTTAGTGTTAGGGCAATCCACCCTTCCAGGCTACATTTCAAAGCAAATGGCTATGTGGTAATCAATAACAAAAGTCTTAAATTTTATATAATCTTTAAATAGACAATTTTGGGAAAAGATCATAGATATGTGTATTAAGATTTCATTCCAGAAGTATTAATGACTGTAGGACAGGTGAAACTCTAAAACATCAATAAAATATGAATATGGTATATCCTTCCTTGTCTAAGTTTCCTATAACAGTGGTCAAAGTATCACATAGAAAACACCAGAAACAACTCCTAAGTCTTAAATTATACACGGTTTTGAGCAGCACAAGTAACTCACACTCTCCCATTCCATCCTACCCAGGATGTGAGTAATCTCTGTCCCCCATATCCACATGGTGTATGCTACCCACTGGTTACTTGGTAGCTACTATCACATGCTTTTGCTCATATAACTCTTATTGTACTCAATGAAAGTGTCAAAGCAAAAATAGTGGTGTTGGCAATGTATGGAAGTGAAAGGGAAGGAGTAAAATGCTTCCTTTAGGCAAAAGACTAAAGTATAAGAACATATTTTTTATAAATAAGCAAACTTGGAACTTTAATTATGTACTGTCTTATGATATGAAAATTTACCCAACTAACAAAGACACAAAAGGAGATGAAATGAAAACTCTTGGAAACCTGGGTCCCAAGTATGGGGGGGGGTGTTTTTTTTTTTAAGACATGGTCTTGTGTAGCTGAGTCTGGCTCTGACCTCTGCTAGAAAGCCAACGATGACCTTGAACTTTAGACCTTAGTGCTTCTAGCTCCCAAATGGAGACTATAAATGTAGATCACAACACCCCACCCCACCTTACCCACCCTACTCCCATTTATGTGGTGCTAGGGATTAAACTTGGGATTTGTGCATGATAAGCAAGCATAATGAGCTACATTACAAACCCTTTCTTGGCATTTTCTAAGACTACTAATATAAAATCATTAACTATAGTCACTGTGCTATATGAAAGACTTCTTGAAATCCTTCCTCTTGTCTGACTATAATTATGCATCCTTTGACTAGCATCAACTCTTCCTCCAACATAAGCAGCTTTTAATAATCACAATTTAACTTATTCTGTGTGTGTATGCACAAACACATGAGTACCATAGCACACATGTACAGAGGTCAAAACAACTTGGGAAGTCAATCTCTCTTTCTACCATATGAGTCCCAGGGATGAAAATTATGCTATCCACGTGCTAAGCCCTCATGCCCCAAAGACAATTCTACCCTCTACTTTTATGAAGTCCACATATGAGTAAGATCATATATCTAGACTGATACTACATAATGCCAAGTTGGTTTATCATTACAAATGACAGAATTTCCTTTTTAAAATCTCAACATGCATACATCTTCCTTATTCATTAGGCTAGCAACATACACACAGGTTGACTACATTTCTTGGTTATGTGAGGTGTTGCAATAAACATGGTAATGCAACTACCTCTTTCACATATTGATTTCATTTACTTTGAATAAACACATAGTTATCATGTGGTGCTTCTATTTTTAACTTTGTGTGGAACATCCATGCTGTTTCCCATAATGGCTATAATTTATATTCTCATCAACAGTAAACAGGAGGGGAAGGGGGAAGAGGGGGAGGGGGAGGAGGAAGAGGAGAAGGAGGAGAAAGAAGAAGAAGAAGCACTTGCTGCTCTTCCAGATGACCCAGTTCAAGTCCCAGAAACCAAGGTCTAGCATCTCACAACCGCCTATAACTCCAGCTTTAGGGAATCCAACACTGCATGCATGAACACTCATACGGAAACAAATCTTGGAAGGAAGGAAGGAAGAAGGAAGGAAGGAAGGAAGGAAGGAAGGAAGGAAGGAAGGAAGGAAGGAAGGGGACCCAGTGGCAGTGACAATGCCTTTAATCCCAGCACCTTCCAATGAGTTCCAGAACAGCCAGGGCTACAGAGAAACCCTGTCTCAACACCCCCACTCCACCCCACCCCCCAAAAATAGGATAAGAGATGGATAACCACCACTAGGGAGATAGGATTGGGGGACATCCCACTGGTAAGTCTTCAGAGAAACCCCTGAAGAGGATTCCTGCCCTTTTTAAAATACATATAATATTTTAGAGGTTGGTGGAAGTGCTGGATCACATGATTTAGTTCAACACAAGCCATATGACAAAAAGCATGAAAGAATCAACTATAAACAAAGAGCTGTCCAGTCACAGCACAGATTGCTCCTTAACTCTTTCCCTGGGAGCTGCAGGTGGGTGTGGCCTGATCTCTACAGGTTGTGGAAACTGGCCTAAGAATGACCACTGTAAAGTGGCAGGTTCAGGTTCCAATATGTAGTATATTTTGAAATAAGATGATGCTACCTGGTTTTCTTTTTACTCAAGACTGATTGGTTACTCAGAGACTTCACAGGTTCCCTGCAAATTTTATGACTTTCCCCCTCTATTTCTCTAATGAACACCATTGGTATTTTTATGGTTACAAAGAATCACTAGATAGCTTTCAGTAGTGGACATTTTTGTTTTTCCAAGACAAGGTTTCTATATGTAGCACAGCAGTCTGGTAGACCAGGAATGGCCTCAAACTCAGAGATCAGGCTCCCTCTGCCTCCCAAGAGCTGGAATTAAAGTTGTGCACCACCACTGCCAGAATTCTTTTATTGTTTTTGTTTTTGTTTTTCCCCCAGTGTGGACATTTTAGCAATGTTAATCCTTCCAACCCATGAACACTGGACACTTTCATTTATTTGTAACCTCTTTCATCAATGTGTAAATTTTAGCTTTGAGATAGCTCCCCTCCTTTGCTATTATAATCTCCTATATCTATTATAAGTGGAATTTGGTTTTTTCCAAGATAGAGGGAAGTTAGTACATAAAAACACAGTAGGTTTCTTTTTATGGGTAAGAAGTTATGTTTTTATTTCTTTCCTATTCACCTGTTTATTTTTGCAGTGCTGGAGATTAAATCTATATCCCTCAAATGCACACGCTCTCTTACTGAGCTAGCTCCCACCCTCACTTTTATTAAGTTGATTTTATGTCCTCCACATGTACTTGTTTGGTATCACTGTGTGTATGTTATGTTTGTATCATCTTCAGAGTTTTCTAAATATGTGAAGTTTCTGTCAATGTGACAACTACCCAAGGGGAAGTGTTTATAGACTGGGCTCAGTTTCAGGCCATGTCACTAGGGCACAAGGCATAACTGGAGGCATCACTTCATTGAAACTAGGAAGCAAATAAATGGAAGAACCACCTTGAGACATAACTTCCAAAGACATGCTCCCAGTAACCTATTTCCTCCAAGTAGGCCTCATCTCCTCATTCTTTCACCTCCCAATGATGCCATAAATTATGAACACTTCAGTGGAGTAACTAATAAAGGCAAAGCCTTCTGATCCAATCATTTCCTCCAAAGCTCCGCCTCTGAATATTGCTATTTAGGAAACCAAAACACTCTGGGGGCATTTTATATTCCAGTCAAAGAGAAGGTTTAACTTCCTTCTCAGTCTGGATGCCTCTTATTGCTTTCTCTTACCTAAATGTTCTCAATAGGACTTGCCATTCTGTATCAAATACAAGTGATAAAAAGGATATAATTGTCTTTTTCCAGTTTCAACATTTCCCCATTCAGGTTGTTAAGCTGTGGATTTTATTAAAATTGGTAGTTATTATGTTATTAATTATATGCCTAACTTATTGAGTTTTTGCCTGGCTTATTCTATGACAGACTTTTACTAATTCAACCTTCTTATTCAATACTGATCAATCTTAGTAAATTCCAGTACCCATGAACTTACTTCTCCATTTGTCAAAAACTCTTCATAACTCTCAAGGCTGTATTCATGTATCACCCTCTCCAATATGAAATAGGATACAGTGTACGAAAAGTCTGTGTTACCTAACTTTCTGAATGATATAGCTACTATGTCTAATCAAAACATTGTGAATGAAAGTGAGATCACATTATCGTAACTGCCTGTTTCATGTCAGTTTGTTTGTTTGTTTGTTTTTCAAAAACATCTATTATCCACATTTGCTCTAGGCCAAATATCATGCTGAAAATACCACTATGACTCAGACAAGTTGCCTCTTCTTCATGGTGTTTGTATTCATTGATTTATGTTCCATAAGAAGTACTCTGGGACAGCTTTAACGCCTATTATCAATAAATTGCTTGTTTAAGAAATGAAAGTAGCCAGGTGATGGTGGCTCGGGAGGCAGAGGCAGGCAGATCTCTGAGTTCAAGGTCAGCCTGGTCTCAGAGTGACTTCCAAAACAGCCAAGGCTACACAGAGAAATGTGTCTCAAAACAAACAACAACAAAAAAATGAAAGTATTGGGCTGGTGTGGTGGCACATGCCTTTAATCCCAGCACTATAGAGACAGAAACAAGTGATTTCCAGTTCCAGAGCAACCATGGCCTCAGAGAGAAACCCTGTATGTGTCTGTGGGGGGGGGGGGGGGAGTTGGAGATTGCTTATCAAGACACTCTAATGTGTTCACCCTCTATCAACTTGATGATTATTTTTAGGAAACATTAAGACTAGGGCTTCTGAAGAAAGTTTATTTTATGTAAAAGAAGCAATACTTAGAAGACAAATGACAGCTTATCGTCTAAGTTACAGCACTGATTGCCAGCAACTTCATCTCGTTAGTCCTCAGCCTCATTTATAAAATGAGAATGTTGACTACTCTCAGGACTCCTGTTGGATATAGTTATGTGACTTTCTACTACTTTCCATAGGTTAAGTACATCTAAAAAATACCAAGTTCTAGGTTCCAATAAAGGTCACTAACTGGATCTGCCTGAAAATGAATCTTAAGAATGGCAAGTAAATTCTAGTTATGTAATAAAAGCAATAAACCAAATACTTAGGAAGAACACAACATTACCATCAAATTGCTTCATTGCTGAGAACCTCAGCACTTCAAACTGACATGCAAAAGAATGCTTGGGATTTCTTCTAGGTGATCCTAACAAACAAAACTAAAGCAATTATAGCACAGCAAATCTCACTCTATTAAAAGAAAAATAAAATACATATCCAGTTAAAATCAGGAAGTGGCAATCTTTCTTCTCCAGAAGGAACAGAATTTAGACTACCAATTCAGAATACCATTGACTATCTGTTTTCTCACTGGGCATCTTCACAGTTCAAGGCCACTCCTCCACTAAATCAACAATGTCTAGAAAACAGGCTGTATGTCATTCATTTTTATATTCCCTGAACACAGTTGTACTACACAAAAAAAATAAACAATAAAAGTTTATAGATATTCTTATAAAGATTAAATTCAATTTAATGACTATACATGAAGAGTCTACAGGCTGGAAAAATGGCTCAGGAATTAACAGTGCTTACAGCTCTTGCATAGGAACTGAGTTGGATACCTTCCCTGGATATTTGGTCTCAGCCCTAGAAGCAGAAACTGTTCATGTCTAATATTATTATAGTACTATATTCTTTAAGGTTTCCTTTTCTCCTAGTAGGTGACCTATTAACTCTTTATATTAAACTTTCCCAGTAAGTTTTAAAATGAAATCCAAGTGGATTAAAGTACTGGAAAAAAAAAATGACCTGGCAATGATGGTGCCATACATAGCAAGTACATAACAAAAACCCACTACACTTTTATAGAGAGCTCTCCTAAATTGACAAGAAAAGCTGACATAGCTCAGTCAGTAAAGTATTTGCCACACAAGCAGAAGGACCCTAATTCAACTCCCCATCACCCACACAAAAAGCAAGACAGAAATATGCATCTGTAACTCCAGCTCTTGGGGACAAAGACAGGAGGATCTCTGGGGCTTGCTGATCAGGAAGTCTGGCCAATTTCAGTTTAACCAGCTGCTCAGTTCTAACCAACAAGTGCCAAGTTCAGTGACAGACCCTGACTCATAAAATAAGTTGGAGAAAGACTTTAAAAGACACCTAATGTCAATCCCTGACATCCATACACATGTGCACAAGCACCTGCAGATAAACACAAATATATACAAAACATACACAGGAAAAAAAATTAACAAAGACAATTCAATGGGGAAAATAATATAATGGTCAATTCACAAAAAGAACTTAGTCAATTAGCCAGCAAGATGGTTCAGTGAATGAAGTTACTAGCCATACAAGCCTAGTGAGCTAGCTGAGTTTGATCCCTAAAACTAGCTCTCACAAACTGTCCTTTGACCTCCACAAAAGCAATGTGCTATGCACACATATACCCCAAACCATTAAATAAAGTAATAAAAAATTAAGAAAGTAATAAACACATGCCATACCTGAAAACAATATAATCAGCTAAGGCTCAGTGACAGAACACTTGCCTAGTATATAAAAAAAGCCTGGATTCATTCCACAGCTCTGTAAAAATGAACAAGTGAATCAATCTACCATTTGTCATCTACCTACTTCAAACCCTCCAACAGTATCTCTTTCATCTCTAAAGATAAAATTACCCTGGTCAGCCCACTAACATACCATACCTTCTCTCTGCTTTCTCCAAGAGAGGGACTCCTGCTCATCCATCAGACAGCAACACCAGGACCACCTCCTTTAAATGCCCTAATGCTTAAATGCATAGCACTGTATGACTCTCACAGGTCCTCAGGCAGAATTTTGGGATTCCTTGACTCCTCTATCAGCTGTCAAACACCCAATGCCATCAGCAAACCCCACGGGTTATTATCTCAAAATAAAGCTTCCATCAATCATCTTAGTCCAGACTCCATCACCTCCTGAATTTAGGCCTCCCTTAAACCCTATTGCCAATCCAGCAACCAAAGCAACGTGGGTTTGTGTTTGTGGTTTTTGTTAACTCATTAGTGGATTGTTATTTTTAGTTTTGAGGCAGGTTCTCACTGGTTGACCTCAAACTTTGTGACAATCCTGCTTCAGCCTCCTAGTGCTGGGATTACAGGCTTGAGCCACCATGTCCAGCACTTTTGTTATATCCAATCATATCACTCTTCTGCTTAAAACCGTTCCCGTGGTTTTCCTTAGTAAAATGGATTGATTCACTTGCTTGTTTTCAGAGCTGGACCATAGTGAAAACCAATTTTTAAAATGTTTCTGTGGCCCTACAAAATCTGCCCTCACCTCATTCTCTCTGTGATCTCACATCCTACTACTCTCATCCCTCACTCTCTTAAGAGTGGCCTCTTCAAATATGTCAGGTATGATCCCTCAAAGCTTTTGCTTCATGGCTAATTCCGCTTTCTCCTACTGGTCTCTGCACAAATTTTATCTATTTTGGAACATCTGTATGGAAATACCACTATTCCAACCATTTCATTTAAAACCAACCCCAAGGCTAGCAAGAAGGCTTGGCAGTTAAGATCATTTGTTACTCTTGCAGACAACCCAAGATCAGTTCCTAGCATCTACACCAGGTAGTTCAAACTGTAACTCTTGCTCTTGGGAATCTAACACCTTCTTCTGGCTTCTGGACACCTAAACACAACATATGTATCTACCCCACCCCACAAATACATATACACATAAGTAGTAAAACTAAATAAATAAAACTAGCCTAATACTTCCTTGGACCCTGTTCTTCTGTTTTGCAGAGCACTTACTGGCTAAGAATCTATATAACTTGTATATGTTCAGTTCCTGTTCTACCTTCATCACGCAGGACTGTTTATTACCTGTCATATTCACCGATGGATTATAATTACCAGAATTGTGCATAGCAAGTAGTACATATTAGTAATAGTTGAATAAATAAATGGTTTTACACCATCTGTGGAATGATCTAATTAATAACTAAATGACTACCTAAGAACAGAGATTGGGTCTAGTTTGGCTTATCTCCTTATTTCTTAGAGACTAACAAGAGGGGTTGGCATAGTCCAGCTAAGTGCTAATTGAAGAATACCTCAGGTATGGTGGGCATGCCTGTAATCCCAGCATTTAGGAGATGAAGCAGGACTAGTTAGTCTGAGGTGAACCAAAGCTACACAGTGAATCCAAAACTAACTTGAGCTACCTAGCAAGAA
Source organism: Phodopus roborovskii (assembly GCF_943737965.1). NCBI lineage: Eukaryota > Metazoa > Chordata > Mammalia > Rodentia > Cricetidae > Phodopus > Phodopus roborovskii. The sequence continues at coordinate 10,696,743 of NW_026126407.1, forward strand.
TGTCTGAGAAAAACAGAGACAGACAGGATGACTAACAGAAACAACAAAATAGCCTTTAAAAAAATCTATCAGAAGACAAATTTAAAACAGACACCTACAAGCTTTTATGGGGATATCTACCTTCTCACATACATTGACAGGTATGTAAATTGATACTTTTTTTTTAAAGCTTAAGCTAAGAGCGGCTTTAATATTTAAATCCACCAGAATGTACCCTTTAATTCAGTAGTCTCACAGATATAAAAGCAAGAGTACCAGTGGTACAGGCCTGCAATTCCAGTTACAAGGAGGCTGAGCTGAGGCTGGAGGATCTTAAGTTCAAAGTTTGCTATGTTACAGTGAGGCCTTGTCTCAAAAGTTAAGAAACTAGAGCTACATCTCAGTAATACAGTGCTTGCTTAGCACTATATTACTATATTAAGCATGCAAAAAGTCCTGGATTCAAATCCCAGTAGAAAAAAAGTACATCATTTTACCTTTGCTTATAAAATAAAGAGATTAGCAACCAACCAGCCCACCAGTGGGAACAGAGTCAGGTAGGGTGTCTCATGCCTGTAGTCCCAATACTCAAGAGGATAAAGGAGATCATCATAAATTGAAGGCCAGCTAGACTACAGTGTAACCCTGTCTCAATAATAAAAATAAAAATAGGGGTTGGAGAGATGGCTAAACAGTTAAGAGCACTGATTGTTCTTCCAGGAGACCTGGGTTCAATTCCCAGCACCCACATGGTAGCTCACAACCACCTGTAACTCCAATTCCAGGGATCCAATCCCCTCTTCAGACATACATGCAGGCAAAATACAAGTACACATAAAACAAATAGTAAAAATCATTAAAATAATACTGAAGAAAAACAAGCAAATCCATCATTCATGCCACACACATGATGGAATAGATTTTTAATAAGAACAAGGCAGAGCTATAAACAGACAAGGGTCCTTGTGGTCTAATAAACAAACCAGAGGGTCCTGGCATCAGATGCTGTGTTTGAATCCTGACTCTCTAGTGTATTGTAACTCCAGCATGTTTAATTTCTTTGGGCTTCAGTTTCTCCACCAAAAACTATTACAATAGCAACAACCCCCGCACCCACACCCCCGCTGACATGAAGATTCCTTGAGATAGTACAGTACCTGCAGTGGTTATGACATACAGCTATGTAACCAGTCACATATACACATACACACACTTTTATAAGTAACATATAAGAGAGAGAAGAAAGTTTCAGGCTTAGGTATGTAATACCCATCTATTTCAAGAATTAAAGGTAACATGTCTGTATAACTGAATAAAAGACAAAACAGAAATCTCACCTCTGAGAAATAGGGGAAATATACTTCTACTTCTTAAGATTTTTTTTTTATATATATTATATAAAGCATCAGTGGAGGGCTAGAGAGATGGCTCAGCAGTTAAGAACACTGGCTGTTCTTCCAGAGGACCTGGGTTCAATTCCCAGCACCCACATGATGGCTAACAACCATCTGTAACTCTAGTCCCAGAGGGACCCAACACCCTCTTCTGGCTTCCAAGGGCCAGACATGTACATGGCATACAAATATGCAAGCAAAATACACATAAAAATAAACTTTAAAAATGAAGTAGAAGCATCAATGGGGCAGGGTGGCTTTGCAATGTTTAGAAGCTAGCATATATTATAAAATATGTAAATGAAGTTAAACAGATCTATGTCCTCAAATATTACCATTTCTTTATGGGGAAACATTCAAAATCCTTTTTTTCTAACATACAATTTTTTTTTAAATAGAGGAATTATATAAAAACAAAGGGGCCAGTGACATCACTCAGCAGACAAATGTTACTGTTGTCAAGCCTGAGAACTTCAAAAATCACATAGTGAAAAGAGAGAAACAATTCCCACAAATTGTCCTGACCTCTACACATATGCTTGTAGCATGTATACATACAAACACAGACAAATAAAAGTAATTTTTAAAAATTTAATTTTAATGAAGCAAAAGCAGGAAAATTCTTTTAAGATAGTTTAGCTTAAACTGAAATTTGAGAATTCTTACACTTGTCTTTGAATTTTCAATTATTTATCAATTGATATTTGTACATTAAAATGTACCATCAAAAACCAAAACTTCCAAAACTATGAAATAAAAAATGCAAGTGGCCACATCTCATCTTACCAATCACACACAAGTATACCAACAAGAAAAAACCTTAGCAACTGCTTCTGAAACGATGGGAAAGCAAAAGTCCAGGACTAAATAATAGTTATGTTTTACTGTCTGTTTGATGAAAAGGAATTCTCCAATTCCTGGAGAGATTGAAATTCAAGTGTGCTTTTAATTAAAGGTATCAATCAATATGAACTCAACTGAAGGAAAACTAATTTCCTGAAATGAACTTCTAAGCAGACACTGACACAAAGAACTCAATACCATTCTCTCTCTTTTTGAAAATGATAGTTATGGTCACTCCTTTACATTAACTTACAATTAAAAAACAATTACAATGTAAACTTAATCTCATCCCATACTCTTAAGATTTGAAAAATGGTAAATAACCCTGAACTGGGAATAGCAAGAACATGAGATTTCTCAATGCTAATGTTTTCCTCGATGCTGTGAAGTGCTTAGTCATTTCTGCCTATTTGCAGGGATGACCATTTCATATCTTGAAAGAGGCAGAAAAGTGGAGTTCAGACTCATGTCACCTGAGTTGTCCATGGAAGGCAAAAAAAAAAAAGGCAGCAGCCAGTTAAGCATACCTACCAGAAGCCAGAGCTTTCTCTGTATTCTGCCTCTGTCTGCAGTAACAAAGAGGGTTTGTAAAGTTTTCTTCCCTGACACCAAATACAAAAGGTGAGAATTAAAAGAAGGTCCAAAAAAACATCCCTGTTTCCTGACAGCCCACCATCTCTTCCACAAGACTAAAACACCAAGCGAATCAAAAGTCCAGGCTGGGCATTACCCCTTAGGCAACTAACAAAACCCAAAACTACAGGCTAACGGGCTTTGGAGAACACTTCCCAGAGAGCAGTTAAAATCTGATAACATTGTTTCCAGTTCCCCCACAGCAAGAACAAGCACAGATTTTCACAAAAGGTTATTTCAAGAGACTACTCTTAGGAAAGGCCAAGTGAAGTAACTTCTGTGCCAATCGCGTATCCCAACATTCTATCTACTTACAGGTAAAGATGCTAGGCAAAAAGGCCAATCAATTATAGAAATGCACCTGAAAGAACTTTCTCAACTAGACACAGTAAGATCTTGCCAAGGACCGAGCACATTCTTTCCAAACATAACTCCAGCTTGAGAAAAAAAAAAAAAAATCTGAAACAATGTGGTCAAATCTCTGAAGCAGAGCTCAATCGGCTAAAAGGTCATGAAGGGCTCTACCCAACCATCATGGCTTATTTAGGACAAGGCCTTTTTTCCCTTCCAAAAATATAATATGAGCACTATTAAAAGACAGTCTGTCCTGCACCTTCAAGTCTCTGGCTACTGAGGCAGGAGGATGATAGCTCAGGAGTTTCAGGCCAACATGGTCAACAAAGTGAAACCCCATGGCTTGAAAGGAAGAGAGTAAAGGGAGAGAAAGACTGATTTCCTCGACTTTAGTTTCTCGAGCATCGTTTTCATTCCTAACACTCTTGAAACAATACTATACTATCTTTTTACATATAAATGTTGCCTTCTTTATCGCATAGCCCACGGCTTGCCCATCTTTCCCGATAAAGAGGCATGAATCAAGCACTCCTCGTGCATCAGAAAGTGAGGTCCTAAAGGACTAAGAAATGTGCCTGAACTTACCACTAAGCTACACTACCATTCAAAGAATGCTACCAAATCGTTACCGATCCCAGTTACTTTTTACAAGTCACAAAACACGGTGCAAAGAGCGTGGCCTGAGGAGGCGGAGGTGGGGCGAGAGACACATCGCCACTACTGAGACGAGGACTCCCTTTTTTTTTTTTTTTTTTTTTTTTTAACGAATATAGCACATGTTCTCGATTTCCATCCTCCCCACAGGCGGAACCCACGTGCTAATCCCACCGCACCTTCCTCTCCGCGCTCCCCCGCCGCCCCCGGCGTCCCGCAGGCTCCCCACGCCCTTCCCCGCAGCCGCCCGCGCGCGCCTGCCGCCCCCTCCCCAGCCCGGAGGCCCAGGCCTGCGCCGCCCGCGCGCCCCGCCTCCGTCCCCGCGGGTCACCCCCGGGCCCACGCGCGTGCCCTTCCTGCCCCAAGAGCCCCCGTGACGCCGCGCCGGGCAGGCCGCGCCCGCCATGGTGGGCGCCTCACCGTCAGGCTGGGGAGCCGGGCCCGGCTGCGCCATGGCCAGAAGGGGCCTCGGGGAACGGGAATGGGCGGGGAAGCGGCGTCCCGGGCTGTCGCGGGCTCAGCTGGCGGAGGAGGCGTCGACCGAGCCGCGGCCGCCGCCGCCCAGGGAGGAACCGCTAAGGCTGGAGCCGCCGGCGCCGCCACAGCCCCGGGCAGAGACGGACCAGAGCGCCGACCTCCGCCTCCTCATCCTGACAGCGGGAAATAAGCAGTGCGCAGGCGCGGGGGGATGGGGCGGCACGTGACGTTGGCCTAAGGGGAGGGGCGGGGCCTCAGGAGGGAGGGAGACCGGGGAGGAGGGGTCGGCAGATTGAGCATCATCAGAGGGAAGCTGATGAGAGCCAGGGGTGGAGGAGGCTGCTGGCGGGAAAGGCAAGGACTCTTAAAGCTCCTGGCTCCCAGAACCCAGTCAAAAAAAAAAAGCCTGTGTGAGGAAATCCTGTGTGCCCGCGAGCCCAGCCGCTTCTTTGCCTAGCTGTGTGACCTTGAGAGAGTGAGTCCTTTAACCTCATAACCTTGATGAGTACAGTAGCGAAGAAACGTTTAAATGAGGCAATAAAATAGGAAGAATTGTTATGGCCAGAAGTTGGCCTGGACCCCAAGTCTTCTTATATGCAAGCCAGTGTACTTTCCATTAAGCCACGATGTCTGACTTGTATGTGCCCAGCCCAGGGAAGCTGCTGGAAACATAGCCAGACCGCTTGCACTCGTGACTGGAGAGGAGAAATTACATACAGAAAGTATGCCTGAACAAGAGAGACAGCCCTAGGCTCCATTCTTTCAAGACTCCTCTTCAGCTCTGCTCACACCTTGTTGCCTCTCTAGGAGAAGGAGTCCACACAGCCTGGCATTTCAAGACCAAAGTCCACCAGCCTTCCTGTGAGCCCAGAATTACCTACCCGCGAGGTCGAAGCTATGGTCTCTCCTTTTTCTATAAGACAGTGTAGACATTTCCCAAAGTACCAAGGGCTGCTGTATTTGGAGGAGGTAGCATAGCTTTTGAGCTGCTGTTTATGTTCACAGATCTTCGTGGTGCAAGACAGGTGAGAGAAGGAAGGCAAGCCATGGGCCAGTAGCCAGAGCTCCTCTCGCCACCGTATTCAAGTGCACATATCTCCAAAGTCCAGGAATCTCTGATCTTTTTTTTTTTTTTTTTTTCTGCTGAAGACCTGGGGATTTAACCTTAAGCACAGTAGGCAAGCATTCCACATTGAGCTCTATCCATTGAGCTCTTGTTCAATTTTTTGTTTTGAAACACAGTCTCCTGCTTCAGCCTCCTGAGAAGCTGGGGTTTCAGGACTGGACTACCAAGTCCTACCCTTTTTCTTTTCTGATTTATTTATTTTGATTGTAAGAATTCTAAATTCAAGTCTGCTCTATGGTCATTGCAAAGGTCTACATTCAAACCATAATGATACACATTAATCAAAGTAGAAGGCTAGACTCCTATAAGACTCATAGTTCATTGGAAAGGTTTGTAATTTTAAATAATTTCAGTAGTCATCCATTTGTACTTTTGCCTCAGGTCCCACTAACATTAAGGGAGAATTTGTATTCAGACTTTTAAGCAATGGACATCCCCAGATGACCTGTATTCCTTTGAGAGAGCAAACAAGGCCTGTCTCCACCCACTGCCTTATATCTGACCTACCTGGGTGAGCAAATCCTTGCTCAGCTGGAAGACTTTAACCCGAATAGGGCAACTCAGTAATCATTGTCCTGTTGCAATGACTAATAGGAGGCAGGAACCATAAAGATAGCAGATGCTGATGTCCTCCACAGATGGGACTCCTTCCACTGAGTGAGCAACAACATACTTCTTGCTGTTGGTAATCAGGGTTGCAGCCAGATCCTCAAGACCAAGGTCCCTCCGAATTGATCATATATCTGGTATGGACCCCCTGGGTCAAAAGCTTGCAAAGACAATTTTGAAATAAGCTAGAAGGTACACCACCACCCCACCCCACCCCACCCCCTGTCTCTCTCTCTCTCTCTGTCTTTTCCTCAGACAGTTCTAACCAGGCAGTGGTGGTGCATGCCTTTAATCCTAGCAGGAGGCAGGGGCAGGTGGATCTCTGTGAGTTTGAGGCCAGCCTGATCTACGAAGCAAGTTCCAGGACAGCCAGGACTACACAGAGAAACCATGTCTTGAAAAACAAAACAAAACAAAAAGCAAGAAAAAAAAACAGGTTCTCATGTAGCCCAAGCTAGCCTTGAACTCACTTATAGCTTAAATTCCTGATCTTCCAGTCTCCCAAATGCTAGCATTACAAGTCTAGGGTTTTGTGCCTTTTAGGCAAGCACTCTACCAACTGAGCCACACCCCAGTCCCATCTCATAATTTTTAGGTGAACCTTATGACCCAGGCATCTGATGCCATTCCTAGACATATGCTAGAGAAAACTAACGGATGCTCAAAGCCATCATTAGCTACAAATGTTGTCAGTTTTATCCCTGAAGGAAATTGTAAAATAAAGCATGAAAGTTACTTGTCAATTACATTGCATGCAAAGCCAATAAGAGATGTACAAGAATATTCACAGTAATGTATTTCATTATACAACAAATAAACAAATGGCCCAAATGTTCATCAGCAGAGATGACTTTGTTTTATCTTCTTTGGTTTTCATTTTGAAACAACAAAAGTGTATCCCTAGCTGGCCTCAAACTTACAGCAATCCTCCTGCCTCAGCCTCCTGAGTATTATGATTATGGGTATACACCACCACATCTGACTTTTAAATTGTTTATGTGTGATTATTGTGTGTGTATACGTTCACATGTTTCCAGGTACATGTGTATGTACAAAGGTCAGAAATCTACCTCAAGTACCTTTCTCAGTTTCACTACATCTTGTTTTTTTTATAAGTTTTGTTTTGTTTTTTGAGACAAGGTTTCTCTGTGTAACAGCCCTGGCTGTCCTGTAACTCACTCTGTAGAGCAGGCTGTTCTCCAGCACACAGAGATCCACCTGCCTCTGCCCCCTGAGTGCTGAGATTAAAGGCTATCTCCCGGCTATCTCCACCTTAATTTTAATAGGATCTCTTTTATTCTTTGACAGTTTCATACATGAAAACAATGTATCCTGATCATATACCAATATACCCCCAAATCACCCTTCCTACTCCCCACAAACACCTCCCTACTTTATATCACATCTCTTCTGTCTTTCTTTCCTCTTTAGTGCAGTTTATGTGTATGAATGTACTCCAAGTACCTGGAGTTAAAGGTGGTTGTGAGCTACCATGTGGGCACTGGGAATTGAACCCAGCTTCCCTGAAGAGCAATAAGTACTCTTAACCACTAAGCCATATCTCCAGTCCCTATGCTGACTTCTCTCGTTGGCTTGATCATATGCAGGTAAGTTCATTATTATAATGGCTGTGACCCAGAAGATAACATTTCATAGCACTTCTTTCTGCTTGTCCTCTGGCTCTTGCATTTTATCTGGCCCCTTCTCCCCAGATGTTCCTTTAGCCTTAAGGGGGCAGGAACAGTGTGAGACAGATGTTCCATTTAGAACTGAGCACTCAATAATTAGTTATTCTCAGCTTTTTAGCCAGTTATGAATCTTGGCATTAATTGTAGCCCACTGCACAGAGAGCTTCTCTGACCCAAAGTTGACCGTATCAATAATCTCTATGTATAAATGTAAGTATTTGGGAGGCAGTTTGACCACAGTTTGTCCATTTAGCAAGACAACAGTATGACCTTTGACCTCCTAAGCTATGACTTTCAGCCAGATTTACAGTACCAGGCTTGAATTCTGTCCTGTGGAACAGACCTCAAATCCAATCCAATAGTGTTGGTCACCCTTTACTATGATTACACCAGTGGGCCCATTTTGCCTGCCTGGTTAATATTGTAGCATTCAGGGTTCATTGCTAGGGAAGGGCTTAGAACCTTGGGGATATTGCTGGAGGAAATACGTCACTGTAGGTGGGATTTCAGGGCTTCTCATCTCACACCACACCCCGTTTGCTCTCTCTTCTCTTCTCTTTGAACATGTCTCTCAGCCTCCACTGTGAACCTCATCTCTGGGACTGTAAGCCAAAATAAACATTCTTCTGTGAATCTCTTTTGGTCACGGTCTTTTAGTACAGAAATGAAAAGAAACTGATATAGACAGGGATCTTTGCCAGTTACAAGCTTAAAATGGGGACATGAGAGCTGGTCCAGTAGTATGGGGCTGAGGCAGAGGATTTTACAAATATTATGGAAGCTAGTTTTGTGGTTCCTCAAAATTCTAGTACCCTGAACTGCACACAGTACCCTGTGCATAGTACCCTACACACACAAGGCCAGGGCTCTGCCACTGAGTTACACTTAGAGGACTGCAGAGGGCAAGTTTTTAACTTGATAAAGTTCAATATATTGTCTTAGTTACATCTCTATTGTTGTGATAAGACACCATGATCCAGGCAAGGTACAGGATTTGTTTGGGGCTTGTATTTTCAGAGGGTTAGAGTCTGTGAAGAGTTGGGCCACAGCTGAGAGACATCTCCAACAACAGGAAACTGAGAGAGGGCACTGGGGATGGTGGAAAGCTTTTGAAACCTTGAGGCCTCCCCCAATGACAAACTTCCTCCAACACCATCTCCTCCACTTCTCCTAAATCTTCCCAAACAGTTCCACCAACTGAGGACCCAAGTGCACAGATGCCTGAGATATATGGGGGACATCTCATTCAAGCCATCACTTACATACTTTTTCTTCTGTCACTTACACTATTAATGTATGTCCTGGGGAAAAGTTGCCTAGCGTGGGTATGGTATGTCAATGCATGCCTGTAATCCCAGCCCTTGAGAGCCTGGATCCAGAGGACTGAATTCAAAGATAATTTGAACTGAGAGAGGAAGAATTGGCTGACTGATTGATTCAAAGCTTTGCCTATGTTTTCTTCTCAGAGTTCAATCTTTTCTTTAGATCTTTGACCCCATTTTCAGTGACTTTTGTCTCTGGTGTGAGGTAAAAGTCCAACTTATTTGTGCAACACGTGGGATTGATTTGCCTAACACCATTTGTTAAAGAGACAGTGACTTTCCCTAACGAAGTATATTGATGTCCATGTTAAAAATCAATTGACCATATTGTACAGTTCTTGGTTTGGGGACCTCGAGTCAATTCTATTGATTTTTATGATTGAATTTATGCTGGTCCCACAGTTCTGATTACAGGAGCTCAGTAGTGAACCTGTCTGTCTGTGTGTGTGGTAGGTGTGACACATCCTCAGGAGTAATTGCTCAGGAGCCATTCACCTTGATTGTGTCTCTCAGGCCTGAAGCTTGCCATGTAGGTTAGACAGGCCAGCCAGGGAACTCAGAGGTCCCCCCTTTCCCACCTCCCCAGCACAGGGATTACAATATCGTACAGCCACACCCAGCTTTTTTACATAAATTCCAGAAGAGAAACTCAGGGCCTTGCACTGCCACTGCAAGCACACAGCACTGTCCCCACTGAGCCACCGATCAGCTTGCGTTGTAGTGACAGGGTCTTGCTGTGTATCCCTGACTGGCTTGGAACTCAAGGAGATATGCCTGCCTCTACCTTATCCATCATGCTGGGATTATGGTGTGTGCAATCCTGCCTGGCCAGTATTTTGTTGATCTCTTTTTGTGAGGCAACATTCTCCTGCTTTCATTTCTTCTTTTGCCGGGGAGGGGGAAGGGTGTTGTTTTGAGACAGGGAACTAACTCTGTAGACCAGGCTGGCCTCAAACTCAGAGATCTGCCTGCCTCTGCCTTCCGTGTGCTGGGACTAAAGGTGTGCACCACCAATGGCCAGCTTGCTTTCATTTCTTTGAAGTGGTTTCTCTTGCGTTTTAGACATTTGTTTTTAATGTCAAACTCTTCTTAAATTTTTTACGTGTGTAAATGGGTGTCCGAGGAACCAACATGGCTTAGTGGTTAAGAGCACTGGCGGCTCTTCCAAAGGACCCAGTTCAATTCCCAGCACCTACAAGACAGCTCACAACTGTCTATAACTCCAGTTCCAAGAGATTTAGCACCTACATACATACATTGGGGCAAAAACGCTAATGCACATAAAATAAAATTTAAGGCTGGGCAGTGGTGGCATACACCTTTAATCCTAGCACCCGGAAGGCAGAGGCAGTTGGATCTCTTAGACTTCCAAGCCAGCCTAGTCTACAAAGCTACACAGAGAAATCCTGTCTCCAAAAAAAAAAAAAAAAAAAAAAACAAACAAACAAAAATAAATGGCTGTCCGAATGTATATATGTGCACCATGTATGTGCCTGGTGACCACAGAGACCAGAAGAGGGCATTGAATCGCTTGGGACTGCAGTTACAGACAGTTATGAACTGCTGTGTGAGTTCTAGAAACCAAATCTGGGTCCTCTGCAAAAGCAACAAGTGGTCTTAATTACTGAGGTATTTCTAAAGGGCTCCGATATTTCTTCATTGCTTTGGGAACAATCCTGGAGATAAATACAAAGTAATAAAGAAATGTAATAAGCAGAGTGATTGTTAAGAAACAATCAGGCATTGCTACTCTTTTATTCAAAAGACAAAAACCTATTAACTAAATTCAGATTTCCTCCTGATGGAATATTCTGAAAACCCACAGCCACAGTCCATATTAAACACTTTAGGGGTTGGGTTTTACTAAACTAAAACAGAGCTTCAAACAGTTCTGCAAGTCAAGAAGTCTCACCATTCATCTCACTTCATTGTCTCTGTTCATATTCCCAAGTCCTTAAAAAAAAAAAAAAATGCGCCCCTTATTGAGAATGGTTTGTTTTGTTTTGTGTTTTTGAGAGGGTTTCCTCTGTGTAGCCCTGGCTGTCCTGGAGCTTGCTCTGTAGATGAGGCTGACCTAGAACTCAGAAATAAGCCTGCCTCTGCTTCTAGAGTGCTGAGATTAAAGACATGCACCACCAAGCCTGGCTTGATAATGATTTTTAAGTATAATGTTTTGGGGGATGGAGAGATGGCTCAGTGGTTAAGAGTGCTTACTGCTCTTACAGAGGCCCCAGGTTCAGTTCTCTGCACCCACTTAATGGCTCACAACTGTCTGTAATTCCAATTCTAGGGGATGCAATGCAGGCTCTGGCATGCATGCAGTGCACATACATACATTTAAGCACATATACAAGTGCATAAATAAATATTTTTAAATAGATAATGATTTTTACTAATTCCTTGAGAATTTCATACATGCATACAATGTACTTTGATCATATTTACCCACCCACTCTTCTCCCTAACTATTGCCAGATCCACCCCCACTTCCTTATCTCCTCGCATCTTTGTGTACTGTCTCTGGCTCTGGCTCTCTCTCTGTCTCTAATCTACAGGTGGATATAGATATATGTATAGATATAGATTATCACCGAATCTAATTTTCACTGCCATAAACCTGTGGGTGTGGCACCATCCACTAAAAGGTGGTAGATCTAGAGGGACTACACCCTTAAAGAAAACTGACTCTCCCTCTCACCTAAACCATCAACTAATAGTAATTCCTCAGCTAGGGATGGGGCCTTGTGAGCTTCTCCTGGAATGCTGGAATGTTGACTGGCTTGATCTTGTGTGGGCAACCACGGCTGTTCTGAGTTCACAAGTACAACAGTTTTATCATGTTCTGAAGACACTGTTCAATTCCAGTCCTCCTGGACTTCTGGCTCTTGGTAATGGTCCCTGGGCCTTGAGGAAATAAGGTAGGAAGCAGATGTTCCATTTGTGGCTAAGCGTTCCACAGATACTTATTTATACTTTGACCAGTTGTGAGTTTCTTCCTTAACTGTCATCTTTGGATATATTTGTTTCTTCCTTTTTAAAAAATATGTTTGTCACTGGGTGTAGTGGTGCTTGTCTTGAATCCCAGCACACAGGAAGCAGAGGCAGGTGGATCTCTTGGTTTCGAGGCCAGCCTGGTCTACAGAGCAAGTTCTAGGACTGCTAGGGCTACACAGAGAAAGCCTGTCTGTCATCCCCAACACAAAACTTAAAAAAAAAAAAAATGTTTTAATTGTATGTATGTATGTATGTATGTGAGCCTGCCTCAGTATATGTTTACCACACTGAGCAGAGTACCTGTGGAAACCAGAAGAGATTATTGGATCCTCTGAAACAGGAGTTACAAATGTTGTGAGCCACCATGTGGGTGCTTGGAACAGAACCCAGGTTCTCTGCAAGAATAGCAAGTATTCTGAACCACTAAGCCAGTGTTTCTTAACCTTCCTAATTCTGTGACCCTTGCTGTTGAGGCCAGCCTGGAATATACAGTGAGTCCATATATAAAATAAAATAAAATAAAATAACCCTGGTCTGATGGTACCCTACCTTCAGTGTCAGCACGTGAGAGCTGAATACAGGAGAATAAAGAGTTCAAAGGCATTTTCAGCTACATAACGAATTCTAGGCAAGCCTGGGCTACATCAGACCCTGTCTCTAAAGACCCAAACTAAAAATATTAAATAACAAAATAAAATAAGAATAGAACTATTTTTTGTTTTGTTACTATTTGTTTGTTTGTTTGTTTGTTTTTGAGACAGGGCCTCTCTGTAGCTTTGGAGGCTGTCCTAGAACTAGCTCTTATGGACCAGGCTGGCCTCAAACTCAGAGAGATCTGCCTGTCTCTACCTCCTGAGTGCTGGGATTAAAGGTGTGTGCCACCACCACTCAGCAAGAATAGAACACTTAATAAGTCCAATGTTTGAACTTCCTTAGTCACAGCTTTTATCCACTGTTTTTTATCCACTGTTTTTACCCACTGTGTAGACCTTATGTTTTTGTTTCTTTGTATCTCATTTTTGGCTGGAAAGTATTTATTTATTTATTTTTACTTTGGTATCTTGAAACAGGATTTCTCTGCATATCCCTGTTTGTTCTGCAACTCTGTAGACCAGGCTGTCCTCAAACTCAGATCTTCCTGCCTCTCACTTCCAAGTACTGGATTAGAGGTGTGTGCTGCTATACCTGTCTGAAACTGACTATTTTAAATAATAAAACATGGCAACTCTGGAAATCAAATTCCCCTTTCCTATTGTATCCACTCTCCCCAGTACCTGTCACTGTTACAGTTTGCTATTTCTGCCATTGCTGTTGAATGTGTCTCTTGGACTAACTCTGTGATATGCCCATTCAACTAACTTGATGGCCAAACAATAATTGGCTGGAGCTCTCCTTACATTACATGCCTTGAACCGACAAGGGCCACACTTCGAATGCTCCAACCCTGCTGACAACTCTGCCGAACACTTCACACACTTCATTTCTTCCTTGTGAAAAGCCCTGAGGTCAGCCAGAGGGTTCCTCAGGGCTTTCTTAGGCACGTGAATCAAAGGACATATTCATGTATCCTTCTAGAACACCAAACATACATAAACCAGAGATTATCACACCCCTCTATAGACATCTCATTCACCAGGTTTTCAAGTCCATACCGGCGAGCTTAAAGTTAAACAAGCACTCTTCATGTGCTACAAATACCTGGGGGTAGGACCGTTCATACTGGTGAGCTCTGAGCAGGTTCAAATAAAGACAAACCTTAGGAATGGAGCTACCAGACACAGGGAGCAGGGACAGGGCTGTGCAGTAAGTTTCAAACCCAGTTTCTTGGTGGGGGGAGGGGTGTCAAACCTTTCCTGTCCTCTTGAATGACTGCTGGTCCTGACAGGCTCTGTTTAGCACCAAGATCTGCACAGTAGAACTGGTTAGAAGGGGATAGGATTAGCCTGTGGTCCCTCAGCACAAAGCCTATTTTATTGGCTATTTCAGTTTTTCTTTGTAAGGCAGTCAGGTTAGAGAGACAATAGAGAATGGCTGACTGGTTAGGTCACCTCAGATTTCTTCTTTTATGTAAGGATTTGAGAGGAAATTTGGTTACCATGCCAACTGAAAGCAGTCTGCTTGGAAAATATGGCTATTATCTCTGGAGTCCTGAATTTTTTTTCTTTTCTTTTTTTTTTTTTTTTTGAAGATCAGATAGCTCGGTTGTTACTTTGGTGCAAAACGATGGCGCCTGCAATTCCTCCCCTTTGGCATTAGGTAGATTCAGGGCTTGAGCTTCTGTTCTAACACATAGCTCACAGGTAAGTGTCCTCATGGCCATACATGTTCTCGCTGTTCTAGACAAGGAGAAACCATTAAATGTTACTATTAGAGTTTTTTGTTTGTTTGTTTGTTGTTGTTTTGGGGTTTTTTGTTTTTGTGTTTTTGAAATTTTACCTCCCCTTCACCCCCCAGCCAGAGCTAAGGATCAAACCCAAGGCCTTGCAATTGCTAGGCAAGTGCTCTACCACTGAGCTAAAACCCCCAATCCTCATTAAATGTTCACTGATAATATCCTGGACTGGGTAATGCTTTGTAGGATTCTCCTCCACTCTGTAGAATGCTTCACAGTGTCTCTGGCCTCTTCTATCTACATTCAGGTACTACTTCCCCAGGTAAGATAGCTGCAGAATGTCTTCAGACATTGCCAAATGTCCCACAGGGGCAACACTCACCCAAGTGAATGCCACACATCACTGACCGCCACACAACCTTTTCTATTGCTGTGATAAAACACCATGACCAAAGCAACTTATGTAAGAACCTGTTCAGTTTGACTCAGAGTTTCATGAGTCCATAATGGCACAGTGAAGAAACAGCTGAGAGCTCAGGCCTTGATCTACAGCTGGGAAGTAAAGAGGGTCTTTTTTGGTTGTTGTTTTTTCAAGACAGAGTTGTTTTGTTTTGTTTGTTTTCTGGGCTCTGACCACCCTGAAACTCACCTGTAAACCAGGCTGGCCTTGAACTCAGAGTCCACCTGCCTCTGCCTCCTGAATTCTGGAGTGCCCCCATACTGGCTTACAGAGTAATTTTCAATTCTAAGAACCTCAGCCCCCAGCGACCCACCCACAAGGCCATACCTCCTAATCTTCCCCAAAACAGTTCCTCTAACTGTGTGAGCCTATGGGGGACATTCTCATTCAAATTACAAGTAGACTCTTCAAAAAAAAAAAAAAAAAAAAGCCAATGTTGCAAAAGAGAAAAAGGTTCACTGTGGGGGAGGGGTAGCCTTTTAGTCTACAGTAAAAGAATAGGGAACAAGTACAATGGGGAAATTTTAATTGAGTACTGGAAACTGTAAGCTGGAGCTGGTTTTTCCACTATGGTCAGATGCAGAAGAATCTTTGGACTTTTAAACAGCGTTGACACTATGATAGACTATGGGGACTTTTGAAGTTGGAATGAATGCACTTTTATGTTATATGTCTACAAGCCTATGGGGGACAGGGAGTGGAATATGGTGGTTTGGATAACAAAGCCCCTTATAGCCTCATACATCTGCATTTAGTCACTAGGGAATAGCCTACTTGAGAAAGATTGGGAGGTGTGTTCTTGTGGGAGTCGGTATGGCCTTGTTGAAGAAAGTGTGTCACTGTGGATGGGGTTTGAGTTTTCAAAGCCAGGCACAGTGTCATTCTCTCTACCTTCTGCCTGTGGAGTCAGATGTGGAACTCTCAACTGCTTCTCCAGCACCATGTCACCTGCATGCTGTCATGTTCCTTATCATTATGGTAATAAACCAACTCTCTGAAATTGTAAGGGAGCCCAAATTAAAAGTGTTCTTTCATAAGAGTTGCTATGGTCATGGTGTCTCTTCACAACAATAGAACAGTGACCAAGACAACCTCTAACTCATTTCTTTTTTTATCTTATTATCATCAGCAGCAGTAGCATTATTATTTGTGTGTGTGTGTGTGTGTGTGTGTGTGTGTGTGTGTGTGTGTGTGTGGAAGAGCACTGACTGCTCTTCCAGAGGTCCTGAGTTCAATTCCCAGCAACCACAAGGTGGCTCACAACCATCTGTAATGAGATCTGGTACCATTTTCTGGCCTGCAGGCATGCAGGCAGAACACTGTAGACATAAATAAATATTTTAAACAAAGTCTTAAAACATTAACATTTATTAATATAGTTATTAAATAACATAAATATTTTGGAAAAATTTGAAGTTTTGAGACAGGGTCACTCTCCATAGCCCTGCTGTCCTGGAACTCACCATGTAGACCAGGCTGGCTTCAAACTCACAGAGATCTGTCTGCCTCTGCCTCCAGAGTGCAGAGATTAAAAGCATGTGCCACTACACCCAGCTCAGAAAATGGGGAAATTTTAATATGGACTGAATATTAGATGTCACTAATTACTTTTTCCTTTCTTTTCCTTATTTCTCTTTGTTGTAGTCCTGGGCACCAAACTGAAGGTCTTGCATGCTAAGCACATGCTCTACCCCTGAGCTATACCCACAGCCTTGTTCTTTTATTTCTTAGATGTAATATAGTTATTTGGGGAAATCTTTATTCCAATTTTGAAATGTACCAGCTAAACCTAAGTGGACACTAGAGAAAGAGGTTGTAGATACACAAACTGCACAGGGCAGAGGAGGGGGTAGAGAAAAGGAGTATAAATCTCAGGGAACTATCAGTAACCGATGAGCTTCACTGAAGAGCATATGTGTTGTTCAGTGTTTACATTCTTCCAGCTTTGGGGCAAATTTGAAAAATTTCAAAGTAAGCTGAAGATAAATAGGATAAAATTTGTAGAAAAAATTAAGGGACAAGAAATCACCTAGAGAGAATACAAATAGAGGAGAGAAGTGACTGGGTGGGACTCTCAGGAGGCCAAGTAGATGAAAAAGAAGAGAGAGAATAATGTTCATACATGTGTGTGCCAGCATGTGTGTGTGTGTGTGTGTGTGTGTGTGTGTGTGTGAGCTCGAGCACATGTACATGTGTAGCCCTGGGGTCATAAGAACCTGTTACAGAGTAGATCAAGCATTCAGCAGTCTCAAATACTAAGAAGTTCAATAAGATGCCAACAGAAAAACCAAACAAACCTTGGCTTTGGCAAGATGTAGGTCGTTAGTGACCTTGATTAAATAGTGAAACAAGAACCCAATTGAAGGCAAAGTTGGAGATGAAGAGTGTGAGTTTGAATGGATCATCTGAATGACAAAGTTTGTTGGGAAAGAGAACAGAGTCAGAAGGTGGAAGAGGACACAGGCTCAAAGCAAGCTTTTGTTTTGTTTATGGTTTTGTCATGACGGATATTAAGAGGTATGTTAATGCCAGTAGAATGATCTAGAACAATATGAAAGGGGAGATTACAGGCACAAGCTAAGTAGGGAAGAGGGGATGAGTTACAGAAAATGAATGGAAGGATTGTACTTGTGGAAAGAGAAACTTTCAACAGACCCCATTGGTTTCCTCTGCTTCCTCTGGGCACTAAAGCACCATTTGGATGAGGGAGCCAAGTGGGAAATTTGAAGAGAGGAAAAAATGAAAGGCTAGCTCAGAAAATAACAGAGACCTTCCGAGGAAAGTGGATAGACGGGTCTGGCAATGCTGCAAATTCACTTAAGACTTGTGTTCATACACTGAGAATGTGAGGTCTGTGTCCAGTGAGAATGGTGAAGTCACGTTCTCTTCCAACCTTCACTTTTTGGTGGCAAAGGTGCATAATAGACAGTTGGAGTTATCAAGATACAAGGGCCTTTTATGTGCCCACCCCTAGTACTGAACTACATTCTAAGACTCTCATCATTTTTACTGGCTTCTCATATTTGGAAACTCTTATGTATTGAAACCATTTCCAGTATTCCCTACATCTGAAACTGTCTCCTAACAGACCTAGTGAATAGTACAATCCTTTTCCCAGCATAAAAACTAAAACTGGGTGGGGATGGAGGGATGGAGGGGTAGCTCAGCAGTTAGGAGCACAGCTCTTGCAGAGAACCACAGTTCAATGGTGCATGCACACTTCTCTCTTTTTCTCAAAATTGAATAAAAAGTTACAATTGCCAGGTATTTATGTTTCCAAACTCCTTTGCAGCTAGGACAACCTCACCATCTGTCTTAGTCACTATTCTATTGCTTAGAAGAGACATCATGATCAAGGCAATCTCATGAAAGAAAGCATTTAATAGGGGACTTGTTTACAGTTTCAGAGGTTTTAGCGCACTTTTCATCATGGTGGGGAACATGGTGGCATGCAGCCAGGTGCTGGAGCAGTAGCTGAGAGCTACATCCTGATCTTCAGGCAAAGAAAGAGAGACTGGGCCCAGCTTGGACTTTTGAAACCTCAAATCCCACTCCAGTGGCACACTTCATCTGACAAGGCCACACCTCCTAATCCTTATAATCCTTTCAAATAGAGCCTTTCCCTGGTGACTAAGCATTCAAACACATGAGACTGTGCAGGCCATCCTTACCAAACCACCACACCACCTGTGTGCATCCGATTAGCTGCACTATCCCTTATTTTAGATCTAGATCTGGGAAGTAAGCAGAGGGAGATGGTGGCAGAGGTGGCCAGGGGAGGCTTCCAGTTTCCAGCAGCAGCAGCAGCAGCAGCAGCACTGAGTCACTTCCTCCCACACAGCAGCAGTAGAGAGGTGGTTGCCAGGGCAGCTGTAGGCCAGGAGGTTAGCTGTGGTTCTTACTTCCCAACCTCAGGGCTGGCTCTCCAGGTCTCCTAGCAATTCTTCGCTTGTCTTTGCTTGGGAAATACTTCATTACAAAATGATGCCATAATTATCACCAAACCACCAAGTTCTTTTCAGATCACGTGGGCAAATTCAGCTGCCTCCAACAAGCATATTTTGTAGTCTAACTAGACAAATACAATTTGTCATAATAAATATGTTTTTACAAAGTTTCTGGTTATCCCAGACTTGTGGTTAAAGGTTACATTCCTCTGAGGTTATACAACAAAAAGCCTCTTGTTCTCATAGATGAGTATCTCAGGGAACCCCTTTGCTTCCTTCTCCCTGGATGGTAAATACAGTGAGAGAACTATTATTATCAGAAAGACGGAGATGCAAGCAAGTGTGGTTGAGTTATAAATCAGATCTTTGGTAACACCTGGCTATTCTCCCACAGTGTAACCTGTAACCTTTCCTTCCTTCTTCCAACATAGTACTAAACAGAACAATAGCATTTAGAAACCATTTTGGCAAAATGAATCTTCTGTCCCGTTTCTCACCAAATAGCATGACCAATACTAGTTTACTGTCACTACCAAGGTTTCTCTCTCTCTCTCTCTCTCTCTCTCTCTCTCTCTCTCTCTCTCTCTCTGTGTGTGTGTGTGTGTGTGTGTGTGGTGTGTACTCAAGTTTGTCTGTGTGCAGTGGCATGTGAAGGCCAAAGATCAATCTTGGGTGGTTTTTATCGGGACCTATGTAACTTGGCTTTGTTTTGCTTTATTGTAAAATTTGTTATTTGTTTGCTTCTCTTCTAATTTTGTTTTTGCTTGATTTCTTTTTCTTTTCTCTCTTTCTTTCTTTCTTTTTTTGTTTGTTTTTTGAGACAGGTCTGAAACTCACAGAGATCCACCTGCCTCTGCCTCCTAAGTGCCAAGCTTAAAAAGCATGTACCACCACCATCCAGCTTTTTTTTTTTTTTTTCACACAGGGTCTCTCTATGTAGCTCTGGCTGTCCTGGAACTCACTATGTAAACCACACTGGTCTAGGACTCACAGACTTCTATGTGTCTCCTGAGAGCTGGCATCATACGCATCTGCCACCATGCCTGATTTTCTACCCTGTTTTTTGAAACAGGGTTTCTTTGCTGGTTGGGCTAAACTGGCTGGCTAGAAAACCCCAGGAATTTTCAGAACTGAGATTGTAAATGTTCACAAACCCCAACTCAGGAAAGGCAGCCCCCCCAAATCACTCATGAGAAGCAGTCTTGATGCAAAAGCATGAGGTCGTTTATATTCCAGTGCACTGGGGTCCACAGCCATACTCCATGTGGGGTGGAGGACTGGGAACCCTGGGTACAGGGTTCAGACAGCTTTTATAGGGTAACAACAAAGCCCATGCATTACAAACCAATCATCTCATAGCATCCAGTGCTGACCAATCAATTTGAACTATCCAAGCCCACGCTTAGCCCAGGAAGTCTGCTTTCCCTAGGGCTACTGGGTAGTGTGGCACAGCTCATTTCCTGTTCTCATTCACTCACAGGTGCTGTCGGTAAACTGCCCTGTCGTCAAGAATGACCTTTTGACTTCTCACTGCTAGGGGGCAGAATCTAGGGAAAATTAGGCTAAAATTTTCCATCCTTACAACTATAGTTATCCTTTTACTGCATAGCTGGGCTGTTCCCTCAGCAAAGTTCATAATTCTGTCTTTCACCACAGCCAATAACACTGACTGGTTGGAGAGGGAGGAGGAACCTGAAATTTCAATCTAACCTCAGTATGTCCCACTGTCCCAAGTGTTCCCACCTTTGCTTCTCAACCATCCTACATTAGTTTTGTTTTATTTTTGAGACAAGATTTCTCTATATGACAGCCCTCGCTGCCTGGAACTCAGAAATTCACCTGCCTCTGCCTGCCTGGTGCTAGGATTAAAGGTGTGCGCCACCACCCCTGGCTTGAATTTTTTGTTGTTGTTGTTCTGAAATTCCTCTCTGTTCCTCACACTGACCTTGAACTCCTGGCCTTTCTGTCTTAGCCTTCTGATTGGTTGATATTTAGAGTCTGTGTTAGTTGTTAAATTCTATTTTGCAAATAGGAAGTGTAAGTCTCTCCGAGGTTGGAATCTGAAGTCACATAGCTAGTGACTGCCAAATCTCTCCTCAAACTTTCTGGTAGCAAATCCAAACCCACTTCAAAGAACAAGTACAAATCATTTAGCCAAAGAAAATAGACCTTCAGTTAAATTCAGTGTTAAATAATCTTTTTAGTGGTTTTCTTTTTAATGCTGGAGCTTTAGAGGTAAGTTTTTAAAAAATGTTTGTTTTGAGATTTTATTTATTTTTATATGTATGGGTGTTTCACAAATGTCTAATTAACTGTATGCAGTACCCTCAGAGGCCTTAAGAGGGCAACAGATCTCTATTAGCTGGAGTTACAGGAGGGTATGAGCTGTGTATATAGGTACTGCAAACTGAACTCGGGTGCCACAGAAGGACAGGGACAGCTACTGAGCCATTTCTTTAGCCTTTGCGTACACTGCTGTAACTGAGATACATAGTATTTATAAAGTAGTATTTTAAAATACATATATAGTATTTTAAAGTATGCTTTATTTTGCAATAGTTTTAGATTCACAGGGGGGGGAAAAAGTGAAGATAATGTGTGTTTTCCTATCAGTAGGTTTTGGTTTGGTTTGGGTGTTTTTGAGACAGGGTTTCTCTGTGCATCCCTAGCTGTCCTGGAACTCACGCTGCAGACCAGATTGGCCTTGAACTCACAGAAATCCACCTGCCTCTGCCTCCCAAGCGCTAATATTAAAGGCCTGCACTACCAATCTGCCTACCTCTGGCCCCCGAGTGCCACCACCACCCAGCTGGTTTAGGGATGTTAAGTCACCCCAAAAGACATTAATTTTTTCCCTCTGGTTTAGGTTTCTCTCCCTTCTCTCTTCTCTCTCCTCTTCCCTCAATCCCCTGCCGCTCCCCTACACCCTGTCTACCCTGGCTTCTTTTTCACTCACCACTCTCATTCACTCAGATATTAGATCATGAACTTGTACTTTAAGGGCCACTCCAGTCAATAGGATCCAGATTTGCAAGACCAGCAAGAGGTCTCTTGCCCTAACATACAGGAAAACAGCCAGTCAGCCAAAGTTATTTTTAGATTTCTGTCATCAGATAGGGTTATAGATTAATCAGGGCATGGTGGCAGCTGCAACCCGTAAGGAGTAAACTGAGGTGAGACAAGATGTAAGGAAGTGTGGTGGACATTGACCCCAGGCTCATTAATCAAGCCCTGAAGGAGGGTGACGTGTGTGGCTTACATTGCACCCAGAATTGAGAGCAGACAAAAGAACTTGACTCTAGACACTGGACTCCGGCTCCTAGATTGCACAACGTAACGGAGGCACCCCTGGCATCAGCAGGAAAAGCTCTAAGTCCCTTGGGGCCCTTGCTGTCTTGAAGGCCAGGCAAGTGTAGAGGTAGGCTCCCAGGCCCCTCCTGGCTAGGTGAGTGGAGCTGAACAGCTCCTGGTGCAGTCAGCAGAAAGACCTTGGATCACCAGACACTGCCACAAAGAGAAACCAGAGAGAAGTAGAAACACGTGATATTTTTTCAAGCCCCAGTCTTTCCTTGCCCCAGATTTAGCAAACTGAGGACTGGTGGGAGGAGCCTAGATTGTCATGGTTCCTATTGCTTCCTTTTAGCTCTAGCATCCATCTTCACTCTCTGATAGGGTCACAGCTCCTTGCTTTGCTCTGGATCCTTCCAACAACCAATTCCTGTCTGGAATCCCTGGGCACTTGCCTCTCATCTTGAGGTCATCCATACTGCTCCTTCTGGCCTTGAAATCTCCTATGTTCTGACCGCACAAATATTTACACCAGTCTCAGCATTTTCTTTTGATGTGAAATAAGCTGCAGCTATCTATAATTTGAAAACTATCTATGATACAATAATGTTACTGTATACATTCACAAGGCCATCATAATGGTCATGATCCTTCATCCCACAGCCTCCTCCTGCCCTTTGAGAATACCGTCTTCCCTCTTCCTGTAAGTCACAGCCCCAGTGTAGCAACCTAGCTTGTGGCCTGTTGCTGCAGATTAATTTACAACTACTGTTGCTTTATTATCTACATGCCTGTTGGCTTGGTATAGCAGGCTTTCTTGTATTGCCAGCCTCCAAATCATGACAAGAAGACATTATTAGCTATGGATGCTCAACCATAATTTAGGCTTGTCCCACTAACTCTTATAACTTATTTTACCATATTTCCGTTCATCTATATTTTTGCCTTGGGGCTTTTTCCCTTTCTTTCATTCTGTATTCCCTGTTTTCCTGCTTCTTCCACGTCTGTCTCTCTGGTGTCTCCCCTTTTTCTCCCTCATTCTCTACTCTCTTGAGCTTAGATTCCTCTCTGCCCACCAGCTCTGCCTACCCCTCTACTGCCTAGCTATTGGCCATTCAACTTTTTATTAAACCAATCAGGGGCCTTAGGCAGGCAAGGTAAAAGAAATGCAACACATCTTTACATTGTTAAATAAATGCAGCATAAACAAATGCAACACACCTTTGCTTAGTTAAACAAGTATTTCACAACAGGCTGGCTCCTTTTACTCAGTATTGAAATAATGAAAATACAGCTTAACTCTCTAATGACCACTAAAAGTTAGAAATTTAGAAAAAGTCCATGTATTTAAAAATCACTCTAGTTGCATGCAAAGCTCGGGAAAAAAAGAAAAACACATGAAATAGCTTGATCATGATGACTGGTTTCTGGATATTATTATTAATTATTATTATTATTCATAATCACCTAGTTTCTGAAGAATGTTGTTATCCACAGCAACAGTCTTGGAACTGTTATGGGCCATCCTGTCCACAAAGAAAATTAATAACTAAAAGATGGAACTCATAGCAAAAAGGGAAAGATAGAGAAAACAAGAGCTTCTGCCAATAGATATAGATAACTCCCTGACTGGAAAGTACATTCTCCCAGCCACTCAAGGACAAGGCTACTGAGCCCGCTGGTTCTTGAGAAAGAAAACCCCCTAACTTTGCAGGTGTGCTAAATCTCTGTAACCTAGGAAACCTTACTAACCATTCCAAGTTTTGAACTATTCCATGACCTTGTTTTTAGACCTAGTGAAAATAACAGGCTAGCTTTGAAACTGGCCTTGTTAGTTTTGATGTAAGTCCTATAAAAGCTATCTCAATTCTGCCCCCGAGGTCCTCAATCCTCTACCCTTGTGTGGCGTATGACTGTGGACCCCAGAGCACTTGGAATAAAAACTCCTCATGCTATTTGCATCAAGACAGCTTCTCATGAGTGATTTGGGGTGTCTGTGGCCTTTCTTGGGTGGGAATATGAAGGTCCACGCTCTGCAGGTCTTACAGTATCAGTATTCTGAGAGTCATCCATGTTACTAAGTGTATCAATAACTCCTTTCTATGGCTAAATAGTATTTCTTTGTAGGAATACATTATAATGTATCTATTTGCACATTGACAACATTTCAAATGCCCTCCACCTTTTTTCTCTTTCAAATAAAGCTGTTATGAACATTTATCTTAGTATCATTCCACTCCTTGGACAAACACACTGAACAACTGCTATCATGCAACAAGTTTAACTTTTTATGAAGCTACAAAACTTTCTAAGTAGTTTCACCTTCTACCCACTGTGCATGATAGTGCCAGTGTCTCTAGATACTTGCTGGTTTCAATGCTCAGTTGTCTTTTGTTTTTCTCCTTTTAGCCATTATAGATGTTATGGTAGCTAATTTAATTGCCAAATTTGATTGGATTAAAAACACCTCGGGGCTGGGGAGATGGCTCAGCAGTTAAGAGTATTTAATGCTCTTGCAGAAGGCCTGAGTTCTGCTCCCAGCAGTCAAGTGACAGCTCATAACTGCCTATGATTTCAGTTCCAAGGGATCCAACAACTTCTTCTGACCTCTGTGGGCTGCATTCTTGCCCACTGAGCCATCTCTCCAGTCCCAGTAGGTATTTGTTTATCCTGTGTATGTGCATGTGTCTGAGTGTTTGTAAGTACACTTAGGCCAGGTGGTGGTAGCACACACCTTTAATCCCAGTACTTGGGAGCC
Source organism: Phodopus roborovskii (assembly GCF_943737965.1). Classification (NCBI taxonomy): domain Eukaryota; kingdom Metazoa; phylum Chordata; class Mammalia; order Rodentia; family Cricetidae; genus Phodopus; species Phodopus roborovskii. Next base: position 10,721,601 of record NW_026126407.1, read on the forward strand.
AGAGGCAGGCGAGTCTCTGTGAGTTCAAGCCCAGCCTGGTCTACAGAATGAGTTCCAGGACAGGTTCCAAAGCTACACAGAGAAACCCTGTCAGAAAGAAAGAAAGAGAAAGGAAGGAAAGAGGGAGGGAGGGAGGAAAGGAGTGAGGGAGAAAAAGAGAGTGAGAGAAGAAAAAGAAAAGAAAATGCCCAGGGAATTTATAAAGTGCTCTGCAAACCCAGATGTGATCACTTTTTCTGAGATAATTAAGTCATGAGGGTTCTGACTTGGTAAATAGTTCAGTCCACTGTTGATACACTCAAACTCTGAATGGCTTTTTGGGAGGTTATGGAATTATCTGTCTGGATGGAGAAGGGAGATCCTGGGGTATAAACCTGGGGTTACATTTTGCCCCAACACCTTCTGTCAGCTGCTCTGTTTCCTACTTCCTTTCTGCCATGATCTGAAAACCTTTGGTCTTGTCTCCCACCACTTTGCCTCATAGTGGGCTCTGAAACCCAGAGCCAAGTTAGCATGGACCAAACCCTCTGAAACTGTGAGTCAAAATAATTTTTTTCCCTTGAGTTATTTGTGTCAACCATTTTGTTACAGTACCACCAGAACAAAGTTTTAATTCTCATTTCCTTAGTAACTAACAATCTTGAACATTTTGCTCTTATGACTGCTTGCTATTTGTATATCTCCTTGGTGAAGTATATGTTCAAATATCACATTTTGAACTATTGAGACAGGGCCTCATGTATCCCAAACTGGACTGGAATTCCTGATCCTCCTGCCTCTGCCTCCCAAATGCTATGGATCACAGATGTGGAGCCACCACACCTAGCTAGTAGTTTTATAATTTCAAGTTGCACATTTAGTATTTAATTCTATGATCCATTTTGAGTCTGTTGTTTTTGTTGTTGTTTTGTATTGTATGTATTCCCTGTGGTTTTGGCACTGTTTGCTTAAAAACAGAGAGACAAATTATCTTGTATCTTTATTGAATTAATTTGACAGTGTATGTGTAGGTCTAGCTCTAATATCTCTACTCTGTTCTGCTGAGCCATTTAAAAACAGAAAAAAATATTCTTACTCCTGGAAATCACCTTTAATTCTTTGTTGGAGGTCAACCAAATATATCATTCTCTCCCTTATGACTTCAGTTGGAGCCATGATGGTGTTGTAGATCAGTTTGGTCATGATTGCCATCTTACTGCTATTGAATTTTTTGAAATGTATCAGTAAAACAAAGAGTCTTTCTCTCTCTAGTATGTTACACCACAAGCAACACAGAAGACTTCTAACACCAGGTGAGGATTCCAACCACTGGCAAGCAATGCATAGCTGTCATCTAACATAACCCAACTCCAACACCAAGCACCTTAGACAGTGTCAGTTCCCACAGGTTGGGCACTCAGTCCCAGGACTGCCCTGCTTGCCATGTTGATGCCACTCTGACCAACCAGACACAAACCCCTTCCTTGAATTCAATCAATTTGAAGCACAGGCAATTAAGTTGAAATGTGATTGGCTGAGAATGATATGATGTAACACTGATAGATTAGGTGAAGACACAGTAAGGCTGGTCTGCAGTGTTCTTGACCTTTCTGGGTAATATTCCTCCTTCCAGGGTAACAAGATTCCTGTGGAAAAAGACAGGCTTTAGGACCTACTGTCAAGCAAGGACAGGCCTGAGAATTTCCTTAATGGCCGCTCCAAGTCAGAAAGGTGAGTGATAATCAGAGTTCCTATGCCTTGCCTTGGGGAAGGGAGTTATAAAATAGAAACAACTGTGGATGAAATCAGACATTATGATATTGCACAGTCTGTGAATATAGGTAGTGCTCCATTTGTGTAGGGTTTTTTTTTCTTAGCAAGATTTTGTAGTTTTCCAAGTAAAAGTCTTGCATGTTAAAGGTACTTGTGTGTGTGTGTGTGTGTGTGTGTGTGTGTGTGTGTGTGTGTGTGTGTGTGACATATGGGAGATTGCCCCCTGGGCTCTAGAGTTGTAGTTCCAGGCAGTTGTAAACTGTTTGATATGGGTGCTGAGGACCAAACTTGAGTCCTCTTGAGAGCATTAATTGATCTTGACTACTGAATAGTCTCGAGCTCTTGTAATAGTGTTTTTAAACTGCTTATATGCAGAAAAATAACTTCATTTTATAACACACAACATCATTAAACTCACAAATTGGTTCTTACATCTTTTCTATATATCCAGAAATTTGCACCTAGCAAGTATATCTGCTGGGAATAATACAGCATGTTGTTTTATTTTATTTCAGTGTAGACTCCCTTTACTCCCTTCTCACTTATTGTTCTGTTTAGATTTTAAACAGAAAAAAAATAGCCTTGATTTGATCCCTATTCATAGGACTAAAACATTCAGCACTTCAATATGAAGTCTGATGTTAGCTGTAAACTCTCCATAGTTTTTCAAGTTGAGAAAGAGATTTTCATCATACATAATTCTGAACGTCCTTTGTATGTATCTGCATCTTTATCTCTTGGTTAAGATTCAAATCCCGTCTGTTAGAAGGACTGACACATTTCCTATGGCATTTGTTTTAGTTCAGATCAGCTAATAATGTCATTTATTTATTAATTTTGGTTTCTTGAGACAGGATTTCTCTGTGTAGTCCTGGTTGTCCTGAAACTCAGTATGTAGACAAGGCTGGCTTCAAACTCACAGAGATCCGCCTGCCTCTGCCTTCTGAGTACTGGAATCAAAGGTGTGTGCCACCACTGGCTGATGAGGCACAGCTCTTTTAAGAGGCCCTGCTATACAGCTGAGCACTTGAGTAGCCAGGGTGCTACTCAGCACTAGGTGCAAACTCCTGCCTAGTGAGGACACAACAGCTTCTCAGAGCTGGAATGGTTAGGCACAGCTCCTGCAACTACCTGTGGACCCAAAGAGGGTGGAGGCAGCTGGTTGCATGTCAGCCAGCTGGTTGGCTCACATGGTCAGAGGAAGCTGTAGGCATGAAGAGAGCCAGGTCCAGGACAAGAAACCCTCTAAATAGGTACAATAGGTTTAAATATGTGCTTCTATACTGAAAAAGGAAAGGAAAATGTGTGTGGATAGTCATAGAAAAAAATGAAGTCTTTAAAGAAAGAATAAAGTAATGTTAAAAAAAATAAGCCATGTAAAGATGGAAAACACACAGGTGTCTGGATCCTGTATGGTGCTTTGTTGACTTTGAATTTTTAAATGCTAAGAATAGAAAACAATAGCTACTGAGAGACATTGGATTATGGAAACTGCTAAATCAAACCAACCTATATATTTTAAGAATGCTTTAATTCAAAATGGAAGTCAGAAAATGAGCTGCACTGGGGGAGAGGTTTTGCTTTCGTTTCCAGAAGAAACAAAAGGTTATGGGTTTCTTCAAAATTAATAAAGACCCAGATATGATAAAGGGAGATCTCCTGAAAATTGTGGCTACAGATACGACAGAAAAAAAACAAGACAAAACCCACAAAAAAAAAAAAAAAAAAAAAAAAAAAAAACCAAGAAAAATGGTATAAGCTGATCCCTCTGCATGGGAACAGCTCTGATAAATCTTGTTCGACATAGAGTCCTCATGACTTATTACATGCTTTCATATGGAATGGACAAAGGTTTGGCTATACAGTCCAAGTGGGCTTATAAAGTTAACAGATGCCTTCTACCTGCTTAAACATAAAACAATAAATCTTTAGCTGACTTGTGCACATACATATTTCATTCTTGTGTTAATGCAGATACATTTGTTACCTTTAAAAGTCTGTGTGTTTTCAGAAAAAAAAAAAAAGGGCCAAACACCAGTGAAAACAAGTAGCAAAGTTCTACAACCAGAACAACTTCAATGCTGCTGGCTGAGCCGGTCCAGCCTCACAGACTACTCCATCCAGGACTTCATAAGCTCTATGCTTTCCCATCATACAGAAACTAAACAAAAAATATTGAGTTCCAAGCCAGTCTGGTCTACAGAGCTAGTTCCAGGACAGGCTCCAAAGCAATTCAGAGAATCCCTGCTCCAAAAACAAAAACAAACAAAAAAGTGCTTTTGTCTCTTTCTAGAGAATGAATATTGAATTGATTTATAATATATAGTAGGATGTAATTAATGCATTTTTTCTAACTTTTCACATTATGAATACAACAATTCTAGACCTCTGGCTTTTGACCATCTATGTTTGTAGTGTAAATTTCTAACCCTAGGGTTGCTGAGTGAGTCTAAGGTATGTTCATTTTACTTTGGGTAGCATTGTGGATTAATTTGTGTTGCTTCTTGTACCAGAAGATTATGTTGAAGTTATAACCCTAATGTCTGTGAATATGACCTTCTCTCTTTGTTTTTGTTTGTTTGTTTTTGTTTTATCAAGACAAGGTTTTCTCTGTGTTGCACTGGCTGTCCTGAAACTAGCTCTGTAGATAAATTTGTTGGTCTCAAACTCATAGAGATCTATCTGTCTCTGCCTCCTGAGTGCTAAGATTAAAAGCTTGAGTCATCATGCTCTTATTTTTATAAGAAACATTAAACAATAGTCTTTATCAAATACTATAAAAACTTGTATTTATGGCAATAAATTCAAATCTTTATATCTCCCCCCATCTTGTAAGATTTTTTTTGGGGGGGTGGGTTTTTATTTATTTATTTATTATTGGTTTTTAGTTTTTTTGAGATAGGGCTTCTCTATGTAACAGCCCTGGCTGTCTTGAAACTTGCTCTGTAGACCAGACTGGACTTGAACTCACAGAGATCTGCCTGCCTCTACCTCCCTGAGTGCCTTGTTTATGCAAATGTTTTAATGTCCCCCAAACCTGGTAAAAACCTTTGTTTACAGAAAGGCCTTGATGCATTCTCAGAACTTAAGTGGCTTACACCTGCCTGTTTTTCTTTGTGTAATTTTTAAAAATCAGCCAATTACAAAAAATTGTGGTTGGACTCCAGCCAATAGGGAAAAGACAGTCACCATTATCAGAATATCAGTCACTATGTCAGAATAAAAACCAAGTGTCCTCCCTGTCCCAGTGTGCTTGCTCCTCTGCCTTTGGAAGAACACCTCTTGATCTAGAGTAAAGCTTTGCTGGTGGTTGTAACACAGGCCTTTGATCCCAGTACTAGACAGACAGATACAGGTTGAACTTGTGAGTTCAAGGCCAGCCTGGTCTATATAATGAGTTCCAGGACAGTCAGAGCTATGTAGAGAGATCCTGACTCAAAGAACAACAATAAAAGGTAAAATAGTAAAGATTTGTCTTGTTGAGAAATTTCAACAGGGGTGGTAGTCTCTTTATTTGGAGCCTGGAACATCTTTCTTTTTTTATTAATAAATTTTATTTAAATTAGAAACAATCTTATTTTACATATCCTCTATTTTACATATCAATCCAAGTTCCCTCTCCCTCCCATCCTCCCATGCCCCACCCCATCCCATCCCCCATCTACTCCCCAGGGAGGATGAGGCCTTCCATGAGGGATCATCAAAATCTGTCAAGTTATTTGGGGTAGGGCCTAGGCCCTCACCCATGTCTCTAGGCTAAGAGAGTATTCCTCCATGGGAAATGGGCTCCCAAAGTCTGTTCATGCACTAGGGATACATCCTGGTTCCACTGCCAGAGGCCCCATAGACTGCCCAGTCCTAGCTGACACCCATGTTCACGGGGCCTGTGCCTCTTTTCTTTCTCGCCTCTATTCATTTCCCTTTTCAATCTTCCTGATCCCTCATGTTCTCCTCTTGTCTGGTCCCACAGCCATGCCAGCCCCAAATAACACCCAGAGACGCTGTATTAGATATAATTCTGTTGGCCTGTTACTAGCATTTCTTATTGTCTAGCTATGTCTTAAATATTAATCCATTTCTATTAATCTAAGTATTTCCATGTGGTCTTACCTCACTGGACAGAGAGGCCGGCATTCTACTCTCCCGGTCCTACATCTTGAATCTCCTCCCTACTCCTTCCTCCCGAATTCTCTTTGTCTCCTAATCCTGCCTATCTTGCTTTCCTATTGGCCAACAGTGCTTTATTCATTAACCAATACAAGAAACATATTTACAGAATGACATCTCCCATCACCCACCTCTTCTTCTCTCCTCTTTTTCCTCCCTCCCTCCCCTCCCCCATGCTCCCAATTTGTTCAGGGGCTCTTGTTCCTTTCCCCTTCACCGGAGGGGCCTGTGTATGTCTCTCTTATGGTCCTCTTTGTTTCCCAGCTTCTCTAGAGGTGTGGATTGTAGTCTGATAAACCTTTGCTCTATGTCTAATACTCATATATGAGTGAGTACATACCATATTTGCCTTTCTGTGACTATGTTACCTCACTCAGGATGGTCCCTTCTAGTTTCATTCATTTACCTGCATATTTCAAGATTCCATTGTTTTCTTTCACTTAGTAGTATTCCATTGTGTAAATGTACCACATTTTCTGTATCCATTCTTTGGTTGAGGGGCATCTAGGTTGCTTCCAGGATCTGGCTATTACAAATAATACTGCTATGAGCATAGTTGGACAGATGTCCTTGATGTATGAATGTGTATCCTAAGAGTGGAATTGCTGAATCTTTAGGTAGACTGGTTCCCATACTGATTTCCAATGTGGTTGTATAAGTTTGCACTCCCACCAGCAATGGAGGAGTGTTCCCCTTTCTCCATATCCTTTCCAGCAAAAACTGTTGTTGGTGTTTTCCATTTTAGCATTCTGATGGGTGTAAGATGGTATCTCAGAGTTGTTTTGATTTGCATTTCCCTGATGGCTAAGGAGGCTGAGCACTTTCTTAAGTGTCTTTCAGTCATTTTAGATTCCTCTATTGAGAATTCTCTGTTTAGTTCTGTACCCCAATTTTTTAATTGAATTGTTTGGTGTTTTGGTAACTAGTTTCTAGAGTTCTTTGTATATTTTGGAAATCAGTCCTCTGTCAGATGTGGGGTTGGTGAAGATCTTTCCCCATTCTGTGGGCTGCCATTTTGTCTTGTTGACTGTGTCCTTTACCTTACAGAAGCTTCTCAGTTTCAGGAGGTCCCATTTATTTATTGTTGATCTCAGTGTCTATGCTACTGGCATTATGTTCAAGAAGTGGTCTCCTGTACCAATTCATTCAAGGGTACCTCCCACTTTCTCTACTAAGAGGTTCAATGTGGCTGGATTTATGTTGAGGTCTTGGATCCATTTGGATTTAAGTTTTGTGCATAGTGATAGATATGGACCTATATGGAATCTTCTACATGTCTGTGTCCAGTTATGCCAGCCCCATTTGTTGAAGATGCTTTCTTTTTTTCCATTGTATAGTTTTAGCTTCTTTGTCAAAAATTAGGTATTCATAGGTGTGTGGGTTAATATCAGAGTCTTCAATTCCATTGGCCTACCTGTCTGTTTTTGTGCCAATACCAAGCTGTTTTCAGGACTATAGCTCTATAATAGATCTTGAAGTCAGGGATGATGATGCCTCCAGGAGTTCCTTTATTGTACAGGGTTGTTTTGGCTATCCTAGGTTTTTTGTTTTTCCATATAAAGTTGAGCATTGTTCTTTTAAGGTCAGTGAAGAATTGTGCTGGGATTTTGATGGGGATTGCATTGAATCTGTAGATTACTTTTGGTAAGATTGCCAATTTGATCCTACCTATCCAAGAGCAGGGGAGATATTTCCATTTTCTGGTATCTAATTTCTTTCTTTAAAGTCACAAAGTTCTTGCTATATAGGTCTTTCACTTGTTTGGTAAGCGTTAACCCAAGATGTTTCTCTGATTTCTTTCTCAGTCACTTTATCGTCTGTATAGTAGGGCTACTGATTTTTTTTTTTTTTTTGTTAATCTTGTATTCTGCCACTTTGCTGAAGGTGTTTACCAGTTCTCTGGTAGAATTCTCCAGGTCACTTATGTAAACTGTCATATCATCTGAAAATAGTGAAAGTTTTACTTCTTCCTTTCCAATTTGTATCCCCTTGATCTCCTTTTGTTGTCTTATTGCTCTAGCAAGAACTTCAAGTATAATACTGAAGAGATATGGAGAGAGTAGACAACCTTGTCTTGCCAGAACATATTGAAACAATTGAAAACAAGGTCTTTGCTGACCTGGTGAAATCAGGACGAGGTCATTAGGTAGTCTTAATCCAGTATAATCAGTGCCCTTTTTATGAGGTAGAAATCTGAAGAGAGATACAGGCAAGCACAGAGAGAAGGCAATCAGAAGGCTTTGTGACAGAGAGTTGATACAGCTGCAAGCCAAGGAATGCTGAGGACACCAGCTGTTCCCAGAAGCTGGGAAAAGGCTGACGGATCTGATGGATACCCAAAACTCATAGAGGTTTCATAAACCTTCACTTTATACTACATGTCCTAGTTTGTGGTACTTTGTTACAGCAGCCACTGTAAACTGATAGATACAGTTGCAGAGCGCCATCATTCTGCAAGAAGGCTGTATCTGTTTACGTTCTGGGGCTCTGGGGCTAGAGAGATGGCTCAGCCATTAAGGTCACTGGCTGCTCTTCCAAAGGACCTGGGTTTAATTCCAAGCATACACAATCTTCTGTTCGAGCCCAGGGAACTCAATGTCTTTATCTGGTCTCCTCAGGCATCAGATGTCCTAGTGATGAATAGGCAAAACATCCATACACATGAAAATAAACAAAATAAAATTTTAAAGCCAGGTGGTGATGGTGCACACCTTTAATCCCAGCACTTGGGAGGCAGAGGCAGGCAGATCTCTTGTGAGTTCGAGATCAGTTTGGTCTACAAAGTGAGTTCCAGAACAGCCAGGGTTGTTTGTTACACAGAGAAACCCTGTCTCAAAATCCTCTCTACACACCCCCACCCCACCCAAATAAATCAAAATAAGTTCTCTAATGAACTGGTTACTTGTGTTTCTTTTTTATTGGTGACATGTAATCATATCATTGCCAATAGTTTGTGTTTCTTCTGTGAATTTCCTATTCATAACTTTTACTGTAAAAATGCTTTTTTTTTTTTTTTTTTTTTGGTTTGTAAAAGGTCTTTTCTCTTCTTTTCTTTTATTTTTTTGAGACAAAGTTTCTCTGTATTGCTTCGGAGCCTGTCTTGGAACTAGCTCTGTAGACCAGACTGGCTTGGAACTCACAAAGATCCACCTGCCTCTCCTCCTGAGTGCCTGCACCACCAATGCCCATCGTAAAAGGTATTTTCAAGTTAGGAAGCTGAACTCTTTTCCCCTGGGTGCTAAGTAGGTACTATCTCCATTCAGTTATCTAGCCTTTCCACCCATGTAGGTCCTTTCTCCCATTCTTCAGATACTTTTGTAAATGATGTCCCATTTTTCTTTCTACTCCTGTGATAAACACCAGGAGTTAGTTTTAATGAGAAAAGCCTCAATAGACTCACGTGTGCAAATGTTTGGTTCCAGATTGGTGGAACTTTGGGGGATGGATTAGAAAGTATGGCCTTGTTGGAGGATATGTCACTGGGGGTGGGTTTTGAGATTTCAAAAGACCATGCCCTTCTCAGTTTCTCTGCCCCACCCCTCTCTCTGTCTTGTGGTTGTTGTCTCAACATCTTAGCAATCAGCTCCTGCTCCAGCACCATGCCTGACCACCTGCTGCCTGCCCGCCTGCTACCATGCTTCCCACCAGGATGGTCATGAACTAGCCCTCCAAAACTGTAAGCAGACCCCAGGGAAATATGTTCTAACTTGCATTGGTCATGGTGCTTTGTCCCAGCAACAAAGAATTAACTAAGACAATAACTAAAAGCAACTTGGGGAAGAAGATGCGTTGCCAAGGGAAACCAAGACAGGATCTCAAGTTGGAGGTTGGAACTAAAGCAGAAACTATGGAGGAATGGCGCTTACCCACTTGCTTCCTCGGGCTTGCTCAGTTACCTTTCTTATACAACCCATGCCCACCCGCCTGAAGAGAGCGCTCCCCACAGTGAGCTGCACCCTCCTGCATCAAATAGCAACTAAGAAAACATGGCCACAAACCAGTCTCACCTGGGAAATTCTTCAGCTGCGAATCCCTTTCCCCAGGTGACTCTAGGTGTGTGTCAAGCTGATAGCTGAAGCCATCTACTAAAAGTCTATTAATGTTTTCTTCTCTGCTTTTTTTTTTTTTTAATTTTGTAGCAACCTTTGAAGTCTTCTCCTTCTCTTGAGTAATCTTAAAAGGAAATTTCACATATTTTCTCCGAGTCATTTCATTTGCATCTGTGCTTGTAGATATATGTGTGTACACGTGTGCATGCACTTGGGGGAGCATGCACACGGGAGGAAGCCCATGGGTGCAGAAGTCAAACTCGAGTGTTATTCTCCAGTAGCCACCACCTCTTTTGAGTCAGGATAGCTCACTGGGTCATGAGGCTCATCAATTAGACTAGGAAGTCCCAGGAATCCCCCTGTCTCCACCTCTGCAGTGCTGGAATTACAAATGTGTACCACTACATATACCTCACTTTTTACATGGGTTCTGAATATTGAACTTGAGTTCCCAAGCTCCCCAGTCCCTGTAATTTAATATTTTTAAATCAAATATTTTATTTTTGTATGGAATGAGGTTTTTTTTGGTGAAGTTACCCTACTGTACACTATGGTTCAAAGTAGCAAAGTATATTATATGAATCTTCCAGGCTATTCACAAGAGGACTTCTCTCCATACTGTACTCCACAAGCAAAGCCTTTAGGATCAATAATTTCAGAAGACACAAAATCATGAGATGAGGAAAGAACCAAAATTCTTCTCGGTGTCATCCAATCAGACAATCAGTCTCCCATTCTGTACTTTTACATGTATGTGTTCAAATACTCCCTTGGGAGATGACAGAAGGCCCAGGTATCTTAGACTAGAAGTACCACATATAACCACCAGATGGCGCACGGCACCTCTCCATTCTCAGTTAATCTAGAGCCCTTGGGGCCTCTCTTCTTATACTTCAGAGACCCGCCCATGACATTTCAGAAGTACAAAAAGAAAGCTAAGATGTCTATCCGAATTTACTGGTCTCTTTGAGTGGTATAAAGACAAGATGTGAACTCAGAGGACGTGGGCAGGTGACAAGGAAATGGGTAGGTCCAGATGCCCCGCTGTGAACTGTAAACTGCTCAGAGATACCCACCTGCCCGATATGCTGCACCCTGGTCAGTCACATGATCTTCTGGTGTGCCACTTGGGGTTTGTTTGTCCTCATGGTTTCCACTTCTTGAGCTACTAGGCATGCTTGAAGACCTAGACCAAATGATACCACTTGGATCCGTTCAGCTCTGTCACCTGCACCTTCCACAGCACAAGAACGGCATCACTTTGTTAGCCATTGCTTGTGATCCCTAATGTCTTTGCAAACATGAGCTCTGTCCGTGACCTGCTGGGCTCCAAATCTTCCCTGTGGCGCGGAGTCCCGCACAAAGTGAACACAGAAGTCACCAGTATAATGCTGTCTTCACCTTCCTAAGAACCCTAAAGAGCTTTCTCTTTAGCTGTCGTTCTTGTTTCATTTTTGCTGAGCTAGGGGCTAAACCCAGCGTCTCAATATGCTACGTCGTTGCCATATCTTGGGCTATGTCCCAGCCCCCAGAGCCTCTCGATGGTAGGCACTTGATCTGATTCTTTAACCGTTGTACTGTACAGCACCAGGCCTGATAAAGTAAACTCTCAAAGTTCACATATTAAAATTGAGGCCTTTTGTGTGCGCTTGAGGCTAAGGCAGCAGGCTAGGCTCCTCAAGGCCTGCCTGGTTCACGAGGAGTTCCAAAGCAGTCTGGGCACTCTATCTCAAAATAAAAAGTAAAAAGAAAGCTTGAGATCCAGCTCAGTGGTAGAATGTTTACCTGGCCTGAGCAATGCCCTGGGCTGGAACTCCAGAACTAAAACAATAAAATAAAATAAAAATAGAAAGTTTGGGAGTCTTCCATACAGCTTGAAATTCAGTGAGTCTGCTTCAAGTTTCCTCACACAGAATACAAGCAGGGGGCTGCCAGGAGGGTTCAGCAGTTAGAAACACCTGCTGCTCTTGCAGAGGAACTGGCTTCTCTTCCCAGCATCCCCAAAGGGTTGTTCCCAACTAATTGTAACTCCAGCTCTGGGGAGGCCGACCCCCTCTTTTGGCCTTCGGGGCACCTGCACAGATGCAGCACACTCACATAGATACACACATACTATAAAATATTTAAAAGTAAATCCAAATTTAATTTGTTAATCAGCTTGGGTGTGGCCATTATCTCACAAAGCACGTGCTTACCAAGCCATACATTACATTGTATATCTTAAATAAGTGTGATTCTTATTTATCAAAACGCCAAGTTGGACGGTAGGGAGAAAGCTCTCATAGCAGAATCTCTAGAACCACTTAATGTTCATCTGTTGGAAACTTTGATTTTGCAAACAATAGAACTAAGGTGGAAGGATGTAAGGAGTAAGGTTTTTCCTCCCACCGCCAGTCTTGTCCCGCCACCGCGCCAGCCCCAACTACCACACTGAGACTCTGTATTTGATATAATTCTGTTGTCCCATTACTTGTTTCTTATCGGCTAGCTCTATCTTAAGTATTAACCCATTTCTGTTAATCTAATATTTCCACATGGTCTTCTTACCAGGGAAAGGGGCCAGCATCTTGTCTCCCCAGTCTCTCCATCTTGACTCCTCCTTACTACTTCCTCTTTCCTCCTCGTCTCCTAGTCCCACCTATCTTGCTTTCCTATTGGCCAACAGTGCATTATTCATTAAACCAGTATGAGAAACATATTTACAGAATCTCCTCTCCCATCAGAAGGAAGGGGTTTACACAGAAGCTGCTGACAAATTGGGCCCAGAATTTTGATCTCCTGCTTCCCAGGGCTTGAACTTGCTTCAGATTGTTGGACACAGTATGTCTACACTTTGCAGTACTGCAGCTGAACTAGGAACCTCAAAGGATGCAAAACACTGGATGAATTGAGCATAAACCATAGACCATCGCTCCCTTAGCCTGAGCTAAGCTATACCCACAGAAGCACTATCTCATTTCTCAGAAGGTAATTTTAAATTTGCTTTTAAAAAGGTAAGGTTTTTGTTTGTTTGTTTTGATACAGGGTCTTACCACATAGCCCTCAATAACCTTGAACTGGCAGCAATCTTCCTGTCTCTGCTTCCCCAGTACGGGGATGACAAGCATGCACCACCATGTCTACCTTAGGACAATTTTTGAGCAACTAAATTTCAGATGAGTGTAGTAGGAACAAGTGTACAGGTCTGAACTGAAGCTCACCTCCCCAGCATGTAAAGCTCAATCTGTGGTGTAACCTCCACAAGCTTTGGGATTCTAAGAAATGAAGGAAAGAATCCAATTAAGTGAAGATCTGTTGAAATAAGGAGTGTGAACACTGAAGTCCTGGCCCACAGCAGCACTCAGCAATGGCTTCTAGCAATGCAGTGATGTTGGCCCAGAAGTCTTGGAAGAGCTGCCTATATGCACTTTCCTCCCAACTCCAAGTCTCTTGATATTATGCTGATATTTTTAAATGGGCCATGATAGGGACAGTCCTACCTCAAACACTGGCAAATGCTACACACCAGGAATCTCCTGAGCAGGTGGGGGAACATTTGCCAGTCACTTTGGTGGTTGCCATTGATCCAGTGTGCCATAGCACCCCCGCCCCTGGAGAGTGACCTCACACACATCTGTATCAAACTGATGTGACTGGTCATCATAAGCAGATACTTCTGCAAAGTGGCTTCTTTGTTTCCCCACCGAAAGCTTTAATTTTTCAGAGGCTATGAGCATCATCGGGAATTCTACGTCACAGCATGGTAGGAAATGACTCAATTCAATCAAAATGGTTCACTGGCCATGTGTGGTGGCATGTACCTGTAATGTCAGAACTTGGGAGATGGAGGGGAAAAGATCACAAGTTCAAGGCCAGCCTCGGCTACACTCTAAGTATCCCCACCATGCTCTCTTAGAGACCAGCAGCCTTTTCCTTCCCTTTTCCGAGCAGAAACTGAACCAGCACTTCCTGAGTTTCGAGAGGCACTCTTGTGTGATGGTGTATCTGTCTCCCACCATGCATCTCTGGGTGTACTCAGGGCCCTGTCTGTCTTCTTGAGCCCCACATGACCATGCCTAGAAATGTTCAAGTGAGACTTACCTATGGGAACCCTTCACTGGAGGGTCTGGAGCCCGGTCTTTCTCAGATCCCCCTCCACCCCAGGATGAGACTTTGTGGGCCTCTGCTGGAGCCTCGAAAAGCACTGGGAAGATTCTAGCTTCCAGAAAACCTAGGGTAGGCAGCTTCCCTGGAAAGGGGATGGCTGCCATGGGCTGACCAGAAAGAGGAAGTGTGGTCAGGCTGGTGGCTGTTGCCTTTAAGGGTGAGTGAGGGTACGTGGGCGAGCACGGCCTCATCCAGCTGTGCCTGAGTACAGCCCTCAGTCCACTGCTGTCACCCCAGCTGCTTGCATCGAACGCCCCAGCGATTCAGGTAAGTGCGTCAACTTTCCTAAGCACATCTCGTTTTTTTCCACCATAGTCATCTGTCCACACTGGTGTTAGACGTGTGGCCAAATGAGCAATCTACCTCTCAGTCAAGGGCTGAGGGACTGTAGCCTGAGGCTGTGGTACACTTTCAGGTGCAACCGGAAGAACAGTGGCCTTGAAGAGTCCACTGAGCCATTGCTGCTGGGTGACTTCAGCCATATCTTTACTTCTCCAGTGTGTGCCAGGGATGATAGATTATCTTCCAGGCTGATTTAACGTTTGGGAGTGAGATGTGTAAAGTGTAAGGTGTTATCATTGTCTAGGTTATGATGGTGAAAACTGGTACTCAGTTGTTAGAGGACCCTAGCACCACTGTGCTGAGGCTGCCAAAATGCTAACTTCATAAACTCAGGTTACATCTTGGGGCTCTTGGATGAAAGACTTAGAAGACATGGCTCTTGGTATCTTTGTCACTCAGTTTCTGGTACCTTCACAGGCCTTGGCACTCGGGTGTTAGGCTAGTGTGAGATTTTGACTGAGCCATCTGCTTTTGGCCTCTGAAAAATTAGTTTTTGTTTGTTTGGGGGTTTTGGTTTTTCAAGTCAGGGTTTATCTGTGTAATAGCCCTGCATGGAACTGGAACTTGCTTTGTAGACCAGGCTGGCCTGGAACTCATAGAGATCCTCCTGCCTCTGTCTCCAGAGTACTGGGATTAAAATCATGTGCCACCATGCCCTGCCTGGAAAATTAATTTTGATGGAAACCTGGGTCCCACGTCCTATTCCGCTGCTGAGGTACTGGTGCTCTCCTTTCTCTCTTCAACCTGACAAACCCTGCCCAGCATTGTAGCACTGACTGTTCTTGAACTTACAGAGATCTATCTGCCTCTGCCTCCCAATTGCTGGGATTAAAGGTGTGTGCCCTTACCACCCCACTAAAGGATTTATTTTTAATGGGGTGTGTGTGTGTGTGTGTGTGTGTGTGTGTGTGTGTGTGTGTGTGTGTATAGGCCAAAGGCATCAGAACCTATGGATATGGAGTTCCAGGTGCCTAACACAGATACTGGGAGTTAAACTCAGATCCTCCAGAAGAGCAATATATAGTTTTAATCACCAAGCCATCTCTCCTCCCCCCATCCCCTATGCACTTGCTCTAAACCTCTTTCTTCCTTGACTTACTACCCTGGTAAGTTGTCTAGAAGAAACTGGAAGCTGTGCATTTGTAGGTGTCTGAAGGAGCATTGAAGAGGGCCTTGCTGCCAGATGCAGTGGCTATAGCTGGGAATAAAGAATGCTGAGCCCAGAAGATAAGATAGCAAGTCCCCCATCTTCAAAAAGAAAAAGGAGGCTGGAGACATGGCTCAAATATTAAGAACACTGAAGTTGAACAGTTCTTGATTCTTTTTTAAAAAAATAGGAAATATTTTACCACTGAGTATGGGTGTTTTTCATGCCTGTCTGTCTGTATCTCCAGCTACATGCCTGGTGCCCTTGGAGGCTGGATGAGGACAGGTTCCTAGAGCTGGAGTCACAGATGATTGTGAGGCACCGTGTGATGCTGGAAATTGAACTTGAGAATCTTCTAAAAGGCAGTCAATGCTCTTAACCACTGAGCAATCTGTCTAGCCCCTGAAAAATCATGTTTTAATCTATGTATTATGTCACTGACCATGTGGGAGGGTCAGTTTCCCCAGAAGTTTGGCAGGACACAGTTCCGGTCTTCCCCTCCCCTTCCCCGCTCCTCCTCCCTTCTCCCTACATTTCCCCTTTCCTCCCTTTCTTTCCTGCCTTCCTTTTTTCCTAGAAAATAGATACATCTCCTAATTGTAGGCAGACAAATTTGCTAGGCAAGCAATAGGCTATGATGGCTGAGCATATATGAATAGAGTTAAGTCCTATGAAAAAATAAATCAGAATAAAGATTAATGTGCAGCTGTCCTGGTTTGGTAAGCTCTCATACCGACAGACATACATATAGCAGCACGACAGTGTGGCCAACTGCCAGTCCAGTATTGGCCCCAAAACTGTGCTAACACATGCAGGCATCACAGCTAGCCTATAACAAATTAAACTAACAAGGAAGATAACCATTCAAGCGAGTTCTAGGACAGCCTCCAAAGCTACAGAGAAACCCTGTTTCAGAAAAAAACAAAATAAATAAATAAGAGAAGATAACCATTCATAATGCTTAAGAACCCTCACCTTGCTGGTTCTACAGGATTTGCATTCTGATACGACATCATTTTTAATGGAACACTAAGCACAATGTCATCATTGTATAGTGGGTAGCAAGTGCAGACTACAGAGTAAGGATATGATCATAGTGTGTTCCCTTACTTCAGGGTTTTCTATTAAAACTTTTTTGTTTTGCTTTGTTTTGTTTTTCAAGACAGAGTTTCTCTGTAGCTTTGGAGCCGTCCTAGAACTCACTCTGTAGACCAGACTGGCCTGAACTGACAGAGATCCACCTGCCTCTGCTTCCCTAGTGCTGGGAGTAATGGCATGTTGTCACCACTGCCCAGCCCTAGTAAAACATTTTATAGCCAGGCTTTTAATCCCAGCACTTGAGAAGCAGAAGCAGGTGTGTCTCTGGGAATTCAAGGCCAGACTCTTCTACATAGTGAGTTCCAGGACATCCAGGGCTGTGTGGAGAGCCCCTGTCTCAACACACATCCCCCATTAAAAAAAAAAGAGTCATTTTATAATTCTGTATAAAAAAATAATGGTAGTACATTCCTTTACAAACAACTTGATCAACCCATTTACTTTAGTAAGATATTGCATGTTATTTTGAGGCGGCATGGGCTCGGGGGTATAGCTCAGTGGTGTAGTGCTTGCTTTGTATGCAATGGCCTAGGTTTAATTCTCAGCACTAAACAAACAAACAGAAGATCTCACAGAAACTCACAAAGGAAACTTCACCCACCAAGTGGCACAAAACAAATATGTAAATGTGTTTTACATAAATATAAATCTTATTTAGTAGCAAGCTTAATGGACATAATGTATATTTAAACAATATATAAATATCATCTTACTGAAGAATCATTGGTACATACAGTGCTAGCATGTGTATGCATCATAGATACCTCATAATAAATTTAATTGACTAAAAGCTAAATCAGTCATAATATGTAATTACAAATCGCTAAAAAGCCCTTGCTTGCTGCCCACATCCTCACCCAAAGCCCTCTACAGCCTTCACACCCTCCTTTATCCCAGAAGGCCATTTCTTTATTAAAGCTCAATGTAAGGTTCAGTCACCTTAACCTTTTCATCTCATACACTATGCATATTAGGTATAAAATAATTTTTTGCTCTTAAAAAAAAATTAAGCCAGATGTGGTGGCACAAGCAAGATGGAGACAGATGGACCTGTGTGAGTTTGAGGCAAGCCTGATCTATATAGAATTCCAGAACAGCCAGAGCTACACAGAGAGTCCCTGTCTCAAACAAAACTAAATAAACCAGCAAAATGCAAGTATCATAACAGCTGCCAGTCATGACTGTTCCTTCCAAGCTACAGCTTTTCCTCTAGTTGGAAGAACCCATTTCTAAGAGTGGGATGTTGGGGGCACTTATAGGACTCGCAGTGTCCAGACTTTCTAGTGGAATAACATTTGGAGTCTTAGCAAATCCTAGGAGCCTGATATTTTAGGTCAAAAACATCACCTTTTAGTAGCTATGAATAATTTAAGAAGTTATTCGTGAATGATTCTTTACATAAAATGCATTGCATTCCATCTGACAAGAGAACTGAAGATTGACTCAAAAAAAAAAAAAAAATGGTATGCTCAAGACCCATCTGGAGTACCTGAGTTCTCAGCATCAGGCAGAAAGTCGAGGGAAGAATTAGAGGACAGGAGGTCTCTGCACCAGTATCCCCTGCATCCGTCTCCATGTCCCTCCTTCAAGCCATCAGAGTAAAAGGATTTCCAAATTTGAGTGTGGATAGTTGACATTTTCTCCATTTTATTTCAGTTTTACTCTAAACTGTAAATTATGTATCTACATGGAGTGCTTCCATTTTTATTGATTTTTGCATAATATCTAAATAAAAAAAACAATGCTTGGTATGCAAATGCAAACTCAAGATAGTCAGCAAGCTCTTGTCCCTAGGGAGTTTCTGTATATGAGCCATGGGGCTGCCACCACCTGGGGGCCTACTGGTCAGTCAGTTCAGGACTCTGAGCATCATTGCTTTAAGCTGACAGACTGAGCCCCAAGCCAGAAGGCCAGGCAGAGTACAAGGACTCTAGAACTGCAGGTCCCTGGCACAGCAAAGGCTCAATGGGACACAGGGAGTCTGGGGGAGTGCTGAGGCTGTCATGGTAGGCGAGTGCCCATTGGGATGGGTCTTGGCCATGCTGGACTAACCTTGGGAGCTCATATTTCACTCTGCCTAACTGGCAAGGAACTACAGAAGGACAACAAGGGGTCATATTTATATGTGGCGGCCAACAGTAGGCCAAACGGGCGAGGAGACAGCAAAATGGCGTCTGCGTAGATGACTGGAACCCGAGATGACACACTGGAGTGGAGGGACAAGATGACATTGTGAAGGCCGGGGGAGGAGGCGAGATATGGAGGCTGAGGGGAGTAGGGGTCCACAGAAATGAAAGACTAGGGACTCTTTTTATTGCCCTGTCCACACTCCATCTTAAGTTGCCATTTCCAGCATGCATGTCAGCGAGGTGGTCAAGGTGGTCAGATGGGAATATGAACTCCCTGACCATCAGTGACAGGCTGGTAACTAGACAGCAACCAGGCAAGAACTCTTCATGCTGACAGGCTTGGATAGCCACTCAGCTTCCTGTGTCTTTGAAATCAGCTCCAACCCGCATCCCATGCCCTGCTTCAGTGTCCTCCTCCAAAGCCCCTGCTAGCAAGTGTGGGGAGCCACACCTCTTTCTTCCTAGTCAGCACAGGCTCACAACTTCCGTGGATAACACTGCAATGCACCGACTACTCATGTATGAACCGAGGCCCCTTTCCTGGTTCACACACCACCAAAACACAGCCGCTCGAGACAGCATTGGTAGATGTGGAGACCTTATCAAGGACTGGGTGGGAGACCACCAGAGGGTGCACAGTGCATCTGTGACTGAGTGCAGCACAGCCCGGTCTTTGCCACTCCAACCCTACCACTTCTACCAGTGGCTTCTCCAGGTTTGGGCCAGCAACTGGCTTGTGCTTGGCTTCCTCCTGTCCCTCTTCTCATGCTTGTCCTTCTGGGCCCCCAGCTCTTAATTCCCCCTTTATAGCCCCAAAGAATCCAACGATCCCCAGTTCCCACCAACAGCCCAGCCAATGCCCATGGGTATTCTGTTGCCTCCCAGGGAACATGGTTGCCCTTCCCTGAAGGTAATTGTAATTGTAAACAGAATGTTTTTGATTTGCTCTTGAGAAGGCCTGTGTCTGGTGATCTTAAGAGCTCTTTCTCATGTGTCACCTGTTGGAAACGTTTCAGAACCTCTAGGGAGACATAGAGGATCTTGTTCCAGATACAGACACAGGTGCCCAACAAGCAGTAAGTTGGTGCTCAGTAAGTCCGTGCTCAGTAAGTTGGTGCTCAGTAAGCCAGTGCTCAGTAAGCTGGGGGAAGGAAGCCTGTCCCAGTTCAAGGCCTTTCAGTGCTTCACATTTCTGTGAATGTGTGTGACTTTGTACATGGCAAACTGTCTCCTTCCTTCCTTCTTTCTTCCCTTCCTTCCTTCCTTCTTCTCTCCCTCTTTTTCTTTCTTCTCTTCTGTCTTCCTTCCCTTTTTATGTCTTTCTTTACTTACTTCCCTCCATCTCTGCCATTTCTCCCTCCCTGACTCCTCTCTCTCTCTCCTACTTTCTATCTTTCTTTCTTCCTTTCATGCAGGGTCTCACTATGTCGTCCTGGCTGGCCAAGAACTTGCTGTGTTGATTAAGCTGGCCTGGAGCTCACAGAGATCCCCATGCCTCTGACTGCCAAGTACCCAGATTAAAGTCATGAGTCGCCAGTCCCAGGGATTCCTGATAAAGGCTGAAGTATTGTCACTGGCTCCCCAGAATGTCTTCTGGAGAAGAGCAGGTTGCAGCCGGGACAGCAATTGCCCTTCCTTGCATCCCTGTCTTGCTTACCCACCATCACCCCATGCAAAGTCTTGCCCAATCCTTTCCCCTAAAACTGTACAGAATTGCATCAGGTTCCTTGGGGTTCCTTAAAAATGTCTTAGGCAACTTGAGGAATGCAGAGCATCCAGGAGACACCTAGAATGTCCGTTCCCCAATGCTCACAATGGCCTCTTCTTCCCCGCCTACCTCCTATCCCAGTGCTGGGTGGCAGATGGAAGACAGGGGCTCACCTAAGGTCATGTGTCCTGAAGAGGTGGCTTGGGAATAATACTACACAGGACAGGAACTTAAGACTCTCAATCAAAACTTTATACTATTACCAAGCATGGATCTGACAGCACACTGAACAAAAGTCAAAATTCAGGACAGGACTGTTGGTGGGAAGGGATCAGTTTCATGCAAGGTGTGGTGCCCTAGAAGGTGAATGCTGTTGTGCACAATGCTCCATCCCAGGGAAGTTGGACGCATGAAAAGATTTCACATGGAGAGGAGAGGAAGTGCAGAGGGCCGTGGGCAGGAAAGCTACTGCTGGGTGTTCTTCATCATCCAGGGCATGTGGTTCCTATTTTATTTATTTTTTCCTGACTGTAACATTGCAATCTCCTATGGCTGGTTCCTACCAGTCTCTAGACAGCCCTGTTTTCTACAAGTTAAACCGTGTAGTAGTTGACTCACTTTGTGTTAGCTAATGGAGAGAAGGAAAAAAAAAAAAAAAAAAAAAAAGAAGAAGTATTGCTCATTGTGGTGTAACCCAAGATCGCCATATGGTTTGGTTCTGTAGCTCTAAATAAAGATTATTCTCAAGTATCATTGTTTTTATTTATGGTGCCGGGACTTGATGTCTGAGCTTTTGCACATGAGGCACACACTCTACTGGAGAGCCACATCCTCAGCCCTATTGGTTATTGTCTTAATCATTTAGGTGTGGTCCATGTTTAGAAGTTAGTGTCGGGCTAAGGGAGAACTAATCTTGCAAAGAAAGAAAAGGGCAGTAACTGCAAAAGGCATCTCGCAAAGGTGTGGCCACTGTTCACTCCCAGGGATGTCTACCCACAGAGGAGAAAAAGGCTGTTGTAGCTTTTAATCATCCATGCATCCACAGACACACAAAGGCACCTGCTGTGTCCTGGTGGTCTAGACACCAGGAACTTACTGTAAAGAGAGGAGCGAGGGGCCCTGCTGTCATGGTGCTTGCATACCAGAGTACAAGACAATGAGCAAAGTAACACACAGTAGATGGGAAAGATGCCATCATTGTACTGGTGGGTGTTTCATCCATCCATCACAAAATAGGCAGGTCATGGGTGTCTCCTCCTGTAGCTGAGGAGTACTCAGAGGTTCAGGGAGGAGGGAAGGAAGGATGCAGAAGTGTCACAGGGAGATTCAGGGTAGGTAGGAAAGTGATGGAGGCCTTTCTGCTCACTTGGAAGCACTGTCCTCAAAGAAGTGGTCTACCCCAGTACCCAGGTTATTGACTTTGCTTCCTACTTTGGAGGAAATGGAGGTTTTTGGTGTGAGCTCCCAACATCCTGTCCACATGGCCTATCTTTCCTCAGGTTCCATTCAGCATCCCTCCTCCTCTGACCCCTGTTCCAGTTTGAAAGCTCAGCCTGGTGTTGGCTCCTCCCTCTCAGTTCTAAATCCTCTTCTATCCCTACATTTCATTTTTCTCCTCCCTTCTGGAACGTTCACAGTCAATAACAGGCAGAAATAACATTGTAAACAAACAGCACACTGGGCCTCAGACCCTTCCTTCCCTTCTTGAAACTCAGGGTTTCCTGTCCTGTGACACCTTCCCCCTTCCTTGTTCCTATAGCAACCCCTCCCCTCCTCTTTCTTTCTGGTGTGGATTCCATCCCCCACCCCATCCTCCTGAACTACAGATTTACAGATTCTATAAATCTCTGAGACTTCTTAAGGGCAGGATGACTAGAGAGATGGGGAAGAGTGTGCATGCTTTCTAAACACTGATGTAGGACGTGTTATGCATTAGAGGGAGGACACAAAGCAAGGAGCCCTTTTATCCCCTAGAACTGCATTTCTACATCCTTATCACATCGACTATGGCTGTCTGATATGGGATAATGCTTGCTGTTTACAACTTGCCTCCAAGGACCTTAGAGAGCCACATCCTGGAAAAGAAACCAGAGACACTATGGAGTTAGTTTTTCTTCCTTGGCATGGAGGCACGCGAGTTTAAATGAAGAAGTAGAGAAAAAGTCAGCATGCAGCCTTGCCGGCGAGAGGAAGCTTGACCATTGGTGGTACCTTTCCAGGGACCACGGCAAGCACACAGCACACAGGGAGGTTCCAGGTTTCAAGGAGTCTTTTCAGGGCCCTTCATCCCACCCAGCTCCTGCTGCCGCCAGAGACCCAGGGAGTAAGCACTAACTAGGAACACTATAGACCAGCAGAATGTGGGGTACCTTGCTGAGAACAGAGAACCTTCTAGACAGCCTGTTGACTTTGTTGATACATATTCTCCTACCAGAGCCACAGGTCAGAATTGGAAGTGGAGCATGTATACAAGACCTTGTAGTTAGACACATCTTAATACATGTCCCAGGCAATCCAAAGTTTCTGAGATGCCCAGACTTAGTGGTAAAAAGTTAAGACCCTAGAATCAGACAATCTTTGACTTGGTTTCTGATTTTTTTCCCACTTATTTGCTGTGCAATCTTGTTAAGCTCTCCTGGGCCTCTATTTTCTAACCTGTAAAATGGGAGAATAATGGTGACCAGTTAGTGTATGGAGCTGTTGTGAGGATTAAATGAGCTGGGGCATGTAGAGTAATTAAACTCACGGAAACTTAGTACACAATACAAATGGCAGTTTTGCTGTTCTCATTGCTTGTTTTTGTTTTTGTTTTATTTTGGGCAGGGTCTCACTATGTAGTCCTGGCTGTCCTGGAACTCAATAAGTAGAGCAGTCTGGTCTTGAACTCACAGAGCCTCACCGGCCTCCGCCTCCCTAGTGTAAGGACCAAAGGCATATGCCACCACACCTAACTATAAAAGTGTATTTTGTTTGTTTGTTTGTTTATTGAGACAGGGTTTCTCTGCGGTTTTGGAGGCTGTCCTGGACTAGCTCTTGTAGACCAGGCTGGCCCCAAACTCACAGAGATCCACCTGCCTCTGCCTCCCAAGTGCTGGGACTAAAGGCATGTGCCCCACCACCGACCACCCAGCTTATAGAAGTGTATTCTAAGTGGGGTTGCCTTTATGAGCAACAAGCTGCAGTTAGACACTGAAGTCTTGCAAATATTAGAAATTTTTAGCGATGGTTCTGCTTTCAGTTCTGTTATGAAGGGAAGGAATTTGTGGGTTTCATGTCAAGGTGGCAGAGGAACGGTACAGCCTTCGGTGTCTGGGCTGGAATCTCAACCTGAGTTCTGCTTCCTCTTCTGTGAAATGGCAATGGGGTCATCTGTCAGTCACAGGTTCTACATCTATGGATGCAACCAACAGAGGATTGAAAGTTTCCAAAACACCAAGCACCTCTGCGTTGAACATGTGTGCCCTTCCCCCCCTTGTCGTCGTTCCCTCAACGGCACAGCGTGGCACTGTCTATACAGCACTTATGACAAACAGGCATTGTGAGTAACGGAGGTGATCTTAAGAGTGGCGCCCATGTGACTGTGCGTGGGCTTGTGCAAACTAAGACTTACTAAGACTTACGTACTCAAGTCACACATACATTGTTTTATATAAGTGAATTAAGCATCTGTGGATTTGGGTCAGGGTTAGACCAGCATTGGTTCTACAATTCTGTTCTCCCAGGCTGAGTTTACTCTTGGGTCCCACTTGGGCTCCGAGGGCCCAGCTTTATCCCAAGCTAGAGCCCTGCCTTGAGAACCCATCCTGACTTGCAAACAAAGATTACTTCTCCCATATGGCAGCCCCAGCCTGCCTTGCAGCAAGACCCTGTTGCTTTGTGACCAAGGTGACAATGCCAGCACCAGGTTCTGACTTCTGATCGACGATGGCAGAATCACCTTATTGTTCTCTAAGCTCCTTTTTGGATTACCACAGAGATGGCAAAGTATTTTTTTTAAGATGCAGCAATATAAACCCATGGATCAGATTTAACTAAAGAGTAAGAATGGCATCATCTGTGTCACAGCCCTTCCCTTCCTCAACATGTCCACTTGACTGTGCCAGAGTTCATAGTAAATGGAAATCAAGGCTTCTAACCAGATGACTGAGATGGGGAAATGATCCTGAGTCAGAGGATGGGCCCAGTGCAATCTTACAAGTCCTTAAGGGGAAGAAAGGAGGTAGGGAAGAAGCAGAGGGAGATACGAACACAGAATGATGAACACAGTCTTGTAACAGGGCTGGCTTTGAGGGCAGGAAATGGTCATGAGCCAAGGACTGTGAGTGACTTCTAAAACCCAAAATTATAAGAAAGTGGATTTTGTCGTTGAGCCTCTAAAACTCACAGCCACAGTCCTTTGGTTTTAGACTTACACGTGAGATATTTGTGAACTTCTGACTTCCAAAACTGAAGGATGACTTTTTAAGTTTTTATTTTGTATGACTGTTTGCCAGCAGCTATATGCAAGCATCCTGTCCATGCAGAGCGTGCAGAGACCAGAAGGCGGCACTGGGTTCCCTGGAACTGGAGCCAGCCATTTGGGTGCTAGAAAAAAAAAAAAAAAAAAAAAAAAAACCCAGGTCTACTGGAAGAACAGCCAGTGCTCTTAACCAAGGCGCCATCTCTGTAGCCCCAATATAACATCTTTTAAACATACACAGTCTCATTATGCTGTCCAGGCTCCTGGGTTCAAGTCATCCTCCTCGCCCAGCCTCTCAGATAGCCTACCCTTGAGAAGCCTTTTGTCCTCTGAGAGTTGTGGCCACAGCCTTGGGCATCCTTTCAGTCAGGCACTTGTTTGTCCTACGCTCAGCAACCCTGCAACCTACAGTCTTATCTACCCGCTTGGCCCCAAGCTGTGGCCAGAGTAAGATCTGGTTTCTATGTCTTTCCTGCTCTGCCCCTGCGTATACTCCCCACATATATCTGCAGAACACTTTTCCTGTTTGGAAGCACCTTCACCATTGAATTAGCCTGGTGCTCTCAGATGACTGGAAATGGAAGGTGGTTCTCTTGGTCTCCCTCTCTGTTTGACTCTCTCAGCAAACAAATTACCCTGTTCCATTGAAAAAGCATCTCTCCACAGTCCATGGGGAAGAGGGTATTATCCGTGGTGGGCACTGAACATTCACTCTGGGGGATTGCCACAGCACCATATCACAGCCAGTGATTCTCCTTCTAAAGCAGGATGTGTGAACTCCAATCGGCCTTTCTATGGTGACTCGAGACATCATTGTCACTAGGTGAAGGCCCTGTGACAAAGAGAGAAAGCATTCTGGCCTTTCTGGGTGACCTTGGGGACTTCACTTCTCTATGGTCTTTGCTTCCCATCTGGGGAAGAGTGTGAGGGTTGAGGATGAAGTGAGAGATGGGAATATATTTCCCAGACTTCCAGGGCCCTGGACACACTAAAACCATGGATGGCAAATCTGATCAATTTCATTTCTCAGATAAACTGGGAAAACAAAAACCCTTAGCTCCCTGAACAGCTTCGAAATGGTCCACATCAGTCTTCCTGGCAACATCAGTCTTCCTCTATCATCTTTCCCAAGAATCTAGTGAAAATGCAGGTTTTTGTTTTTTTAATTTTGAAACTTAATAACTTTTCATGGAAGTGTACTACATGTTTGCTTCTCTCTCTCCTGCTTTATCAGAGTGAATGCAAGTAGATCAAAAGTCAGGTAACAAAGAGGATTGACAGTGTGAGTGATGGCTCCTGATCTCCCTTTCTTCTTTTATCCAGTCTTCCAGCACAACAGGTTTTATCCCTTGTGCCCTGATGCCAATCTCTGTCACTTTAAAGTGCAGATATGTATGCCTTTTTGGAGAAACTTAATAAGAAAGAAAAACACAAAGAAAAAAGAAAACTATAGAATACCGATAGACAAAGAACCAAGAGTAGATCAGATTCTCAGAACATCGATGTGGACAAATCACAAAAGCCACATGGAATCAAAAAGTACAGAATAAATCATCTTGAGGAGTGCTAGCTATACACGATAGTTATATGCCTGTAACATTTTTGGGTAGTAGGGGACAGGCCAGCTTGCTTTCCAGCAGCCTAATTCTGCCTTGTTTCTCTGCTACTTGCCTCAACACTTTCAAATGTTACTACTATCACTAAAAGGCATCAGTCTGAAATGATGCCACGTGAATATGCATGAATGAGTCTCCACTGCCTGCACAATGACATGGGAAGTTGACTATTATATAACCAAGATGCTGGGACATGTCCAAGGACCCCTACCTTAGTCTCCAATTTTCAAAGTGCCCAGTCCATGGATAAAGAGCCTGATCTCTCTCCAACAGCTCCTGAATTACTGAAAGCGAATTCCTCCCACAGTTCTGTCCCTATTCTCACTTGAAGCCTGGCATCTGCTGTTCACTCTGCCTGATCACACGTCCTGCTGGCTCAGAAACCCGCTGTGCATATGTGATTCTCACCCTCAGGCTCTGCTCATGCAAGGTTCTGGGGGTCACATAATTTACTGAAGGTTTGATGGCAATAGGAAGCTACAATATGGTATTGATGCAAAAACAGCTCTCACCTCAAGGAGTTGAGAGATTTTAGGTTACCTACAATTCCATGTTCCAATGTGCACATAGTTTCATGAAGTAACAGCACAAGCAAAGTCATAAATCAAGACTTGGTAAAATATTTTATCATTTTTTAAATCTTTTCTTGCTTTTACCTATATGAGTGTTTTGCCTGCATGTGTGTCTGTGCACTAAGTGTGTGCAGTGCTCTCAGAGGCCAGAAGAGGGCATCAGATGCCCTGGAACTGGAGTTACTCGTGGTGAGCCTCCATGAGGTTTCTGGGAATGAAACCAGGATCCTCTGAAAAAGCAGTCAGTGTTCTTAACCACTGAGCCATCTCCAGCACCTATCTTTATCATTTTAAATTGTGTGTGTGTGTGTGTGTGTGTGTGTGTGTGTGTGTGAGAGAGAGAGAGAGAGAGAGAGAGAGACAACATGGTTCATGCACATGCAGAGGCCAGAGGTGAAAGATTCCCCCAGAGATGATTGTGAGCTACTTAATGTGGATGCTGGGAATTGAACTCAGGTCCTCTGGAAGAGCAACAAGTGCTCTTAACCACCAGACCAAATCAAAACATTTAAAAACATCGTATAGATGGTCAGGCATTTGTGGAATATGCCTTTAATCCCAGCACCCAGGAGGCAGAGGCAGCTAGATCTCTGAGTTCCAGGCCAGCCTGATCTGCAGAGTAAGTTCCAGGACAGCCAAAGCTACACAAAGAAACTCTGTCTCAAAAAAAAAAAAAAAAAAAAAAAAAAAAAAAAATCAGAGAAATGGGTTGCAACAGCAGAAAAATCTTGGCTATAGGTCTCAGAAGATACTAGCTGATAGCCTTCTTAGCCTTTTGATTGGTAGGAAACAGGGCTCTTGTTCAGTTAATATGGTCTGCTGCTTAGAATGTTAGTTAGCTTAACCTGATCTCTAGTCACAGGATGCTAATTCCCACACAGAAATGGGCAAAGAATGGCTCTTTAGGGACTAGGCATAGGCCAAGATAAACTGCCACTAGGCTCTGGGGCTACACACAAACTGCCAACCTCTCACCACTGATTTGTTAGCCAGCCCATCAGCCTGTGCAAACAGGAACTCTTGCTCACAGCAGCTGCAGGGTGGCTCTTGGGACTAACGCATAACTCCCCTATACATGCACTCATCATTGTCCACTATGGGACTTTCTCACTGTGCTGTGCCTGGCTTTATTCCTGACCCCGCCCTCTGCTGCTAACCCTTTCTAAGTCTCTTGTCAGTCTTTTTTGTTGTGGCTGCCATTTTTTAATTGAAAATAGATTCTTTTCTCGGACCATGTATCCTGATTATAGTTTCCCCTCCCTCTGCTCCTCCAGGTTCCTTCCCACCTCTACTCTGGGTCCACTCCCTTTCTCCCATAAAAAATACTAAGCTAATTGCTAGAATGCATGCATGGAGGGCGCAGTGAAGACCCCTGCAGGCCCTGTGATTGTTGCTTTGGTCTCTGTGAGCTCATATGTGCCTTGCACAGATCCAGGGAGCTGTGTTCTCTTGGTGTCCTCCAGCCCTTCTGATTCTTATACACTTTCTGCTTCCTCTTCCACAGGATTCCCTGAGCTCTGAGGGGAGGGATTTAGTGGAGACCTCCAATTTAGACTCTCTGTCTGCATAATGTCTGGCTGTGGCTCTCCACATCTGTTCCCATCTGCTTCTGGAGGAAGTCTCTCTGATGATGACTGGATAAGGCACTGATCTCTAAGTGTAGCAAAGAACCACGAGGAGTCACTTAATTGCTTCTTATTTGTTTGTTTGTTTATTTTACCAGCCATGTTTGGTTTTACCCATGTCTTTGGACTCTTCTCCAGTCAGTCTTTGCACCCCCAAATTACTGATATTTTTCCATGTGCATTAACTCGGCTGACTGCGCCTACAGCTTATACCACACCATGCCCAAACAGACTGGTGGTCTTGGTTTGTTGTGTTCCTACAACAGACTGGCTAACTTCTTTTGGAAAAAAAAAAGAGATTTATTTTGGTTCAAGGTTAATTGGAAAATTAGAGGATTCCAAGATTACATGGAGAGGGTCTCTTACTATTTCAACTCTTGACTAGAAGAGAACTGGTGTGTACTGAGTCCTGCAAAAATGAAGGTTCCTTCCCATAAAATAGTGTCAATCACTTCATTAGAGTGGAGCTTGCATGACCCAAATGTCTTTTATTGGGCTGATTGTTTGTAGCCAAGGCTGGCTCTGAACTTGAGGCTCAGGCTCTGGAGCGCTGGGGTTATAAATGTGAACCACCACACCTGGCTCCAAATGACTCTTAAAAATTCCATCATCAGGTGGGCGGTGGTGGTGCATACCTTTAATCCCAGCACTTGGGAGGCAGAGGAAGGTAGACAGATCTCTGTGAGTTTGAGACCAGCCTGGTCTATGAGAAAGTGCCAGAACAGTCAGGAGTGTAACACAGAGAAACTCTGTCTCCACAAAACCAAAAACCAAAAATCAAAAAGAAAAAAAAAAAAGAAATCCTATCATGGGGGCAGGGGGGAGAGAAATGTTTTGGCTGCTAAAAGCACCAGCCACTCTTCTAGAGGTTCAGGGTTTGATTCCCAGGACCCACACAGCAGCTCACAACTGTCCAAAACTCCAATTCCTGGGGATCGGGCACTGTCTTCTGGCTCCATGAACACCAGGACCACATGGGGCACACAGAGATACATGCAGCCAAAACACTCATTCTCATAAAATAATTTTTATTTTAATTTGTTTAAAAATCTCATTTCTCTGCATGAGTTCCAGTGGGGCAAGCCGTGTTCAAATCATAGCACATGTCAGGCTATTTTCCCCAAGCCCATCCTCAAGACAAACAGCAACAAAATTCTCTCTCCTCATTAATAAAATGTGTATCTAGTCTTTGTGATATAAAGAACTATACCTGGGAGCTGCTCTCAGTGGTACATCTTCCCTCTGCTGTGGCATATGTCATCTATTTTCGGAGTGCCTGGTAGGTACGTGATGTGTAGCTAAACCTCACAAACTTCCATGAAGCAGCTGGCAGCATCGGTCTCATGG
This sequence comes from Phodopus roborovskii, assembly GCF_943737965.1. Classification (NCBI taxonomy): domain Eukaryota; kingdom Metazoa; phylum Chordata; class Mammalia; order Rodentia; family Cricetidae; genus Phodopus; species Phodopus roborovskii. The sequence goes on from NW_026126407.1 coordinate 10,751,758, forward strand.
TAGACACGGGGCACAGGCTCAGAGGATGTTAAGAGACTTGTGTGTGGCCTGCTCAGGCGCTGTCTATAAGGTTGACTAACTGGCTCTTCAGCAGATGTGTCAGGAAACATGGTAGATGACAGCCCCACCCTTAAGGCTTCCCGCTCATGCCTCAGTCTCTATTCTTCTTAGGCTTCCGCAGCAATGACTTGGTGGAGCAACAATTTCTGGATCATCTTAGCTGTGGCCATCATCGTTGTCTCCTCGGTCCTGGGTCTCATCCTGTACTGTGTCTGCAGGAGGCAGTTTAGACAAGGTAATGGTGGCCAAATTACCTGTGCAGGGAGAGGTGGGGCAGGGTAGAGGTGGGGCAGGCGGTGTCAGTGCAATGGGGCTCCAGATCTGCCCGTAGGTGTGCGGGCTGAGCTTAGATGGAGCATCTTGCACTTTGGGTGTGGTTTCTAGCCATGCCACTAATGTCTGTCCTTGGGCCTCAGTTTCTCATACACATGGTGAAGGGGAGGAGATTTATCTCAAAAGACCTTGTCAGAAGATTTGGGTGATAGCAGAGGCAGAGTCTGTCTCCAGGCACTGGGGTTGGAGCCCTGTTTTGGCCTGGTGCTGATGTCATCTTTTCTGTGGGGCTCAGAAGGGAACAAAGAGAAGCTTTTGGGGTTTTTTTGTTTGTTTGTTTGCTTGTTTGTTTGTTTTTGTTTTTGTTTTTGCTTTTTTTTTTTTTTTTGAGACAGGGTCTCACATGGTTCAGGTTGTGGTTGAACCCCTGGTCTCCTGCCTCTGCCTCTCAAGTACTGAGATTATGTCTGGTGTATTCATGTTATTCTTTTAGACCAGTGAGATCTCGGCTCATCAGGTAAAGGCGCTTGCCATTAAGTCTATAATCTGAGTTTGGTTCCCAGAACTGACTTCCACACATGAGGCATGAACATGTGTATGCATGCACATAAATAAATAATGAGCTAAAAAAAAATAAACCTTTCGTTTTCAGATATGAACAAAAACATGACCCTTAACCAAAAAAAAAGTCCCAAGTCAGTTACCTCTTGGCAGTTCCCTTTCAAATGTCCTGGGTCTGCTTGTTTTCCAAGGACGTCAGAATTCTGAAGTCACAACTGTCACTAATGAATATGGTTTCCCCCTTAGGCAAGAAATGGGCAATTGCCGAGTCCACGGGGAAATATAATGGAAGAGATGAAGAAAAGATGTATGAGTAAGTGCGGGGAGACTCCTGCTCAACTTTGAGACCCACTATCTGTCCCCTTCCACTGTTGTTCTGGTGTGTGTGCAATGACCCCTTTCCTATGGAGCTGGTGAGATGGAGGCCTGGGACATTGTAAGTACAGAGCACCTCTGGCACTGTTATCGGAGGCTCCCTGAACATGTCTATTCTGACAGAGGTTGCTGCTTAGGCTTTGTGTTCCAGCCTCCATAATACTTCTTTGCTTTAAGCAGATTCCAAGTGTGATCCTCTGAAAAAAAAATTGTATAAAACCATAGCATTTGCTTCTACCTTTAGAGATTTATCTATTTTATGTGTATGAATGTTTTGCCTACATGTGTGTCTATGCACCATGTGTGTGCCTGATGCCCAAGAAGGAGGACATCTGGATCCCCAGAGACTGGAGTTATGGATAGCTGTGAGCCACCACATGGGTGCTGGGAACAGAACCTGGATCCTCTAGCTGGAGCATCAGCCTTACTTCTGCTTTTTGTGATGTGTTTGGGCTCTTTTATTACTGTTTGTGTTGAGGCATCCACAGGGCTACCATTAGGAGCAAGGATTCATGAAGGACTCACTGAATCTAGAAATTATCTCACTCACACGGTCTTTCGTTTGTTTGAGACAAGGTTCTATTATGTATCTCTGGCTAGCCTGGAACTCACTATGTAGACCAGGCTGGCCTCAAACTCATAGAAATCCATCTTCCTCAGCCTCCTGAGTGCTGGGATCAAAGGTGCGCATCACCATGCCCTGCACACTATAGCTTAATACAGCCCAAAATAGATAAAATCAGCAGAAGAAAAAAGGCACATAGGCTAGTACCCAGGAGGAACCAGACACAAACCTCCAGCTGTCCTTCCCTGCTAATTCTGAGGACAGATCCCAGCAACTGTGTGTGTAAATATGTGTGTCAGCAAATGGGAAGCATCACAGACCCAGACAGCTCATCACAGACCCAGACAGCTCATCACAGACCCAGACAGCTCATCACAGACCCAGGCAGCTCAGCTGAGCTTTGATACAGGGATCCTGACAGACAGCCCATGACTGAGTTAAACTATGCAGTCTCCAGCCCCTCCAGGAGTCAATGGCCCAACAAACAGAGGCAGGCATCCCCCATAAATGGATGTCATGAGCATACCATCAGAAGTGGCCAAATCCCAGGTGCATAAACACAGTGATTATCAATGTGATATTCTGAAAGTTGAGAGGTGGTCACCCGGATCCAATCAGCCTTTCATCATGCAAAAACAAACAAACAAACAAAAACAAACCTATACTTTCCTAAAATAGAATTTATTGGATTTAAAGAGACCAAAAAATACAACTTTTCCTTGCTGGGTCAGCCAAGCGTCACACAGCCAGACAGCCAATGCCTTGCTGGTACTACAGTGAAATCTTCCCACAGAAGTGTGGTATTACTAAAGAAAAATGTTTCCAGGAAGCACACAGCTCAACAACTTCCCATGAACTGGGCAGACACAGGTAACAGTGCCCAGATCGAAAGTGGATGGCAGCCGGGCATTGGTAGCACACGCCTTTAATCCAGTGTCCTCGGGAGGCAGAGGCAGTCAGAGCTTTGTGAGTTTGAGGCCAGCCTGGTCTACAGAGCTAGTTCCAGGACAGCCTCCAAAACAATACAGAGAAACCCTGTCTCAAAAAACAAAACAAAACAAAAGAGTGGAAGGCACTAACACCGTAGACACTTATTTTCTAAGGCCTGCGGCACGGCACCCCCAAATGCCTACTAGCCAGAAGGGATCAGGAAGGTGTTTGTTGTTGTCTGGTTTTCATTTTGTGCTTTGCATGAACAAAATGGTACACAGGATTTTGCATCTTTTGCTGTTTTTGTTTGTTTGTTTGTTTTGTTTTGTTTTCCAGTACTAGGGCATCCATTCAACCCCAGGACCTCACATGTAACATGCCAGGCTCCTCTATTGAGCTACAACCCCAGGTCAATACTATTTTTGTCATATTCATTGAGTGTAGTTGTAGATTATTTGTTCCGCTTGCTGTAGAACATTCCACTGTAGGAGTAGGCTATGGTCAATCTGTCCCATCTACTGTGAATGGGCATTCAGGTAGTGTGGTGGTAATTTTATGTAAGTTTCTGTTACTGTAATAAATGCCTGTGGCAATCTGCTTATAGAGACACGGTTTCTCTTGGCTCACTGTTCTTCGGTTTCGAGGCTATGATTGGTTGGCCTTGTTGCTTTGGGCCTGCGGTGAGGCAGTGCATCAGCCAGAGAGGGGTGAGGAGAGGTGGAAGGGACTTTGGGCCCACAGCCATCTTTGAACACATGCTTCTAGTCATTTCAAAACTTCCCACTAGGCCCCAACTCTTACATTTTTCACCACTTTCCAACAGTGCCACACTGGGCCTTCGGGAGCATTTAGCATCTGTAACAGTGGGGCTGTTGTGAACAGTCCCACCTGGAATATTCTGGAGATATAAGTAGTAAATTGGTAGCATCACCAATGGTCAGTGTTGGTACCTAACATCAGGAGGAAGGACATCTGCCTTGCAAACTGAAACACACCTGATGCGTAGCATCACACAGGAGGACGAACCCTGTGCCCTACAGATGATCTGTGCTCATTCCCTGGGCTACAGGAAATGATTTCTTTGGGATGACAGAAATGGAATGCAGAATCTAGAAAGGGAAGGAAATACTTGTAATTTGTCGGGATCTAGATTTGAATCTTCAACCCACTCATTTGCCTTGATATCTTACAAAGCAGCTGGTAGTAGGCTTGATTTAGACCAACCACTGACTCTCTCTCTCTCTCTCTCTCTCTCTCTCTCTCTCTCTCTCTCTCTCTCTCTCTCTCTCTAGGAATGTGCTTAATCCATCACCAGAGCAGTTACCTGCTCTGCCACCCAGAGACTTGCCTTTCCCAGAAGACCCTGGTAAATACATTTTACTGCTAACAGTTTCATTCTGGATAGGATAATGAATGTATGAAGGTGTTTTCTTTACCTTACTAACAAGATACTACAGGCTGTGTGACTTCAACAGCTGGAAAACTATTTTCTCAAAGTTGTGGAGGAGGGGAGTCCAAGATAAAGGCCCTAGCTATTTTGGTATCTGGGGAGGGCTCTTCCCATTTTGCAGATTTTGGCTTTTTTTTTTTTTAACTTTAGTGTGTATGTTCATGTGTATATGGGTGCTTGAGAATGAGTGTCATATGTACATGAAAGCCAGTGGTTCCTTGGGCAGCGTCCACCTTATTTAGAAAACAATCTTTCAACCAGGTGATGGTGGTGCATGCCTTTAATCCCAGCACTCAAGAGGCAGAGGAAGGTGGATCTCTGTGAGTTGGAAGTCAGCCTAGTCTACAAAGAGTTCTGGGCCAGCCAGCGCTACACAGAGAAACCCTGGGTCAAAAAAACAAGAAAAACAAAAACAATTTTTCATTGGCTGGAAGTCACCAAGCAGATGAGGCAGCGCTGGCCAGTGAGTCCTAGGGATCTGCCCTGTGCTGGGATTACAGATGTGTACTACCATGACAATCACACATGAAGACAGAGTGATAGAAGATAGATAGATAGACAGATAGATGATGGATGGAGAGATAGATAGATGATAGATAGATGGATAGATGGATAGGTGATAGATGATAGGTTGATAGAAAGATTAGATAAATAGATAATAGATGAAAAGAAAGACTCTAGATAGATGAATATGTAGATTATAGATAGACAGACAGACAGACAGACAAATAGATAGGCAAGGCAGGCAGACAGGGGTTCTCAGGATCAAACTTGGGTCTTCATGCTTGCAAGGCAAGTAATTTGCAGACTGAACTTCCCAGTCCCTTTTTGTGTTTTGTTTTCTGATACAGGGTCCCATGTAGCCCAGGTTGGCCTTAAACTCCCTTAGCAGCCAAGGATTAACTTGAACTCCTTAAATCTTCTGTCTTCATTTCCCAAAGTGTTATGATTACAGTTGAGCCCCACCATTCCTGAATGTCCCCTGGTTCCCTTGACTGGCTCCCTGTTAGACATGACCTCCTGTAAACCCTCCTAGCTCTGTGAAACTGATAGCTATCATTAATCCTTGGACAGTTGACAATACTGAGGCCCAGGGAAGTTAAATGATTTACCCATGATCACTAAACTGACTGCTGAGTCTAAACATGAACTCATTTTACAGGAAATGGAATGGCAAAAGTTTTTCAATTTCCTTGGAGGAGGATACAATTATTGTGTGGCAAATTATTGTGGAGGCAAATCTGGTTCTCATTATAGGTGTAGCTAAGCTATTCTGTTACTCCAACAAAATACTTAAGACTGGGTAGCTTTTTAAAAATGAGGCTTAATTAGTTTGCAGTTTTAGTGGCTGAGTGTTCAAATAGCATGGTACTGGAAAGCTACATCATATGATAAGTGTGGCATCATTGCAGGAGCCCATGTGACAGCAGGAAATCACATGGTAGGACAGGGTAGAGAGCAAGGGAGGGATCCATACCAATTCTAATCAGGCTCCAACTCTTGAAGGTCCTACCACCTTTTTTTTTATTATTATTATTTTAGTTTTGTGTTCATTTGTGTTTGAGTGTCTGCCTACATGTGTACCATAAGTACACATATGTCCAGAGTCCAGAAGAGGGCATTGAATCCCCTGGGGCTGGAGTTAGAGGTGGATGTGAGCCATCTGATATGGTTTCTGGGAACTGAATTGAGGTCCTCTGCAAAGCAGTAGGAACCGTTAACCGTTGTGCTCCCCACCCCCACCCCCCAACACATACACCTTTTAATGTCACCAAGTCTCCAACACACGAACCTCAGGAGAATCATTCTCAAGTCACAGATGAACAGCAGTAACCACTCTTGTTCCTGCTATAGACCCATTGTGCAGTGATTCTATCTTTGAAAACAACCCCCACACATATACACACCCCATTTCCTTCCTTCTTAGCACGCAGATTTGCATGTAAGCAATGGCAAACGGTCCCGGGAAGCAGCCTAGGGTACAGGGAGGGATGCACCAACAAGTCCATTGGACCCTTGTGATCTGGGATCTGTGGATACAACTGTGGTCACCTAGTAACTAGCTATGATCTGCTTCCTAAGTGTTCGCAGCATAGTTCCCTTGATGTGAGGCTCTTAAAGCAGAGATGTGGGAGCCAAGAGGTCTGCCCAGCATTTGTCATTCATACAATTAGACGATCCTGAGACATGTGTCATGCCTGTGACTGTTTTTCATCTGTGAAATGGGGAACTGGCCTTCCAGGAAGTGGGAAGATCTGTATCGGGCTCAAAAGTAATGTTGAGTCACTCAGTCAAAAATACATCAACACAGAGTAGCCTTGCATGTAATGACCTTTTTCTGTGCTTTAGCCCCACAGGAAGCTCCAAGCCAACCACTGGCTTGGTACTCATCAGTGAGGAAAGTCAGAAACAAGAAGGTCTTTTCTATCTCGGGCTCCGAAAATGACTACGATGATGTTGAGATCCCAGCAAGCACTGAAAGCCAGAAATCTAGAACAACCATGCCTTCTTGGCAAGCTGAAAATGGCTTACACGGCTCATTTTAGAGTAATCTAGAATGGTTGGACTGTAACACAGGCACTTCCCAAGCCACCTCAGCTATGTGAGAGCTACAGCAGAAGACAGGACTGGTCAAGATGGTCACGATGCTCCGAATGTCCTGGTGTTCCAGATGCCCCTGGTGTTTCTGATACTTCAGAAGCTCTGGCCTGAGACTCAGAAGGTCTAGCCTTTGCATGTCTGTGGAGGAAGTTTCCTTAGTGGGCCTGTGGGAATTGGCTCATTTCTCCACATTCCCCTTGTGTTCCCTTGGTAAATGTGGCTCTGAGGGATCTTAAGTCTTGGTATTTGATTGTGTGGAGCCTCCTAGCGACCACCCCTATCTAGGCCATGGCTTAAGGATGCCTGTCTCCCCTTCCAGGCCCCACCCACCCTTAGAGGTTGTAACTTGTCATTACAGATGAGGGTTCTCGAGGTGTTCAGGTCACCACACTCTGAAAGTTGTTTTGTTCTTTGAAGCCACCCCACCCACTCACACTCCAACCCCTAGTACCTTTTCAGAATGGACCGAACCCACCCAAGAGAATCGTTCTTACACGAGCTCATTTCCTGTGCTTTTAGACAGTATTTTTAATAATTAACAAAGGACACAGGCGGCCTCCTGACTTCTGCCTCCAGCTCTTTTGCAGTGGGTGTGCTGGTGGTGCCAGGAAAAGGTTTCCCCAGGAAGTCTTCAGACAGCACCATCCAGCCTAGCTTATTCAAGAAGAGAGTTCAGGGCTTAGTGTCCCTTCTGTGACTTTCATTATTGCATCTCCTTAGACGGCATTGCTCTCTCTTCCATCTCTATCTTCCTGGGGTGTTATCTCTTACTGTCCTCTAAGCATTCCTGAGCGATGTCACCAATGTCCACAGGCTCCCAGCTGCAGGCTCCAGTTGAGTACTCTCCTTACTGTTCAGGCTGCACAGCCTGCAGGACACGTCCATCTGATTACCCCACAGGACCCTCCATATCCCATGGAGATCTACTCCCAACCCCAAGCTCCTTGTGCTGGAGTACTTTCTCCATTGCTGAGGGCAGACGTTAGTACCCTTCCTCATGTCCTTTATTGCCAGTGTTCCCCACCTCCTGCTGACTGTGCCTCAGCCAGCTCAGTCTCCATCACCACTTTGAGAGCCTCTCATCAGTGTCCTGCCTCTGGCATCTCACATTCCAAAACACTGGCTGGCAGGGGGTGATTTTCTAAAGTGAGCAACTGAACATTTCCTCCCATAGCCTCAGAAAGAAGCCAAACTCTTAAACAGCTTACACGATTTGTCAGGATCCTGTTACTGGCTAACTTTACTTACCACCTCCTTGCAACCTCCAGATTGCCTGGGATTTCTCCTTTATTTGAAAACACCTTTGCTGTGGTCTCTCTTGCTCCTGTTATATGCAATATTCCTCCCCACCTTTGCATCGTAGACACCTTTCCGTCCTCACCACCCAACATGTGGGCACTGTGCCATCCTCACTGTCCCAGAAGGAGTGGTTGCCTGCGTAGGTGTGTTCCCCTCAGACTCTAGCATCTGTAACAATCTGCACATGTGTCTTCTGTTTCCATTTGACAAAAGGTGAGGTCAGAGAAGGGATGAGCTTTCTCTTCTTCATTGCTTTCCCTGTTCCTAGCATGCAGTGGATGAGGTCAATGGTTATGAGGAATGATGAGCTGAATGAATGAATGAATGAATGAATGAATGAATGAATGAGTTCCTCCAGGCTCTCACAGGTCCCTGGCCCTATGGAAAGTTTTCTTTCTTTCTGATCTCCCTATTCTGGGAGCTTGTTGTGGTCTAAACATAAAGTGTCCCTATAGGCTCACATGTTGAATATTTGTTTCCCAGCTGGGGTGCTATTTGCCCCATTGGCAGCCTGCTTGAACCACAGCTGGGCTGTGAAAGAGTGCTGAATCATAATGCAAGGAACAGAGTCCAGAAACCATTCCTCCCCCCAGGGCCTAGCATCCTGGCCTGGGGAGGGCTCCTGAGATCTCATGATGCCATCTTTGCATTTGCTATCATCCTGTTGTGTAGCATCTAGCAGAGCCAATCTCCATCAACAGTCCCCTGGCCACATCTTTGGCGTTTTCTGATGATTAGGTTTGTTTCAATCTTTACAGTATGGCCAGGTGAGAATGTTCCAGATCTTTTCACATTTTACTGCAAATCCACGGGACTTTCCTCACCACCTGCCTAGTAGCCTCGTCATTGTCCCGAAAACACCAAGACATAATAAATGGGCTAAGTCTCTTGCCGATTTGCAGCAACGATCACCTTTCCTCCAGTATTAATCACCTTATTCCCTGTTTCCACCGGATAACCTACCCATGTTCCTGTTTCTACTGGTGTTCATGGCTTCTTATGTGATCTCTGAGAAGACTGGATGGAGGCTTCCCTGAAACTCACTTCTGAGCCCCGACAAGAAACTTCCTTCGGGATCTGTGATTCAGTTTTTGTCCAACATGCATTTCAAAACACCTCCAGGCTCTTGCTAGCATCCAGTTCCTAAACCACTTCCACATTCTTTGGTATTTCTTAACAGTAGAGCATGCCATTTCTCGGTACTACTTTTTGTCTAAGTCCATGGGCAGCCATAAGAAGGTAACTTAGATAGAGTGTGTTACTAAGGTCTCCACCACTATTAAAAAAAAAAAAAAAAAAACACCCGAGCTAATCAGGTATCAAGATAGAAAGTATAGAAAGTTTATTGTGTGGGTCATTGGAGCCTCGCAAGCTCCAGCACATGATTGCTTTGACCTTGTTGCTTTAGACCTGTGGGGTAGAAGGCTTACATCACAGCAGGAGGGGTGGCGAAGCATGCACTTAAGTGCCAAGAGGCAAAGAAAAAAACAAAGAACCAGGGTCTGGCTAACCCATTTGAGAACACCTCCCCTAAACAACTAAAGGACCACTACTTGACCCTGACACTTAAAGACTACATCCTCTCCCAAAACACCAGTCTGGAGACAAAGCCTTTTTTCTTTGTTTGTTTTGTTTTTTGGTTTTTTTTAATTATTATTTTTTTCTTATTTTACATATCCATCCCAGTTCCCTCTCCCTCCCATCCTCCCATGCCCCCTTTGCTATCCCTCCCCCACCCCATTCCCCACCCACTCCCCAGGGAGGGTGAGGCCTTCCAGGAGGGATCATCAAAATCTGTCAAGTTATTTGGGGTAGGGCCTAGGCCCTCCCTCCTGTCTTTTTGCCTTCAGGTCCACCCTCTCTCCTCAATGTCCCTTGAGACACATTCTGAGGGACTAGATCTGTCCTGCTTTTTTGGATGAGGACAGATGCCATCCATGTCATGGTCATTCTTAGATAATAAGAAGTCTCCCAGGCGTGGGATACAGAAGGCCTGCATTTGTCAAAACTCAGATTTCTGCATTTCTGTAAATTTTAACTCAAAGCAAAAATACGTGCACAAAATATTGAGCTTTGCTTAATGATAGCAACATATTTGAGGCTGACATATTTAGAGGGAAGGAAGTACTGATGCCTGTAGTTTATCTTGAGATACTAAAGACAAGATAGAGGGCTCCAGAACCTTTGCTTTTAAGTCTGAGTTAGTTCTGTTTTATGGAGCCTGCTTACCCACATCCTGGGTGAATATTGTAAGTTTAGCTGCACAGGCACCAACAGGAAAGCTTGGTGCCTGCTCTCTGTGTCAAAGCAAAGCGATGCCTCCGTTTTCTCAGTGATTTGCAACAACTCAGGCCAACAAAGTCACCCCCCTCTCCTGTCACGAGGATGTAAAGGGACTCTTCCTTCTCCTCTGCAAACAACAGGGAAAAAGATAAGACTCCCTCCTGCCCAAGGGATGGCCTTTCTTGACCTGGCTGTGCAGACCTCCAGAGCGTGGAAGGCAGAGTGGTCTCAACCATGCTGTGGGGTCAGCCCAGGGCTGCCTCCACATGGGGGGGGCGTGTCCCCACTTCCTGTTGTGTGATCTACTTTTTAGAAAAACACTTCCAGATTTCCCTTTTAATTCTACTTTCTTTCAGGTGTGTGAAGAACACGTGACTCAGATTAGCCATTTGGAAAGTCTCCTTCCCTTAGCTACTCTGATTGGTTAGTTTAGGCTTTCCCACAGAATTTGAGTTAAAGTATATAAACTGTCAAGGAGCCACTGAGCTAAGTAGACACTCCACATCCTTAAAGACAGTAGTTGAGTTCCTGTGTGTAGCCATGCTTAATGTGGGCATGACTCTGGGCTCCTATCACATGAGCCACTATTCTGCACATGCTTTCAGTGTTCCCTTTAAGTCATGTCTTGATCTTCTCATCTCTGTGTATGTTTACCTGTATGTGGCACATGTGTACATGCATGTGTGTGAAGGCCCAGGGATGGCATCAGGTGTCTTTCTTGATCACTCTACGCCCTATGCATGGAAACATGGTCTTTTACCGGAAGCCAGAGCTCATCAGTCCTGTGCTGGGATTATAGGCAGGCTGCCCAGAAGGTGCAGGGGTGCTGGGATCCAAACCCAGGTCCTCAACACTGGCATGGTAAACACTCCACCCACAGATGATGGGAGATGTCATTCTGTAAATCCCCTATGCACTGGACTTATCCTCTTTCGTGTGACCTAATATAAAAGCCTCCCTAGTGGCCTTCCCTCCAATTTTTCTCCCACTTGCCGTTAGAGGGAACTTTCTCAAACACATGACTGGGTCACAGCCCTCCTTAAATCCTACAGTGGCTCATGAAAATGACAAAGACACAGTCCGGACTCAGTAGTACACCATGCAAATCTGGCTAACCTGGCCCCACCGGCCTCCTTTTAACACCTCCTGCCCCCCCCACCACAGCCTGATCACTGGAAACTACCTGCATTTCCCCCAACATGTCACGTTAGTTCTGGGGGGGGGGCTTGCTCTTCTTTCTGCTGGGAACTCAGTTTTCTTTAGAGGCTAGGGAAGCATCATTACCTTGAGGGTTCTTCCCTGGGGCTCAGTTGTATCTTTCCTTGGCATTTTTCTTGCTGCTGTGGATCACTCTCTCTTTCTCCTTAGGCGTCAGGTTCCCTAATGTCTTTGGGAAACTGTCCACTCCGCTCTGCTTGGTGGTTGTGACTTTTGCTTGACAGCCTGGTATTATTTACAGTGCTTCTTTTCACTCTCTGAGGTGTCCCTACTTTAGATAGTAAATTATATGTTCATCCCGCTTGCTTGTGATTATGTTAGTGGCTGTGTGACACAAGTATTTAAAAAGTATTGTCACATAGAGGCATGAGAAAAATGATCCTGCTTAGATCTTCTTTTATTCTATTAAACAAGTACAAAACCCAATGTGCCCAACATTCCTTGTCTGAATATCTTGATTACAAATGCTCCGGAATCCAAAAGTAGGCATCACGATGCCACAAACAGAAAATTCCATACCTAAGCAGGTTGCAGAAGAAATCCAAGCACACTGAAGATGTTCCTATCAGGCTGTGTGTATGAGATGAACAATCAAGGGTAGTGTTAGCTGGACTGCCTTGGAGTTTTTGTTACTTGATTCACTGAAATAGATAAGCTGCTAAATGTAACAGTTCAAATAGATTTGTCTAGTTTTCCATGTGCATTCACTTATTAAAAGTACCTTTGTAAGCTGGGTGATGGTGGCTAACACCTATAATCCCAGCACTTGGGAGGCAGTGGCAGGGCAATCTCTGTGAGTTTGAGGGCAGCCTTGTCTACAGAGTGAGTTCCAAGACAACCAGGGTTACACAGTGAAGCACGTCTCAGGAAAACAACAACAACAATAACAAAGCTTTTGTAAGTTTAGAGAGATGGCTCAGTGGTTAAGAGCACTGGCTGCTCTTCCAGAGGACCTGGGTTCAGTTCCCAGCACCCACACAGCAAGCAGCTCACAACCATCTATAACTCCAGCTCCTGGGGATCCAATGCCTTCTTCTGGCTACTTGGTGGCACTGAATTCATGTAGTGCTTGTATAGACAAGTGACCTAACATACACATAAATAAAAAATAAGACTTTAGCTGGTATAGTGGCACACACCTTTGATCCCAGCACTTAGGAGGCAGACACAGATGGATATCTATCAGTTCAAAGCCAGCCTTATTCCCATAGTGAGTTCCAGGACAGCCAGAACTACATAGTGAAACCCTGCCTCAAACAAAAGAATATTTTGTAGAAAAATATGTAAATGAAACAAATTACTTTCATGTTTAGACTTGCTTCCCATCACAAGATATCTCATCAAGTGTGCTGTCTTGTTTTATATCAACTTGATACAAGCTAGAGTCATCAGAGAGGAGGAACCCTCAGTTGAGAAAATAAGATCAGGCTTGGGCAAACCTGTAGAGAATTTTCTTAACTAGTGATTGGTCGGGGAAGGTTCAGCCTATTGTGGGAGGGTGCTATCTCTGGGCTGGTGGCCCTAGGTTCTATAAGAAAGCAGGCTAAGCTAGTCATGAAAAGCAAGTCAGTAAGCAGCACCCTTCATAGCCGCTCCTGATTCCAGGTTCCTGCCCTGAGTTCCTGTCCTGACTTCCTTCAAAGATGGACTACAATGTGGAAGTGTGAGCCAAATAAATCCTTTCATCCCCAACTTGCTTTTGGTCATGGTGTTTCATCACAGCAATTGTAACCCTATGTTAGACATTAAGTATACAAAAATATTTCAAAATCTGAAAAAAAAAAGCTTGACATTTGAATTCCTCTTAGTCCTAAACAATCCAGATAAAAGATATTCAACATGAAATTGATTAGACAAGTTTTAGATTAAAGTATCCTTAACACAATTCAAAAATGTCCATAATCCACAAGTCCAAGACCAGAAACAACTTAAACTGTTACCTCCTGAAAGGCCCCTCTGCATAGAATTCCACTTCAAACCAACAGCTGTAGAACCCAATACCAGGAGCTCAGCCATTAGGATAACTAAGGCCTGGTATGCTGGTGTGCACTGGTAATCCTAGCACTTGGAAGGTAGAGGCAAGAGGATCAGAGCTTAAGGTCATTCTTAGTTACACAACAGGTTCAAGGCCAGCCTGGGCTAAATGAGACCCTGTCTTAAAACAATACATACATGTGTCCAAGCATACATAATAAATACAGCAGATCACCTCTTCTACTTGAGGCTGCCATTCCCTCAGGCAGTTCCCCTGATAGTGTGAATAACCCACTAAGAGCAGATGAAAAGCAATGGCTTCTTGTTCATGTGGTACATGATACTTCACTAGGATTACTGCTGCTTTTAGGCATGTCACCTGAGTAGGGGTGTGCTTCTGTTCATAACCTACACAGTCTACACTTGGCTTAAGTGGCCAAGTGAAATTTCACTTGATTCACATTAGGTTGCTTAAGGTTTTCCACTAGGAAGAGCCAGGTAGGTGACTGTTGAGTGCAGCCACATTTCATTTTCCTAAAGCAGAATGGAGAAAGTCCCTATGTGCAAAACCATTATTTTAAAAATCAACCAACAAATATTGCTACCCCTTGGCCCATCTACTGCAAAACTCAATCATTTGTTTAGATTTATCCATTTAGCTCATTGATAAAATAAAATGTCATTAAAGGTTTAGATCATCCGCACTTAAAACAGTTTAGGTATTTTCTTTTTAACCTTCATTTTTCTATGTGTTTGTGTGTGTATCACATGCTTGCAGTGTCCATAGAGGCCAGAAGAGGACATCGGATTCTCTGGGACAGGAGTTAAGGATGCTCGTGATCCTCCATGTCCAAACCCGGTTCTCTCCTCTGGAAGAGCAACCAGTGCTCTTAACCACTCCAGTGCCTCCATCACACTATTAAAAAAAAAAAATGCTGTGGTCCTATTTTTTTTTCTCCTAAACATGATGACTGGATTTCCATATCATGCTCACAGATGTGCTTCCCTCAAACTCATTACCAATCTGACATGAACAAAAAAATTCTACTGGTATTTCTCTCATTAGAAATGAAAACTGAGAGCCAGACATTGGTGGAGCATGCCTTTAGTTCCAGCACTCAGGAGGTAGAGGCAGGTGGATGTCTAGGAGTTCAAGGCCCTCCTGGTCTACAGAGAGAGAGTTCTTCTACAGCCAGAGCTACACAGAAAAACCCTGTTGAGGAAAAACAAGAGAAAAAGAAAAACTAAGAAAGTTTAAAAATATTGACTTTGTTTATATGACAATAAACTCATACATGCTAATGTATTTATTTTTTTAAAAAAAAAATGGATAAATCTAGTCTGGTGAGATGGCTCAGCCAGTAAAGGGCATTACTGCCAAACCTGACAACCTGAATTTAATATTTGGAGCCCACATGGTGGAGGGAGAGAACCAACTCCCTGAAAATTGACCTCTGTCTTCTACACACATGTGCAAACATGCATGCACACACAGGTCAAATGCAATAAAATCTTTTTTAAAAAATCTGTTTTCCTAAATAAGAAGAGTGTCACTATCTATGTTGTATCCTTTTCAAATCTTTCATTATAGCTAAACAGAGAACATCCAGATTGCAATCTGTTTCTACAGCTAACCTGTCACAGTCCCTGCAGCTAATCTGTCACAATCTGCCATGGTCTCTCTGGAAGTTCCTCTGTGTGTTCATTCAAGACCACATAGATAGTGGAAATAACCTGTTACCATTATGGAAAAAAAAGTTTTAGTCTTGTGACCCAGGCCACACTTTTGAGAACCAATGTCCTCAAGATGCTCAACTGTCTATATGAGATGTCCCTTGTTGTGTAGTTTGCCATAATGAGTCAGTGGAGCCAACATATCTGCCCATCAACAAGGGGTGTTCAGCTCCATGGCAGCCACACAGATGTTGCCTTTCTGGCCACATAGCACACATGATGATGCTCAATAAGCTTTTGTGAGAGGGAAGAAGCAAGTCAGCAAGGGAGAACTTGAAACCATTTTAACTCTTTTCTAGGCACCTTTCACAAACAGAGATCTTCAGTTCACAAGGAAGAGAACAAAGGCGTGCATGGCTAGAGTGGGATGTGACATGTGTGGTGTGTGATGTGTGAGTCTGTGGTCACCTTTGCGTGTGCACGTGGATGCCAGAGGTCACGTCAGCTATCTTCCTCTGACATGGTCCATCTTATTTTTGAGACAGTCTTTTGCTAGCCTGGGGCTTGCTGACTTGGCTAGGCTTTGGCTAGCTGGCCCGCCAGCAAGCTCTGAGGTCTGCCTGAGTCTGCCCTCAGAGGCACCACCAGATTTTCACATGGGTTCTGAGGATACAAACTCAGTTCCTCGTGCTTGCTTACACTTCATCTAATGAACCGTCCACTGTGTCACCCCTCCTGCCTGGTCCCCACACTTTTCTTTGAGTCAGACCCTTGCTAGGTCAACCTCTAACTTACTCTGTAGGTCCCAAGATTCTCTCAAACTTTCAACTTTCCTGCCTTCCAAATTCTGAGAATACAGATGTAAGCCACCAAACCTGGCTTGGGAATTTTTCAGTTTTGTTTGTTTGTTTGTTTGTTGTTATTTTCCTAAAATAAAGAAATAAAGGTGTAGTAAAGATGTTTGACCTGGAAGTATAGTTTAAAACCACAGGTTGCAAACACTGCCACCTAGAGGTGATTCACGATCTCAACACACTGTGGATGAAGACCTTTACAGCTTTAAAAAATTACATAGTGTTATTCTAGGATCTGAAATTTTGTGAATAATACAAAATTTCAGATCCTATAATGTAGCTCAGTAATAGAGGGCCTGCATAACATGTTAGAGGTATTAGAAATGATCCCTAGCACCATAGTAAACAATTATAGAAATGATTTTACCACCATCTTAAACCCTTCTTATTGTGGTACCGATAACAAAGCCATTGTAACTTTTAAGGTCCACGGTGGATTTTCTTCCCTGATTAAAGCCTATTCACAACTTTATAAAGTAGTAGAGTCTATGTCATCCTTGTTATGTGCTTTGACCAATAAAATGTGTCAGCAGAAATGTGCCAAAAACAAAACAAAACAAAACAAATTACATAGTGAAGCTGGAGGGTTGGCTCAGTTGTTAAGAGTATTGGCTGCTCTTCTAGAGGACCTGGGTTCAATTCCCAGCACCTACATGGCCGCTCACAACTGTCTGTAACTCCAGTTCCTGGGGATCTGACACCTATGGCAAAACACTAAAGCAGATAAAAATAAAAATTCAAAATCAGTTAGTTCATTAACTTTAGGACTGGAAAGATGGCTCAGAGGTTAAGAGCAGTGGCTGTTCTTCAAGAGGTCCTGAGTTCAATTCCCAGCAACCACATGGTGGCTCACAACCATCTGTAATGAGATCTGGTGCCTTCTTCTGACCTGCAGGCATACAGCATACACGTGGGCAGAACACTGAATATATAGTAAATAAATAAATAAATCCTTTTTAAAAAACATATAGTGGGATCCTTTCTCAAAAAATATGTAAATTAATTTCATGTTTATGCTTGGTTCTCATCACAAGATATCTCATTGAGTATTCTGTCTAGTTTTATATCAACTTGATACAAGCTAGAGTGATCAGAGAGGAGGGAGAGAGCCTCAGTTGAGACCCACATGGTAGAACTGACTCCCACAATTGTTCTCTGGCTTCCATGGCACAGGTTCCTACTTTAAGAATCCCTTCCCAGGGATTCTTTCCTCACAAAATCTCAATGACAAACTAAAGTTCACCTTGGGGAACCAATAAGTTCTGGGATTTGTATGTTTGTTTGCCTTTTAGATTTATTTGATGTTTATGAATGTTTTGACAGCTTGCATTTATGTACATCATGTCTATGCCTGATGCCCAAGGAAGTCTGAAAAGATTATTGGATCTCCTAGAACTGTAGTTACAGATGATTATAAGCTACCATGTCCTCTGCAAGAGCAGCCAGTGCTTTAACCTTCTGGACCATCTCTCCAGCCCCAGAACCATTGAGTTTATTAAACTTGCTGCTTACAGAGCATGAGTGAGGAGTTACAGGCTGCTGCAATGGAAAGTCTTTACCCAGCATGAGTGATGGTATCTCCATAGCAACACAGATCAAGACCCTCTTCACTTAACTTCCCTCCACCTGCAGCCTATATACTTTACCTAAGGTGCCTAGGCCTTGTGCAATAGATGAATTGCATTAGGACAAACTGGGCTCTCGGACAGGGCTACAGTGGCTTTCTCCATCTGCTCCTACAAGGATGTCAACAACCACAAGCCCAAGTCCTCAAAGTTGCTTGCAAACCGGCACAGCTAATCTAGGAAAGATGCCAGCTGTTTTGCTCAGAGAATAGCTTTCTTCAACCCTCCAGAACTCGAAATCACACACACACACACACACACAAACACACACACACACACACACACACACACGTGCGCGCGCAAACAGAATGCACACACAATATATAAATGAAATGTAACAAAAATTTAAAAGTAGAAAGGGATTGAGGAAGACACCCAATGTCAAGTTCTAGCTTTCGCATGCACACACATACATGAATATGTATACACATACATGAACATGTATACACATACATGAACATGTGTGTATACACATGCCCACACACAAGATGTCATTGAAGGAAATATTTCAAATTTAACTGTGTGAATTAAAACACAAATAGTTGTCAGCAGACATACTGCTAACTTGAAACAAAACTTCATAATTTGTGTGGTAGAAACTTTGTTAAACAGAGACCAAAGCATGCTGGTGTTTGTCAGGGGAAAGACTCAGCATTGGGCACCTTACATTTTACATACACCATATGGAACCCCCACAACGATCCCGTGAAATATGTGCCAACACCATTGATGTCTTAGTTAGGGCTTCTATTGCTGTGAAGAGACACCATGACCATGGCAACTCTTATAAAGGAAAAACATTTAATTGGGGTGGCTTACATTTTCAGAGGTTCAGTCCATTATCGTCATGGTGCAATATGGTGGTGTGCAGCCAGACGTGGTGCTGGAGAAATAGTCCAGTGTCCTACATCCTGACTTGCAGGAAATAGGAACTGATCTAAGACACTTGGTGTGGCTTGAGCATATATGAGATTTCAAGCCCACCTCCACAGTGATACACTTCCTCTAACAAGGCCACACCTACTCCAACAAAGCCACACCTCCCATAGTGCCACTCCTTTGGGGGCTATTTTCTTCCAAACCATTTACAATCGCTTTAATAACATAACAAGCACAGGATTTCTCTACATGCAGATTTTATACCCTGAGGTGTTTCATGTCTCTGAGGTAAGGAACTGTCATTACCCTCACTTTAAAGAGGACACAGTTAGGCTTGAACAGATAAAGTTATTTTTCCAAGGATACACAGCCCATAAGTGGAGGGCAAGGACGCTAGTTTCTGAGTACATGATTTTTGCACCTTTGTAACAGGAAAAATAAAAAGACCCATAGATAGATATCGGGGTTCAAGCTTCAAGCTAAAGATCAGAGAAGCAAAGCAGCCATCCACTAGCTCTTACCTCTACCTCTGTCTGCACAAGCTCTCCTCCAAACTTCAGACTGCTGCCTCTCCTCAACATGGTTGGAGACCAAATCTCGGAATGCAGCCCAAGACACTGGGCTCAGGTCTTTTATATACCTGTTAGTATTCAGGCATCTGTACTAGCCTTCCCTTGGGGTCCTGACAGGATATGCCTCAGCTGTAGCCACTAAAAGCACCACCTGTGCACATTCACTGTGTTCCCTTTTAAAAGGACCCTGCCCACCTCCCGTGCTCCTCTTTCTCTTTCTCTCCCTGTCTGTCTCTCTGCTCCTCTCTCCTCTCTTGCTGTTTCTGTCCTGGAGACCAGCCCCTCTCCCTTTCCCCCTTTTTATGACCCCTTTCAATAATAATAATAATAATAATAATAATAATAATGATAACCTCTGCTTGAACCCTGTCACATGGTGTCTTTCTCTCTCAAACTGCTTTTCTTACATCACAACAACACCTCTCTAAGGCTGGGATTAAAGGCCTGAGCTCTGTTAATCTTTTAGACTGATTCACTCTCCTGTAACCCTGGGTGGCCTTGAATTTACAGAGATCCATCCTGAGTCCTGGAATTAAAGGTGTGTGCCACCACTGTCTAGCTTCTATAGCTAACTAGTGTGACTGGCTTTGCATTCTGATACTTCAGGCGATCTTTATTAAATCATAAATAGTATATCACCACACACTTTTAATTTTTATATTTATTTATTTATTTGGTGCATGGGGTAGGCAGGTGTGCAGCAGAAGTCAGAACAGCTTGAGGGAGTAGGTTCTCTGTACCATGTGGATTCTGGGAATCAAACTCAGCTCATTAGCCTAAGCAGCAAGTAGCTTTACCTACTGAGCCATTGCTGCACGCACACACACACACACTAAACTTGCACTTTTTAAACATTACATTCTCCTTGTTTATATCTATACCAAAAGCCTTTGACAGGGCATGACAAACAGAATGTAATCAATAAGGAAAGAAAAGTACTTAAAAAGAGAGAAGAAAAAACATGAAATTACCTATGTGGTGGATTGTCTACTCTGAACTCTACAGGGACCTGGGTCCTGGAGGACTCAAATGCTGACAGCATGCAGGTCTCAGCTGTGGAGCCAGTGCCTATGGGAAGTTTCTCTCCCAGAAAGCTCTTGCTACCTACACATCTAACAGAAGATTAATACCTAGAATGTA
The DNA here is from genome assembly GCF_943737965.1 of Phodopus roborovskii. Taxonomy (NCBI): domain Eukaryota; kingdom Metazoa; phylum Chordata; class Mammalia; order Rodentia; family Cricetidae; genus Phodopus; species Phodopus roborovskii. The sequence goes on from NW_026126407.1 coordinate 10,772,091, forward strand.
CCAAAAAAAAAAAAAAAACTCAGAAAACTAAATAATAATAACCCAAAACCTCTATTAGTAAATAAACTAATGAGATGACAGCCAACAAACATAGAAAAAGTTCAGCCCCATTGGCCATCAGAGAAATGCAAGTCCAAACTACATTGAGATTCTGTCTTACCTCCGTTGAAATAACAGTCATTAACAAAACTACAGCAGGGGGGCAGAAAGATGGCTCTTCAGGTAAGAGCACCTGCCCTTCCAGAGGTCCCAAGTTCTGCTTCCAGCAACCAAATCAGCCTCTGGTCTTGTGCACTCAAGTGCGCGCACGCACACACACACACACACACACACACACACACACACACACACACACACACTTGAAAAGAAAATAGCATAGCAGCCAGGTGATAGTGGCGCACTCAGAAGGCAGAGGCAGTTGGATCTCTATGAGTTCAGGCCAGCCTGGCCTACAAAGCTACACAGAAAAACCCTGCCTCAACAACCCCCCCCCACACACACACCACACACACAAATAGCCACAGATGCAGACAAGTTTGCTGAGGTAAAAAGACCCCTATGCACTACTGATCCAACCACTGAAGTCAGTATGGACATTGTGCAGGAAGCAGAAAATAGATGTACACAGGCCTCAACTACAGTGCTCCTGGATACTTACCCAAAGCACGCTTAAGCCAACATATTACAGACATTCACTCCATGTGTTCTGCAACACAATTGGCAATAGCTGAGTTATAGAATCAACTTAGGTGTCTCTGGACAGATGAATGAATAGAAAAGTGGACTGTACATGTAGTGTGTGTGTGTGTGTGTGTGTGTGTGTGTGTGTGTGTGTGTGTGTGTTCAGACATAACAAGAACACAATCACATTTTTGAAGGAGACTGGGTTCAGATAGAGATTGTATTAAACAAATTTAATAAGTCTCAGAAAGACAGATACCACATATTTTTGAATCCTATATTTCCTAAAGATAACATATGATATGAAAGTAGAAGAAAAATGTATAAAGAATAAAGGTCAACACAGAGAAACCCTGTCTCAAAAAAATCAAAACAAATTTTAAAAAAGGACAGGCAGGTCTAATGCGAAACAGGAACGGGGTAGAAGTATGAGGAGAATACGCTTAGAGAACACTATATACTTTTATGATGGCCTGATAAAACCCAGTACCACGAACATACATCGATTTTTTTAAGAGGAGGGAGGGAATTTCCCTTTGGCTGGTGTCCCCGAGGACGCTAGAGGGCAGCCGCCACCCACCCAGCAGCCTGAGCCCACGGAGACTCAGCCACTGCGTTGAGAAGGGAAACCCCTACAGCTTGTGGGAGGTGGCTGAGGGCGCGCGGATTGATGAGCTCAGCCAGGTGGCAGGGTGGGGGTGGGGGTACTACCCTAGGCTTCCCGGAGTATCCGGGAAGTGGAAATCGAGGGAGTATTTGGTTCTGAGGTGGTAGTGCTTCAAATGATATGCAATGTCAGTCCCTGTTGGAGCTGGAAGCTGGGATGACCTGAAAGTTGTACTGCGTCTAGGCCTGACTCTGAACTGATGGAGGGGACCCGACTTGGTACCCTTCAATTAGAAGAGGCCAGAGGCCATGGGGATGGAGGACAGAGGATGGAGGTGCAAGGTGCATAGGGCTGTGCTCAGAGCGCCCTGCCCAGGACCTTCCTCCTGCCACTTGCCTTTCCTCATTACAGTTCCTCTACTGGTGTGGTGCACCCTAACTCATCCAGACCCAAGGTCAATCCATAGGCATAGGTTAACTTGACTGTGTGCCGGGTACATATGCACCAAGATCTGTTCTCTTGAGCCCATGAATGGCCGAGGCCTGATGAGACTAACCTAAATCACACAGGTGAGCCATGGGATTCGGACAAACTACACTACCCCCTGGAGCCCAAAGGCAGGGAAATCGCCCATGTTCTGGTCATACTTTTAGGAGACAATGTGTCTGTTTCAGAGCTAAACTAGACAGAGCCAGCTATAGCCTTGCCACAGCCAATTTTGCCCACTATTTCCAACCTGCGCTGAAATTATCTGTGGTGAGGATATTCATCACATGGAAATGCAAAGATTTAGAGACGTTTGGTGGGGTTATTATCGCTGTTGCTTATTGGTTTGCTTCGATTGGTTGGCTCTTTTGGTTTTGAGTTAAATATTTACCAACACAGCAGTATATCTATCCTGGTGCAGATTAGCGACACTCACTAAGGAGCTGCGGGCCAAGACTGAGAGCAGAAAATCCACGAGTTGATGTGCTGTCCAAATCCATTAACATCTGGGAGCACTGGGGCATTGTACATACTCATGCATGCGCGCACACACACACATATGCACACATACACTCACACTCACGTACACATACAGACGCATGCGCACGCACGTACACATATACACACAATGGAAAAAACCACAACTAGAAGCAGCCCCTCCCTCTTCAAAGGCCTTGTCCCTCCAGTGCCTGTCACCTGACACCATCTCTCCAGCCCCTTGGTCCTGGTTTTGTTTGCTTGTTTGTAATTGTCACCTCTGGCTGAGATTTTAGGGCTGTTAATGGCAACTGTCTACAACTCAGTTTTTGCAAGTGTTTTAGTGACCACCACCACCACCACCACCCCCACCCCCCCACCTCACCCCCCCCCACCCCCGTCTCAGGCATGTACCTAACATTCTAAATCAAGAACGCTTTGGGGGCTGGAGAGATGGCTCAGCAGTTAAGAGAACTGACTGCTCTCCCAGAGGACTGAGGTTCAGTTACCAGCACCTACCTACATGACTGACAACTGTATGTAACTCCAGTTCTAAGAGATACACCTCCCTCTTCTGGTCTCTGTGGGCACTGCATACACACACACACACAGAGAGAGAGAGAGAGAGAGAGAGAGAGAGAGAGAGAGAGAGAGAGAGAGCGCAGATATAGGACAGAGTGAACAGCATACTCAGAGCCACGCGCTAACAGTAAGGCATGGCAGCACACTTGGAGAAAGGCAAAACAAAGTGGGAATGAAACTGGTACAGAGCCATACTGGGATCATCGTAAAACACAATGAAGTTTAGAATAATACACAAAAGAAAGAAAGGCATATCAAGAAAAGACATACTTTATTTGCTTAGAATGTTAGGAAAGGGAGAAAGCAGACATTAACATACCTTCAAAGATTCTGCAGGATTTCTCTGGGTACTTAAGTGGGGCTTTCAGACTCACTATGAAGTCTATTTTAATTCTTGAAAGTGGGTCTTAAGATACTTCATGACTTGTCTTTGGCAGGATTCTCCTTACATAGAACTATGACTGCTAGCAAGAGTTATGGTGGGATGTTGACACCAAGGTAAGTTGAAGAAGGAGGAAAGCAAACCAGGAAAAGTGAGAAATCGTCCTAAGACAATCAGGTGATAGGTAGAGGAATCAATACGTGAGGTCAGAGGATGTAGGTATGATACATATATGACTATTGTATCTGCCAGAATTCCTCTCAGGACAGCACACACAGATTCTTTCGAGAACTGAGGCTTTCCTCTCCTCTTCTGAGCATGCTCATGCACAATAAAAACTTGTCACTAACATTCAAGAGAACAGACTAAGTAGATGGACTTTTCTTCTGCTAAGCAGTGATGGGTTTAAGGTAGTTGAGGAGTTGAGAATGGAGTCCAATTTGTGCTTGCCTATCATGCACAAAGCCCTGAGTTATAACTCCAGCACCTCATAAACTGGGTGTATGACAATGTGGAGGCAGGAGGTTCAGGTGTTCAAGGTCACCCTCAGCTACAAATGGAGTTCCTGGTCAGCCTGGGCTATTTGAGACAGAAAGAACAAAAGAATAGAAGAAGGGAGGGAAGAAGGGAGAAAGGGAAGAAGGGAGGGAGGAAGGGAAGGAGGAAGGGAGGGAGGGAGGGAGGGAGGGAGGGAGAAGCAGGAGAAAGTAACTGTGCTGAAGTTGAGTGGAAGGATTGGTTATCTGGGAAAACCAAGAACCAAAACAACGGTAAGGAAAAGCCAAACTAAGCCCTGGAAAGGGTCAGGCAAGGTGGTGCACTCCTCTAATCCCAGCACTCAGGAGGCAAAGGCCAGTGGATCTGAGTTTGAGATCAGCCAGATCTAAACAGCAAATTCCAGGACAAGCCAGGGCAGCATAGAGAGATTCTGTCTTAAACCAAACAAAAACCCTGCACTGTAGGTTTCACCAAGAAGGGTCTTCTGAGAACAAAATCTAAAAGGTTCATACTACGCCCTTTGGGGAGTCTGAAGAGTATCTTTTTAAGACAAGGTTTACACTTGGCTTTTTTTATTATTAATTTTTATTGTAGTTATTCAATCATATCATAACTGAGTTTTACTAGGTGCTGGTTCTATGTGAGGACCGACAAGGGATTAATTTGGAAGGGAAATGTGGGAACACAAGAATCATAAGTTAAAGAAGTAGATGATGTCTTGGTGATGGTGTTGGCACAGCTCACATTGAGCTTGAGCAAAGAATCAGAAAGGAACGAGACCACACTGCACTGGTAACCACCATAGGGAAGCAGCCAGAGCTCTTCTCCTGCCAGGGTCTGACAGCAGAGCAGGAGCTACCCGCAAAGCTGTAGGATGGAGTGAGCAGCTGCTTACTTTACCACTTTTCTCTCGAGCCAAGTGCGTAAACCCGAGCAAGACTGCTCTGCAGAACTGGGCTGTGATGAGTCACATTCGCAAAAACATGGTTTAAAATCTTTACATTCAAATCTGGTAATTCTAAAGTGTGCAAAGGGCTTAAAATTAGGCAGTAGTGAATGAGCCTATCTCACACAGCACAGTGGCTAATAGACCACTGGAGTCTTGTCACTAGACTTAATACGATCATTTGTGAATCACTTAACATTTATTGTCCCACCCAAACTCATTCATCATTTAAATTGGCTCAAGAATACTTGCACTGAGGAAAATTGTGCAACTCTGATTTACTAAAAATCACTCAACACCACGAACTTGATGATATGTAAACTGTATCTAAGTATTGTGGGGAAAAAAATGTAAGCAGAGAGCACACCACCCAGCATGTAATTAATAGTAAATACAGATGGACACTCGTCAGCATTCTGTTTCTGCATGGGGAGTGGGGTTAGGGCCATGGTGGTGGAGTGCTTGCCTGGCATCCACACAAAGCCTTGGGTTACTTAAACTCAAGTACTGAAAAAAATTAGTGACTAGTATATTTTCTTAGAGGCTGGCTGAAACTTGAGAGATCATTTCACTCAACACCCCTCATTTTGCAGGTGAAACCAGGACCTCAAGGGCCTCCTTGAAGGGATAGTTCTCCGATGAGAATCCAAGCCTGCTAGATTTTCTTTAGTGAAATTTCTGTCCCTACTACCTGCCTCAAACATGGAAACATGAAAGTGGAAGACACAGAAGACATGTAGCGATGTTGAAAAAAGAATTCTATGGCCATCAGACAAGCCAAGAAGAGGCTGTCACATCTCCATCTAGTATCAGGCCCCCCATCTGGGTGGTCATGAGAGTTCAAATGTTGGAAAAGCCAGGCCTGGTTAGGCAGGTTATCCAGCTCATCGCACAGCCAGGTGCCTGGCAGTGAAAGGCCACACAATCCTGGTCACTACTTCCTGACAGGATGATGGTGGCAGCAGGATTTGAGACCACGTGCATGTGGCAGACTCTGTTTGCACAGCTTAGGACTGGATAGCTGCTGATGAGACCCTCTTGTCCATCTCAGTAACCAGACTTCAAACTCTCTCTGGTTCTTTCCCCAGGGTTTCACTTACCTCCTGTAAACTGTTTCCTTTTCATGGAACCCTCTTGAAAGAAACAAGGAAGCCTAGCAGGAGATGTGGAACGGTGCAAGCTTCCTGCTTTTTTCATTAATGTTGCCATGTTCAAGGGAAGTTGATAACATGGCTGGAAGATTTTAAGGCTTAAAAAAGGGGGACAGGGCTTACTAAAGTATTCCAAGACTTCACAGTGGACCACAGAATAGGCCACCAATTCCTAACATCTCAGGAGACAATGAGTCAGCTCTGTGGTTCTTAGGAGTGGTGAGTCCTGTCCCCACTTTTCACAAAGAGCAACTATTTGGGCTAGACATGGGTGCAGATCCCAGTGGAGAGGGAAGGAAGGAAGGAAAGGACAGAGGAGAATTAAGGCCTGAAACAACTTTTATGACTTAATTCAGAACACGAAAACTTCTCAATAAATAGTTCATAAAACTGCCTCATCACTGTCAGCCAGCTACCAAAACAAATGCAGTGGATGGGCAAGGGAGGTCCTGTCCTTTCATTTGATCCAAGAACCTGGGTACAGATTATGAGCAAATGAAGAAATCTGACTTCAGCCTTTCCACAACAATCCTTCCTGGTTTGCAGGTCATTCGATACAGTGAACACTCTGATGTCGGAGGAGGTGAGAGCTCCGACTGAAGGTCTTCTGGCATTCCTGACACTCATACGGCTTTTCTCCAGTGTGAATTCTCTGGTGGATGGTAAGTTGGGAGTGCTGGCTGAATGTTTTCTCACACTCGCTACACTCATAAGGTTTCTCTCCGACATGAATCTTCTGGTGAAGCAGCAGCTCAGAGTTATCCCAAAAAGTCCTTGCACACTCGTTACACTGATGGGGTTTCTCCCCAGTGTGTATTCTCTGGTGGACAACCAGGTGAGAAGTCCGCCTGAAAGCCTTCCCACACTCGAAGCATTCATAAGGTTTCTCTCCAGTGTGAATCCTCTCATGTCTAAGAAGTTCTGAATTACCCCTAAAGGCCTTTCCACATTCTTTACATATATAGGGCTTCTCCCCAGTATGAATTCTAGTATGTCTAATAATCTCTGAGTTCTGGCCAAAAGTTTTCCCACATTCATTGCACTCATAGGGTTTGTCCCCTGTATGAATTCTTTGATGACGGATAAGCTCAGAACTCTGCCCGAAGCCTTTCCCACATTCGTTACACAGATAAGGCTTTTCTCCAGTGTGGATTTTCTGGTGTCTGATAAGGCCCGAGCTGTGCTTGAAGGCCTTGCCACACTCATTGCATTCATGGTATCTCTCTTCAGTATGAATCCTCTGGTGCTGAATAAGCTGTGAGCTAACCCTAAAGGTCTTCCCACACTCATTACATTCGTAAGGTTTCTCTCCAGTGTGGATTCTCTGGTGCAGAATGAGGGCTGAATTCTGGCTGAAGGCTTTCCCACACTCTTCACATTTGTAAGGTCTTTCTCCCGTATGAATTCTATGATGGTGGATAAGGTGTGAGCTCTGAATGAAGGCCTTCCCACACTCGTTACAAGCAAAGGGCTTCTCTCCAGCATGAATTCTCAAGTGCCTTCTAAGGCTGGAGTTAGTTCCAAATGTCTTTCCACATTCTTTGCATTCAAAGGGTTTTTCTCCACTATGAACTCTCATATGCTGGATGAGGTGTGAGTTCTGGTTAAAAGCTTTTCCACACTCTTTACATGTGTGAGGCTTTTCTCCCACAGACGTCCTCTGTGCTTTATGAAGCTGTACACTCTCCATGAAGCTCTGGCCAGAAGCAGCAAACGCACTAGCCCTCTCTGCTGGAGTGGGCTCCAGCATATCTCCATGGCATACCACCACACTTGGGTGGGGACCACAGCCTCCATCGTGCCCACTGTTACCCTGCTCTTTCCCACCTAAGGATGACTTCTTGAAGATAATTAACCCTGATGCAAAGTCTCTGTCCTGAGGAGACACCTGCTCTATAAGCTCTTCCGAGGACTCTCTCAAACATCCCTCTAGTATGTCTTCATCACTTGCTGCTCCAAACTCATGAACTTGGTAAACCTCCTGTGAAAGTTTCTCTAATGTTGGCCCCTGTGGCTCGGATCCTGCAGGAATTTCTTCCTTGGGAAGCACCTCCTTTTTCTCAGTCCCCATGTTACAACCTGAAATGAGAGAGGGTAAGCATGTGAAGTTGCTGTGTCCTGTCTAAATGACACTACATGGTGGACATGCTAAACAGCTGACACTGACTTTAAAAAGTGAGAGAAAACATCTGAAGCAGAATTTTAAAGACAGAAAAAGGAAATGTATGGTAAAGAGAGGCTGGCAGAAGTTGTATGACACTAAGTGAGTTAGGGCAAAACTCAAAAGTTGCCAAAGAAAACATTTGTGGAAACTAATGGCCATATTAATAAAAGAGTATATGGAAAGGGGTAATAAAAAAGCAGTGCAAGCTAACAGAAACAACCTCTGAGTGTAAGAGGAATTAGGCACATAAGAGGATATATTCTTAGTTCAGTTCTGCATTACCCAACAGCCCTACAGAGCAAGCTGCAGTGAAGATGGGTCACCTATGCAAAGGGTTGACGTGACTTAGCTATAAACAGCACAAGGTAACTTCTTCACCCTTCACATCTGGATGAAGAGAAGGTCATCTTTTATTTCCCCCAAGTGACAAATGAACTGTATCAATACCATTGACTGAGTAATTATTTTTCCTACAAATGTAAAATATCATACGGATCCCACTCAACTCTGCTGGTCTATTTTTTTCTCCAGCATCAAATTGATCAACCTTTTGAAGCTTGGTTAAAAGAGACAGACATGGTGGCAGGTACATGTGATCAGCACTCTGGAGACTAAGACAGATGAATCATTGCTGGAAGTCAGCTGAGGCTATGCTGTGAGATAATAACCAGAGCCAGCCAAGGCTAGTCTGTGAGATAATAACCAAAGTCAGCCGAGGCTATGCTGTGAAATATAATAATTAAAAAGACATTTTAAATGTTGTTGAGGTTTTCAGAAGTCTTCCTTTTTCTGATATTTATTATCTATTCCACAAATATTTTTCCAAATAAATTTTAGTGTAATTTAATAAAATATCCAAACTTGCCAGGCACTTGGGAAGCAGAGGAAGGCAGATCTTTTTAAGTTTGAGGCCAGCCTGGTCTACCAAGCAAGTTCCAGGACAGCCAAGGCCACACAGAGAAACTCTGTCTCTAAAAACCATGTATGTATGGTGTGTATGTGTATGTATATGTATATGTGTATGTGTATGTGTATGTATATGTACATGTATATGTATATGTATACTCAAACTTACCCTGACATTGGTGTTATATTCATCTTGCTTCTGTCTTTTCATTTACTCAGATGTTCTATATGGGGCAATACTGCATATCTCTACATATTAATTTTATGATCCGCTCTCTTTTGTACACTTTTCTTTCTTTCTTTTTGTTTTTTGTTGTTGTTGTTGTTTTTGTTTTTTTGAGACAGGGTCTCTCTGTGACTTTGGAGGCTGTCCTGGAGCTAGTTCTTATAGACCAGGCTGGACATGAACTCACAGAGATCCGCCTGACTCTGCTTCCCAAGTCCTGGGACTAAAACCATGTGCCACCAATGGCAGGCTTGTACACTTTTCTTAACACTGAATAAATTTGGGGAGTGTTGAGGAGAGTTGAAATAGGGTCTCACTAAGTAGTCCTGGCTATCCTGGAACTTGCTCTGTAGACCAGGCTAGACTCAAAATCACAGAGATCCACCTGTCTCTGTCTCCTGAGTGCTTGGAGTAAAGGCATGCACCACCACTCCTGGCTCAACACAGGTCAAATCTTGAATCTTTTTTTAAAATATAAATATATTTTAATATTCTTACATACAGATCCCAGTTCCTTCTCCCTCCCTCCCATGCCCCCCAATACCCCTCTCATCCCATTCCCCACCCACTCCACATATAAGGTGAGGCCTTCCAGGAGGGATCATCAAAATCTGTCAAGTCATTTGGAGTAGGGTCTAAGCCCTCCCTCCTGTCTCTAGGCTAAGGGAGTATCCTTCCATGGGGAATGTGCTCCCAAAGTCCTTTCATGCACCAGGGGTACATCCTGGTTCCACTGTCAGAGGTCCCGTAGACTGCCTAGGCTTTCTACCTGAGACCCATGTTCAGGGGGTCTGGGTCAGTCCAATGCTGGTTTCCCAGCTATCAGTCTAGGGTTCCATGAGCTCCCCCTTGTTCAGGTCAGCTGACTCTGTGGGTTTCTGTAGCCTGGTCTTGACCAGGCTTATCACTTGCTTATCACTCCTCCCTCTCTGCAACTAGATTCCAGGAGTTTGGCTCAGTGTTTAGCTATGGGTGTCTGCTTGTTTCCATCAGCTACTATATGAAGGCATTAGGATGGCATATAAGTTAGTTATCAATCTCATTATCAGGGAAGGGCATTTATGGTAGCCTCTACACTGTTGCTCAGATTGTTAGTTGGGGGTCATCCTTGTAGGTCTCTGGATATTTCTCTAGAGTCAGTTTTCTCTTCAAACCTATAATGGCTCCCTCTATTATTGTATCTCTTTCCTTGCTCTCATCTATTCATCCCCCGCCTCAATCTTCCTGGTCCCACATAGTCTCCTTTCCTCCCCTTCTCTTTCTCCTAACTCCCTCTCCACTCACTGCCCCACCCCACCCCCAGGTGCCAATATGCTCAGATCTGTCCCTTTCCCCTTTTGTGAGGGACCTTAAATCTTGACTCTTAAAGCATACTTTTTTTTAAGCTTCTAAAAACCAGTAGCAAATGTTTTTAGTTGCCAGCCACTTATCTCCTTTCCCCCCACTTCACAACATAATAATGTTGTGATTGTGTGTGTGTGTGTGTGTGTGTGTGTGTGTGTCTGCACCCATGTTTTCCTCGGCTTTCTTCACATAATTAGTCATTCGACCAAACTCTGGCCAATAAAATGGTGATGTGCAAAGGAAAACAGCATTACTAGGAAATCACTATTTCTGGAGCATGATATGATAGTTAGAGCATCACCTTTGTTATGAATACACCAGGATACTCTAAGGCTGGGAATCTGAGCTGGGGTCTCTGACTACTTTGTAGACCAAGCCCACAATGCCTGCCTCTGAACTTCTTTATGCAATACAGAATAAGTTAATGCCTTTGCTAAGGCATTATGGCTCTTTTTAAAAATGTATTATTGCCAGGCATAGTGAAACATGCCTCTAATCCCATCACTCAAGACACAGGGGCTCTGAAGCCAGCCTAGTCTACATAGTGAGTTCCAGGACTACATAGAGAGCCTGCTTCAAAAAATAAATTATACTCAGGCATAGTGATGCACGTCTGTAATCCTAGTACTCTAAGGCAGAAGTAGAAAATCCTGAGTTTGAGCCTAGATTGGACATAGTGAAACTCTGTGTCAGAAAAAAAAAATGTATAGGTACATTATTATATGAAGTCATAATACAATAGTCCTGGGAATTTCACTGTCCCTGCCACAGAAGTGAATCCCAAATGACAAGTCAGCCGGCAAACAATGTAGAAATAATCCTAAAATGGCTCTTCCATTAGGTTAGAGCACTTACTCATTTCAGCAAACGAGCATCAATGAAAACACAAACTGTAGAAGGTGACATTTAGGGGGCAATTACAGATTGGAACCCTTTTAAAAAGTGGACTTGTGTAAAGATTTGAAGTGGAGGAGTGGCATAGTCTCTGTTCAAAACAGAATGTTAGGTAGATGCACAGTAGTGGTCCTTTAGTGACTGCACTAGAAACAGGAGATGTGATGGTTAGAAGGCTAGCCGTCCAGACTAAAAGAAGTGAGATCTGGGGCAATGGTGGTGGAGGAATGAAAAGAAAAGGACTGGAGTAACACTAAGTGTGTGATGATAATAAATGTAAGTAAGAGCCAGGCTGGAGCGAATGCTCAGTGATTAAGAACACTTGAGATTTCAGTTCCTAGCACCACAGGATGGTTCACAACCATCTATAACTCTACTGGTCTCCTCGGGAACCAGGTATACACATGATACACATGCATACAAATAAGCACTTGTACTTTTAAAAAACTAAATATTAAAACAAAACAAAAAAAACAGAAAACAAAAGACATAAGAATCAAAGACGATGTCAGATCACATTTAATTTGAGTGATGATAATTAGATGGATAATGATACACCAAGATTTGGAATACTAAAGGGATAGCTAGTATAAGCAGGAAGATGGTGAATGAGCTCTGTTTTGGACAAAATAGGTTTTGAGATAGCCATATAGAGGTAGTTTTCATATTGGTCTAAAAGCTTAAAATAGTCCATATTAGACACAGATTTGAGAGAACTCAGCATGAATATAGCATGAAAACTATCACAGACTGGACAGCAATCTAGAATCTGAAATTAATGGTAAGGAGAACTGTTATGGTATTAATTCTACTTCCCTCAACCCCTTGAGGTCTTCCTACCTTTTTCCACCCTGTTCTCTGGCCAAGAACACTAACTTGTACAGCACACACCAAGACCTCTAGCTTCCAGATGCTTCTACCAATAAGGACACCCAACAGAAGACAGGAGAGGGGATGACCAGGGAATTTATTCTCCTGGTTCCTTCCTGGGACACTGCCTCAAGCTATTGGTGCTCCTCAATCAAAAGTCCTCTTAAAGAATCTATTCTACACAATCCTTCAGTACTTTGCCCAGCCTGTCACAAACAATTGGCTACTAAACCTTCCTCAAATTAACATAACTTGAATAGAATAGATTGTTTCTGATTCAACCTCTGAAAACAAAAGGGTAAGTGGAGAAGAGAAATCAGCCACCAGAGTAAAAAATGGTTTGTGAAGAGCCACAGTAATAATGTCACACACAGAAGTCACCAAGGCAGTGGCAGAAGGAACGGAAAAGTATCTAACGTCCCCAGGTATGGTGGCATATGCTAGGAATCCCAGTTACTCTGAAAGCCAGCCTGAGCAATTTAACAAGCCCCACTCCCCCCTTGTTTCAAAACCAAAACCAAAACCTGGGACCATAGACCAGTGTCAGCATTTACCCAGCACACAAAAGGCCCCAGTGGGGGTTGATCTCAGAACCTCAAAACAAAATGAAAGATCCTGTAGTTTAAAAACTAGAAACTGGGTGAGTGGTGTTGGCACACACCTTTAATGCCAGCACTTGGGAGGCAGAGGCAGGCAGATCTCTGTGAGTTCGAGGCTACAGATGGAGTTCCAGGACAGCCAGTGCTGTTACATAGAAAAACCCTGTTTAGGAAAGGAAAGGAAAAAGAAAAGGAAAGAAAGCAAAACATAGTGACAGTGACCGAGAAATAGATTCCCTGCAAATATGAGGGTCATGGGTTTTCTCTGGTGACAGATTGAATATGTTCATATTAGAGGGTGGTACTAGTATAGAGACACAAGTTTAAGGGGTAAGAAAACTGGAGAACAATGAAAAATAAAGAACCCAAGTGACAGATGTGATGAGTCAGCTGACGCAGGAAGGAAACGTGGTTTTGCAGATGGCCTTTGTACTGCCCTTTTCTCTAACTAGCCTCCAGGGACACAAGACGCTGGTGACCACCACCACCTACCCTGGGGAGATACCCACCAGAAAAACTTGGTCTCACTAGAACCCTGAAGCTTTGGGAACTCTTTGTTATCTCCCTCTGAGTGAGCTAGACACACCTCCTTATTTTCCCAAAGAGCAAGGAAAGATCCCAAAGCTAGATTTTTTTTTCCTTTCTTGTTGAAATCTTTCAAAATTATAGATGGCTATCTCTTTTTTGAGGCAGAGTCTCACTATGTAACTCTGGCTGGCCTAGAATTCACTCTGCAGACTAAGTTGGCTTGCAATTTACAGAGCTCTGTCTGTCCCGCCTCCCAAGCACTGTGTCACCATGCCTAGCTGTTAGCTATCTTGTCCATCTATGGCATTATTTCATTTGGGAAGTACTGTCTTGCATAAGTTCCCTTCTAGTGTCATTAATGTCAGCACTTAAGAGGACAAGACATGCATCTGAGGCCAGTCGTGGTTACACGCTATGTCAAAAATAAACAAAGAAATAAAAGAATTATTTTCACAGATAAATGTCTTTCTAATACCCAGGCAAAAACAGGTTTCAGGAGCTAGTATTTCAGTGTCTATGTGTTTCCAAATCCTCTCCGATGGCCTTCTTCAAATCTTCATGTCTCCTACAGTTGCTTATCTTATAGTTTGGGTTTTGATGGTGCCCCCCGCCCCAAGTTCTAAAGATGGAACCCCAGACTCTACCATTAAGCTACACCTCCAGCCCTTCTGGGGGTTTTGTTTGTTTTTTGAGACAGGGTCTCAATATGTAGTCCCAGCTGGTCTAGAACTTGATATGTAAGCCAGGCTGGTGTGGAACTCACAAGGCTCTGCCTGCCTCTGCCTCTCAAGTGTTGGGCTTAAACAAATGTGCCATCATGCCCTGCTTCCTTTTTATTTTATTTTGAGACAAGCTCCCACTATGTTTCCAAAGTTGACCTCTAACTCCCAGTGCTGCTGCCTCCAATGTACCTGGGATTACAGACATGTGGTAGCATGCCCAGCTCATCATCTTCTAGTTGCTTTGTTTGTTTAAATAAAGGCAGAATGGTCTTTGCAATGCACTCTGGGAGAAAAAAATCTCAGAAAACCTCATTCAGAAAGTTCTGACACACATACCTATTAATGAACAGTGACTAGTAAAACTTAAAAGCACCACGTACTTTTAAGCCAGAGTGATGTGAATTCCATTACTCATCTGGCAAAAGGACCAGCTAGCTCCTCCTGAAGTCTTCACTAACATCTGCAGGAAGGAGTCCTTGGTCCTCTGAAGCCAGTTTTCCACTAGACCCTTTCTCACCTCTTTGAACCACAGTTCCCATGTCACTTCCTGTTTGTTGCTCCTCTCAAGGCCTCCAGAATGAAAGCTTCCTATGGCTCACAATGCTCTCATGATCAAACCTGTTTCCTTTTCCCACATCTGCCTCACATTCTCCAAAAACAACTGACAGCTGCAAATGTGAAGTGTCCTGCAGTCCAATCACCGTCCACTCTTTAAAATTTCTCTGCCTTTGAAAACAATTATCCTCACTTCCTGGAAAACCACTGCCCACCTGTGCACTTAACAAACATCTTCAAGATGCAGCTGAAATAGTACAGTCCCAATTGTTTGCTGCTCTGCAGGCCCTAACAAACATTAGTTCTTCGTGTAGCCATTATGCCACCGTATTATTTGTTTGCTTTCCTCTAGCACTGTGGTTCTCAACCTTCCTAATGCTCGACCCTTTAATACAGTTCTTCATGTTGTGGTGACCCCCCCAACCATAAAATTATTTTTATTACTACTTCATAGCTGTGATTTTGATGTTATGAATCATAATGTAAATATCTGTGTTTTCCAGTAGCATCAGATGACCCCCAAAATGTTGTGACCCTGCCCACAAGTTCAGAACCAGTGCTCTAGATCTTGAGCAAGGAGGGTGTTATTCATCTTGTCAATCTCAGCGATTAGCACATTTCTGATACCAGGTAAACATTAAGTCAAGTTTTGTGTGCTATCTGGGTAACAAATCTGCAGCTGTCTTCAGGGTTAACTGGACAGTGTTTGATATATAACTTATTATATACATGTATGTGTATATATATGTATATATGTATATGTATGTATATATATGTATATATACATAACAATTACTTATAAAAGTAAATTCTTTGCCTGGCATGATGGCACATACCTTTAATCCCAGCACTTGGGTGAAAGAGGCAGGTGGATCTCTTGAGAGTTTGAGGTCAACCTGGTTTACATAGTGAGTTCCAGACTAGTCAGAGCTAGGCAATGAGACCCTATCTCAAAATAAATAAATAAAAATAAAAAAACAAAGTTATTTCTCCGAAGACACTATCTTATCTTCATCCTCTGGTACCCAGGATCAAAGGAACTCTGTTAAGGCTGTGCTCAATTCCCTCTCTATTATTATTATTATTACTTTTAATTATATGTAGGCGTGTGTTTCTGCATATAGGCATGTGCACATGAGTGCAGGTGTCTGAGGGAGCCAACCCCCCAGAGTCAGAGTTATAAATGATATGAGGTGCCTGAATGAGTTCTGGGAACCAAATCAGGGTTGTCTGGAGGAGCAGCAAGTGTTCTTAACCGCTGACCCATCTTTCTTCACCCCCAATTTTGTCTTCTTTCTTTATAAGCCATTATCCTGTCTGCCAGCATTGGTCACAACATGCTGTGGGGGGCCTCGATTTTTGCTCGCCAAACGTTCTATCAGTGTAGTTAGGGAATGGAACACCAAAGAAAGAAAGGAAAAAAAAAAAAAAAAAAACTAGGTCCTAAGCATGCCCCATCGGACCCTGCTTCTCCAGTTTTCCTGACTGACAAGGCCTAGAAGGACAACTGGGGACGAGCCCTGACACTGCCCAGGTTCCACCCTCTCCGTGTGCAAGTGAGTAAGGGTGCCATAAAGTCCAAGGTCACACAGCAAAGCAGAGTCAGGGGCGGGCCTACGCTCAGGACTCTGGCTGGAGGCCTGGAGCCCGGCGCCCTCCTCCCCGGGGCTTGACAGAACCAGAGAGGCCTCACCGCTAGCGGATGCCACCCACGCTCACTCCGCTGGGCCCGGAGCGCTGCACCGCGGCGCGCACAGAACCGCAGCTGTTGTCTGGTGTCACGGGCGACCGACACCGGCCACTTCCGGTGCCGAGCCGCACCGCGGCCAATCCGCGCGGGCCGCACTCGTGGGAAGAACAGGTGGCCAGCGAGCCCACGCCCCCTTGCTCATTTCAGCTTCCCTGTTTGGCGCTCTCGCCCTAATTCACCCCATCTCTGCCCGGCTGGCGAGGGCCGGTCAGCTCCCTGGAATGTGCCAGTGCACCTCGCGATGCCCACGGTGCCCTAGACCACTGACGCGCGGGGTCCTCCGGGTTTCCTAGAACGGCTCCGGGGATGCACTTCCGCCCCGCAGCTGCCGCTCTGCGCGCCCGTGGCCTGGGAAACTTGACACTCCGCTTCTCTTCGCGTGGGGACGTGTTGAACGCCCCCGCATCTGTGCCATTTCACCTCTGTCTTCTCAAGAGTCTGTCAACCCAGGCCCTTAGAAGTAGGACAAGATACGCTTGTCATCTTCTAGGAACGAGGGGGAGACCTGCTTTGAAGTCAGGAAAGGCTTCAGGGAATGGTGCTTTGACAAAAATCTTAAGGTTGAGTGAGATTTACCTAGCTTGTTCGGGCAATGAGAATTTTATATGCTGGCCTTCCTCTCTTGAATAAATATGGACTCTTCTTACCTCAGAATGTGTGTGAATATGGATGTGGTGATCCTCCTGCCTCAGCCTTCCAAGTGCTGGAATGAGCAACTATGCCCAATGAAATAGACCTCTCTCTCTCTCTGTGTGTGTGTATGTGTGTGTGTGTGTGTGTGTTGTTGTTGTTGTTGTTGTTGTTGCTTTTGAGGCAGCGTCCTATTCTGTAACTCAGACAGGCCTTGAACTCAGACTTCTGGGAACAAAACCCAGCAATGTGTGCTAAAGAGGCCCTTCGGTGGTGTGTCATCGTCTCAGCCCGTCCCGCCCCCCACCCTCCACCAAACTTTCAAGTTTGGTTTGCTCAACCCTACTATGTGAGTTAGAATGAAGAGGAGATGGTATTATCTCTTCCTGGCTATTTCCCTGCCCACCATCTGTTTTATTATACTAATCAAGGTAGGAGCCACCTGAAGTAACGGGGCTCTTCTGGGGGGAAGGGACCGGGATATGCGGTTCAGATGGAATAGCTGTCTCCATTGTGCGTGGTAAGGATGTGTTTAAGGAAGGCAGGGTCTGGTTTCACAGTCTACCGATGAGACAGTATAGAAATGAAGAGAAAAATACCATAGGAATGGAAGGAAACCATTCATCTTGGCATCTAGTTGGCCTTTCCTGCTGCTTGGGAGTCAAGAAACTTCAACACAACTCAGAAGGTCAAAATTTCCAATAAAGACCGTGTGTGTTTCCTAAAGACAACTCAAACAAGAATGTTAAAACAACAAAAGAGCAGGAGAGATGGCTCCGTGCTCGAGTGCCCAGTGCTCTTGCAGAGGACCCGTGTTACCAGTAATGACCTCTAAGAGTAGCTCTACCTTGAGAAGCCTTGGGATTGTGCACTGTCCTCTCTCCTAATAAGCATTTCTGTGTTAGTTTGCCTTCCACTGCTGTGATAAAACACCATGACCAAAAGCAACGTGAGGAGGAAAGGGTGTTTGGCTCATTCATCCCAATCATAGGGCAGAGGGAAGGAAATTGGGGCAGGAGCTCAAGGCAGGAATCTAGAGTCAGGAACTGGAGCAGAGGCCACAGAAGAGCACTGTTCACTGGCTTGCTTTTAGACTCACATTCAGCTATGTTTCCTGAACCACCCAGGATTATCAGTCTGGGTCCTCCCACATCAATCAATCAAAAAAAAAAAAAAAAAATGTTGGCACAGGCTTGCTTACAGGCCAGTTCAATAGAGGCTTTCTCATCATTGATGTATCTTCTTCCCAGCCCACCCTGGCTTGTGTCAAGCTGACGTAATAACTAGCCAGGACTCCATCTGAACAATAAATCCACTACCTTTGTTTTACACTGGCTCACTATGAAATTCTCTTCTGTCCTGAAGTCAAAATCATGGCTTAACCTGATTAGGGACCCTAAAGAGGTAAGGGACAGTGCAGGCTGCTGCTGGCTGCATCGGCTGTGTCTCCCTGCTGCGGCTGACACTGGCAGACTCTGAACCTCCAGAGGACTGAGTTTATAGGTAAGAACGAGCAGTTTTGTTCTTGAAAAAGTAAAATTGTAGGTAGGAACCTTGAACACACTCCTGGATTTTCAGAGGGATGGGTACAAAGGAAATAAAAGATGTCGGGATAGCAATGGCACACACCTTTAATCCAAACACTCCAGAGACAGAGGCGGGCAGATCTGCGAGTTTGAGACCAGCCTGGTCTACAGAGCTAGTTCTAGGACAGCCAGGGCTACACAGAGAAACCTTGTCTTGAAAAACAAAGAAAGAAAGACCAAAAAAAAAAAAAAAAAAAAATGAACTGCTTTGCCCCTGCCTCCCCTCCCCCCCCCCATCCCCACCCGCCCTTTGCCTCTATCTGTAAGACATGTGAGAAGAGGAGCTTTGAATCCCTGGCTGCCTATCTTGATTCTTGAGACCAGATTGATGCAGTTTAGGCTGGCCTAAAGCTCCTGATCCTACTTCGGCAGCTGAGTGCAGGGATTATAGCTGTGGGCCACCACACCTGGGTCCTTCCTTACATTTTAAAATCACATTCTTTCTCAAATTAGTTTATGACTGTTTCAGATTTATTGCTATTCATATTTCCAATCAACCGGGAGCCATATCGCCAGAGCTACTGAACTGTTCCTATTTCTCACCAGTGGCCTCTTGGGCTTAAATAGCACTGTGTTAGGACGTAAAGGTTTGAACGACCTTATGACTCTCTGACCCTTTGCCATTTCTTCTCCCACAGACACAGAGCCACAGATGGTGAATGGTCCTACAGAAGAACTGGCTTAGATAGTGCTCCTTTCCTGTTAGCTATGCCCTGGCTCCCGCCACCTGCACCCACTTCTTATTGCTCACCATCCGCTGTCTGTCTCTATGCTCTGACTTTCTTCTATCAGCCAGGCTGATCTCTTGCTTGAAGTGACCATCTCCTAAGGCCAGATAGCACCCAGAGGACAGCGGCTCTCCTTAAGCACCCCTAACTGTGTACTGTTTCCAAGAGCCCTCAGAGGCATTGGCAGGGTTGGATCCTAATGTGCTAACCTGGGACACTCCCGTCTCACCTTTGCACTAAAACAACCGCAGGTGCTAACCCAGGCCTAACTGAATTTTTGGTGCCCAACCCCCACCTCCAGTGAAGCCAAGGAGCAATTTCTTCCCCGGGCTTAACAGTCAGTCACACCAGAGAGCCTCGCCCAGAAAACTCATATTTGCCTGTGCAAGTTCCCTGGCTTGGAAGGTGGCCTCCAGGTCTAGTTTAAAGGAATGTCCATTGTCATCCAGGTACACTGGGCCTGTGGCTGACAGGTAGGACCAGCTCTACTCCAAGCTGTGGGGGGTTGGAACAAGCTAGGGACAGCAGTTCCTTCTCTTCATCCCAATACAGCCACATTGGGGATTAGGCCCTCATCATACAAACCAACAGGGAGGATGACCAATTGAGTTCACAACACTGTGCCTCATCCAACTCGATTAAATTCAAACCTCTAAGACAGGGGCAGGTACAGGTACATTTTTTTTTCACTGATTTATTTTTAAACTTTTATCTATTTTTTTATATGTATGGGTGTTTTGACTGCATGTATGTGTTCCATGTGCATTCAGTGCCCACAGAGGCTAGTAGCAGGTCCTGGGTCCCCTGGAACTAGAGTTACAGTTTTGAGTTACATTGTGGGTTCAGAGAACTGAACCCAGGTCTTCTGAAAGAGAAGTGTTAGTAACTTCTGACCATCTCTCTAGCCTCACCCTGGTGCTTCTTAAAGATCTTTCTAAGCTGGGCAAGGTGGTATGTAGCTGTACCCCAGTTACGGGAGAGGCTGAAGTCAGAGAATGAATCTTGAAGGTATTTGAGACCAGCTTGGGCAACATATAGAGACCTCGTCTTGGAAAGGGGTGAGGGGGAGACGAGAGAGGAGAGGCAGAAGAGAGTTTCAGTTTCTCCTCCCATAAGGCAGTAAGTATGAGAGAAGTAGGGTGCTCCATGACACACTCAGCACCTGCCAGGCAAGGTTAAGCATCATGACAGTTGCCACAGAAGTTTGCTGCTGCAGAAGGAGACAGATCCTGGAGGTAGAAGACCGAGGTTTGAAGACAGCAGCAGGGGGGATAAGGGTGTCGTGTGAGAAAGATTATCTGGTATGGAATTCAGAAAACAACCCTGAAAGAGGAGGGTACCTTCACACATTTAGGTGTTTTCTCCTTGTGCCTCAATAAAGAGACAGTTCCCTCACTGGGCATCAGGGGGCGCCAGGAGCCTGTGAACGGAAAATCACTCTGGCTGGAGAAGTGGGTTAAAAAGGACTGTTCCACCACACCCACCCACCTACAAGTCCTTCCTGTTGGCACCCTTTCATCTATGTTGCATCCAGAGCCTGTCTGCCTGTTCAGCTCCTTGGTATCGTTGCTTATGATGAGGCCTCCAAGACCACTCTCGAGTTTGTGGACTCTTGGGTAAGACTTGGGGTTCCAGGAGCTCAAACTACACTCATGATTACAGTGCAGTCAAAGGATACAGACCGAATCAACATAAGACAGTCTGCATAGCACAGAGTCCAGGAGACAGAGGCACATGCTCGCAGCTGTCTTCTCCCAGGAAAATCACACTAATGTCACATGCTTTCCCAGCAGCAACGTGTAACAAAGCAGATGAAATATTACCAACCAAGAAAATTCACCAAGCCTTGGCACTCAGGGGATTTTTTGGAGAGGGGTGTGTGTTGGGGTGGGGGGGTGGGGTTATGGTTAGTCACATAAGCACGTAAAGTTCAAGAAATGACCCTTTGGCTCCTCATCTCCAGACTTGTCAAAAATCTACTAGAACATCCTGGCCCCCAATCCCTGGTCATATTCAAACAGCCATTTATGATATAGTATACTGTTTTCATAAAAATCTTTATCAAGCATACAAAGTCCCTCTTATCAGGCAGAACATTGCAAGGGTTATCTCCCTGGAACCAACCAGGGACTAGAACTGAAGACCTTTGGACTAGGCTGCCCAAGATCTGCTGAGGTAACCCTTTACCATAGACCCCATAAATTGGGGTGCTCTTGAGGACCTCCACTCCTTGTATAGAGTCCAACCAAAACATTCCTAACACCAGCACTTGTCTAAAGTCATGAGCATTTGTTAATGAATGAATGCACGGAGACCTGAAGTCAGACCTGTGTCTTAGAGATGCCCAGAATTCCCCTCTGTGGACTGTGACTAAGCCAGTCCCTACAGCTGGGCTTGCCTCCTCCAGAGCATTTTGCCTCCTGACCCCCTTCCAGCCATTTCTATCTGCTTCAGCTGTTCCAAAACTCCCAGGCACTAGAGGCTATTTCCAGTGTGTCCCTTCCCAGCAGGTCATCAGGGCTACAGGGCTTCCGTCCATGGCTAGGACTAAATGAGGCACAGGTGAGACACAGGAGTACAATGCTGAGGTGGCACACTCCCTCTCAGAGTCACTTCCCTCATTCCAGAGCTGGCAGTATTCTGTCTCGAAAGAGTGTGTCTGGGTGGGTGCCCATCCTCCTTATTTTTGTGTATGCTGAGAAGGAATGAGAAGCTCACGGGGAGGGGGGGGGCGCTTGTTTCTGGATGGAGCTTCACATTAACTCAGGCAACAATGATGCATCTGTACAAACCCATCTATATGTTTCATCCTAAAGCGTGACTTGACCCACTTCTAAGTACCAGGAAGAGATGAAAATGGGTCCCAACATTCCATTCTCATTGCCTTTCAGAGGCACGAGGGCTCTTTGCACAGCATCTTAGAATCCATCTTCCCACTTATAAGCCATGTCTTAGTTGTAGCATATTTATCAGTGCCCTTGATGGAGCTAGAAGACGTTCACAGTTGCCTTGTACTTCTTTTAAAGAGAGTAAAAAGTGGCTTTAAGAGATACGAGGATCTCAGACTCTTACAGAGCAGACGTTAGAGCTGTTTATGGTGTATGCAATTGTAGTTATTCAGCTTGACATGACTGCTGTCATTTTGGGTTGTAATCACCATGATTGCCCCAGAGTAACCCTACTCAGTTTTTTCTGCAGTTTCTTGGCAAAGAGTAATGAGGAAAGCAGTGGGAGTGGCAGATGACAACTCGTAATGAAACCCTGGCTCCGGAGGCATCTGGCAGTTTGATAGCATTCTAGATAAAACAGGTACATTTTGGCCAGACTATCACTTTTTTGCCAATACATAGAGTAAATATTCTCATTCCAAAAAGGAATAATGTAGGTATAGTAAGGGAAAGTTATGGTCAAATCAAGATGAAACCTAGCAGGACAAAAACCAACCCCATCGGCTCTGTATCTGGCACAGTCATGTATTTCCTTTTCAACCGTTGTCTACCTTTTTTTTTTTTTTTTTTTTTTTTTTTTTTACCTCTCTGTCTCCGGAAGCTGGAACAGTATTGTGTCAATCAGAGGGCTCACATCTTGAACTGCAAGAATAAAGAAACACAGTGAACTTGAAATTGCACGTGGCTTTGGGAACCTCAAAGTCTGCCCACAGTGACATAATTCCTCTCATTTCAAACTGCCACAAGTACTACCTAGACACTTAATTACAGATACTGAGAGCATCTGGTGATCCACAGGGCTGGGAGGGAGGGACTGTGGAAGGCACAAAGGGGTAAGAGATGGTGTCTTTGCCTAGAGAAATTACTCAGTAGATATATCAAATTAGAGACACCCTTGTCCACTGAGTGGTACAATCGGGACTGAGTAGACTGCACTGATGGTTCAGTGTGAACAGGCTCTGCAAACATTTGTGGAGTGAGAAGGATGTAAGAGGTTGCTTGGGTTGCTGTAGCCAGGTGAAAGATGCACGAAGTAAAAATGACATTGAGGCAGAAGCCACATGACTGGAAAGCTGGTGATACAATTGCCAGGTGGAAAGAGTGGGTTAGGTTGGGAGATTTCAGTCTGGGTATGTTGATATAACCTGTGTTTCCCAGACTTATCGCACAAGCCAATGGCTCAGCCCTGCCTGGCAAAGTCCAATATAGATCAAAGATCTACAGATCCAAGCAAGGCCATCCCCAAGTATTTTTATGAGTCACCAAAGGATATTGCGTGTGTATTAACAAGTCTGGCTGGCTGTGGGCTCTCTCACACTACCCATTTTCTGAACCTTTTCCTCCTCAGGAATCCTGTCACAAGGTACTAACTTGTCCTGGCTCCTGGTGACAGATGAATACTAACTATGATTCTTTTGTTAAATATCCCAAACATTTTAAAGCTACAAAGAAGCTATTACAAAGTTATAAAATATTAATACTGCTGTCAAGGGTACAGCATGAGTGATTCTTGAGTTTGAGCCCCAGAGCCCCATGCAAGCATGCAGTCAATGTCACCTGGTAAAAATAAATGAATTGCCAGGTGTTGGTGGCGCACGCCTTTAATCCCAGCAGAAGCAGGAGGATCTCTGTGAGTTTGAGGCCAGCCTGGTCTACAGAGTGAGTTCTAGGACAGCCAGGGCTACACGAGAAACCCTGTCTCAAAAAACCCAAGAGGAAAAGAACGATGTGAATCTGGGCCAGAGAGGTGGCTCAGCCAGTAAAAGTGTTTTGTAAACCTGATGACCTGATTGAGTATGGATCCCTCTTATCCAGTACCAGATGGGAAGCAGAACCATGAGAATGGCCCAGAAGCTGTCACACAGAGAAACCCTGTCTCAAAAAAACAAGAAGAAGAAGATGATGATGGGGAGGGGGGAGTTAGAGAGAGATGGCTCAGTGTTAAAGAGCACTGGCTGCTCTTCCAAAGGTCCTGAGCTCAGATGCCAGAACCTACATTGATCAGCCCACAGCCACTTGTAACTCCAGCTCCAGAGCATCTGAAACCCTCTATGATCTCTGAAGGTGCTGCACTTACACACAGATACATAAACAAACATTAAAAAGAAGAAGAAAAAAAGTCCAGTCAAAGCTTTTAGTTAGCAACTGATACACAGGATATGGAGGGTCTCTCCATGGCCCAGCTGAGTGTCCAAACCAAGATGTAAACCGCAGCTGGGATGAGACTTTTGGCCTACTTTGTTCTGGTGTGCCCTGCAGTTTCCTTACAAATGTCCATAGTTATCCTGAACTTTGTTCACATGGCTTACAAGGAACTACTGCTTCATGTTTCATTTTCAGAGCTCATTTTTTAGTACTGGCTCGGGGACACTCCTGTGGGTGCCAGTAGGAGGGCAGAACAGACCAGATCACTGTTCAGAAAAGAACCTTTGCAATCTTTCTTAAAAGCCTTCGCTGGGGCTATGTCCTGTTACCCAACAAAGAAAGCAGTCAGTATGAGAGCAGCTTTGTCACAGGACTTCGTTGTGATTACCTGCCTTGTGACTGACTTCCTCTTTTGATGACTTAGCCCTCTGGCATCTGCCACATATGTTGGAAGGGGTTAAGAGACTCACTGAGCCAGCTAAAATATTTGTCAAATGGTTTTTTTCCCCCTTATTGTAGATGATAAACTGTATCGCATTAGTGTTTTGACTTTTTAAGTGTGTGTGTGTGTGTGTGTGTGTGTGTGTGTGTAGTACACATGCAGAGGTCAGAGAACAACTTGAAAGAGTTTATTTACTTTTCCATCATGTGGGTCCTGGGGATAGAACTCAGGTGCTAGGTGTCCTCACCTACAGAGCCATTTGGTGGCATCAATTTTCCTCTTTGGTCACATATCTGGGACAATGTTTTTCCATGTGTCCATAGGATACTTGTATTTCTGTGAGTTCTTACTTATTAAATCAATCTTCACACAGCCTACTGCGCTGCCACGTGACCTTTATCTTGTTCACATTTCTAGGGTAGGTCCCTGGGCTCTATCTTTTCCAGTCTTATCTATTCTTACTGGAGGGACCTCCTGAGCCAAGCCTTGACAGGAACCTGGGTGGGGCAGTCCACCCCTTGAATAAAAACTTCAGTCCAAGATTTTGATTCCTTAATTTTGTTGGTTTTGATTGATTTCAACACAAACATTTAGGTAGGGAAAGTCTTAGAGCGGAAGGAGAGGTGGAGAGGAGAGAGAAAGGAGAAGAGAAGGGAGGAGAACAAACTCCATTAGGGGCCTTTGTGGAGCCCACACCCGCTCCAGAACCGACTGTGAAGCTCCTCAAGGGGCCTGGACTTTGGTTTGATTCTTGGCCTTGGCCTTCAGCCAGCATAGCCCGAGAACCTAGACACTGAGAAGGGGGGGGGGGGGCGGTGCTTCCCACTTAGAATAGTGACACAGTCAAGTTAATTGAGCTTGCCTAGCACACCTTGGGATTTTGGGTTCACCCTCCTGGGCTTTGTGAGGGAGGGCCTTGATAGACTTAGGCCAAGCCTCGTGACCCTGCTGCTCTGGGCCTGTGTCTTCTGCAGGACACCTGGCTTTGTCCCTCCCTCCCTTCCTTTCCTTTACTTATTTATTTACCTATTTGGAAGTACAAGGACTGAGCCTAGGGCTTCACACATACACAAATGTTCTATCACTAAGCTACATCTCCCCCCCACCCGCCCTCTTTTTACTTTAAAAATAAAGAAAAGACTTATTTTTAATTGTGAAGGGTGCCAATGGATGCCAGAGGCAGTAGATTCCTCCCAGAGCTGAAGGTTCAGGCAGTCGTGAGCCACCTGATGTGGTGCAGGGAACGGAACTCGAATCCTCTCCAATAGCAGTACTTGCTTTTACCAACTTGTATCAGAAAAATTGGGTCCTGAGATCCTAATTTAGGTCATCGGCCTTGGCAAGAACAGCCTTTACATGCTAAGTCATCTTGAAAGCATGAGATGTGGTCTTATGTCACCCAGGTTGACTTCAGACTCAGTATGTGACTGAGGATGAACCTGAACTTCTGATTCTCCTGCCTCCATCTCTCAAATGCTATGATTACAGATGTGAACCACTGCCCCTAGTTTATGCAGTGCCGGGGGTGGAGGTGGGCATGGGGGGGTGGGAGGTGGGGTCAAACCCAGGACCTTGAGCATGCTAAGCAAGCATTCTACTAATGGAACAACATTCCTAGCCCAGTCATATATTTTTTTCCTGTCATGTTGTTTTTAGAGAAATTACCTCATTTTCTTTATTTCATCTAAAAAATGATAAATATAGTTCTTCTGGGGTGAGTGTGTGTTCATGTATGTGTTGACTTCATGTATGTATGTGTAGCCAGAGTCTGACATCTAGTGTCTTCCTCAACTACTCTCAATCTTTATTATTTTTAAATTAATTATTTCATTGTTCTTATGTGTGTGTGGACAAGTGTGTATGGACAACTTTGTGATTGGGATTTTTCCTCCACTTTTACATGGGTTTCAGAGATAAAACTCAGGTTGCAGGTTTCTCAACAAGTGCCTTTACCCACTAAGCCATTTTGCCTACTCTCAACTTTAATTTTTGAGCCAAACTTTCTCACTGGACCTGGACTCCACCAATTTGGTTAGACTAGATGTCTGGTGAGGCCCAGGGATTCTCATGTCTCTGCCTCCCCAGTGCTGGACCTAACAGCCAGGTACCACCACACCTGGCTTTTCTCTGTGAGTTCTGGGGACTGAACTCAGATCCTCAGATTTCTGTGTTGAGTGCTTTCCTGACTGAGCCATTTTCTACATGCCCAAAATACTTCTTACCTCTTCATTGTCTCACTCACACTTTTTGGTACCTCTAGAGTACTACTTAAAGAAAGAAAAGATGTTAGTTTTTAATATTTATTTATTCCTGTGAGTGTGTGTGTACATGTCTGTGTGTGACTGTGTGGGTGTGTCATTTTGAATGTGTAGAAGTCAGAGGACAACTTCGGGTGTCCTGGGTTTTTCTAGCTGTTTGCCACTACACGGTGTATCCCAGGCTAGTTAGCCTGCAAGCTTCTGGGAAGTTCTCTTGTATCTGCCTCCCAAGTTCTGAGGACCTGAACTTGGATCTTCAGGCTTACACAGCAAATGCTTTTATCCTGACCTTAGGAAAAAGCATCATCGAGGCTGTAAATGCTCAGCTATGGATGCTCTAGCTTCCTCTGTATCCTTGCTGTGGTTCTAAAGGCCCCAAACCAGACCCACTCTGTCCATGTGCTCTTAAAACTTGTGGTCCTGCTTCTGATGGCACGGCTAAGTTTGTTTCAAAATTTGCCATTGTCTATTTTCTATCCTTTTCACTTCTGACGTGTACGTTGTTTTTGACTTGATTGTTATTATGAGAACTTTCAAACACATTATCAAAATAGAGGAGAGGAGGGTGAGGCCCAGGTGCTCATCACCCACATTCTTCAACCAGTCCCAGTCTCTTCTGCCCATCTGCAGTGGAGAACCCTGCTCTCTGACTGCCCTTAGAATTTCCTCCTTGCTTCACTTCAGAAGGAAGCTTTTATATTTAAAATAATCCCCACCCCATGAACTAAAATTCAGCGGTTTTTGAGGATTTCTCAGTCACTACTATAATCTAATTTCAGAGCATTCTTGTCATTGCCTCAAGAAGCGTCACACCCAGCCCCAGTCACTGCTCCCACGCCCTGCTCTACCTTTAGTCTAAAGAGTGTTGCCTCCTCTGCATTTTTCCTAAAATTAGGATGCAAAATATATTGGAATTGTTTCTTTCCTTTTAGACTTCCTCATTATATTTTATGTGTGTTTTGCTTGCATGTATGTATGTGTACCATGTGCATGGTTGGTGCCCACTGAGGTCAGAAGAGGGAGGAACTGAGTTTGTAAGCCACTATATAGGTACTGAGAACCCAACCCAAGTTCTCTCCAAGAGCAACAAGTGCTCTGGACAGCTGGGTCATCTCTCCAGTTCCCCTGCCCGGGTCTGAGACCGGCTCTTGCTTACCAACACTGACCTCAAGTTCACTAAGTGTTCTAGACTGGCTTTGAATTTGCAATAATTGTGCTGCCTCGTTCTCCTAAGTGCTGGGTTTAAGCGTGTGCCACCACACCCAGCTCAGAAATGCTTCTTCGGTGTCTTTTCGATGATTAAGCAAGGCCACAAAGTGAAAAGCACTGAATCCTAAGCTGTTTCACTGTCTTGTCCCTGTCTTCCCATGAGATCCAGCTTTCCCACCGATGAGTGCTGTTTTTAGGGGTGAAACACCATCTCCATCCAGTCTCTGTGGTTACTATTTGGAACTTATGTCCATCTGTGAGCATACTGTGTGTGTTCAGGGTATAGTGCAATATTCCTTTAAGCAAAAGATGAGGCCAGCTCATGGATGTTCAAGGAAGCTTTTTCTGAGCATCTCTTTTACCCCTTCCGGCCCCTTGCAAAACTGTACGGAAGGTGGGAATGTGCCCTGCTGCATGAAGCTACGTAGTTGTCTAGAACTCACCAGAAAAATCATACTTATTTATTTGTCAGAACAGAAAAAAAAATCACAAAGTGAATGCCCTTAAAAGGGGATAATCAACAGCCTAAGAATGCAAAGCTTGCTCAGGCAGCCTCCCCGCCATCACACCCTGGACCACACAGAAGGGAGAGCCACCTCAGTGGCCTGTTCCCGGGAAGACACTCGAAATGAATGCCTGCAGTCCATTCTCTCTTTGAAAGACAGTCCAAGGAATGGTCCCTTTCCCTGCAGGCCTGTGTAAGCATCGGAAAGAGATGCAGCTGCAGTCCACAACCTCAATGCAGGGAAAACTGAAACAGCCATTCCATTGCACTGAGTTTCAGAGCTTCAGTGTGTTGATGGTCTCAGAGCATCCTGCCTCTCCTCCCTGAACTGGCTGCAGCCCTGCGTCTACCCCACTGACCACTTCATATCCCTATTCTCCCATCAGCCCCTCCAGTCCTTCATTCGAAGCTAATTCACCTCATCCTGTGGAATTTGAAAATGTCCGACCCTCATGGGGTTGGTGGCACAGCACCTGT
The DNA here is from genome assembly GCF_943737965.1 of Phodopus roborovskii. NCBI lineage: Eukaryota > Metazoa > Chordata > Mammalia > Rodentia > Cricetidae > Phodopus > Phodopus roborovskii. The sequence goes on from NW_026126407.1 coordinate 10,801,387, forward strand.
AATCCTAGCACTTGGAACACTGAGGCAGAAAGATGACATATTCAAGGGCAGCCTGAGCTACATAGTAAGAACCTGTCTCAAAAGCAAACTAGCAAAGCCGGAGAGGCAGCACAGCAGTTAAGAGCACTGGCTGCTTTTCCAAAGAACCCAGATTCAGTCCCCAGCACCCATATGGCACCAAACAACCTTCTATCACTCCAGCTCCAGAGGGTCCAGTGACTCTCTCTTCTGGCCTCTGTGACATCAGGGCATACATACATACATACAGGCACTCACCCATACACACACACACACACACACACACACACACACACACAAATACTTAGGACAATAAAAGCTTTCTGGAAAGATTTCTGCACTCCTGGCTCTATCAGAGAAGATTCAGAAGAAGGGGATGAAATCTAATTCAGAGAAGGAGAGGGTCTTGTGACCTGTGGTGTCTCAGTGCTGAGGATGGCAGTTGCTACTCAATACATTCTTTCCAGGGAATAGATAAAATGCTTACATGACAGGCACACGGGCTAAGTAAGCAGTGCTGTCCTGAGGCAGATCCCATATCTCTACCTACCATTGTGGAAACTTTGTCACAGAGAATTCAAGTCATTTGTCCATAGTCATACCACTAGCAAGAGGCTCAGAGTCCATGCCCTTGGTCACTGTACTAATAAAAAGGGAGTCATTCTCTCAATTAACAAACAGTTGGACATCTGCCGTAAGTTAGACAATTAGGAAGCTACGTAAATAAATATGGTCTTTGCTCTGGGGTGGGGGTTGGAAGCTATGTGAATAAATATGGTCTTTGCTGGGGGGGGGCGGCTAGCCAATGGCATGATAAGCTCTTATGTAAACAGTAAAACTAAACAATATGGCCTCCTATGAGAGGCACATGAATTCTTCTATAGGAATTCAGAAGAGGAAAGATAATGTGCATCCACATCTGCTTAGATGGTGAAGAAGGCTTCGCTTAGAAAGTGGAATGTGCCGGGCAGTGGTGATGCACATCTTTAGTTCCAGCACTCAGAAGGCAGAGGCAGGCGGATCTCTGTGAGTACATGGCCAGTCTGGTTTACAGAGTGACTTGCAAGACAGTCAGGGCTGTTACACACAGAAAACTTGTCTCAAAAAACAAAAACAAAAGCAAACAAAAAAGTGGAATGTGAGGTGGCCCTCAAAGACGGGCACTATCGGAGCACAGACTGAAATCATTCTAGGCTCAGGGGAAGGTTGACAAGGGGTCCATTCGGTCAGTGGGTTTTTATTATGGAATGATGACAATCACAAAACAAGATGGCAGACAAGGCAGATACAGTGTGTCCCACCATACCTGCAGCACTTGGGAGGCTGAGGCAGGAGGACTGGCACAAGTCTGAGGACAATTCGAGCCACAGGAAGATCCTGTCTCAAAAGAAAAACATTAGAATAGCAACAAAAAACCAGATAAGTAAACAATAAACACCCACCTCAACCCCTCCAAAAACTCAGGCTACTGTCATTTTTCTCGTTTATGTACCATAACTAAGTAATACTGTATTGCTGAAGATGCCATACACTTTGTTTTCAGGACAAGGAAAAATCTATCTAGAATTGACCTGGTCTCCCAGGCTAGATTTTATATTACCAGAAGCTATTATGCTGGCTGCTGGTAGGAAAAAAAATAAGATATCTATGCAGGGCAGTGGTCGCACACACCTTTAATCCCAGCATTTGGGAAGCAGAGGCAGGCGGATCTCAGTGAGTTTGAGGCCAGCCTGCTTTACAAAGAAAGTTCTAGAACAGCCAGGACTGTTACAAAGAGAAACCCTGTCTTGAAAAACCAAGAAAAAAGAAAAAAACGAAAGGAAGGAAGGAAGGGAGGGAGGGAGGGAGGGAAGAAAGGAAGGGAGGGAGAGAGGGAGGGAGAGAGAGAGGGAGGGAGGGAGGGAGGAAAGAAAGGAAGGAAGCAAGCAAGGAAGGAAGGGATCTATGGCTTTCCCTGAATGCTTCACTATAGACCCACAGGTCTATAGTGGCCTGACAGTCATGCGGTAACCAACCGCTTTCAGATTCAGACTGGATGTGAGGCCTGCTTCACAGGAGGAAAGTGATGCCTACTACTGTAAACCTGGTCAAAAGCACATGGCTGCGAAATCACAGGCCCTAGCAGGGAGCCCACCCTTGTGTTACTAAATGTTCATGTTCTCAAACAACCTTCCAAATATTTGTGTTTGTATGGATAGATTTATGCAGCCTCAGCCTTAGTCAGGGGAGTTTCTTTTTGCAGTGGGCTGTGGTTAATGCAGACTCACACTGGTCCAAGTGCTGAGAGTAAGTACCTCTGAGTGCTCAGCCCTGAACGAGAGGTCTCAGGGAATCTGGGAACAGGAGGAAAGAATGTAAGAGCCGAAAGATGGGGAGGAGTGCTGTGAAATGCTGTTCTGGACATGACATGGCTGTTACACTCATAAGTTTGCATTAATTGTGGTTACTGGCACAGGTCCTAGGCAAGACGGAGCCAATTAAGATTCTAGCAGGTGTGATGGGAGGATGGGGTTGTTGTGAGGCCCACTCCTAACTGTGGAGCTATTTGCTTTTTATGGCTATGGGGGGCGGGGGGGGGGAGAGGAAGAGTCATGTATTTTTCTTTTGGGATGTGGCTGCTCTAGTAGATTGCTCCACAACCATTCATATACAGGCAGCACTAATTGGATTCAGTGGGTAACAGAATTAAAAAACAGACCAGGAGTTGTGAAGTTGGGAAGAGGAGGATGTTGGGGTGGGTCTGGGGAAAGTTGGAAGCAGAGAGAAGGGATAGATATGATCAAAATACATTGTATGGAACTGTCCTCAAATAAATAAAAATGTAATTAAACAGAAACCAACTCAAGTGTAATTGAGTAACACAGTCTTCCAGGGCTCAGTCCCCAGCTCCATCCACTATGGGACAACAGCCCCGTCAGCAAGAACATCTGCCTGTTTATGGCTATATGGCTCCTTTAAGCATCCCTTGAAGCTCTTGAGCCTGAGCCCTTAGGCTGGCTTGATCTCAGACTCCTTCTCAAGATACTTCCTTCAGCTGGAGGCAAACAGGCATCCATCTCCGCCAGCTGCCAGGAAGCCACGAGTGGCTTTCGTCAAGCCACGGGTGCACTGTCCCTCAAGCGGCTCTTCTGGCACTTATCACACATTTCATAGCCACAGATGGCTTCTCTCCTGATAGACTGACAGGTTCTGAGTCAAAGGTGAATGAGGCTCACTCTGTAACCTCAACAAGCAGAGTCAAGGAGCTCCCAAGCACACAGTGTATCTCTGTGATTATGAGGAGTGCAGTAAAACACATGAATACAAGGTAAGCTTGAAGAAAAGTGTACTTAACCATACCAGGGGCCAAGGTTCCCTGTGACAACGGCAGCTAAGCTGAGACTTGCAGATGAAGTGGAACCGTCCAGCCAAGGAGGCCAAGGGGTGTCAAGAACATCTAGGAAGAGAAAACCGTGGTACCAGGGAAATGGCTCAGTGGTTAAGATCACTGACTGCTCTTCCAGAGAATATGGGTTCAATTCCCAGCACCCACATGATGGCTCACAAATGTCTGTAACTCTAATACCAGAGCTCTAACTCCCTCTTCTGATGCCTCCTCAGACACCAGACATAACACACACTTGGTGCACAGACATACATGCAGATCAAACATCCCTATGCATGAAATAAATAAATAGTAAATTATTTCATTTTTTTCTCAGCAACTCTAAACTTCAATGATGGTTCAAGATTTTCTTTCTTACAATTTCTAACAAGCCTGGTTAATATATTACTTATCTTCCAGTCAATCCAATAGGAGGCAGTGGTCCTTTGGCTAAATTCAACTTTGTGTAACTTAATATTTCCTAAGCAAGTTTGTTAGTAAATCCTTTAAACCATCAGTGTTACTACTTCAATTTCTCCCCATCCTACACATACACAGGGGGAGAAAGAGAAAGAGAGAGAGGTTTTGTTACACCTGTCTGAACTCTAAGCTTAAGCATCCATCTCCTACATCAGTCTTCCAAGTAGCAATGTTAAAAAGTCAGTAATGGGCAAAAATGAATTTCACCTACAGGTTTAATTTCTAGAAAGCTCACCCCTTGAGGGTATCTTTTGATGGGGTGGGTAGCAAATCTTTAAGACGTAAGCTGTAGGGTTTCTATTCTTTCCCAGGGAGAGAAACTGGAACCCAGGAGAAACCAGATAGAAGTGGGAAAACAATAGCTAAGGATTCATGGTGCTATGAACATCCTCTCACACCTGAGGCAGGTGTTCAGAGAGTGGCAAACGGAAGGCCAGAGCAGGAAGCAAAAGCCAAAGACCACAAAATCCATCTGGGTTGACTTCTATACAGACGTGGGACGCGTCCCTGAAGTCAGGGAGAAGAGTTCATCAGTCCCAACAGTTCACACATGAAGGACCTCACCAGCTCACCCCAAGGCTAGCCCTCCCTACCCATCCTCAGTCGACAATGTTAAATCTGCTGAACCCCAGAACCTGAGCAACTGTCTAAGCCAAGTGGTTCTCAACCCTCCTACTGCTGTGACCCCCAACCATAAAATTATTTTGCTGTAGACTGGTTAGTGGTGGCACACACTTTTAGTCCCAGCACTAAGGAGGCAGAGGCAGGTGGATCTCTGAGTTCAAGGCCAGCCTGGTCTATAGAGCAAGTCCCAGAATGACCAAGGCTAACAGAGAAACCATGTCAGATAGATAGATAGATAGATAGATAGATAGATAGATAGATAGATGATAGATAGATAGATAGATAGATAGATAGATAGATAGATAGATGTTACATTGGTACTTCACAACTGTAATTTTGCTACTGTTATGAATCATAATGTGATTATCCAATATGCAGATACTTGATATGTGACCCTGAGGGGGTTGTGACCCATAGGTTGAGAACCACTAGCCTAGGCTAATAGATGAACAATTAGAGGAGGCAAATGATCAGGAGTGGGAAACTTGGAAAAATCCTTTTCATTGCCTGCCTCTTTCCCCATGCGATGCTGACTTCTTGGCTGCCAAATGAGGACAGTGTTGGGGTCCTAAATGCTCTCACACCATTTCTAGGAAATGCTATGCTCTTGGGGGCACATGAGCCTATGGAATTAGTGTGAACTGAGTTGCAACCAACAACTTTAGATCTATTTAGCCCTGCAGTGAACCCAGGGGACCTGCCCACCAAGACATATGGGGGCCCTCCACGTAAGAAAGGTTCTGTACCTCTGAAAGTTAGATCCAAGTTTATTCTCCATGTCCCTTCTTCACCCCATCTGTGGGAATCCAAGGCTTTAGGCTCTTGCAACCAAAAGCTACAGTGATGTATGGATCTTCTCCTTTTCGGCCTCAGATCTCATGCCTATGCACAACATGGCAGACCCTAGGGATATCTTCATTAAGGTTCTTCCACACCCCCTTCAAGTATCCACCCTTCAGTAGCCCCCACATACAACAGGCTCTTATAGTCCAACAAACGGCAGCCACGCCAGGCACTCCTCTAACAATAAGCCTTCACAGCCCGCTCCTCGGCTCCCTTCTTGTGGGTCTGGCCTCGAGTACTGCAAATGAGGTTTCCTCTTCAGCCACACAGCTCCAACTCCAACAACATAGTGGTCTCTTGTCTCACACTCACCCAAGAGAAGCACCTGTACTTTATCACTTTTCTTTCTCTCTTCTGTAAAGCCCAACACACAAGCAGTTGTGTATCCAAACTGCTGACAACTAACTGGTCTCAGATAGACAGGGTGACAGCTTCTGGCCAAAACAGAGGCACATCTTTAGTTGAGGACACAGGCTCTGGAGTTAGGACATTGCCAAGGCTCAGATACAGGCTCGGCTCATGTTCTGTGGAAACTCAGACAATAAATAGAGCAATTAGTAGTAGCAGTCCCTCAACTGGACTGTTGAAATTAAGTTTGCCCATAGCTTTTAGATATGTTGAACAGTACATCTCATACAAGAGAAAGCCATGTCAGAGGAATAATATTTTAAAATTTCCAATCCTCTAGAGTACTAGAAACACTATGAGGTGACATCTGTGTGGAAGCCTAAATTTGTTTTTTTGTTTTTTTGTTTTTTTTTTTTTTTTTTTTGCGTTCTTGGTTTTGTTTTTTTGAGCTTAAATTTGCCATGTTTTGGTGTGGGTTGGCTCTTCCCTTTAACAGTGAAACCAAAACCTAGTCACACTTCAGAACCACCTAGGATGTTTGTGGTTTAAAAGGGGGTCGGAGCTAGAGAGATAACTCAGGGGCTAAGAGCACACTGGCTGCTGCTGCGGAGGACTTGGGTTTGGTTCCCAGCTCCACATGGAGCACACAATTGGTATAACTCCAGCTACAGGTGGTCTGATGCCCTCCTCTGACCCCTGTGGCATCACATTCACATGGTGCACACACAAACAAGCACGCACAATATTCATATGCATAAGACAAACAAAATAAATAACTCTGTAAGCAGCTGCACACCTTTAAAGCTTGGCATGGGATGCATATCTGTAATACTAGTACTTAGGAGGTAGAGGCAGGGGGAATCACAGACCATTTTTAGCTATAATGTGAGTTCAAGACTAACCTGGAGAAACAGAGACCTGTCTCAAAAACAAATAAAAAAGTTCACATTTTTCTTTTCTTTTTTTAAGATTTATTTACTTATGTATACAGTGTTCTGTCTGCATGTACCCCTACATGCCAGAAGAGGGCAGCAGATCTCATTATGGATGGTTATAAGCCACCATGTGGTTGCTGGGAATTAAACTCAGCACCTCTGGAAGAGCAGCCAGTGCTCTTAACCTCTGAGCCATCTCTCCAGCCCAGAGAGTTTGCATTTTTCATGGTGGGTTTTTGTTGCTGAGTTTTATTTGCTTGGTTTTGTTTTGTTGGTTTTTTTTTTCTTTTGAGACAGAGTCTCACTGTGCAGCATTGGATGACCTTAACTCACTACGTAGACCAGGCTAGCCTGGAACTCACAGAGATCCAACTGCCTCTGCCTCCTGAATGCTGAGATTAAAAAGACATTTCGCCATATCTGGCAAAAAGTACACATTTCATATTTATTTATTTATTTTTGAAACAGGGTCTCTCTATTATGTAGCCTTGACTGTCCTGGAACTCACTCTGTAGACCAGGCTGGCCCTGAACTCACAGAGATCTATCTGCCTCTGCCTCTCAAGTGATGGGATTAAAGGCGTACAAAAGTACACATTTTTTAAAAGATGTATTCATGTATTACTTATGTAAATGAATTTTGCTTGCATGTGTGAATGCACACTATGTGTGTGACTGGCTCTTCTGGAGGCCAGAAGAGAGCATGGGACCTCCTGTGCTAGAGTTACAAATAGTTGTTAGCAACCATGTGAGTGCTAGGTTAACCAAACTTGAGTCCTCTTATAATAACAGCAACTGCTCTTAACCACTGTGTCAGCTCTTCAGTCCCTATGGGAACAAAGTAAACGACTCACCAATGTATGCTGAATCTCTGGAGAAAAACTACAATTCCAACACTTGGGAGATGAACACAGAAGAATCAGGAGTTTAAGGCCAACCTCAAACACACAGTGAGTTCAAGACCAGATTACACAAGACCCTGTCTCAATAAAACCAACCTAAATAAATACTTATTGAAGGGACATTTTAAGATTCACTTTCAGGAGCGAGCAATAGCTACTGGGCAAGGAAGGAGGATTATTTCAGTTTCTCCTACTTTTTAATCTTTCTTGAAAATACACGTCACAGATGCCTGTGAAAGCCAGAAGAGGGCGCCAGATCCCGTGAAGCTGCAGTTAAAGGTGCTTCGAGTTTCCCCATGTGGGAGCTGGAAACTTAACTCTCTGAACTGAACTGTTACTGAAACTGAACTCGCTGTTTAAGAATAGAAAGTGGTTCTAAACACCCTAAGCCATCTATTTCTCCAGTCCCCTTCTACCTCATTTGTTAAATTTCAAACAAAGTAAAACCCAGTCCAAACTTCTAGTAAGGAAGCCGCATTTCCCCTAAGTTTGACTGATGTAAACTCCACACAGCAGAAGTTGCTCAGGGGAACATCCCTTCTCTTCCACTTCTTGGGTGCTCAAGAGCATCCATTAAAGGGACAAAATTGTAACTTCTAAGGGAGTCAGGTTTTTCCTTCGAAATAACAAGGATAGTCATGGAGGAAGAACTTGGGCAAGTTCCTCCCCCCCCCCCAGAACTAGTTACAACCCAACAAGAAGCCTGACCTTCTGCATATGTACTTTTCGTCCTCGGGACGGGATGAGGGGCGTGGGGCGGGGAGGACGGGTAGTTGTCACTATCGCGCACGACCAGGAGGTACGCTCGCGATGTGAACGCGCAAGCACAGGCGGCATTACAGGCAACCTGCGCCTTTTCGCCCCCTAGCGGAAAACAGGCGACAAGCGAGCCTGGGGAGGAAGGGTTACGGAATGCTTGTTTGATAAGGGTCGGAGGCTTTGGCTTCGCTTTAGGAATCCTTGTTTTATAACACCTTCCTTCTTTTCCCGGACTTTATTTCCGCCACAGCTCCATTGAATTATTAGAACCTTTAGACCGAGAAGGAGAAAACTGAGGCCCACACATGCACCCAGGGCTCATTAGTGAGGCAGGAGCCCAGGCCTGTGAACTCTACAGTTCCTTAAACATGCAAATTTCTCACCTACAGGGATAGGGCCTGGACTCCAGGGAAGGAGAGCCACTTCTCTTCATCTTTGCAAGAATCCAGAGCATTTCTAGTGGTCATTTACCAAAAAGGAAAAGAGAGCGGGGGAGGGGGGAGGCAGTGAGGGTTTACAGGAGGCTCACTGTAGTGACCCCTAGGGTCACTTCCTAAAACCGCTTGCTGCTGTGAGACTGTCTCAGTCCAGCCCCCATGTGTGAGGGCAGCTACAGCCTGAGTTACCACTTGTCACCGCAAGACTTTTCAGTGTCTGAAAACAGTCCTTTCCGGGAGGAAAAGGACAGAGAGAACTAGAGTTGAGGTGTAAGTCCTGAGCAGGCCATCATGAACACTGCAGCTAGTGTCAGCTCCCATGTGCATGACATTGCTTAGGGCCGAGAGAATTCATGTCTGAAGCTCGCATTTGGTGCCCAGACACTTCCTGAGACACTCCAGACTAGATGACGACACAGCCTCCTTTTGCCTTTCAAGTGGATCGTGGGCTGGTGGCATACATCTTTAATCCCAGTGTGGGGAGGTAGGCAGACCTTTGTGAGTTCAAGGCACAGCTGGTCAACATAGCAAGGACTAGTTCAGCCAGGGCTACATAATGGAACCCTGTCCCAATAACAAGCAATCAGAAAAAGAATGACAGGGGGTGCAGACAATGGGGGCGAGGGTGCTAAGGCAGAGACTGCTGGGCTTTCGACCTGGAGAAGCAAAGGCCAAGCCACCTTTAACAGAGTGTCTTCTTGGTTTTGTTGTTTTCAAGACGGGGTTTTTCGCTGTGTAACCCTGGCTGTTCTGGAACTGGTTCAGAATACCAGGATGGCCTTGAACTCAGAGATCAGCATGCCTCTGCCTCCCAAGTGTTGAGATTAAAGGTGTGTGCCACCACTGGGCTCTTTGGTTTTCAGACAGTCTCACTGTGCTACCTGGGCTAACCCAGCATGGCCTCAGTTTTCAACAGTTGTCCTGGGTCAGCCTCCTGAATGTGTACAGCTGTGTAGCCCCTGTGTCAAGCCAGAGTTATTAAAGAGACAGCAGAATGCCTAGAGTACCAAACCTGTGCTAATGAGTCATACTAGTTTAAAGAGGAAAACCATCTGCCTTGGGTAGGGCTCCCTACAGTTTTATGGACATATGAAGAAGACTCCACAGACTCAGGTTTCCACCGATTCTGTGTGAAGAAATAAGGTGATGCTGCTGATGCAATTGATCAGGTGGGGTGGGACTCTTGGGGTGGTAAGAATACACCCACAATCCCAAAGCAAAACAGTATCAGGTAGCTGGTGACATTAACTCTTCAGAGGGGCCAAGCAGGGGCCAGTGAAATGGCTCAGCAGGTAAAGGTGCCTGCCTCCCAAGCCCAATGACATGAATTCCATCCTAGGCTCCTCATCTTGGAAGAAAAGCCTTCTAGTTTTTACTTGCATGCACTCATGCACACAAAATAGTTTTAATGTAACAAAAATAAATAAAAGCAGTTTGGGCATGGTTGTTCACACCTTTAATCCCAGAACTTGGGAGACAGATGCCTGTGGACTTTTATGAGTTCAAGGCCAGCCTGGCACACATAAAGAGTTCCAGGCCAGTACCAGGGATGCAGAGACCCTGTCCCACTACAAACTAAAATAAGGGGCAAAGCATCCAGGAGTGATGACACATGCCTATAATCTCAGAGTTCAGAAGACAGGAAATTTGGAGACTAGCTTCGTTTACATAACAAATCCCAGGTCAGCTAGGGTTATACAGAGGTTCTGTCTCAAAGGGGGGCTGGAGAGATAGTTCAGAGGTTAAGAGCACTGACTGTTCTTTCAGAGGTCCTGAGTTCAATTCCCAGCAACAACATGGTGGCTGGTAACCATCTATACTGAGATCTGTTGTCCTCTTCTGATGTGCAGGCAGAACAGTGTATACATAATTAATAAATCTTTTTTTAAAAAGAAAATGCTGGAAATGGTAGTGAACCCAGATTTGAGAGGTTGGGGCAGGAAGACCACAAGTTTGAGGCCAATCTGGACTACATAGATGTCTCCTACTTTAAAAAACAAACACATCCACTTGTTCTTTTAAAGGAAAAGAACATAAATCATTGTAGAAAAAAATATAAAGTGTGTGTGTGTGTGTGTGTGTGTGTGTGTGTGTGTGTGGTGGGGGGAGGCCAAAGATTTCTAAACCTATTCACAACACAAAAAGCTCAGGTGACAGAAGAATCTGAATGTGCAACTAACCAAAAGAGCCCTCTGAAGAGGGAAAGGAAGAAAAGCAGGCTGAATTACCAAGGAAACCATGGGTGACACTGTTGCAGTGCCAATTATGAGAGCCAGAAAACGGGCAGACTGCTCGGGCAATGCCCTGTGATTCCAGAGCAGTGAAATAGCACAGAATCCACAGAGTCCAGGCTTCAGTCGGGTTGGCCTAGGTTAGACCACTAACTTCACCACTGAAGAACTATGCATTTGGATAGTTCATCCCAATCAAACCCATCTTCCCATCTGAAAATGGGAATAGAGTTAAGGACTAAACAGGATTCACACACAAGTTGACACATGTACATGACTCATGAACAAAATCTTGTCCATTCACATTATTAAAGACAGATGGGGAAAACTGAAGTGGATTAAAAAAAAAAACAAAACAAAAACAAACAGGCAATACCTATTTACTTAGTGGAGTCCTTAGAAAAAAGCCATCTAGTTGTAGCTGCCACTGGCATCCTTTCCCATCTTGAGTCCTACATTGCACTACACAGCTTGCTCTGTCTGACTGCAGGGGCCTTTGTAGGCTATCATTTTCTTGCTCACATTACTTTCCCCAACCACATCATAAACCACTGAAGTAAACACAGCAACCAAACTATCCATTACACTCTAGGTCTTAAATCACAGTCAACAGGTTTCTGGAAACCAAGCAGTCAGAGGTGTCAGAGTCAAGGTAGCCCCGGCAGCAGAGTACAGAAAGCAACTGCAAACCTTATCTTACCTGTTGGGAGCCCTGGGTCAGCCTGGAGGAACAGCAATCCCGCTACTTGGACAGATCTGACCTCAGGAAGCAGTAGGGAATCAGCTCAAATTCAAGTAACAAGATAAAAACAGAGTCTCCAGAATTTAGCAAGCTTGGGGTTGTGCTCGACAAAATTTAACCCACAAGCTTATCATATGGCATGGCTGTTTGCTGCTCAAGCCAGAGTCTAAGACAGTTTATTTTCTGAATTATTATTATTTTAAATCAGGACTAGACAGATAGCTCATGTGGTCAGTGTGCACTCAGGGGGCAGAGGCAGGCAGATCTCTGTGAGTTTGAGGCCAGCCTGGTCTACAAAGCTACAGAGAAATCCTTTTGTTCAATGCCCAGCACAGTACCAGATGGCTCCCAACTGCCTCCAAGTCCAGTTCCACCAACCTGATGCACTGTTCTGTCCCTCACAGGCACTGCACTCATACACATAATTTAAATTATTTTAACTTTTAACAGTTCAGGGTCGGGTTTTTTGTTGTTGTTGGGTTTTTTGTTTGTTTTTTGGGGAGTGGGTGATAATTTAAACAGGGTCTTGTGTAGTCTAGGCTGTGGCAATTCTCTTCCTCAGCATCCAAATGCTACAACAAAACAGACATCTAGCTAGAAAGTGATTCATTGTTGTGAGACAGGGTTTCTCTGTGTAGCCCTGGCTGTCCTGGAACTCACGCTGTAGACCAGGTTGGCCTCAAACTCAAGAGATGTGCCTACTTCTGCAGGGGTTAAAAGTGTGCACCACAAACCATGTTTGAGACTTATACTGCTATCCAGGAGGGTGAATGTGACCTGCAGAAAGACAGGTAACACAAGCACAATGCAAATACACAGTAGGTGCAGGAAACCGTATCAACATTCACCACCCAGAGAAAAGGAACACTTAGGTGACCTTTCAAGCCAGCAGTGAGTCAATGAGGTAGAATCCCAAATCCTCCACCTAGGCACAGACAGGCGAGAGAACCCCATCTCCCCTCACATCTATCCCTCCTTGTCACGGACACATAAAGCATACCACTTGAGTAAACGAAAATTTAAAAACAAGCTATGTACCCTGAAGAGAGGGAACAGGTTTGAACTCATGAAAACAGGGTGGCAGTCTTCTGTGTGCTCAGGATGGTGACAGCATGGAAACACAGACATAGAAATGACGTGAGACGACACACTTAGTAAAATGATTCATTTTACTCATACAACCTGTACCTCTACTAAAACCCAACCAGCCACAAGCTTCCTGTTTGCTATCCCTCATTACGAGGTCCCACATTCTCATGGGACTCCAGCCAAACCAGACAGGTCCCCTAAATATAGGAGGAGGCCTGGAGGGGAAGGGAATGACTTAGGATCCCACCACACCTCCCTGGAAACAGAAACCCACCACAGACAGACAGACAGACGGACAGACAAGAGCTGGGGAGGAGAACCCACCTCACTCTTAGTTCTCTCCCCTTTGCAACCACTCAAAAAGAAAGTCAAACACTGGCTATGCAAACCCAAGCCCACCCACCCACCCACCCACCCATAGCAGCGTTTGTGGGGACCTCCACCCCGCTTGCAACGGGTGGCCCCAAGGTGACTTCCTATGGCTCTTCCTTTACTTTGGTTTGCTCTTGGCCAACTCCACATCCTCTTCCTTCCCTCAGCCTCCAGCTCAGTTACTCTGCATCTTCTATCACCTACTCGGACCATCTCTCTCTTGCTCTCTGCTTTCTGGCCTCCCTGTCCTAGGGCTTCTTGGGGAAGCAGCATCTTGGGCACCTTCCTCCTAGTGAGAGCCCCACTAGGCCCTGTCTGCCCAGCACGTGGGACTCACACGGCTGCGCCACTCTCTTTGAGGTCAGGGGCTGAGCGCTGCCGTCTCATTCGTGGAGGGGTAGTATATGGTGGGTAGCGGGGCCCTGGCCGCTGGGCTGGGTAAGGTTGGGGCTGCTGGGGGTAATAGTTGTGCTTTTTGGACTGGAAGTGCTGGGGTTCTGGCTGTGTAGAACCCCCTCCCCGAGATCGGCTCCCTCCATCTAGGGAATTCCTGCGAGGACGGTGGGGCCTTCGGGGACTTGGAGGCCTACGGGCAGGAGGGGCTGGGGGTGCAGTAACTTCTTCAGGGGGTTGGGGAGCTGGGACCTCTCCACTCCCTACTCCCGGCCAGGACTCCCTATGCTGAGGGTTGCTCTTGAAGGGGAAGCGCAGCTTGCAGTCGTGGGGGGGCACAAAGCGGGCTGGAGGCCTGCGCAGTCCCCCACCCCGGCCCCCAGAGCCCTGCAGTCCCTGCAGCCGCAGCTGCTCCTGCTTGAGCCAGCGAAGGCGGCCACGACGGAAGGCAGGATCCTCTTCCATCAGCCTGGACACCCGTTCCCAGCTGGACAGGGGTGGTGAGGTGGGCCTGACAGCTGGTGAGTGGTCATTGGGCACTGCCTCCTCTACTGCCTCTGACCCTTCTGGTGGGCCCCAGGTGACCATACTTGATTCTTCGTTATCATCCTCAAGATCCTGGGAGAAGATGTAAGAGAAAAGAGAAGAGAGCACTGAGTCCCGAGGACATATGGGTTCAAGAAGGACATTAGAAGAACCTAGAGTGACTGGATGGGGTCTAGAGTACAGTTTGGAGACAATGAAGCTAGGACAATGGCCTACCCACTAAATGGATGAACTCAATCCTGTCTGCAACCTCTTAGCTGTGTGGTCTCTTTGCTAGTAACCCCTCTCTTCAGCAGCCCCACCTCTGTAAAGACACCAGTAATAATAGCACCTGCTACCAAGTGCTGGAAAAACTAGCTGAGCTCCACTTCAGATGGAGAACAGAATAAGGAAGGACACTGTGAATTCACTGAGAAGTCAGTACTTTCAGTCATAGGCCTGTAGGAAGTAAGAGGCAAGCTGTATGACTGCTGAAGGGAAACCAGCGAGGCAAGTGGACAAGCAGGTGTAAAGGCCTTAAGATATGAGCACGCCCAACAAGCTGGAGGGGCTGGAATGACGTAGGTGAGGGGACAGGCCTAGAAGCCACACTAGGGAGGAAGTCTTTGGTAACCTCAAGTCATAGCTACAATCATGTGTGGTGTCCCTTAGAAGGCACCTGGAACGAAACAGAACATGCTTGTGACATAACCTCAGTGTCTACCATATTACCAGGCATATGGCAAACACTCCAATGTCCAATGAATGCATGAAAGGAGGGAGAGATGACAGTATCGCCCTTCAGTCTCTACAGGAGCAGTCAGCGGGGGGCCAGTTATATGCACACATAAGAACAGGCTTCCAGTAGCTACTGTGTACCCTCCATTAGTGGCTCTCAAAGGTCACTGTAATTCAGAAACATCATGGGAGCTTCTTAGCTACAGATCACCAAAATACAATTTAGGTATTCAGGGTTGGTGGACGTCACAATCGGTCCTTTTGTTTGATATTTGAGTGGTAACTCAGGCTGGCCTTGAACCACTGATCCTCTTATGTCTGTCTCCTGAGTGCTGGGATTATAGGCATGTGCCAAGAATACATAATCAGAATCTGTACCATTTGTGCATTTGTGCAGGTGTATGCATATGTGTGCATGTATGAGTGTAGATGCAAGTGTGTGTGGACCAGAAGACAACCTCGGTATCCTCCTCAGGTGCATCTACCTTGTTTTTAGAGAAGGCTCCCTTACCGTCCTAGAACTCTCAAAGCAGACTAGGCAGATGGCCAACAAGCCCCAGGGATCCATGTCCACTCCAGCGGCAGGATTGTAAGTGTGCAGCACTATACCCAACTTCGTTTTTTTTTTTTTTTTTTTTTTTGAGAACTCTGTGTAGCTCTGGCTGTCCTGGAACTGACTCTGTAGATCAGGCTGGCCCCAAACTCACAGACATCCACCTACTTCTGCCTTTCAACTGTTGGGATTAAGAGTACGTGCCATCACTACCCAGCTACGTACCCAACTTGTTTATGTGGGTCCTGGGGATCAAACTCAGATCCTCATGTTTAGGAGACAAGCACTTAGCAATGGAGGCCTGTAGAATCTGCGTCATTTATTTATTTGCCTGTGTGAATGTTGCACCAAGTGTATAGTACCTACAGACCAGAAAAGAGCCCTGGAGTTCCAAACAACTATGAGCTGCCTGCCATGTAGGTGCTGGGACCTGAACTCTGGTCCTCCAAGTGAGCAGCTTAATGGCTGAGTCTTCTCTCCAGTTCATATAGAATCTATTTCTAGTATCATTCTGGAGATTGTGAAGCATGTGATTCATAAACTCTTATCAGAAAACAAAGCCTACTGAACTTCAGGAAGCCTTCTCAAAGACAGAAAAGGAAGTTGGCATGTGAGATGGAAGCTGCCGAATCCTAAAAGGCAAGCAAGAGCTGAAGGAGGGGAAGGAAGGAGTGGCCAGCAGGCTTTCCTACCTGGGTCAGTGGGATGACCCTCTCCATACGGAGCATCCTGTCCCGCAGGGCCTGCAGCTCCCGGTCCTTGCTGCTGTTCTGCAGCTTCACTTCCTGCAGAATTCCTGTCAGCTTGTCGATGTGAGCCCGGAGGTCTTCCACCTCTGCCCCCCGGGCTCCTTCCTCACCGCCACCGCCACCACCTCCACCTCCTTCCTCTTCACCCACAGTATCCCAGACATCCCTGGCCACAGCTCTCCAGGCATCACCAGGGCCCTCAGGCTTGCCATAGGTACGACACAGCTCCCTCATCTTGAGAGCAGCCAGGGCCTCAATTTCTGCTCGTCCATGGCGGAAGTCAGCCAGGGCCACCTCGTAGCATATCTCTTTGACTGCTTGCATCTTCAGGTCAGCCATGGTGGCCCATCGAGGGTCTTTGCCCTGCAGCCGCCGCCTCTGAGGAATCTGATAAACTCTGCGAGGGGCCCTGCGCTTGCCACTGCTGGGCAGCCCACAGCGCTTCACAATGGTCTGGACTGTGGTAGGAGGCAGCTGCTCCCGCAAGGAGGAAATCAGTCGCCAGCTCTCTTCACAAGAGCGCTTGTCAGAGTCTTCCCCACTGTCAGAGTCCGCATACTGGGGTGGGCCAGAGAGAAGAGAGGAAGAGGGCTAAGGACACCTTAGAGACCACCCTTGTACTAAAGGCATGGGAGATACCCCATTAGAATACCTGGACTCAAGACCCTTTCTACCTCTTAGTGCCCCTTGCAGGGATTGGTCTGGACAGCAAAGCTATGTCTGATGGATTAACCACTTACAACAGCAGCTGGCAAGTTTGAGTAATAGCAGCAGTTAATGGAGTCTGGGGCTTTGTGCATATATGGTCATGTGCCACTTAAATACAGAGTGTTCTGAGAAATGTGTCCTAAAGTGATCTTATCGTTGTGTGAGCATCACAGACTGCATGGACACAAATCAAGGCAGCTACATGTTATTTGCTGATATGATCTCATGGGACCACCCAGTAGATAGGGTCTGTCATTGACGGTACTGTCATTGTGCAGCAAATAACTATGTATCACTCCTATGATGAGGTTAAAGACTTTAAAGTTCACTTAAGGAACAATCTTACATAAATGGTGGCACTTGGAAGTAATCTGAAGGGGCCCAGGGTCACTGGAGTCTAGGGAGCTTTGTCAACTGGAATGTTAGTCCCCTGTGTACGGCAATGCTTTCTTCTAGTTCTCATTTCTCTCCTAACTTTTCCTCCTAGAGGCTACCTACGATAGTGAGAGCAAAGCTAGGAGGCTGAGAAGATGCCAGTCTCGCTGGTCCCTCTCCAGGCTCTGCCCGCCCTGCTGTGCCCCTCACCAGCCGCTGCTGCTCCAGCAGAAGGTCAGCCTCTTCCTTTTCTTTCCGATATTGATTCTCCAGGTCCTGCAGCCTGGGATCAGACAGGGAAGGAGAAGCTGTGAGGGTCTCTGGGGCTACCTCGGTGAGTATCACCAACAGCAGGATGCTGGGGTCCCATGGCTTAGAGAGACCCGTGGGGGACCCCCTTTACCTCTTCTCCATCTCCAGCTTGATATCTATGCCTTGCTGCTCCAGCAGCTCTTTCTGAGCAAAGTTCCAGTCCACAGGCTCAGAGGGAGGTCCTGGGGGTGGGGGCACCCCTCGTTCTCGTTCAAGCCTTGCTTGCTCCGGGTGATTGAAGCGGAAAACATGGTTCTTGCCCATTACAATCCTGTTTCCTGGAGATGGGAAGAGGGGTGAATAGACTTGCTCACCCACAGCAGCAAACCATCCCCAGGTCCAACCAAACACAGATTTTCCCCTTGATTCTAAGAAGCCTCACACCCTGTCTCCTACTATCCCCAAAGGTGGAAGCAGTCAGAGTCAACACACCATTGCTGACCCCATGTCTTCAGGGAAGCAAGAGAACCAAGACAACTCCCTTGGTCGGTCCTGCAGCTCCTTCCTATGGCTGTGCTTTTCCCATCTATCCCAAGGTCCTATGTGCCCAGAAAACCCTGCCCTAGCACTTTCTAGGAAGGCCATGCGCAGACCTGTACTCTCCAACAGAGTGTGTGTGTGTGTGTGTGGTACTGGGAACGAAACCCAGGGCCTTGCGCATGCTAGGCATAGGCAAGTGCTCTACCTCTGAGCTGTGTGTGTGTGTGTGTGTGTGTGGTACTGGGAACGAAACCCAGGGCCTTGCGCATGCTAGGCAAGCGCTCTACCTCTGAGCTATGTCCCCAGCCTCTGCGACGCGTCTTCTACCTGACTTCAGCACCAGCGGCTCCGTCACAAGCTTCCCATTGACATATGTCTCAGCTCCTTCACAAGGCTCCAATGTGACCATCACTGAGTGGAGCGGAAAGGAATGGGGAAGATTAGATTCTCAGAAAGCTGTATTATGGCCAGATCCCCAGCTCGCCTCACCCCCAAAGCACACATGCACCACCAGTTCCACCCCCGTACCTGCAGGGGTGCCACAGCCCCTCTGGTGGCAGGCAGCACAGGAAAAGAAGAGCAGAAGGAGGGTTAGAGACCCTACTATGACTCCCAGAAGCCTCTGCAGCGATTCCTACTGACCACCACCACGCTCCCTAACCACAGTTTAGAAACCGTCATTCTCAGAAGACTTCTTTAACGGCAATAGACAGGTCAGAGACCCCATCACTGCCTCCCATGTGTCCATTCCTACTTGCTTCATTAACGTTTTCCTTAGTCAGGATGGAAGCCTCCAGGAGGCACTCTGCCTGATGCAGCTTACAAATGGCTGCCATCTAGTCAGCCTTCTCAAGTCACAGCCAATACAGGGTAGAATAAAGTCTACCCAATTCTAGCCAAACATGGTGCCATACATCTGAGTCCCCATTACTTAGGAGGCTGAGGCTGAAGGACTGCTCAAAGTTTGAGATTAGCTAGCCTGAACTACTTAATGAGTTTGAGCTCAACCTGGGCTACATAGTAAGACCCTGCCTCAAAAATACAAAAACAAGCCAGGCAGTGGTGGCACTCACCTTTAATTCCAGTACTCAGGAAGCAGACATAGGCCAATCTCTGAGTTTGAGGCCAGCCTGGCCTATAGAGAGAGTTCTAAGAACCAGGACTACACAGAGAAACTGACTCAACAAACAAAAAAGTGGTATCTATTTTCACTGGAAGATCCACAAGTCCCCAAGAGCTGATGTCTGTGACTGTCAAGACAGAGACATTCAGCAAATTATCTAACTTTGAGGATTTTCTACAGATTGGGATAATGAAGTCTTTATTCACAGAGCAGTTGAAAATATAACAATCATAATATGCAAACATGACTTATTTATTTATTTTTTTTTTTTTTTTTGAGACAAGGTCTCTCTGTGTAACAGCCCTGGCTGTCCTGGAACTTGCATTGTAGTCCAGAGTGGCCTCAAACTCAGAGATCCACCTGCCTCTAGCCCCCAAGTGCTAGAATTAAAGCTGTGTGCCACCATGCTTAAGACTTTAACCATTTATTGACTGTGTGTGTGTGTGTGTGTGTGTGTATGAATTTAGAGCTCTACCACTGAGCTATATCCTCAGCCGAACTTTATTTTTTAAGACAGAGTCTCATAGGGTAGCCCTGGCTGTCCTGGAACTCACTATGTAGTGCAGGCTGACCTCAAACTCACAGAGATCCCTCTGCCTCCCAGTGATTAAAGGTGTATACCACCAAGTCTGGTTCTCAGCCCAAACTGTCTTTTTATTATTTACACTAAAATTAATTGAGAAACATGAAAACTAGGACGAATTATAGCATCAGACAGAGAAACAGGCTACTGGTCTACCACTGATGCAGAGGGAGGACTGGGGTAGCACAAAGCTTCAGGACAGAGGACAGGTAAGGTTCCAGTGAGGGTGGAAATTCCCAGCTGATGCACGACGGGTCACTTAGATGTCAATGGCCAGAGGGAGACACACACCTAAGGGCATCACTGCGTGTCTGGGGTTGGGGGCAGCCTATCTTACTTTAACTTATTTCCTACCAAGCTCCAAAACAAACCCTTAAGTTCCCAAACATTGTGTTCCTACTATATGTCAGGTAAAAAAGATAAAAACCCCAAATCCATGCTCTCATAGTCCTTAACCTGGCTGGTAAGGCAGATGGTGAATAGGATAATCTAAAGCCAGTGAGATGACTCACCAGGTACAGGCATTTGCTGCCACGCTTGACAACACAAGTTCAGTCCTCCCAGACCACATGGTAAAAGGAGAGAACACACACACACACACACACACACACACACACACAAGCATGTAAATGTAAACATGTTACATTTACATAACAATATTTAAACAATATGATTCCAACAATTCTTTTTTGGAGAGTGGGTGGCTCAAGACAGTTTCTCTGTGTAGCCCTGGCTGTCCTGGTACTTGCTCTGTAGACCAGGCTGGCCTTGAACCCAAAAGTTCCACCTGCCTCTGCCCCCTGAATGCTGGGATTAAAGGTGTACACTACCACTGCCTGGCAATTCTAACAATTTTTTTAAAATGTATTTATTTTTATTTTATGTGCATTGGTGTTTTACCATGGGTGTCAGGTCCCCTGGAACTGGAATTACAGACAGTTTTGAGCTGCCATGTTGTTGCCACCACCCTCAGCTGTGTGCAATACTGAAGCTCAAACTCATCGTTTCATACACAGCACTCTACTACCTCAGCTACATTCACAGCCCTCTTCTCCCCGTTCCTGAACACACAGGAATTCAGCAGCTAAGGGCACAGCCCCTGAAACCATAAATCTGTGCTGGGATCCAATTCTGCTGTTTCCTAGGGCAAATTTCCTAACCCGCATGCCTGTGCTATGGCACATGTGAACTAAGCGAGACAATGCAAAGAGAAAAATAGTCAGAAAATAACTACTACTGAATGCCCTGATGCCTGTGTCTTCTCTGTCTGTTTCTGGTCAGATGAACTAGCCCTTCACAGCCTACCTCTAGGGAACAGAAACATTTGGCCAGTTTTTCATTGTGATTTATGTAACAGTCTTGTACATGTTATGTCTGTTGCCTCCTCTGCCACATTATGCACTCCTGGAAAATGGGCTTGCCCCATAAGGCCTCACATACTTTAAGATCTCCCTTCCCAAGCCTATGGCTCAAGATAACCACAGAACAGGAACTTGGCAATAATTCGCCGATCTGAACTGATTCAACAGCTTTCAGCCCCAAACGCAGGAAGCACTTGTTCACCACTGGGGACATGAACTAGACCAGAATAACTGCGTCAATCTGCTGACCCCGAACTGAACTGAAATCAAATGTCTTAAACCTGAGCTGTATGCCACATGACAGCCTTCTTTTCCTCCTCCTCCTCTACCACAGCCTCTACACACTCCTAGGTTAGCACCAAGCTCCTGGGCTCCTGCGAGCCTCCTGCCTTTGCCTCATGTAGTTGTGACTCCAGGCAAGCGCACATGGTTGCCTTATTCTTAGTGCCTCCTACACAAGCATAGACCTGACTTTTGTATCCCTAGCACCTACATAAGAGCTGGCTGTGGAGATGTCACCAGAGCGCTGGGGGAAGGGCAGAAGGTGGCTCTTTGCAGTCCACTGGCCACCTAGTTTAGCTACATCAGTGAGCTTTTAGTTTCGCTGAGAGACCCTATCTCAAAAAAAGGTGGAAAAATGACTAAGGAGGTCAGCTAACGCTAACCTCTGTCTTCAACACAAACACACCACACTCGCATATGAACACTCCCACACACATACCCACACAAACACACACGCACCACACTTACACATAAAAAATGCTGAAAGCCAGTTATGGAGCCAGGTATGGAGTCTTTAGGAGTCTGAGGGAATAGGGTTAAGAGTCTGAGGTCAATCTGGCCTGCACAGAGAACCCAAAGCAAACAGAAAATGCACTGGGGATAAGAACTCACTGGTAGTGCACAGGGCTCAGGGCTTTGCCCAGCAGGCACAGCTGAAGCCCCAGGTTCAGTCTCTAATAGCATAAAACAAACCCTCTAAACCGTACACTTTGTTACTATGCAAACACACTGTCACCCTCAGAACCTGAAATTCTTTATTTGGTTGTTTCTTTATCTTTTTTTTTTTTTTTTTTTTTTTAGCTCTGACCTTCTTGGGACTTGCTATGTAGATATGGCTGGCCTTGAACTCAGAGATTCTCCTACTTCTGTTTCCCAAAATGCTGGGATTAAAGGCATGTAACACCACGCCTGACTAGAGCCTGGGATTCTTAAAAGCTTTACAGTTATAATAAGGGCTAAAGTTCCCGAAAGCTTTGGAACCACAGAGACACTTAGGTCCTTTAGTTCTCAGGAACCTTTATCAACATAGCCAGCTGCATCAACCCATTTATCAGAGACAAATTCAGATTTCCCACTGAAACACGTATAGGTTTCAAACACACTAACCACTGTGCTCTCTAAGGAAAAAGAAAAAAAATCAAGGAAGGCAGTATGTCTACTCCCTCACCACCCCGCTCCCTCTCTGGTGTTCAGCAATGTGTGACTGTGTCTCAAGACTCCAGTTGCCCTGTAGCCAAGCACAGAGCCAGCCCTCCACCCGCACACTGCTTACCCAAGAGCTCAGAGCTTCAGAGGAAGAGGCTGCACCCCTCCTTTTATGGCTCACTTCCCAGTACCAGGCTTAGGACTCCGTGTGTGTGACACAAGACCCCCTCTCTACGATAGCCACTCCACTCTCCCGTCCCAGCCATTACCTTCTCCATCAGGCTGCGGGATGCTGCGGAAGAGACAGTGTTGCTCCCGGATGAACTGTCCAGTCAACTTGATGTCCACATCCACCTGGCCAACCCTGGGGCAGCAAGGGCAAACATTTTCTAAGCATGCTCAGTATTTTTGCCAAGTGCCTCCTGAGCACTGCCAGCTCATCCAACTCCATGAGTCAAGTGTCATTCTCATTTCATACACAAGGAAGCTGGGGTTCAGGGAGGGGAACTTGCCAAGATCATGCAGCTAAGCAATAGTGAAGCTTGGATTTGAGCCCAGGCACCCCTGATCTTTAAGACCATATCCTACATCCGCACATTATGCAGCAAAGGGGGGTGCCAGCCTGGTGTGGATGGGCATCCTCATACCTTTAACTATAGAAGGTTTAGAGCCTTGGGGTTTGGTTAGCAACAGCTATTCAGACCACCTGGCCCAACCCTACAGCCTACAATGTGGGCACTGGCCCTCAATAGCATGGGGCCAGGCAAGGTTTCTTTTTCCCTCCCCCCCAGGGCCTCAGCAATGGTGTTAGGAATGGTGTTAGGAGCTAAGGAAGCAGTATCCATTGTTTCCCAACAGTTCTTCTGCTCCAGTAAACATTCCCACAGGAGCCATCCCCACGATGGTGCCAAGAAGCACCAGCCCTTCACCAAATGAAGACTGGTTGCTGATCAGGGGGCCTCGACAGCTTGTCAAGATGGGAAAGTAGTTAGATGTGCACACCTATGATCTCAGTATCTGGGAGTTTGAGACATGAGGATTTCTAAATTGAGGTTAGCCTGGGCCACAGAAGGGGGAGTGGAGTGGAGAGATGGCTCAGTAGTTAAGAAAGAACCTGTACTGCCCTTACAGAGGACCTAAGTTTGGTTCCCAGTACCCATGTCAGGCAGCTCACAACCACTGGAAACTCCAGCTCCAGGAGAGCCAACACCCTCTTTTGGTCTCTGTGAGCACACCTGCACACGTGTGGCATTCACTGACACAGACACACACACATAAATAAAAATAAAATCTTTGAAAAGAAAGCTGAAAGAGCAAACAGAGGCAGCTGTCCACAGGCGCAGAGTATCTCCAGGGGCCACCAGACAAAGAGAGTCACAATAACCAATATGTCCGTCCTGCAGTCACACCCTTCTGAAAGGGGAGGCCACCCCGAAGACTACTAAGTGTATTTACCTCGTGACACCATCTTTGATGTGGTAAAGAAGACACTCAGACATCAAGGGGTCCTCATTCAGATTTACCAGGTGGGGAGTCTGTGGGTAAAGAGGGAGAGGTGGTCAGGGCTGAAGGGTCATAATATCCAATGAGAGTGGCCACAGAGAAGAAGGGAACGGAGGAGCAGGAGAAGATATCTCTCTGGTTTTGGTACTGCCCGCTGCTCATCCTGCTCTCACTGTATGGGAGCTGTCCGCCCTCCATCCTGCCCTGAGGAGCATCTCTGGTTCCCAACTCTCACACAAGCATCTTCTCACAACCAGGCTACAAAAGTATCCTGACCACCTACCCCACCCTCCAGGCGCTAACCCTTCCTGAAGCCTGTCTCTTTGTGGGTACCTCAGCACTGCAGACTCGCTGACTAAAAGCCTTGGATTTCACCTACACCACCACACCATTCTTTGTGCCCTTTCTATTCCCCAAGTCTCATCACTTCTTACCACAAAATCTACCTTGCAACTTCCAGAGAGTAAGAGAAGGGGCTAGGCCAGGAGACTGGTACACCCCATCTTTTAAAATTACCTTTAATAATTTAAAAACCAAGTGTCTGGAGAAATGGCTCAGTGGTTAAGAGCACTGACCGCTCTACCAGAGGACCAGGGTTCAATTCCCAGCACCCACATGGCTGCTCATAGCTAGTTGTCTGTAACCCCAAGATCTGAAATCCTCACACAGATATACATGCAGGCAAAACACCAATGCATGTAAAACAGGATTAAAAAAAAAAAGCCAAGAGTCATTTTCCATTATAAAATCAAGAGTTGAGCCATGGGCCTGGCAGTGGTGGCACATGCCTTTAATCCCAGCACTCTAGAAGCAGAGGCAAAAGGGTTACAAGTTCCAGGACAGACTGGGGTACATGGCATGGCCCTGTCTATAAACAATGAAAACATGTTTCTTGCAGCAGCACACTCTTCATCTTCCCTAGCCACGTCCCTTCCTTGGGCCTACTCACCTAAGGCCAGGATCACTTACTCCTACACCTGTCCCTGCCCCCAGCTTCCCAGACCAAAACCACCCAGCAGTTTCTAGGCCTCTGGCTATCTCAGTGTAAAACTGACCTTAAACATCATTATGCTGCTTCATGCTGGAGATGCAACCCACTGCCTGCATCCACAGCACCCGATTGTGTCTTTCTTACATCACCCCTGCCCTACCCAAGCATGTACCTCTGGGCAGTACACTGAACTTGTTCCCTCCATACTCTTCTATGCCACATGCTGCCAGTCCAATAAAAGACCCTTCTGTATAGTTGATGCTGGGGCCCACACCCCCTGCACCAGCCCTCTTCAGGCTTCTTGCAGCCTCCCATCCACACTACTGGAGGGCCATGCCATTGTTTTCCCAGAGACCTCCCAGCTGACAGTCCCATCTGACTTGAGCTCTGCTTTACATTCTGGTTTCCCTGGGCCTCCTCCATATCAGAGTACCATCCCACACGTGCAAGCCTCTTTTTAGGGTCTGTTCCCCAAGTCTACGCTCCTGCCCAGTGTACCGCTGAACACTCCAGACACAGGCCTTCTGCATCCTTGACTGCTGAGGAAGCTGCTATCCCTGCCAGGTTCCATTCCCCAGCACAGCCTGTTTACCACCTCCACCCACACTCTCACCAGCCAGAATCATTTACTACATGTCCTTCTGGGTCTGTCTCAAATGCCACTTCCATGAAGCTCTCCTAAGCCCTCCAGCCAAGGAAGCCTCCATTCTACAAGCTTTCTAACTCACCTCAGGGAGGTTCTGGGTGGGACACGGATGAGTCAGATATACTCATGGTTGGCTGTCCTGTCAGGAAGTCAGAGCCAACTTGGGGAGGCAAGACTTGGTGTGGGAATACCACTCATTACAAATAGGAAAATGACCTAGGGATGGGCACGTCTTTAATCCCAGCACTCGGGAGAAAGATGCAAGAGGATCTCTGAGCTGGAGGCCAGCCTGGTCTACATAGCCTCCTAAAGCTACATAGGGAGGCCCTGTCTCAATAAATAAATAAATGGGTAGGGGGTGAGTAACTCGTAGAGACTGCTGACTCTCTCACACCCCTGCCTTGGTTATCTGCTCACTGATTTGTTCCCAAGGAGCTGACTGTTGGCACTGTTCTGCAGCAACTCACATGCAAAGAGGAACAAAGGGCAACTAGGGGAGCTCCCAGCTTTGGAGAACTTTGTGGGAAAGGCAGCATGGGTGGGTCTTGGGCAACAAGGCACTGACATGTAGAAAGAAAAAGCTCCAGAAGGAAACAGTCTGGCAGAAAAAAGGAGGCCAAAAAGCACAGGGCACAGAAGGGAAACAGTTAAGAGTAGTGGCCCAAGATCTCTGTGGGACCCACTCAGCGGTGTGAGCCCAGGATTGCCTCCAGAATACCTGGCTGCTTCTCCCTAGGCGTCTCACAACTGCTGTTGCCAAAACTGCCTCAAGGGACACTCACATCTCCTTCCTACATTGCAGTGTTGGACCTGTCCTGGAACTGGCAAACACTGATGGGCCCTGGAAGCAGAAAGTGATCTATCCCTAGGGAGAGGGGACATGATTTGGGGCAGTGCTTTTCAATTTCTGCTCAGCCCAGGAACTCTTTGTTCAAATGAAACCTTATCTAGAAGCCTAGGATATCAAGCAGATAAGCAAGGAGCCAATCAGTGCCAGCTGAGGTAGGGAGGTCCCACCTCTCCCGCTTCCCAGGACATTAGCCCTTGAGAAGGAAGCTCAGATTTGAACAATCACTGATTTAGGAAGCCCTTGGGCCTAGTAACAGGGGTCCCAGAAAGAGGAGGCTTTCCCTAACAGTCTTTACTCCATCCAGGACAAACTGCAGTTTTCACCAACTCTCTACCTAACCAACCATTCCTATGTTATAGCCAGCCCTACCAAACCCGTTCTGCCAGTAAGTCTCACAGCTCTTTTAAATGTCTGAGAAATGTCCATCACGCACCTTAGGACAGCACAAGCAAACTATCCCAAGACACTTGTTCACCAACCACACTGGCAAAGTCTGAGCCACAGAGGGTATTGAAAAGCAAGGGGGAGCCGGGCGGTGGTGGCACACGCCTTTAATCCCAGCACTCGTGAGACAGAGGCAGGTGGATCTCTGTGAGTTTGGGTCTACCAGAGCTAGTTCCAGGACAGCCTCCAAAGCCACAGAGAAGCCCTGTCTGGGAAAAAGAAAAAAGAAAAGAAAAGCATAAGGGAAGCCAGGCATGGTGGCACATGGCTATATCTGTCACACTTGGGAGGTGGAAGCTGAAGGATGGATCAGGCATTGAAGCCAACAATAAAATAACTACATAGTGAGTTCAAGATCAACCTGGGCTATAGCAAGTTCAAGGGCGGCTATGAAACACAGCTCAAAAAAAGAAAGAAAAAACCTTAAACCAACAACAGCAAGAAGCAAGGGTGGGAGAGAGTAGTGAAGGGAAATGGGTCCTCTGGCAGGTTGCTCTTGGGAGTATGAATTGGCCTGGCGCCAATCTTCAGAGGGCAACCTCAGCGATATAGATCAAAATGTTATTTTTATCTACATGCTTATTAATTAATTAATCAATCATGTGAGAGTGCACTAACACCTCAGTGCTCACGTGAAGGTCAGAGTCAGTTCTCTCCTTTGTGGGTCACAGGCTCAGGTCCTCAGGCTTGGTGGCAAGTGCCTTTACCTGCTAAGACACCTAGCCACTGCTGGGTGTGGTAGCTAATGTCTGTAATTCCAGAACGTGGGAAACTAAGGAAGGAGGACTATTGTCTTGAAGCAGCCTGGACCACATGGTGACATCCAGGCAAGCCTGAGCTATAGTATAACTGAGTCTCTATCTCAAAAATGTCTAATATAAATACCTGAAATACATCTAAAACTAAGCACATGGAGGAACTAAAGAATTAAAAAAAAAAAAAAAAGACAAAGGTGTAGTGAGATGTTTACTCTGTCCATATCTGTTGCACTGACCATGCATGCCCTTTGGGGGTGGGGACAGGTTCGGACATGATCTGGGGAAACTAGGTCTGGGGTAGGGAACCCTGGAGCTCTCTGACTTCATGGACAGAGACAGAGGGCATCTGGAGGCATCATTGGGACTGGAACCTGCTGGCATTCATCTGTCTCTGTTGTAAGCTATTCCTCCCTGAATAAACATCTAACAATGCCCCTTCTCCCTACTCTTGGCTTTTAGGGATAATATTCATCTGCATAGGGTTGGTTTTAGTTACTTAGGGCTGGGTATGGAAGGTGATACTCAGACTCAGGTATAGGATTGTTTAGATGGGATATAGGTAGATTAGCTTATCTTCTTGTGAATTATCTTAGTAATTATTAGTTATATACAACTTACATTGTTATAGATTCTTATATGTGGTAACCTATGTAAAATTACCTTCTTGGATGATTTGCATATTATATTTTGTCATATTGTGTAAAATCTTTCCATTTATGATGTCCTGTGCACAACATCCTTACCATATTCTATGTATGTATACTTTTACTTGTGTTCAAGACATTTTGTATACTGATACAATTTAGGATATTTTTTACTATGCTGCATGCTTTATACAGTTCTACCTCTGGTCAAGACATTTCTACTGTTTTAGAGATTTACATGTATATATACATACATAGCTATGTTGCTAAAGTAATTGTTCCTGCTTTACTCATAGAAGTTTCAACCAGTTTTATAGCTAGGTTCCTGAGTATTACAGATTATCTTCACTCATGTTTCTTATACCCATGAGATTAGTCAAACATAGATGCTCAATCTTCAAATGCTTCATAGACCTGCATAACATGGCATTTAAATGTTTTAATATTAGTACTCCGATAACATGAGACACTGCTGCTCCTGTCAGCACCGCGCATTTCCTGAAAATGTGTTGGGCACTGTTGTCGCTCCTTCTGGAGTCCAGCTATGGCCTCTTGGGCAAAAAACTGCCCCCACCTTGACCACTGACTTTAGACATGCTGTCCTGTGTGCTTGCAGGAGACAAAACATAGAAGACTGCTGAACCTTGCCAAGTCAGGGTTAAACAGCCTTTCTACCTCCCTGCTTCTGTAGTATTATGTCAGATACCCTAGGCCTTAGCCAAAACTGGTTGCACCAACGTTGCTGTGAGACTTTGTGTGACTGTCCAGGTAGCCTTCATTTCTGTCCTTGCTGCAGCATTTGGAAACTGCCCATCCGCACTTCCTGCCTACCCCTAGTATTGTTATCTTCCTTCTCAGGTCTTTGATGAGGTTGAAGATTAGACTATCACAATTATTATTCTCTCTTCCTAGATAGAAATATTAGGCACTAGACTTAAGCTTTCCAGCTTAGGACAACTCTATTATAATCTCTGTTATGCCTTCACCCTAGGACTAGATATATAGGTCTTAAGTTTATATGTTCATGATTTTCCTTTTCTTAGAGCAAACTTGTTATTCACTGTTTTTATATATAGTTTTGTATCAAGCCTAAATCTTTTCTTTAGACTAAAAAGGGAATTGTAGTGAGATATTCACTGTTTGCACCTGTTGAACTGACCAAGCCCATTGGGGGTGGGGACAGGTGTGGCCATGACCTGGGGGCCATGAACTAGGTGAGCTCTCTCTCACTTCCTGGACAGAGACAGAGGGCATCCAGAGGCATCCTTAGGACTGGAACCTACTGGTGTTCATCTGTCTCTGTTGTAAGCTATTTCTTCTTGAATAACACCTATCCAGCCTATCTATCTGTTTTCCCTGATCCTTATTTTTCCTTGATACAAAGGCCAGTCTGAACCGCTTAGGGATTCTGAGATAAGGAAATAAAATTAGAAGAGACAGGGTGGGAAGGACACCGCTTGGTCAGTAAACTGCTTGACTTGCAAGCATGAAGAACTGAGCTTGGATCTCCAACCATCATGTAAAACCAGGGGCAGCAGTGTGTGCCTGTAATGCCAGCACTTTGTTGAAGTACAGTCAGGTGGATCCTTAAGGTGCCTGGCCAACCAGTTAAAATAATTAGTGAGCTCCACATTTACCCAGAAGCCCTGTCTCAAAAATATAAGGTGGAGAAGCGATTGAGGTACTTGCATGCGTGCATGTACATGTACACACATACACACACACACACACACACACACATTAAGGTCATGGGTTCAATCTCCAGCACTGTTAAAAAAAATGAATAAATAAAAATAAAATAGCCAGGCCAGTGGCACACATTTTTAATCCCAGTATTCAGGAGACAAAGACAGGTGGATTTCTGTGAATCCAAAGCCAGCCTAGTCTACATTAAGATTCAGGCTAGGCAGAGCAACACAGAGACCACGCCTTTAAAAAATAAAAATAAAAATAAAGAGCCACCATTTTACTCTAAATACCTACTTCCAAGAGTCTATTCTTATAGATAACAATCTTTTGTTTGGGGGACAAGGAAGGGGATAGGTCTATGTAGCCCTAGCTGACCTGAAACTCCTGATGATTCTCCTGCCTAGACCTCTGAGTGTTGAGAGTATAGGCAGGTAGCACCATGCCCAGCTTTTAACACCTATCTGTAAGATTACAGTATCAGAGGATGTGAAAAACTTAAATTCCTACCAGTAGGAAGTTTACTTAAATAAATCGTCCTCATCCAACAGAGTATTCTGGCTCCAGGAAATAAAGCAAGTACCCTTTAAAACAGAAAGGTATGCAAACACGAAGGTTCAAAGAATGAAGCCACGGCCAGTAAGAGGCTCGGTGGGTAAAGCTGCTTGCTGTCTAAGTCTGGCAACCTAAGTTCAAACTCCTGGGTATGTTGGTTAGTTTTAACTGTCAGCTTGGCACACCCAGAGTCACCTAAGAAAAGTCTGAATGAGGAATTTTCTGGCTCAGACTCTTGTCTCTTGATTATTAATGAACTAGGAAGTTCTGGCTCATGGTGGCAGCCTTCTCGAGGCAGCAGATCCTGAATTATAAGACAAGAGAAAGCTGGAGGCAAGCAACATCACAAGCTATGGGTACACTCGCTGCCTCTCTGCTCCTCGCTGTGGATGTGATGTGAGCAGTGTGGGTTCCTACTTGACTTGCCTGAAATGATGGAGTAGAACTGTAGGCTGAATACACCCTTCCCTTGCCTATGTTGTCTTTGGTTTGGGTGCTTTATTATAGCAACAGAGATGAAACGAGAATGCCGAGTAGAGGTGGAAGGAGCAAACAAACTACTTGGAGCGGTTACTGACCTCCACGTGAGCACAGAGGCATGAATTTTGTGCATGCCCACACACAATAATAAAATGTTTAAATTTAAGGGGTAGGGCAGGAGCAACAAGATGGTTCAGCAAGTAAAGATGCTTGCTCACACACACACAAATAATGCAATAAAAAAGGAATGAGGTGATGAGATGGGAGTGGAGAGATGGTTCAACTGTTAAGAATACTGACTGCCCTTCAGGTTCCCAGCACTCACATGGCTATTCACAACCTTCCTTAACTCCTGTCCCACAGGGACCCAACACTCTGTTCTGAACTCTTCAGGCACTGCACACACACGGCACACATGCAGGCAAAACATCCATAGCACATTAAAAAAAAAAAAGTAAAAAATAAACCTCAAAAATTAGTAAGGTTATATGTGTGTGTGCATGTGCAAAAGTACAATTAAAGCTCAGTGAGTCCTGCTTTCAGAATTTTCTAGAAGGTCTTGACCTCATAATAAAGCAAGCCCCTATTCCTGTGGAACCACCTCTTTGCAGGACTACTGACTAGCCAGAGCAGCACCTCTGAGTAAGGCCTCATCCCGGCCTGTTCTGCACCATGTACCAGACAGGCCAGGCTGGCTTCCTGGTGGGACTGGAAGTTCCTGCTCTGCTCAAAATGGCTCCCATATCATCCTCCATCAACACACACCAGTGAGCTATGCCGGCTTGTTTTTTGTTGTAAGTATGTGTGTAGTCTCCACCCCCACCCCCTCAATCTCTACCTCTCACTTCTTTCCTACTGAGAATTTAACCCAGGGCCTTGAGTATGCAAGGCATACACTGAACTAGAACTCTAGCCTTTCTTTTCTTTTTTAGACATGGTCTCACTGACTAGCCTGAAACTCACTACATATACCAGGCTGGCCTTGAACTCACAAAGTACTGGGATTAAAGGCATGGCCCTGACAGCCTTTTATTTTTTTGAGACAGGATCTCACTATAAAGCTCACACTAATTTTAAACTATGTAGCCCAGGCTGCCCCTGAACTTGAGTTCCTCCTACCTCTGCCACCCAATCCCCAGGTCTGAGATTATAGACTGTGTTACCTCATATGGCAGCTATGCTGACTTTATACTGCCAGTGTTCCTCCTAATTGCTCAGTCTCATGCCAGTTGGTGAAGTATTTTAAGTATTATTTCTGTGCCTATTTGGGCCTGACCACTCCTTTTTATTATCTAGCTATCCATCCATCCATCCATCCAACTATCTACCTATTTTTGAGACAGGGTTTCTCTGTGTAGCCCTGGCTGTCCTGGAACTTACTATGTAGACCAGGCTGACCTCGAACCGGGAGATCCACTTGCCTCTGTCTCCCAAGTGCTGGGATCAAAGGCATGCACCACCACTGTCTAGCCTAGGCCTTGGATATGCTTGCCTTGCTTCTCTCCTCCTAAGCAAAGCTCTACCATACACATACTACCCGTCTGGCACCCACAAGTCCCCTATAGCCTAATGTGCTTTATGTCTGTTTAGCCTCATGTTATTCCTACCACTCTCTACCCAAGTCTTGTCCATTTCTCAAGTCTCATTTTGCAAACTACCTTCCAAAGTGATCCAGCTGCCGCATCTCTAAGCCATATGGATGCTTCCAATGAAAACCAACCCTCCTACACTTCCAACCAAGGTCACATTTACTCCTCCTCCATCTTTTTTCCAATCATCTTCCCTAGTTAGCCTTTTAAAAATATACTTTTCTTTAATCCCAGCATGCAGGAGGCAGAGACAGGAGATCTCTGAGTTCAAGGCCAGCCTGGTCCACAGATCTAGCTCCAGGACATCCAGGGCTACACAGAGAAACTCTGTCTCAAAAAAAAAAAAAAAAACAAAAAAACAAAAAAAACAACCTCCCCCACCACCACCATTTTTCAAGACAGGATTTCTCTGTCCAACAAAGCCAGTCCTGGCTGTCCTGGAACTCATTCTGTAGACCATGCTGGCCTCGAACTCACAGAGCTCCACCTGTCCCTGCCTCCTGAATGCTGGGAGTAAAGACCTGTGCCACCACACCTGGCTCAGTTAGCTTTCAAGTAGACAGCACATGCACAGCCCTCTTCCCCTCTCCTGAAGCAGCCAGGAGACTAATTTTGCACGAGCACTCCTATACACACATGCATGTAAGGAGCTAGGCTTTATGAAGCTTTGACTTTCCTCTAGGTAGGGACTGTCATCATTAATGGACCCTTCAGTAGTTGGCCACAAGCATTTAATATGCACTGAAGTTTCTGGATGACTAGCTGATGGATGGAGAAGGCAGAGATGGCTACACAATATAAGCAGAAGGTGGAGAATGGGGAAAAGATAATGAAGGAACAAGTCAGGGGCAAAGGAGCAAAGGATTAGGATTAGTTAGAAGCTCCACATTGCCACACCCAGCCCTCCTCTTCAGGCATCCAGAGCTCTTTAGGCCTCTCTGCCCAATCCCTCACACACCTTTTTGGGAGAGAAGACACCCACAGTACCACCATCCTCCCGGACAGCCACGCCCATCTCAGCCAGCAACGCTTCTCTGTGAGCAAGGGAAAGACAACCATCAGCCTCATCACTGCTGCCCATGCCCTTTCCCTGCAGAGGTATACCCTGGCCCCTCATACCTCTCCATTCTCAGAGCTTCCGTCTTACGAAGCTTCTCCTCCCAAGTCTCATTCAGCTCGGCGATAATCTTCTCTGTCTCCTGGGGACATCAGGACAGACAGAAGGCAAGTTCAGGACAGTCCTGGACAAACACCTACCACAGAGACAACTATACTCTTGAGATCCCTTCCTCCACTTCAGCTTGCCAGTGCTAGCTCGTTTCCCACCTGCAGCCTCTCCATGGCCTCCTCAGGCCCAATCTGGGGCTCAGCACTGGGGGAGAATGAAGGCTCCAGCTCCCCGTTGTGTGGAGGAGGAGATGAGGGTGAAACTGGGGCTGGAGGAGATGATACAGCGGGCAGAGCACCTCCAGGACTCCCCTCTTCCACCTTCAGACCTGGAAGGAAGAAGAGGAGAAGGAGGCTAAGATAGAACCAATCAGAGACAACAGAGGGCCGCAGAGAACTGCACAAGACCACTGGGCAACTTGCCACCAGGGAGGTGGCCCTCCTGAATGACAATGGCAGCCGCTGAGACCCCAGGCATGGAGAGCCTCACTCTTGCATGAGGTGAAGCTTCCCGTTTTTTCTACCATTAATGGCTTCTACATGAGAAAGCTCTTAGCTGTGTTGAGGTGAAGAGGTCCCACCCACATCATGTGTGCCTAGCCTGTTCAGTTCTGCCCAAACACTTTTCCTTTACAAGATAACTCATCTACCTTATCCTCCTTCCCTTCCCAAGAACTTTTACTCTCTCCACTGTGCCCCTCAGCATGCTATCCTCAGTGAGATGGACCTTAAGAGTGGACACAGGGTGAGCATCTGATCCAGTTAACATATTATGTATCTTCTCACTCACATTCCTTTTTTTTTTTTTTTTTTTTTTCCTTTTAAAAATATAGAATGCAAAACAGAAGCAGAGATTCACAGCTAAGCACTGAGCCAAACTCCTGGAATCCAGTTGTAGAGAAGGAGGAGTGATGAGCAAAGGGGTCAAGACCATGCTGGAGAAACCTAAAGAAACAGCTGACCTGAGCAAGTGGGAGCTCATGGACCCCACTCTGACAGCTGGGGAACCAACATAAGACCAAACCAGGCCCCCTGAACGTAGGTATGAGTTGGGAGGCCTAGGCAGTCTATGGAGCCTCTGGCAGTGGAACCAGTATTTATCCCTAGTGCACGAATGGACTTTGGGAGCCCATTCCCTATGAAGGGACACTCTCTCAGCCTAGATACACAGGGAAGGCCTAGGCCCTGCCCCAAATGATGATCCCCAATGGGAGGCCTTACCCATGGGTGGTTGGGATAGGGGGGTTTGTGGGGAGAGTGGGAGGATGGGAAAGGAAACTGAGATTGGTATATAAAATAAGATTGTTTTAAATGTAAATAAAAATTAATAATAAAATAAATATGGAATGCTTTGTGAATTTTAATGTCATCGTTGGGCAGTAGTCATGCTAATCTCTATATCATTCCACATTTAGTATGCATGCTGCTGACGTGAACACATGGACATTAAGCTGAGTGCTACATTTAGAAACCATCCTGTTGTTGACTATTAAGCTATAGTTGATTAAAACCCTGATGTTTCCAGGTATAGTGACACATGCCTATAATCTTAACACTTGGAAGGCTGGGGTAGGAGGATAGTGAGTACATGGTAATCTTGACTACATAAATTAGTCCTTATCTCAAGACAACAAAGGACAGCTAGGCATGGTGGCTCATGCCTATAATCCCAGTACTCGACAGCCTGAGGTAGGAGGGTCACAGCATTAAGAAGGTTGAGAACCACTGAACTATAGAAAGGTCAAGGTTGCATACAGTGATATCCAAGACAAAAACAAAAACAAAAACAAAAACAAAAAAAAAAAAAAGGAAAGGGCCTGTCCATTTTATACCAACTTCTCCAGGACACATTCCCCAGTGTCTCCTAAATTGGACTTGTTATATATTCCTTGTACCTTCTATTGTACCTAACCCTTGTACCTTCATTCTAGACACCTGTCTTGAGTCTTCCTGAGAAACTAAGTCTGTCCCAGCTCCATAATATCAAAATATGTAAGTGCCTTCTCCAGATGTGTGTCCACATCACTGAACACACAAAGGGTTTAATGGTGAATGGATCTTCCCACATCCCAGGACTGGGCAAAGGCAAAGAAAGAGAGACAGGGCAAGCTAAGGGACCTCCCTAGGCTGTCCCTCCCCAGTAGCCTTACCTCCTAGAGCAGAGGCTGAGAGTCCCTGAGCCATCAGCAGCTCTCGCAAACGGGCCACCTCCTCCTGCAGCTCTCGGATAAGCCGGGCATTGGGGTCCTCGTTGATGACAGCATTGCATCGGATCTGCTTGGTGCGGTCTGCATACCTGAACCAGGAAAGATAAAAGTGGTGAGAGCAGGCCCTTGCTGTCTGTCTGTCTATTTCCTGCTCACCTCCTCAGATCTCAAGGCATTGTGACTGGGCTGGAAGCTTCCCTCCTATGACTAACCAGCCTCTGAGCTCCGGGAACTTTTGGTACACCACCAAAGCTGAAACCCCACCTGAGCGTGCTGAGTGTCTCCTCATAATTGATGTCAGCAGGACTCAGGGCTGCAATCATTGCTGTGCGTGAGTTTCCACCTATAGAGAGGATGGGAAACTACAGGTGAGTTGGACTGGGTAAGGTACTGTGTGACTGTCACCCCAGGACCCAGGAGGTGGAAGCAAGAGGACAGAGTTCAAGGCCAGCCTGGGATACATGAGACTCTGTCTCAAATTGATTAACTATATTTAAATAATAATAAATAAATATGTAAATTAGAGTGGATTATAAAACAAGGGAGCCCCAGTACAAAGGTCTGAGAAGCCAATGTCTGAGGTAGAATAAAGCTGAGAACTGTGGAGGAGCCAATCATGAAGTCCAGTAATGTAGGGAAAGGTGAGGGCAGGGAGAAGTCAGGTATATGTGTGCAGTCACAGGCCTCAGGGAGGGAGATGAACTCAGCAGTATTTGGGGTCAGGGGTAAACAGGTCAGTGAGGTCCCTAGTTTGGCAGGGTGTAGCCATGATGTCACCATAGGATACTTCCTTATATGATGATCCCTTGTTCAGGGGGAGAAAGGGCGGGACAACACTGAGTAGATTAGAGATTCTAAGAGTAGCAGAAGATTCTGCCAGATGGGATGAAGGCAGGTTAGCAAAGATGGGGAAGGCACCCCTCACCCAAATTCTCCTTGAGCAGCCAGGTGAGCACAGAGTCTCTGTAAGGTATGAAATCTGATTTCCGTTTCTTTGATTGCTGAGGGATAAAGGGGGAAGGTAGTCAGGCTGAGTCATTCCCTGTGCCCTCTCTTCCTGAGATTTTGCTCTTCCGACCCTCAGGGCTTACCAAATCTGCCAGAGCTGAGATCACCTTCCCTAGAGTAGTCAGGGACTTATTGATGTTGGCGCCTTCCTGGGAAAGGATGAGGAATGTGGAATTGAGACCTCCCTGTATTAACCAGATCCACGTCCCCTCTCCTTTGCCAGCAAAGGTCCTAGAGAATGATGAACCTCCCTCCCTACATAACCCCCAAGGCTTCCATCCATCCTTCAATAAAAAGCACCCTCACCTTTAAACGCATACCCCGGGCCCCTGAGGAGTCAGCCCGCTCGCTCCCGGCGAGGTCCACCAAGCTGATCTTACTGACCTGGGGTTGGAGGAAAAAAGCAGGTTGTGGCTGGGGTGGGTAGGGGATGGGAAGGGAATTAGGAGAACAGGCAGCAAAAATCTGGGTGTTTAGCAAAGGTTAGAGAAACCCAAGGGGGGGACAAAGGAAAATAAATGAGACAATAGTGAGGACCTGGTTACTCAAATATTTATAGGTTCACTGTGTTCCAGGACAAGGGGCACAGAGGGACTTGGGCCCTGCCCTGAGAACCTTTAAGGACAAGCAAGCACACACGTTATAACACACTATCTGGCAGGAGAGTAGAGAGGGCTGTGGAAGCTTTGAGGAGGAACCACTGAGCATAAGTGGGCAGGGAATGTGCAAGCCCCTTCCATCACACCATTTGAGAGGTCACTACCTTTTCTGAATCCAGGCCAGTAAGCTGGTCATGGGAGCGCTGAGTAAAGACAATGGTGAAGACAGCATGGGAACGGCTGCTGGTCTCATTCATGTTGGTAGCAGCCACAGTTCTGGAGTTGAAAGGGAAAGTTTTAGGTTCCTGCCCCTTACCCTCACAATTTTTGGTCCCTCCTTTCCCATTCCCAGGTAAGCCTGCCTCACCGAGCCTTATTTCCACAGTCCATGAGGTCGGCAATATCTGCATAGGAAGTCACAGCCAATTTAGACAGGTCTTGCACATAGGGGCCCAGTATGGGATGCTCCCGGACACGCAGAGAGCCCCGACTCTTGGGGTTCAAGAGATCTCGTACTCGCTCGCAATAGATCTCCATATAGCTCACCTGAGAGTGAGAAGCAAACAGGAAGTGATGCTGCTGGAGAAACTGACCCTAACCTCCACTTTCAGGACAAAGTTAACTGCAGCTCAGGCACAGCAAGCATGGTGATAAGGCTGAATATGCTCGCTCATTGGTCTAATCATTAGCATCCCATAGGAGAACATACACAGGAGCTACAAGCTGAAACCACCACCCAAAGTCACAGTAGTCACCAGCACAGCCAGAACTAGGTCCCAAGCTGACTCCAGAGACAGACCTCAGTCTGAATCACTGTTCTCCTACATTCTTGTCCAGAGGTACCAGACCTCCTGCCTACCTGCCCTGAAACTGGGGCTCACCTCCACAGAATAGGAAAGCTGGGCACTCTGGTTCACATTAACACGAGAGAAGAGGTCCTCGCAGAGCTGGAGGGGAACACAGAGAAGCTCCTGTTCAGGGTATGCCTGTAGCTCCCAGCCCCAGATCAGACCTTGTCCCAAACAACACTTGCCCCAGTCCCAAGGGAGGGGTCAGTTCCATTTTATAGATGATAGAAAATAACCTCTCAGAGATTCACATCTGTCTAGAGTCACAAGCTAGTATCCATCACGCTAGGATGCAAACCCATGTATCCTATCCTATGGAGGCCACTATAGATCACAGACACGGGGAATTATAGACAACTCCTAATTAGTCACAATTACAGTTAACATCATCTAATATTGAAATCCATAAGGGAAATGCACTAAAAACCAGTTATAAGACAAAATAGAATAGTAGTGAGCAGTAAAACCATGGCTCCTCTAATATTAATGCCTGGACTGTCCTGGTGGGTGCAAAGTCTATCTCTCTCAGAAGGAACCTGGGAGGTAGGATACAGCCAAGCCTTATACTCCATCACATTTCCAATTGCAAACAGTCGCAGATAGTCAGGTCTTGGCTGTCCTCCTTCCCCTGTGGTAACTGAAGATGCCCCCCCAGCCCCTTCCCCGGCTGCTCAGTCAGGTGGCAGCGTGTACCTGAGGCACAATGCCCTGCTGCCCTGGTTCCTGCCGCCCCATCATGGTGTAGGACTTCCCAGCCCCTGTCTGCCCATAGGCAAAGATGCAGACATTGTAGCCTTCAAAGGCGTGCAGCAGCATCTCTTCTCCAATGTCTCGATACACCTGCTGTTGAGATGCAAACTGCGGATCCTCCACCTATGTGAAATGGAGGCAGAGAAAGACAGGAGCCATGGATGAGGTTGTTCTTTGTGTCTATGGCCTAAGCATCCTGACCACTCAGGGACTGCCCAAAGGTCCGTGTGACCCGCACCCCCACTACATCATTCTTATCATCCCGAAGTTCTTATCCAGCCCCTCGCTGGTCCTAATCATCTGGATGGATTCTACTTTCCCCCCTCTAGGTTCCAAATGCAACCCAAGAGTACTCTTCTTTCCACCCAGAGGTACTGGTCCTCCCAATCCAATCCTTGGGTATCCTTATTTCCCAGCAATAACCCCTCTTCTCAGGACCCAACTCCCCCATCTCCTTTGGCTAAGCTCTCCCTCCAGCCCCAACAGCCTCACCGAAGTGTGTGACCAATAAGAATAGTCAAAGGTGAAGCTTTTGGGGGCATCCTTGCTCTGTTTGGGATTGATGATGGCTGAGAAAACAAAGAGAGGAGAGTCAAGGTCAGGTACGCTCAACCTCTGCCCACTTTTCCATAAGCCCTGAGGATCCAGGATCCACTCCCCATCTCTGTCCTAACTCCTTTCTTCCCTTTAATAATCCCCACCCCCTCCAGCCACCAAAGCTAATTTTGGCTTCACAGGACCCGCCCCAATTGAGCTGCCTCCCTGGATTGGGCAATGGAGGGCTGCTGGCCAACATTCCCCCTCCCAGGGACAGGAACATGCAAAGGCCAGTCTGCCCCCCCCCCTTGTACTAGCACATGCTCTATGCCCAGCATGGCCTTCCTCCCAGGACAACCCAGCAGGCCTGGCCTTCCCCTCTGATGCCCAGCTAGGCCTCTGGACTCACTCACAGGTGGTGTTGCCCTGCATGCTGACCACACACTTGGCATCCTGGCTGGTCTCACGGGCATTGAAGGGCCGAACCCTCACTGCCACTTTCACTGAGGCACCAGCCATAGCTTCAGAACTCCTGCCCTTCTCAGCTGGAAGACAGAAAAAAGGGGTGGTCAGAGCTCCTGGGAGAACTCAAGACATCATCTCCCTGCTTCTCGAGTCCAGGTCTACACACGTCACCCCAGCTAGCTACCCATCATTCAAGGACTCAGTTCCCCACTCTTCTGGCCTTCCTCCCAAATGTCACTCCTGAAAATATCCCCAACCAGATCCCAGTTTGTAGGAGATTAGGCCATCACCCCAGAGTTACCTGGTGTCCTGATCCCAGATCAGGGGAGCTGTATCAGTGCTGACTGCCACCTGCCCTTGTATGGGAAGCCCCATCCTACACTTGGGGCCTGGCCACACCAGTAAAGCTGTAAGGGAAACCCAGATTGGGATTGGGGGAAAGAAGTCAGGAGGCACCTGATGCTCCAAAGGTCTGTCTGGGGCTCTGTGTTTAGAGAGCAAGGGATAGGGAGATGTTAGGAAAGTAAGGCTAGCCACCCCACTGGTGTGACTGAAAGCAATGTGAATCCAAGGACAGAGACAGTGATATTTTTATTCTTAGTCACTCACAAGTGTACTGAGCGTTCAGTTAGAGGAGAGGGAGAGAGAGAATGAAACACAGATTGGACAGAGGGTGATTCAGAGGGTAGAACACATGGGCAGAGACACTGAGGGTGGCAGGAGGGGAGGAAGAGGGACAGAAAGCTACAGACACTAGGAAAATGGGAGGAATCAGACAAAAGACAAGATCGAGGTCAGGCTATAAAAGAAAGGCCAGCAGAAGAAAAGGAAGGAGCGACACAGAGATGTTGAAAAGACAGGGAGCGGGTTCTGGGGCCAAAGCACAAACTGGAAGCTGAGAGGAGACAAAAACTCCAATCATAAAACTAATCTATAGTTCTTCTCCAGGGTCAACAAGGGAAAGGCAAAGATCAGTTCCCACATCTGACAACCCCACACATGGGAGAAAGACCAAGAGCTAAGCGTATAGCCTGGAACTAGGATCCACAGGGCCTGCCTTGTGGTCCCCAAACCCCTTGCCCAGCCCCCAGTACTTCCTCCTCAGGATCCAGGACAATGGACAGGGGAGGGTGGAGTCATCCTGTCTGCACAACCCCCAGGACTCCACCGACAGGGAGACCCAGAATACCTGTACCTTGAGGGGCAGGAACTGTGGGCAAGGCTTGGGGAGGGGGGGGCCTTCCTGAAAGGAGAGCAAAGGGAAAAGGAAACAGACTAGTCCCAAACCCAACCTGGGGCTAGTGCTATGGCGTCCACTGGCCTGGAGAAGGTGCCAGGCTGCAGCCTAGGAATGTGGGTGATCCGGGTGCCCACACCCTGGGAGGAGAGTCTAAGGAGCCCACGCCTACGGATGGCAGGGTGAAGACTTATGAAAAGGGTTCAAGGATGCCACATCCCCACCTGTGGTCCCCAAAGACCTCCAACTTCTGTCATGCTGGACTGGGCCTCTCCCCCTCACCAGCCTTCCTAGGCAGAGCAGGGGAGGGTGAAGGGCTGATTTATCCCACCACAGGAAGGGAGTAGCCAAAATCAGAGACCGGCTCAGGAAGAATAGCCCTGACCCCCAAAACCCTAACTAGGGAAGGGAAGGACACCAGGGCGGACACGCAATGTGACACCTCCGAAACTAAGAAAACAGGGAATTGGGTGGCAAGGCTAGGGCATAGTGGGGTAAAGAAATACGGAGTAGGTGCAGAGTCCGCTGGTACAGTTTTAAGAGCTTATTAGGCTGGGGTAGGGCCAACAGACCCCAAAGGGGGTCTCGGGTCACCTGCACCTTGCCCACCGGCAGTTCTCCAACAGGACCCCGCCTGTCGGCTCTGGGCGGCCATGAGTTCCCCGGTCCTCCAGTCCAGCCAACCGACGGCTGTCCGGGGCCTGGCACCTCTCTGCGCCTCCGCGGGATAAATAGCACATGATCCCAGCTCTCGCGCCTAGCCTGCCCGGCTGGGTCCTGCAATCTGGACCTCGGAACCCCGGCTCCCCGCCCCCCCCCCCAGCGCATTCCTCCGCGGGCGTCCCCTCCCTGCCCCCCACCGGCTCTCACCTCGTCGCGGCAGGACTCCCGGCGGAAAGCAAAGGGACAAACTTTCCCGGATGCCTGAGACCGGAGACGGGGACACCCGGGGCCAGTTCGGGGCTGCCCCCGCCCCTCGCCGGGTCCCCGGGCGGCGGGCGGCGGATCGCGCCCCGGGGGCGGCAGCAGTAGCGGCGCCAGCGGCCGGCGCCCGCCCGGGCAGCGCGAGCTGGGGCGGGAGCGAGGGGCGGGGGACGGACGGACGGGCGCGCGCGCGGACGGGCAGGCGGGCACGCGCTGTCCCGGGAAGGCGCCACCGGGTCCACTCTAGTTAAAGGGGCAATGCACTCTGACAGTAGGGCCCAGCGCGCAAGGACAAGGGAACTGAGTTGCGGGCACACGGGGAGAGCAGAACGCCGGAACGTGGGGAAACTAGCGCTCCTGAGGAGCCTGGAAAGGTGGGGGCGGACCACGGAGGGGACTCAGGCCGGAGCCGCGCACGTCGCCGCCGTCAGAGGCGCTCCTAGTAGGCGGGGCTTGTTGGCAGACCACGCCCAGGAGGCGGTCCGCTCAGCCCGGCCTTCTGGGGAGCGGGGCCAGTGGGGCGACCACAGTCTGTCACAGCGGAGCTGCTCCGTCCTGCCCGACCAGAGGTTCTAGAATTCGCTTTGCAGTTACCTCAGGTGATGGGGCCAAACGCAGGCGTCGCCGGCCTAGCCGCTCGGATGCTCTCTTCCCAGAGAGCCTTCAAATTTGACTCGCCCATCGCCACCTCAGCCCCTGTCAGCCCGCTCAGGCTCAGGTGTCTTTTAGGCCGCAACTGCCTTCTCAGGGCTGGAGACCCCTGCTCACCCTGCCTGGTCTGCCCATGTCCCTCAGCATGGGCCCACTATCTCACGGCCCCAGTTATGCCCTCCTGCTTATTGCCAAAGTTTTAGCTGTGAACCCCAGTCCACCTGCCAATGCCAAAGGTTGCCTCAGCCCCTTCAGGCCCTAGCCATGCCCTCAGGCCTGGTCCTTTTCTCCCCGCAAGACGACCCCACCACCAGGCTCTTCAGCCAGGGCACCATCCTTTAGGTGCCCATCTCCCTCCCCTCTTAGCTGTGTCTTGCTGCCAAGGTCTTGAGTCTGTCTGGCTGCCTGAAGTCTGTCCTGCCCCTTACTAAGATCTAGTTCACCCACTCAGACCCAAGTATCCGAAGGCCCCATACCCCTCAGTTCCCAATTGCTCCCTTAGTTCTTAGGCCCCCTTCTAACTCAGGGCATTCGGTTTAGACCTCACATGCCCTTTCAGCCCAACTCTACCCCCATCTGCCACTTCAAGAAACTCTTTGGGGTTTTTTTTTGTTTGTTTGTTTTTTGTTTTTTACCTTCCCCACCCTGTCTCAGCTCAGTTTAGCTATTCTTGTTGGGTTTGTGAGTTTTGTTTTGTGATTCTCAGGGTCTCTCTTTGTAACCCATACTACAATCTGAACTTAAATTCTCAGTCCTGAGTTAACTTCCTGAATTTTGGAATCACGGGATTTCAAAACTATGCCTAGCTCACTTTTGGATACCCTTTTGCTATCTGACAGGCTGTGGTTAACCTTTTCCGTCCTTTGTGCAGGTCTACAGTCACTCCTAACTTACCTAGTAGTTTATTGGTTACGGTGTCCAGAGCCTTGGGCATGCAGGCCAGCTGCTCTGCCACTGAGTTACATCTCTAGTGCTTTTTTGTTTTCTATAAAGACTTGCTGTTATGATCGAGGCTGGACTCAAACTTATGATGCTCCTTCACAAGCCTCCTGTGTCCTCGGGATTATAACCTGTGTCATCACGCCTGGCTTTTATCTAATATTTGTTCATTTATTTTATTTTATTTTATTTTCTGGGGTTATTTTTGTAGTATGCTTTGTAAAAAATTAAGATTTGATTGTTGTAGTGTGTATGTATGCAGGGATCAAACTCAGGTCATCAGGTTGGGGAAACAAACACTTTTATCCATTGGACAACTCCTTGGTCCATAACTAGTATATTTTTTAAGATTTTATTTTTAAGCTGGGCAGTGGTGGCACATACTTTTAATCCCAGCACTCCACAGGTAAAGTCAGGCAGACCTCTGAGTTCAAGGCCAACCTAGTCTACAGAGTGAGTTTAGGACAGCCAGGGTTACACAGAGAAACTGTGTCTTGAAAAGAAAAAAAAAATAGTTTAAATTAATTATGTGTGCTCCTGTTTGTGCCTGGGGATCTATTGAGGATGTGAGCACCTGAGGTCAGAAGATCCTCTAGAGCCAGAGTTACAGGTGGTTGTGAGCTGTGTGACATGGATGCTGAGAACCAAACTCAGGTCCTCCGCAAGAGCAGCAAGCACTGAAATGCTGAGCCATCTCTCTGGCCCTCATAGCTATA
Organism: Phodopus roborovskii; assembly: GCF_943737965.1. Lineage (NCBI taxonomy): Eukaryota > Metazoa > Chordata > Mammalia > Rodentia > Cricetidae > Phodopus > Phodopus roborovskii. The sequence continues at coordinate 10,846,052 of NW_026126407.1, forward strand.
TAAGTACACACACACATACCTTTCACCATATCCAGGCCATCTTTGTCCCAAATGCTGGCTCTATTCAACTGAGGTTTTATTTATTTCACTTTTATGTGTATTTTGCTTGAATATACATAAGTGCACATGTGTGTGCCTGGTGCCCACAGAGGTCAGAAGAGGGTATCAGATGAAGTTATAGATTGTTGTGAACCACCATGTGGGGACCGGGAACCAAACCCAGGTCCTCCACAAGAGCAGCAAGTTCTCTTTGGAGCTGAGCTTAATAATAAGAAATATTAAGTTATTTCTTAATAAACTCCATAAAATAAGTGGAGTTTATTAAGAAAAGGTTCTAAAATAGATTTAACCATAGGCATTAAAAGAAAAAGGGATGGGGGCAGAAGAGTTGGCCCAGTGACTAAGAGCCCGTGTTCCTTTTGAAGAAGACCTCTTCTGCCCTTCTCCAACTCCTGCATATGCATAAACTCCTACAGGCTTACACACATACACATAAGTAAAAAAATTAGTAAGTAAATCTTGGAAGGAAGAAGAGAAGAGTTCAGTAAAAGGACTGTATACACCCAAGGATGGGTATAGATTTCTCAGGAAAGTTTCTGTGCAACTGACTTCTCTCTTCACTTCACTGTAGACCAGTCCTCTCAACCTTCCTACTGCTGCAACCCTTTAATCCTCGTGTTGTGGTGACTCCCAAGCATAAAATTATTTTGTTGCCACTTCATAACTGTCATTTTTTTACTGTTATAATCATAATGTAAATATATGTGTTTTCCAATGGTCTCGGGTAACCCCTGTGAAAAGGTCATTGGATCCCCACCCCCCAGAGGATCAAGACCAGCAAGTTGAGAACCACTAACGGAGACAATCTCAGTTACACCCTCCTTTGTTGTTACTCTTTCCACAGTTTCACTAACCTTTCACATCTAATGTATTAGCAATCCTCGATTCCTCCATTTGTCTGTCCCCAGTCACCAGCCCTATTGGCAAAGGCCTCTACCCCACCCAATGTCCACCTGTCGTGCTTTTTGTTTCATCATCTTGTATTACAATTAACATAACTTGCATCTGTAATTTTCACTTACTCTGTACTTTTAGCTCCAGAACACTTCCTCCTTCACATTATCCACCTTTTCTGTTGTTTTTTTTATCTCCAACGTTAGGTGTTCTGTTAATATTATAGCACTATTGTTGCTCTTAGAGATGCTAAGCTCTCTTGGTAGGATGTTTAGTCCCTTTCCAATCTCCACACTTGCTGATGGTCTGGTCCCATGAGTGAATGATTCACTATCCATTATCCTCCCAGCACCAAGGAGGCGATCCGGTCCTGCTACCCAACTGAGTCCAGTCATGCAGGGACAGGAAGATGGAGACAACATCCTCCCTTTTGCCAAGTGAGTCCCCCCTATTGTGTGGGAAGGATAAGAATGTGATACTGGGAATATTGTATACTTGGGTTCTTCTCAGAAAGGAGTAAGAAAGAACAGGAACCTCAGTGCCTGTGTTTAGGGGTTTGGTAGCTCATTAATTTATTCAATAAATGATTTACTATTGTTACTTTATATGGAGGCCAAAAGAAAGCTTGGAATGCCCTAGAACTAGAGTTACGGAGAGTTGTGAGTCTGCTGACATGAGTGTTAGGGAAAGAACTCCAGTTCTCTGCAACAGCATTATGCGCGCTCTTAACCACTGAGCCAGCATTCTAGCCCCAAGAGGTTTTGAACACTGTAATATTCTGGGCACTATAGTAGACTTTGGAGATTCAACAATTAGAAAGAAAGGGGTCCTTATCTCACAGGGCTAGGGACAGAACAATGTGTAAATAAGCATCGTTACACTTAGTTATGAGAACTACTCAAAAAAGATACACAAGTACCGAGTAAGGGAGCATAGAGGGGATATAAGGATAGGGTCACTGTAGAAAACTATTATGTAGAAGTTAATTGGAAATGAGATGGGGTTTGTCTGCACAATGGGGATGGTGGAGGTAAGAAGGAAATAAACTTGGAATGTTCTAGTAACAGCATAGGCCAATGTACTATAAACTTATTGACTGAAAAAAAAGTGAAGAATAAAGTTAAGAGTGTTAGACAAAAGCCAGATCATAGAAAACCTTGTAGGCCATAGATGAAATTTTGTATTTTTATTCTGAAGATGGTGGGGATAGGAACTTTTATTCAAGGAAATATAATAAGCACACTTATTTCCTTCAACCTTTTTTATTATGGAAAATTTCAAATAAATATAGTTGAAAAAGAGTTCTGATGTACTCTTTTCAGTGAGATTCAATAATTTTCATTATATGGATAGTCCCCTAACCCCCTCAATTATATATATGTATATATATGTAAATTTATTCTCACATATTTGTGTTATGAGCACTTTCCCGCCAGCCTGGTCCCACAGCCATGTCAGCCCCAAATAACACAGAGAGACTTGTATTAATTATGAAACTGTTGGCCAGTGACTAGTGTTTTTTATTGTCTAGCTCTGTCTTAATTATTAACCCATAATTACTAATATATGTATTTCTACATGGTCTTATCTTCCCGAGAATGCCAGACTCACTCGTCCTCTCCTCCCACGATCAAATCGCAACTCTCCTACGTTTCCTAGAATCCTCCACCTCTCCTAGTCCCACCTATCTTGCTTCCTATTGGCCAACAGTGCTTTATTCATTAACCAATAAGAGAAACATATTTACAGAACGACATCTCTTATCATATATGTGCAAGTGTGTGCACCATGTTTGCCACATGGGTGCCAGAAGGTGTGGAGTATCCTCTATCACTCACCACCTAGTCTCTAAATTTTTAAAAATATTTTATTTATCAGCCAGACAGTGCACACCTTTAATCCCAGCACTCAGGAGGCAGAGACAAGCAGATCTCTATGAGTTTGAGGCCAGCCTGTTCTACAGGTGTGTGTGTGTGTGTGTGTGTGTGTGTGTGTGTGTGTGTGTGTGTGTGTATCTCATGTGGGTTCTGGGAACCTAATCTGGGTCCTCTGCAAGAGTAACAAGTGCTTTTAACTGCTGAGATGTCTCTCCAGCCAAACCATCTCTTCCTTTGAGGCAGGGTCTCCCTCTGAACCTGGAGTTCACATTTTTCTCAGAGTAGAAGCCAGAAAGCCCCAGCAGTCCTCTCTTGGGCCCCTTCAGGTGTAGGATTACAGGTGTGTGAGGGACACTTAGCTTGTTACATGGGTTCTGAGATATGAACTCCAGTCCTCACGATTGAACAGCAAGCACTAACTCTTTAAGTCATATCACCAGCCCCTTTGCTTGTTTTTGAAGTGTTGTCATATATAGTTTAAGCTAGTCTCATACTGATTGTTATGTCATCATTTCCCATGTGCTGAGATTACACACATGCATCAAAGGGTGCTGGATCTCCTAAAGCCAGAGTTTACAGGCAGTTGTGAGTTGCCTGTAGTAAGTGTTGGGAACCAAACCTCAGCATTCTGAAAGAGCAATAAATACTCTTAACCACTGAGCCAATATGATACCATTTTAAAAGATTATTCTCATTGGACTCAGGAGGCAGAGGTGGGGGGGGGATTACTTTCTTGTGCTCTGTATAGTAGCACAATAAGAATAGAATAAGAATATAAGCAAGGGCTTGAGAGATGACTCAGCAGTTAAGAGCCCTTGTTGGATCTGGGTTCAATTCCCCAGCAAGCACATGGCAGCTAAAAACCATCTGTAACTCCAAGTCTAGAGGACCCCAATGTCCTATTCCAATCTCTGTAGGCAGTGCATGAATGTAATGCACAAATATATATGCAGGCAAAACATCCATAAAATAAAAAGAATATATCCAGCTGGACGTTGGTGGCTCATGCCTTAGTCCAAGCACTCAGGAGGCAGAGGCAGACAGATCTCTGTGAGTTCAAGACCAGTCTGGTCTACAGAGCGAGTTCCAGGACAGCCAGGACTGTTTCACAGAGAAACCCTGTTTCAAAAAACAAAACAAAACAAATAAAAACTAGGTGTAGTAGTACAAGCCTATGATCAGGAGGAGGATGCAGGAAAATCTTTTAATTTTATTTATTACTTTAATTTTTATGTGTATGTTGGTGCCTGCAGAAGCCAGAAAAGGGTTGGACTCCACAGATCTTGAGTTACAGGCAGTTGTGAGCCACCTAATCTGAACCTTGGGATTTGAACTCAGGTCCTCTACAAGATCAGCATGTGCTCTTAAACACTGAGCCATCTTTCCACCCCTTGAGGCAAGAGGATTTTTTGTTTTGTTTTGTTTTTGTTTTTGAGACAGGGTTTCTCTGTAGCTTTGGAGCCTGTCTTAGAACTTGCTCTGTAAACAAGCCTGGCCTTGAACTCACAGAGATCCACCTGAGGCAGGAGGATCTTAAGTGCAACAGCTTATCCTCTGAAACACATTGAGTTTGAGGCCAGCCTAGGATATATTAGACCCTGTCTTAAAAAGGTTGGGCAGAGAGAGCATTGTGACTCATGTTCCCTCCCTCAACACCCCTATAAGGCTATCCTGGAATTCACTCTGTAGACAAGGCTGGCCTCGAACTCACAGAGATCCATCTGCCTCTGACTCTGCCTCCTGAGCGCTGGAATTAAAGATATGTGTCACCAATACCCATCTTGACTCATGCTTTTAATATCAGCACTTGGAAGGCAGAGACAGTCAGATCCCTAAATTTAGGGTCAGCCTAGTTTATATAGCAAGTTCCAGGACAACCAGAGCTGTATAATGAGACCTAGTTTCAAAAGAGAGGTGGGAGGGAGGGAGTGAAGGGAGAGGATGGATGAAAATGCATGGTTTGCAAGCATGTGAACAGCTGTAGGATCCCATGGAAAAGAACCACTACTGAAGCCGGACATTGGTTGTGCATGTCTTTAATCCCAGCACTCAGGAGGCAAAGGCAGGCAGATCTCTGTGAGTTCAAAGACAGCCTGGTCTACAGAGCAAGTTCCAGGTCAGGGAAAAAAAAAAAAAAAGAACCACTACTGAATCCAGTGGGAGAGTAGATGCTCTAAGACAGTGGTTCGCAACCTTACTAAAGCTGTGACCCTTTAACAGTTCCTCCTGTTGTGGTGAAGCCCAACCATAAAATTATTTTCGTTTCTACTTCATAACTGTAATTTTGCTAGTTATGAACCATAATGTAAATATTTGTGTTTTCTGATGGTCTTCAGTAACCCCTGTAAAAGGGGTCATGACCCACGGGTTGAGAATCGCTGCTCTGAGACATGTGCCTGCCTACCTTGTTCTCCCCTCAGGTGTTCCAGGGTGGTCAGCCGATCTTCACCCTGCAGCCTGACTTCCCAGAGTAGCAGACCAATGCCTCAGCCTTATGGAGATACCTTCTGGGAGAATCTTAGCCAAAGGTCTAGGTGAGTGGAGAAGAAACCAGAAGCTGGAGGTGGGAAGGTGAGACTAGACTATTTTTAATGATTATAAATCCTTACAGGAATAAGCCTGTGTTTGGAGGTTATTTCACACTACTTGATGGGAATTGTAACTCCAACAGGAGGTTGGGAGGGTTTATGAGAGAAATGGTGTTCACTAGGGTATCCTGACTCCAGCTCCTGTTTTTGTTCTTCTCAGCTCCAACTGGATGGAAGAACAGCACATTCCACCAATACTGGTATAACAGATTCTGCTCCTCAACCTTCTGTTAAATTTTGCCCACTGCCTTCCTATCCTTATTACCCTTTTTATCTGGTATTTTCCAACTAGTATACTAACTAGGCCGTTTTTACTGTAAACCAAGCATCCTGTTTTCCAGATGGTACCTGAACTTCCAATGATCCCTGATTCTCTAGTTCATCCCAAATTTCCCTGAAACCAATGTCTGTCTACCCATTTAGCAACTCTTCTTCCTTCTTGGCACAGAGGGCCACTGGCTGCTCCCAGCCCGGCCTGCACCCTCTTGAGGGTCTCCCTCCTCCTGAAAAGCTCTGGAGAAGAAAGAGAAAGAAGCTGCATTTGGAAAGAATGCAAAAGGGCCCTGGAAACATTCCAGCCCGTGTTAGAGCTGTTACTTATCATCTGGAGGACCTGAGGAGGCGGCAGAGAATTGTCAATGAGTAAGGAGGCATGGCCTCTGGCCTCTGGGAGCTGAACAGGGATTGGTGGTAATTTGAACTAAAGAAAGTTGAGAGCTTTGAGAAAATTCATTTGTTCTTGAAAAGGAACTATGCCCTTGGTGTCAGTGCAACATAATTTCTTTATTTTTAGCATTTAATTATGTGTGTACATATGTACTGCATGCCATGTGTGTGGAGGTCAGAGAATAGTTTATGGGAATTGGTCCTCTTCTCCCATCATCTGGGTCCTGACTTGGATCTTCAGGCTTGGTGGCAAATGCCTTTACCTGCTAAGTCATCTTGCTGGCGCTCAAACATGATTTCTATAATATGGAAAGAAGCAATTGAGGGATGAAAGATAAGTCACATTAGCTGGAAGGAGTGAGATGACCCCTGATGACAAGAAAGCACATCATTGAACTAGGGGAAATTAGGGGGTCATTGATGGGTCCCTGAACTGAAAATGCTTCTGTCTATGGAGACCAAAATGTTGAGGTGAGTTGAGGGTCAAATAGTAACACCTATGAGTCCCAGTAGGAACTGCTTCAGCCCAGAAGGGCAAAGAATAAAGAAGCTGGAAGCCTGCCCTCCTGGCACCTCAATGTTAACCCAACTGTCTCCACAGACTGAAGAAGGCCCAGTGGGGCAGCTCTGAGGCTACATCCGAGCTCCCAGTACTAGAAGAGGGCTATGAGTTCTTCAGCACCACTGAATACCTTGACGAGGAACAAGAGAGGGCAGCCTATCCACAGGAAGAGAATTATTCTGTCACTCCCAGGGATCAGGTATGATTGGAGATTAACTTGGTAGGGTGGAAGGGGATGTCAATTCATGATCTCGAATGGGGAGGTGGCAGAATCCAAGAGCCAAGTTGGATAGCTGAGTTTAAGAACAAAAAGTAGTCATGAATCCGAGCATTTGGGGGGGGGGGGTTGGTGTGCCTAGATTTGGCCATTAAGAAATTTGGAGAGGTGCCCAGCTGTGGTAGAACTCGGGAGGCAGAGGAAGGAGGATCTCTGTGAGTTCAAAACCAGCCTGGTCTACAAGAGCTAGTTTTCCAGGACAGGCTCCAAAGCCACACAGAGAAACCCTGTCTCAAAAACCGAAGGAAGGAAGGAAGGAAGGAAGGAAGGAAGGAAGGAAGGAAGGAAGGAAGGAAGGAAGGAAGTTAGTCTGGAGAGACCCGTTTTTCCATCCCCATTCCCTTCACTTCTCCACTTTTCTCATCTACAGCTGCTTTGGTCTCCCTGGACTCCCTTAGGCCAGGAGGGGCATTATGCTTCTGGGCAGCTAAGCTCTCTGGCCCACAGCACTGTTACAGCCAGGAGGAACCCCACTTACAATCCTCAGAGGATGGAGTTGGAGTCTGAGGAGTAGAGGGAAATCACCCATGCCTAAGCTTCGGGACCCAAGACCAATTCAAACGGGAGACTCTCCTCATTGGTGACGTCAAGGCGGGTGTTTCCCTCTCCTAACCCTAACTTGTTCACAGCCCACTTGAGTTCCTGTCCAACAGCCCCATCCCCTCACAGCCGGACCCTGGTCTTGTGTTCTCTCTGTTCTGTTATTAAAGAGCCCGGTGTAGTCTTGCTGAGTGCGGCAGTGATGAAGGGGAAATGGAAAAAACAGGACTCCTTTGATTTTCTTGAGGACCCAGTTACAGTAAAATCAAGCTAGATACCCCTCAAGCCCCCCCCCTTTCTTTTTTTGTTTTTTCGACAGTGTTTCTCTGTGAAACGTCCTGGCTGTCCTGGAACTCACTCTGTAGACCAGGCTGTCCTCGAACTCGCAGAGATCAACCTGCCTCTGCCTCCTACTGGTATTAAAGGCGTTATCAACGCCAGTCCTAGGTCCCCAAATTTGAAGAGTCTCTCCCGAGGCAAGAAGAGTTCTGCCCAGGTCCAGCCTTCATCGCCTCCAGGGCTCTGGCTCTGCCCATGCCCCATCCTCATGCTCCCACAATCACATCAGTCGCCCGAGCTTCCGCATCCAGATCCCAGTTCCTCGGCGCTTTTGCCCCTTTAGAGACGATCCTGCAACGTGTCTCTTACATTGGCCCAGAATCCCAAGTGTGCTGACCCCAGGTTCCCTTCTCGACCCCGTTCCCTTAATTGGGAGGCCCCGCCCCGTGCGCACTGACGTCGAACGCCGCTGTCAGCCGGCGCTAGGGGGGGTCGGATTGGGGTAGAATGGCCGCTGCCGCCGTCACCCGCGGGACCCCGGGAGGTAAGAGCCAGGGCCTCTCCCGCCTCTCCACCCCCGCGCCAGGGGGCGCAGCTCCTCGCGGACCGGGTGTGGAGCACGGCGCCGGGGACCACCGTCCCTCCTCCCTGTACGCCTCCACCTTGCTGCTTCCGTCCTCCTTCACCGCGCCAGGGGGCGCCGCTAGGCGCAGGGCCCCATCACGGACCAGAGAGTGCGGGAACTGTCCCCCCGACCCCCGCATAGGGCTCCCGCACTGCCCCTTGCCCGCCAGGTGTTCATGAACTCTGTTCAGCTGCTACTCCAGAACATCCGGGTTTGCGGGTGGGACCCTCCCACCTCGAAGATTCTCCCAGGACCCCCGCCCCCTTTGGGGGGAGCACCCCACCCCAGCGCCAGGCGTGTCATAGACCTGAACCACCCTCGGGTCTGCAGTCTCATCCTTCTGCTCTGCACCCTGGCAAGCTGCCTAGCCAGGGCTGCGCACCTGCACCCTGTGATGGACTCCTTATCCCAAGCCTAGCCTCATTGCACACCACCGATCCTGAATGGGCTTCCATCCCCCTCTCCATCCCTGGACACCTGGCAGAGCCCGCTGCGAGCCTCCTCCAGCTCCCATCTGTTCGCCAAGAGGGCGGAGGCTCAGGCTGAAGCCAGAGCAGTAGTAGAAGGGCTATGGTAGGCTGGAGGTTGGGGATATAGGAGTACCGAGGTGAAGTGAAATGCTAGCTGCAAGGGAAAGCCGGAATGTTCCACCCGGAAGCTTGGTCCAACATGTCTACTCCAAATTCTCCCAGCTCATGACCAACCTGTCAGAGAGTAAGTGAGGTCAGTTATCACATCTGCCCTTCCCCTTAGAAAAAAATCAAATAGAGAAGGAACCTGGGGTGTGTCTTGTAAGGCCCAGCTTGTATATCTGCTTTCCTCCAGCGTCCAGGTTGTCAACCACGCTTAGCCCTAGACTTGCTCTCCCTTCCCAGATGTTCCCTGAGTTCTTTTTCTGTTTGATTTTTTTTTTTTTTAAATGGGAAAGATCTAATAACTGACCTCACCTACCTTCTCCTTCAGGTTGGGCAGGGCCTGGGAGAATCTGGGTTAGACACGCAGGACCCAGCTTCCTGTCCTGGGGAATGCTCTGCCACTGACAGCCTCCCCCACTCTTCCCTTTCTTCCCAATTATTCTGTTCTGTCTCGCCTCCTCACTCGTGTTGGTCCCTGGCACTTATGCCTGGGTCCTCTTTCATCTCTGTCCTCTGGTTCTGTTGTCACATTCTACTCCAGCTTTGCTTATCTTTCCCAGATAATCAGGACTGAACTCTATAACCTCTTACCCCACCTGAAGCTCCTAATCATGAATTCATATGGGGGCTTCTTCCATGACCTTGTTCTCTCCTTTCCCAGTACAGACTCCCCCTCCCCCCGGCCCCTCAGGCCGGGGGTGACCTTGCCCCCTGGAACCCTCACCATGAATACCAAGGACGCCACTGAGGTTGCTGGTGAGTTCTCAGAACAGGTTCCCAATTTGGGCACAGTCTTATATGTTCTCCTGCTGTCCTTTGCTCCCTGTCTCTCTGGCCCTAGTTGTAGTCTTCCCTGGTGCTCTGGGTTATATTTGGCCCCTTTCCTCCAGACTGCCTCTAACAAAACCCTCCCTTCTTGTTTCCTCTAGAGAACAGCCACCACCTGAAGATCTTCCTCCCCAAGAAACTGCTGGAGTGTCTTCCTCGATGTGCCCTGCTGCCTCCAGAGCGGCTCCGGTGGAATACAAATGAGGTTTTCCTAGGGAACATGGGGTTAGGGCCTGGCAAGACCTAGTGGGCTGGAGGGGTGTGTCTATGGACATTCACTACTAAGCACTGATCTAGGCTTTGGGGATGATAGAATTACAGACTTGGACCTTATAGGAGTCCATTTCTCTTTGGTATAAAAACAATAGCTTAGTATTTCTTCATATTGAGCAACATGCTTTGTATCTGACATGCACTATCTCCTATCATTATAGATGTTAATGAAGAGAAAGGTGATTTGGTTTGTTTCTGTGTGTTGCTTGGTGGGTTTTGGACAGGGTATCATGTTGTCCAAGCTAGCCTTGAACTTGCTATGTAGTCAAGACTGGTTTGAACTCTTTTTTTTTTTTTTTTTACTATTCTGTCCGTCCTTTCCTTCCTTCCTTCCTTCTTTCCTTCCTCCCTTCCTTCCTTCCTTCTTTTTCCCTAAGAGAACATCTCACACTCACTGTGTAGCCAAGGATGACCTTAAATATCCAATCCTCCTGCCTCTACTTCTCAAGTGCTAGAATTCTAAAAGTATGTCACCAAATCCAGTTAATGTGGTTCTGGGAAATGAACCAAAAGCCTTGTGCATGCTAGATAAACCTTCTACCAATTGAGCTACACTCCCAGCCCTGGCTTTGAACTCTTGATCCTCCTGCTTCCCTGTCTTTAGTACTATGATTTCAGGTATGTGCTACTCTGTCTAGCTTTTTTTTTTCTCCCTTAAACAGGGTCTCGCCTTATAGCCCAGGCTGACCTTATTCATTATTGGCCTGCAGTCACTCTTCACTCTTCCTATTTTTTGAGACACAGTCTTCCTTTTTTGTTTGTTTGTTTTTTGAGACAGGGTCTCTCTGTGTACTGTGTACTGTGTAACCCTGACTGTCCTGGAATTCACTCTGTAGACCAGGCTGGACTCAAGCTCACAGATCCACCTGCCTCTGCCTCCCAAGTGCTGGGATTAAAGGTGTGTACCACCACTGGCCTTTCAAAATCGTGAAGCTCACTGATTAGCTAGACTAGCTGGCCATCCAGCCTCAGAACCATCTTGTCTCTCTTTCTCCAGCACTAGGATTCCAGGCACCAGGCTGTGCACAGCTTCTAACGTGGGTGCTGTGGATCTGAGTTTATGTCCACATTAGACAGCAAGCACTTTACTGACTGAAACATTTCTCCAGTTTAAAGTGGCCTGAAACTCCTGATCCTCCTGCCTCAGCCTCCTGAGTGCTGAGTGCTGGGTGACAGGTGTATATCTGTCTCAGAGACCCTGCTTTTTACCACCTTCTGGGGGGGGGCAGTTCTTGTGTTACATACTCTTTATATTCTGTATACATATTACCTCATATTTAGTTGGTGGTTGATGATTACTGATTCAGTATTAGAATTATCTGTAAAGCCGGAGGTAATAGTTCATATCCGTAATCCTAGCACTCAGGAGGCAGAGGCAAGAGGATTACCACACACTTGTGGCCAGCCTGGTCTATATATCAAGTACAAGGCAGGCCAAGGTTATATAGTGAGACTGTGTACTGTCAATAAAATTGGGTGTGTTTGCATATGGTTATTGTAAGTGCTTTAGAACCTTCAGGAAGTTCAGAGAAGCAACAGGGCTTCACAGAGCTTTTGGGAAGCATGTATGATATTTGAGATTTCCAAACATAGAGAGGCATTCACATGGTACTTTAGGCTTGTAGGACACTAACATGAAAGATGTAATTGGTTGGAGGAATGTTCAGGAAGGAACCAGTGAGCCCATCTGGCAGGACTAGTGGGTTGAATTTGAGTAAATAGTATGAATTGAATTAATACTTTTTCTGAAAGCCTTGAAGTCAGAGAGAAGCTGGAGTTCTTGTCAATGACTTTTCTCAGAAAGGGTCACAGAGAAAATACCTAATATGAACAAAGGATAAACATGAAGCTGGCTCCATGGTATGGGCCCCAGTAGGGTTGGAGAGATAAGAGGTTAGGTTGGGTTTTTTCCTGCTCCTGGGGCCTTGCACATGCTAAACAAGCACTGTCTTTTTCTATTTTGGAACACATCCCCAGCCTGAGGTTCAGTTTCATCTGAGATAGAACCTGCTGTTCTTTTCTTTCTTTGTTTGTTTTTATGTTCATTGGTTGTTTCTCTGTGTGAGGGTGTTGCATCCCCTGGAACTGGAGTTATAAACAGTTGTGAGCTGCCATGTGGGTGCTGAGAATTGAACCCAGGTCTTCTGGGAAAGCAGCCAGTGATCTTAACCTCAGAGCCATCTCTCCAGCCTGAACCTGCTGTTCTTAAGAGTTGTGAGACCTTGCTGGTCCAAATACTGGAAGAGTCTTACAGTAGGTGCCACCTGTGCAGAGGCCCCAAGCCAATGATCAAGGTGGGATGACCCAAGTGCTTCCTCTCCTCCAGGAGATCGCATCCTACCTGATCACCTTTGAGAAACATGATGAGTGGCTGTCTTGTGCCCCAAAGACAAGGTGAGAAGATTCTCCAGTTTGGAGAATAACAGGAATCCTGGGCTATGTTCACAAAACTCAAACCTACCGCCCTTCCAGGCCTCAGAATGGCTCCATTATTCTCTACAATCGTAAGAAGGTGAAATACCGGAAGGATGGCTACCTTTGGAAGAAGCGGAAGGATGGGAAGACCACCCGAGAGGACCATATGAAACTCAAGGTCCAGGGCATGGAGGTAAGAGTGTCAGATATCCGCACATCTGCCCTTGCCCACACTCCAGTCCCCGAGGCATGGTTTGGGGACGTTGTCTGCCTCTCCTGCTCAGTCAGTCTTCTCTCATCACTCTGGACCAGCTGACTGATTGCTGAGCTCACTCTCAGCTTCCTATTGGCCCCCCACGACCCAGCTTTATGGCACCAATGTACAGTCCCCTCACGACCCTTGCATTTCCCTCAGGGGTCCAAGTAGTGATGTTCTAAACACAGGTTTCTTTTCCCAAACCATTGTTCTTTTGCACTTCCTCTCTGCCCTTAGATTTTTTTCCCCATACCTCAGATTGGGCCCTTTTTTATAAGACCCCTCAGCTCCTCTGTTCTCTTCTCTCTGTCCCTTAACCATGACTTAAGGCCTGCTGGCATTTGGAAGGAGTGGGGAGGTTGGGGTAGGGAGAGGGCTGAAGAGGAACTGGTGGAAAGATTGGGATTCCTGCAAAGGGACTGAACAGAGGAAGAGTTGGGGAGCAGACTAGCCCTCCCCCCACCCCAGCCTGTCTCCTGGCAGTGTCTCTATGGCTGCTACGTTCACTCTTCCATCGTCCCCACATTCCATCGGCGCTGCTACTGGCTGCTCCAGGTAAGAACTGAGAACACACTCAGGGAGCCAGATTTCTGGCTCTTTGAGGAACATGGGGTCTGAGAAGATGAAGTGGGATAGGTTTGGGGTGGGAAAAGCAGAAAGGGGGTGACTAGAACTGGAGGTGCTGCTTGGAAGAAAGTGAGGATAGGAAGTTAAGCCCTTGAGTCCTAGCCCCATGGCTGTGTGTGTGCCTTTGTGCGCAGAACCCTGACATCGTCCTTGTGCACTACCTGAACGTCCCAGCCCTGGAGGATTGTGGAAAGGGCTGTAGCCCCATCTTTTGTTCCATCAGTAGTGACCGGAGGGAGTGGCTGAAGTGGTCACGTGAGGAGCTGTTGGGACAGCTAAAGCCCATGTGTAAGGAACAAGAATGGATCATGCTCTAAGGGAGAGGGAGAGTGGAGCTTCCCAAAAGCACTAGGGCTCCTCCGTGCCCAAGTAAACCCTCTGGGTAACTAGTTCTCTCTGAGCCAGGAGGGTGCTTTCCTGTTTGGACGCTAGACACTGAGACTGTACGTACAGTCTAAGATGTGGAGTATGGAGAGGGGGTGAGAGACAGCCGTGAGCTGTGTGTCTGAGCAGTTTTAAGTTCAGCATGCCAGGGCTTTAGAGGAGCTGCCAGGGTACATTGGAAGTCTCATAGTGTTTCCCCCAAATCTCCTGTAGTTCACGGCATCAAGTGGAGCTGTGGGAATGGGTCAGAGGAATTTTCTGTGGAACAGCTGGTGCAGCAGATCCTGGACACCCACCCAACCAAGCCAGCACCCCGTACCCATGCTTGTCTCTGTAGTGGGGGCCTTGGTAAGAGATGCCAGACTCTGGAACTCTTTTCCCATTTAGCCACATTGCTTAACAACTGCCTTGATGGAATTTGCATACTAATTTGCAAGTCTTTGTATGTCCAGGAAGATGGGCCAGATGAGCAAGGAACTTCCCATCTAGCAGCACTGGCCCCAGAAATGTATAAGCCACAGTCCTGGCAGCCCATAACTTTCCTACCTCCTACTTTCAGTAATTGCTGCCCCGTATCACCCCACACCACCAATTACACTCAGCCTTAGCTTTGGGCTTCCTTAGGACCCCTTGATTCTTTTGTCCTTTTGCTCTGCCTTTACCCTCTGCTCTCAGCTACTGCCTTAAGCCAGGTCTCCTCCCCTGCTCTGTTCCTCTCTCTAGTCCCGTTTATTTTGAGGAGAAACTGAAGGGAGAAGGGGAGACTCACTTCTGATGCCTCCCAGTGGTCATAATCAGTATTACACAGTAGTTTTACTTACTTGGAGGGGGGTGGGGCAGCTTCCAGAAGGGACTGCTGGAAAAGGATGCAACATCCTTTTCTTTCTTCCTACTCCTCTCCATTCCAGGTTCCGGGAGCCTTACCCACAAATGCAGTAGCACGAAACACCGCATCATCTCTCCCAAAGTGGAGCCCCGGGCTTTAACCTTGGCATCTATATCCCACTCCCAGCCCCCCGAACCTCCACCACTCATAGCGCCTCTCCCTCAAGAGCTCCCCAAGGCACACACCTCCCCATCTTCCTCCTCTTCCTCTTCCTCCTCCTCAGGATTTGCAGAACCCCTAGAAATCAGACCTAGTCCTCCTACCACTCGAGGGGGTTCGTCAAGAGGAGGCACTGCCATCCTCCTCCTGACAGGACTAGAGCAGCGTGCTGGGGGCCTGACACCCACCAGGCACTTGGCTCCCCAGGCTGAACCTAGACCTGTGAGCTTGGCTGTGGTGGTAGGTTCTGAACCTTCTGCTCCACCAGCTCCTCCCAGCCCTGCCTTTGACCCTGATCGTTTTCTCAACAGTCCCCAAAGGGGCCAGACATATGGAGGGGGCCAAGGAGTAAATCCAGACTTCCCTGAGGCAGAGGGCACTCACACTCCCTGTCCTGCCCTGGAGCCTGCAGCTGCCCTGGAGCCCCAGGCAGCTGCTCGAGGTCTCCCCTCACGGTTGGGAGCAAGCGGGAGAAGAGGAAACCAGTTCTTTATCCAAGATGATGATAGTGGGGAGGAGCTCGAGGGCCAGGGAACTGTGCCACCTGTACCTTCGCCCCCTCCTTCATCCCCTTCCTCACCTGCCGCCTTGCAGCCGGCAGGCAGGGTAGCAAGAGGAGAAGCCTTGTTCGGGGGCTCTGGTGGCACCAGTGAGCTAGAGCCCTTCAGTCTTTCATCATTCCCAGACCTTATGGGAGAACTCATCAGTGATGAAGCTCCAAGCATCCCTGCCCCAACCCCCCAGCTCTCTCCTGCTCTTAACACCATCACAGACTTTTCCCCAGAGTGGTCCTACCCAGAGGTGAGTCTTGGGTTCTTCTCCCATTTGTTTTCAGATTTTTCAAAAATGAGGTTTATTAATTCATCCCTCATAGTCTATGATCTACGTTCTCTCAGTTTTCATTTTAATAGCCCTTATCCACATATTTTCCCTGTCTCCCTTCCATTTGTTATTGTGGTTTCGAGAGCCCCTCCAAGGACCTCATTCTCTTGGTGACTATTTTAAGTGGGGGGCCACGGGGGCCACTAATTACAGAGGGAAAATATACAATGAGATGTGACTTCAGATTCTGGACAGCAAAAAGTCTGTGCTCAGCGGTGGAGAAGTTCCACTTCTAGAGGGAAATGGGGAATTGCAGTAGCGTGAAGGGACCCACAACACAACTTCCTGATGGCAGTTATCTGACTGATACTCTAGGAGAGGTCCTGATTTCTGTTTCTTAGTAAAGTCAGAATATTCTAGGAAAGGGCTAAGGATGTAGCTCAATGGTAGAATATTTGCCTAGCATATACAAGGCCTTGGGCTGGAGCATTAGCACTGGGGACAGGTTTTTCATTGGGCAGGGTGGTTCACACCAATAAGAGACAGAAGCCAGATGGTCAGGAATTCAAGGCCATCCTTGGCTACTTAGTACTTTTGAAGCCAACCTAAGCTACATGAGATCCTTTTAAAAAGAAAATTAGTTCTGATGAGATAAATAACTACTTGGCAAAAAGGTTGGTCCTGTTCATCATTGAACCCCCAGACTCTAGCACAGGGCCTGCCATATAGTATTAATTTCTAAGGATCTAAAAACATGAGTGACTGAAAGCCCAGCTCCAGTGAAGTGGCTGTCTGACTTCTGTCTGCAGGGTGGGGTCAAGGTGCT
Source organism: Phodopus roborovskii (assembly GCF_943737965.1). Taxonomy (NCBI): domain Eukaryota; kingdom Metazoa; phylum Chordata; class Mammalia; order Rodentia; family Cricetidae; genus Phodopus; species Phodopus roborovskii. The sequence continues at coordinate 10,862,531 of NW_026126407.1, forward strand.
CATCACAGGCCCCTGGACAGAAGCCGCAGAGCATTACTCCTGTGTCTTTGATCACATCGCAGTGCCAGCCTCACTAGTCCAGCCTGGTGTCCTACGCTGCTACTGCCCTGGTATGGAGATTGGGAACTATAGGGGAAGCGACTGTCACTATGGACAGTTAGGATGGGTGAGGGCCTCCAGGCTTCCAGGAAGCAGTGGAAACAAGTAACATTATTCTGAAGGCACAAAGACCACTTCTAGCCCTGAGGCTGAGTGCCCAGTGCCCTCAGCAGGGAGAAGAGCATGGCTTTAGTGCCAGCAAATCTAGGATCTGATCTAAGAAGTCTGCTGTTACCTAACCAAAGATCTTAGCTAGTTCTACACCTTCCTTGTGTTCTTTGGCCAAAGGGATCGCTTAATGTTCATGCTGTCTCTGTAGCTTAGTTGGAGCCAGGGTCTTCTACAGCAACCCAGAGAGAAAGTTCATCTGCCATATGTACCTACTTAATATAATTAAATAGAATTTAAAACTCATTTCTTCAGGCACACTGACCATATTTCAAGTGCTTAACCATCACACATTCTAGCGCTCCCATGCTGAGTAGTTTAGATGTAGAACATACCCATCACTGTAGAAAGTTCTTCTGGACAGCACTGGTCTAGACTGACTTCACTGACTTTTGGTACCACCCTTCCCTGCAACCTAGCCCTCAACAGTTGCCTTCTTTGAGGTACTCCAGTTTGGAAGTATTGTTATTTAGGAGTATATTCTCTCCTGGTCTCCACAGCCTCAGTCAACCATGTATGAAGGGGAAGGGGAAATAAGACCAGAGAAGCTGGTAATTGGGAGAAAAGTCTCAGGCCCTGGTCTTGAGGTTGAGTTTTTATCCTCCGGGTGATAGACACTGAGACTCTTACTGGACACTGCTGGTTAACAGACAACTTCCTTTTCCTGCATTTCAGTAAAGGTCATGACCTCTGAACTTCAGTCCAAAGGACTAAAAGAGTTAAACACCATCAAGTTTGCTGAGCAATACCCTTAACTCAGAGTCTATAGCCAGGAATTCTCTGGTCCATAGACAGTATTAAGTTCTTGAATAAATAGTCTCCCCTCCCTATGAGTGCAAAGGCTACACACTGAAGCTAGGGGTCTCTTGACCCACAGCAAGGGGGCTGGAGAAACACAGACTTATCATTAACTGGCTCTGATACAGCTGATCAGCCAGGAAAGGAGCCAGGCAAAGGGCCCTTCTCCCTGACAGGTTCTCCCCAGCCCACGAAGTAGGGCTGGTGTCTTTGCAGGTGGCAGGACGGGAGGGGCCCCTCTCTGCTTCTGTGCTCTTTGAGTATCGAGCCCGCCGATTCCTGTCTCTGCCTAGTACACAACTTGACTGGTTGTCACTGGATGGTAAGTACTGAGCCCTTTGACCTAAGGACTTAAGCATAAGCATGACATATTTGAGTATAACATGCTTCCCCTATCTTTCAGGGGCATTATTAATGCCCACTATTACTACTTTTTCTCGTGTGTGTGTGTGTGTGTGTGTGTGTGTGTGTGTGTGTGTGTGTGTGTTTAGAAAGGATCTTACTATGTAGTCCTGGTTAATTTGGAACTTCTTTGTAGATGAAGCTAGCCTAAAACTAGCTGCCATCTTCTTGCTCCTGCCTCCCAGAGTGCTGGGATTCACACACAAGTGCCACCACACTCAGCTCCATTGGTATTTTTTGTTTGTTTTGTTTCATTTTTTGAGACAGGATTTCTCTGTGTAACCCTGGCTGTCCTGGAATTTGGGTAGACAAGGCTGATCTCAAATTCAGAGATCTGCCTGCCTCTGCCTCCCAAGTGCTGGATTTAAAAGTGTACCACCATTGGCTTCTTAAATATTTTATCTTTTTGTTTTTTGTTTGTTTTGGTATTGGTCATTTTTAAAAAATATGTATGGGTGTTTTGCCTACATATGTGTCTATGTATCCACAGAGGTCAGAAGATAAGTGTCCAATCACCCTAACCCTTCTCATCATTAAATAAATATAAAGTTGAGCAAGGAGAAGTTGTGTATACTTGTAATTCTAGCTGCTCTGGGAGTTGGGTTAGAAGGACCTCAAGTTTGAGACCTCTCAGGCTGAAAAGATGGTTCAGTTTTGTTTTGTTGTTGTTTTGGTTTGGTTTTTTGAGACAGGGTTTCCCTGTGTAGCTTTGGAGCCTACCCTGGAATTAGCTCTGTAGACCAGGCTGGCCTTGAACTCACAGAGATCTGCATGCCTCTGCCTCCCAAGTGTTGGGATTAAAGGCGTGCACCACCACTGCCCTGCTGGGCTGAGATGGTTCAGTTTTTAAGAACACTGACTGCTCTTGCAAAGGATCCAAGTTTGATTCCCAGCACTCACATGGTGGCTCACGGCCATCTGCAACTCCAATTCCAAAGGATTGGATGCCCTCTTCTGGCCTCTCTGGGCATCAGGCACACAAGTGGTGCACAAACATGCATACAAGCAGAACACTCATACACATAAAACAAGAATTAAAATAAAAAAAAAAAAACCTATAGGTCATTTATTTTTATGTTTTTCTTTTGGATGGTAAAGATGTATTCATTATAGGATTGCTGAAAATTACAGAAAACACATAGAGTAAAATAGAAATGTGTAATACTATTGACATTGCTATTATTAAATTGTCTTCTCTTACCCATACAGGCATGCATACATCATATACTCATCTGTGTTTTAGTTGGTCCTGTTTCTGCTCCTTTTACTTGTTTTCCTCTCCTGAGTCTGCTGCTTTTTCAAGATTTACTTTTCTCTGTTGCTTCTTGGTTCTTCTCAATTATACTGTCATCCCTGCTAGTTTTCTTGTCTCCTGCCATTCCTCCTCCTCTGAGAGGCTTTTGTTCCTACTCTTGCTTGCCTCCCTCTTGGGGGGAGGGGCGGTCACACTTGTCATACAGCCTCGGTGAGTGTGTTGGGTCGTCTGTGGTTTTAATCTGCCTATCTTTGGACCTTGATAGCTAGCATTCTCAGTTTTGCTTTGTCCTGTTCTGGATGGTCATCACTTTATTTTTTTTTTTTACCCCTTTCTAATCTTTGTGCCATCTCTCTGCTGGGTCCTCCTCTCTTCCCAGCTTTCCTTGAACTCTATCTGGTCAAGATTATTTTCTTTTCTAATTGTTTGGTTGAGACTTTCCTGGATATGTTCTATCTGAGTTTCTGTTCATCACTCCCTCTATCATGGCATTGTGGAACATCCCCAGTCTTCACTATTTTTCTATGCTTGTTTTCTCCAGGCTCAGGTCCCCTTTCACTTTCTTTCCCTGTCCTTATTTGATCTCAAGAGGGAGCAGATATAGTTTGTGTGTGTGTGTGACTTGTGTAGGGAGTTGGGAGGATGAATGAACATGGCTGTCCATCTCTGTCACCTTCCCTTTCCAACCATCCTTTGTGGACAGCTGCAAAGGACCTGCTAGTAGGAGGTGCTTTTCAAACTATAGTCTTCAAGTTCTTTGGGGGTAGTAGTTAACCTGGAAGGGGGACCTTGGAGTACTTCAGCCCATCATGGGGGACAAAGGTAGTATCTGGAACAAGAATTTAGGGTACATTCTGTTTAGGAAAAGGCTGGAGGAGGACATGCCAATATGTGGCATGATTAGCTGAGGACCGGATGGGCATTGGGAAATTCCTGACATCTCTGTCTTGGAAGAAACAGCCTTGGTTCTTAATCCTGGTTCTAGTCAATGCATGAGATTAAGAGCCCTAGTTTAAGAGCTGAGTCTTCCTGGTAAGTTCTATGTAGATGAGTGGGTAAGGAGGATGATTTGTAGGGGAAGAGAAGGCTTGATCATCCCATTCTTCATCCCCCAGATCTTGAGTACAACAAGTAGTGTTGTTAGCTCACCTAGATCCTGTCCCTCCCATGCCCATCCCACAGACAGTCAGTTCCGGATGTCCATCCTGGAGCGGCTGGAGCAAATGGAGAGGCGGATGGCAGAGATTGCAGCAGCTGGGCAGGCACCTGGCCAGGGTCCAGAGGCTCCTCCAATTCAGGTACTTCTATAGTGGTCTACAATGGGGAACACAGAATCTCCATAGGAGAGTGATTCTAGTATATGCTACTCCATACCCACCTATCCCCAGCCTCATCGGCCAGTACTCTTCCCTCTTCCTGATATTACCTTGCTGCTACCCCCACTCTGTGGCAAGAGTGGCTGACTATTCTGGGTACCCTTAGCATGACAGGCTTTGGGTAGTTTCTGATCTGAGGGGTAGAGGTGAAGATGAGGGAGGGGAAGGAATCAGGAATGGTGGGCCTAAGAACTGTGGGTTTTGAGTCTCTGAAGGAAAAGGGCTGGGAGCTCAGAGAAGATGATGGCTCCTTAAAAAAAAAAAAAAAAAAAAAAAAAAAAAAAGATGATGGCTCCTTCGGGAGAAAACCATATGTGGATATGGCATCAGTCAGTGCTAGGATGGACACACAACATGGGCAGCAGAGTATATGGTCAGTTCCAGAACTGTCAGAAGTGAGCTGAGGGGTTTAGGGGTAGGTGAGGCCACATAGGGACTTACACTATGAGAGCCTGGGAACTGTGTGTGTGTGTGTGTGTGTGTGTGTGTGAGAGAGAGAGAGAGAGAGAGAGAGAGAGAGAGAGAGAGAGAGAGAGAGAGAGAGAGAACACAAGAACTAAAAGCTGAAGCTAAAAAGCAGGGACCAAATGCATAAATCTGCATGTGGGTGTGTGTACTGCAGGATGAAGGCCAGGGTCCTGGTTTCGAGGCACGTGTGGTGGTTTTGGTAGAGAGCATGATCCCACGTTCCACATGGAGAGGTGCCGAACGTCTGATCCATGGAAGCCCCTTCCGAGGCATGAGCCTTCTGCATCTAGCTGCTGCCCAGGGCTATGCTCGACTCATTGAGACTCTGAGCCAGTGGCGGTGAGCAGGACAGCCAGGATTGGGGTAGTGCTGGGGGTGGGTTGGGGAGTAGGGGCACTGGGCAGCTATTGAGACTGAAGCACCAAAGGGTGGGAACTTGGATCCCTGCCTAGAAGGATTAGGGTCCTATAGAAAGGTGTGCACTTGGGAAGACTGGCATTTGGAAGACTCCTAATAATCCTGACTTATGACACGACTTCTTGACCAACTAAGTTGACAGTCATTTCCAGTCCTTCTGCTGCCCCACTTTGTTCTCCCCACCCCCACCCCCTTTTTCTTTCCTAACTGGGCTTTGTTCTGGTCCTTAACCTCTAGGAGTGTGGAAACTGGAAGCTTGGACTTAGAGCAAGAGGTTGACCCACTCAACGTGGACCATTTCTCTTGCACCCCTCTGGTGAGGATGTTGTTTCCAAGTTTCCTCAGTGCAGTAAGCAATGGGAATAGATGCTTCAAAGGAGTGATTCTTTGAGGAAAGCAGGGAAATACCAGGGTGGGCCAGGGCCTGAGGACTGGCTACCTGTAAAGGAGAGGCCTCACCTCCACCTCCTCTCCCTAGATGTGGGCTTGTGCTCTGGGACACTTGGAGGCTGCTGTGCTCCTTTTCTGTTGGAACCGTCAAGCGCTGAGCATTCCTGACTCTCTGGGCCGTCTGCCCCTATCTGTGGCTCATTCTCGGGGTCATGTGCGCCTTGCCCGCTGCCTTGAGGAACTGCAGAGGCAGGAGCCTTCACTCGAGCACCCACTTGCTCTATCTCCACCCTCCTCTAGCCCAGACACCGGTGAGAGCTGCGTCTGGGTCCCTTCAGAGGCATATGGCCAAAACACACCCAAAGCAAAGGGTGGGAGACAGAGAGAGGGATGGGGTAATAGGCCAAGAACTGGCAGGGAAAGTGCTGGAGAGCTGCTAGTCCAGAGGACCTGGGTTCTGTTCCCAGCAACACAGGGTAGCTCACCACAGACCTGTATTTGGGCAAAAACCTCACACATAAAATAAAAACGAGTCTTTAAAAAGGACCGAGGAGCTGAGACAGCTGAGGTAAGAGATGAGGGTAGCCTGCTGCTCCTGCTCTCCTTACCCATTCTGCCCTTCTCTCAGGTCTGAGCAGCGTCTCTTCACCCTCAGAACTGTCAGATGGCACCTTCTCTGTCACATCGGCCTACTCAAGTGCCCCAGATGGCAGTCCACCCCCTGCTCCTCTGCTGGCCTCTGAAATTACTATGGAGACAAACCCAGGCCAGCTTTCTTCTGGTGCCCCCGAGACACCCTTACTCCTCATGGACTATGAAGCCACAAGCTCCAAAGAGTCTGTCCTCTCCCTTCCTGGGCCCCCACCAGCCCAGAAGGATGGGGCTCCTCCAGAGGATGCTGATAGCCCATCAGCTGTGGATGTGATCCCGGTACTATTTATTGATGGGATTGGGTTCATAAAGGCTAGGAATGGAGAGAGGTACAGAGGTGGGATGAGACAGATTTCCATGAGGCAGAATTAAGACCATGTACTATTTGAGTATAGGCACAGGACCCCTTTGCTTAGCTCCTTCCAGACTGAGTACTCAGCAGTCATGAGGTTGAGGATTCTGGGAAGTATCTTTATCTTCAGTTAGAATTGTACTGCTGCTATCACCTGTCGACCCGTGAAGGGAAAGGTTCTTTCTATTTTTTTCAAGACAGTGTCTCACAATGTAGCCCTGGCTGTCCTGGAACTCACTATGTAGACCAGGCTGGCCTCAAACCCAGAGATCTACCTGCCTCTGCCTCCCGAGTACTGGGATTAAAGGTGTATGATAGGACCTGTGGATATACTGGCTTTAGAAAGGCAGAGAATAATTAGGGAACAGTTTAAGTACAAAAATCAAAACTCCATCTCAGGAGGCAGGGACAAGAGGCTCTCTGTGAGTTCCAGGACAGCCAGAACTACACAATGAGACAATGTCTCAAAATAAAAAACAAAAATGGAGTATGACCAAGTGGGAAGTACCATATGCCTCATAGCTAGCTAGCTATTCACAAGAGAGTTATGTGGTGGAAATTTGAAGGTAGAGTCATAAGCTTGGGCTACACTTGTGAAGATATATGTTGGTCAGGAGCAATGGAGCAGATCCAAGAGAGACAGTAGGCAATTAGGAAGGGTACTAAGATCCTCATCCTTCACATCTTATGTTGTCCACAACTTAACTGTGTGGAGGGAATCAGTAAGAAAGAAAGAATGAGCAATTTTAGTTCAGAATTAGTGAGCAGAAAAGAAGTGGTGTCTAGAAAGAAGATGAGGGAGCAGGGACTTAAGGTTACAGCATAGGCGGTACTGGAACATCGGTAGTTGGGGCCCCAGAAAGTTCATGCATCTCCCTTCATCCAGGTGGACATGATCTCACTAGCCAAGCAGATCATCGAAGCCACACCAGAGCGGATTAAACGAGAGGACTTCTCGGGGTTACCTGAAGCTGCAGCTTCACCGAGGGAGCAGGCAGGCACCGTGGGGCTCAGTGAGACCATGTCCTGGCTAGCCAGTTACCTGGAGAATGTGGACCATTTCCCCAGCTCAGCCCCTACTAGGTGACCAGCCCAGAACAAAGCCTCCAGATTCTTTTTCAGAGAAGGGTGGGAGGGAGGAAGTGGGCTTGCTTATAGCCAGAGTGCCATCCTGGTGGAGGCCCTGGGAGTTTGAGAAGGGACCTGAGCTGGGTGATGAACTCTAGAGCCACTCTTTTCACATTTTATTGCTGAGGACGGGCCCTCAATAGCCACCTCTAGCTGGGATAAGAGGGATTTAAGATGCTCCCTGATGCTTTTCCCTATCTCTCACAGTGAACTGCCCTTTGAGCGGGGTCGTCTGGCTATCCCTCCAGCACCTTCCTGGGCAGAGTTCCTCTCTGCTTCTACCAGTGGCAAGATGGAAAGTGACTTTGCCCTGCTGACACTCTCAGATCATGAGCAGCGGGAACTGTATGAGGCAGCACGAGTCATCCAGACGGCCTTCCGAAAGTACAAGGTCAGAAAGCCAGGGTCTCAGGGTAAGTTAGCCATTCAGAGGCCCTAAATAGGACTAAGAAAGAACCAAGGGGGCCAGTAGTTGTCACCAAGCCTAACAACCTAACTTGGATCCCTGAAACTCACAGTGGAAGAGCTGCCTTCCTCAAGTTGTCTTCTGATGTCCACACACAGGCATGCCTGTATATACACACAAGATAAATAAATGTAAAAAACAAACATTTTGAGGAGGGGACTTCGGGAGGAAGAAGTAGGTCCAGAGTCTACTAGGTGGGCAGGGAGATGCTGAGATGAGGCCTCGTTTTTTTTTTTTCCTGTAGGGCCGGAGGCTGAAGGAGCAGCAGGAGGTAGCCGCAGCTGTGATCCAGCGCTGTTATCGGAAGTACAAGCAGGTTAGAGTCTTTTCTCAAAGGTACACCAACACACACATCTACCCAGTCTAACCAAGTCCCTGTGCTGAGAGCCCTAACTTCCCCTCTCTCTCCACAAGCTGACCTGGATTGCACTTAAGGTATTAGGCATGAGACCTGGGTGTGAGTTTGGATTAGAGAAAGGGATCTGCATCAACCTAACTATGGGTGACCTTCGGGGGTCTGGATTTCTGTCCCTCCATTTCAGCTCCTGTCCCCTCTCCTCTGCAGTTTGCACTCTATAAGAAAATGACTCAGGCGGCCATTCTCATTCAGAGCAAGTTCCGAAGCTACTATGAACAGAAGCGGTTTCAGCAGAGCCGCAGAGCGGCTGTACTTATCCAGCAGCACTACCGCTCCTACCGCCGCAGGCCAGGGCCTGCTCACAGGCCCTCAGGCCCCCTGCCAGCCCGAAGCAAGTAAGGACCACCCCTCTACAGCTCCTTGCTTACCTATTTGATAATGCCCACTCTGATCTCTTCCTGCCTGTCTGTCGGCCTGCTTTTCCCTCCAAAGTCTTAAGGTGGGAGACCGGGAATGCCCGAGTTCTGTGAGGTCTCTCTCTTCCACCAGGGGCTCCTTTCTCACCAAGAAGCAGGACCAGGCAGCCCGGAAAATAATGAGGTTCCTGCGGCGCTGCCGACACAGGTTCTAATCCCTTACCTTCCTGGACCTCTGCCCTGCCACATTTTCTTATCCACCACTATCCTCTGACTCCTCTCTGTCTCTCCGCAGGATGAGGGAATTGAAGCAGAACCAGGAGCTTGAAGGGTTGCCCCAGCCAGGACTGGCCACCTGACCTCTCCACCGCCTTTCTCCACACCCTGGGGGCTCCTGGGCTGTCTTAACAAGGAGAAGGCTTTCGGGACTAGGGGAGCCCCCTGTCGGCAGCTTTTTCTCCTTCACCTTTTTTGGGAGCCCTTCGTAGAACCCCTGCCCGTCCCCCCAGCCTTAGTCCTACACTTTCCTTCCCTTCTGGTCGTGCCTCCTCTTTCGGTCCCTGGCTCCAGAAGACCCATGCCCCACATATCTGCATCTTCAGCTGTGACCTACGGAGCCCTGCCTGCACCTTCTCCATAACCCCGCTCCTGCCTGCACCTGACTCGGACCTTCCTGACTTGCCTTATTTATTTGTTCGACGAGTCTATGATGAATGTATCCGCCTCGGTCCCCACCGCTGCCTTCGCTGCGCGCGCCCTCGTGTTTCAGGGGTGACTGCCCCACCCTGACTCCGCATGTTTGCGTCTGTTTTCTCCTTTCCTGGCCCTTGTCTTCCCCGTCACCCTGACTCTGGCCACCCACTTCGGGTTCCAAAGAGGAGGGGGTGTACATAGGATCGCGAGGCGGAGTCCCGCTCCCGTGGGGAGGGGTTTGTACATACTGTAACATACAGAGTATAGTGAAGAATCTATTTAAGGCGCTGCGCGGCCGGGCGTCTGGTTCCCTGGCGCGGCGGGGGCCCCCGGCTGGCTCCACGAGCACTTTCTACTTGTGCATGGGCTTGGTTTATACGAACTGCCATTAAACATCTCTGCACCAGCTAGCCTCCGGCCTATGTCTGCTGGGGGCGGGGCGGGGCGGGGCGGGACGGGAAGATCGCCACGCAAGTCGGTGGGCCTGGGCTCTCAGCCTTAAGCGGGGCGGGGCAGCGCGGTTTTTCGCTTCCGACGTGTTTCCGGCCTTAAAGGCATTTCGCCCTTCCCTTTAAGACGCACCGCCCCCTCTCAGTTATTCCCAAGATGGCGGACCTACTGGGCTCCATCCTGAGCTCCATGGAGAAGCCACCAAGCCTCGGTGACCAGGAGAGTCGGCGCAAGGCCCGAGGTGAGGATCCCAAATTCACAACCGCATACCTTCGCCCGGTTCTTGGAACCACACTCTTCCCTCTTTGAACAATGCCACCTCCTGCCCTAAAAAAACCCTCACAGGCCACTTTTGAGACCCTCAGAGTCCCTAAAAGGCCTGCCGACCTGCCCGCTGTTCTTTGCAAACAATGATTGGCTACTTCAGCCTGTCTCCTGCCTCCTGCCTCTTCTTCCCGTCCTGGCCTTCTGCAGTCCTTGTTTGCGATTGGCCAACGGGCCCGCCTGTCTGCTGTTGGCGAGCTCTGATTAGTAGGATGCCTTTCTTCCGATTGGAGGATGTTGTATCCATCGCATCGGTCCCATGTACCTCCAGTTCTATTACGATTAGCTTCAGGGCACGCCCATCCACAATCTATTCCCCTCTATTGGCTAGCTCAACTTAAAGCTCTACCTCCCAAGTGTTGTTTCTCCTTCCTTCTGACCTACCTCAACCTCAGCATCTCCCATTGGCTAGCTGGGTCCTTTCTTTATGCCCCTCCTCCTTGAGTTAACCCAGTCCCTCATACTATTCAACAGCCTTTCCCTAACTATATCCTTAAATTCCTGTGCTGCCCAACCGGATCGTGATGCTGATTGGAGGGTTAAGAATGGATCGCAGGTTCCGATTCGCCCGTTGCCCCCCCTGTGCTGAGTAGCTAACCAGAAAGCTTGTTGGAGTTTGGCAGCCAGGGTAGGGCGCGGCCCGAAGAGGCCTACTCAGTGTGGGTTCATGCTCTGGGGTTCATGCTCTGGCGAATGAAGGACCCTAGAAGAAGGACAGCCTTGGGTGCACACAGCTCCCAACTAGGTGGCCCTGGCCATGGACAAGTCTCACACCTGGCACTTGCTCCCCAACTGCCCAAAGGAGGCAGAACAGGCAGGATGCCTTCAAAATGTTCGACGACTGTTAAATTTATCTGTAGTCTCTTATTTTCAAAACTTGTGGAGCCAAAGATACCTATCAAGAAAGTTACAGACAGTTTAATAACCAATTAAGTGCTCTGAGAGAAATAATATATGTAAGAGATTGGTTGAGATGGAGAGGGGGGTCCCAGGCTTTTTTGAAATGAGCTGGGCACTAAAGAAAAGGTAACTCGCTAAAGAGAATGAAGTCCGTTCGGAAGCTCCAGGAAAGCAGAGTTTAATAGGAAACAGGAGTTGGAATTACTTATGTTCAGATGAATGGCTCACAGCTGACAGAATAGGGGTCTTAAGCTATTTGCCTGGGGTCTCAGGTTACTAAGTAGCTGAATTTGGAACCTAGTTGTGACTTCTTAGTCACATTTTTAGCCTGTGTTCTTGAGCATAATCTTAATCCATCTCCCAAAATGCAGAAAAGCCTGGAAAACCAATTAGAAAACAACGAATGGTCAAGATAGTGAAGCCAGCCAGGCGGCGGTAGCGAACGCCTTTGGTCCCAGCACCCGGGAGGCAGAGGCAGGCGGATCTCTGTGAGTTCGTGACCAGCCTGGTCTACAGAGCTAGTTCCAGGACAGGCTCCAAAGCCACAGAGAAACCCTGTCTCAAACACACACACACACACACACACACACACACACAAAAAGGCAGTGAAGCCAGAGGGGTGAGAGCCTCGGGTCTGTCAGGCCCTGGGCCCCATAGTATAACTGGGCAGAAGAAGGTGAACAGGATCTCTGTCCTCCAGCAGCTTATAACCTGGAAGAGGGGACACAAAAACGCAGGCCTTTTTCAGTGAATGTGCTTGGAACCTACAGGAAGAAGTCTTGACTCATAGTGAGAAATCGATGTTTGCAAGAGGAGGAAAAGCATTCCAACTAGAAGGAACAACATATGAAGGCATGGTGTAATTAGGAAGTTTCAGTGCCACATTGGGGACTCCAGCCCTGTGGAAGAAGTGAGCCTAGAATTTTGAAATACCAAAAGAGGGAAAGGGGCACTTCAAGCTGAGGATCAGGAGAAAGAGGCAGTAAACAAATATCATGGAAGAAGACAGGCAGGGTAAGGGACCAGGTTAAGGTAGTCTGAGGGCTGGAAATGTTGTTTAGCATGTGGAAGGCCCTAGCGTCAAGCCTCAATACATCAGGCAATCCTAGGCTAGTATGGTGGGTCTGTAAGTTTGAGGCCAGCCTGGGATGTAGAATGAGATCCAGTCTCAAAGTTGTGGGTACGGAGAGAAGGCAGGCAGGCACTACCTTTGTGGTTGGGGCTGTGTCTCAGTGGCAGGGCGCTCATCTTTAGTATAAGACCCTGCCCTCAGTTTTCAGTGTTCCTCTTTTAAAAAGTTATGTCTGCCCACTAAGGGCAGAGGGGATCATCTGAGGAAGGGGCAGAACATTCAGTAAGAGAGAAGAGTTTATTTCACTAACTTTGGACACCTGTCCCCTCCCCAAAGAAAGGGTGATATCTTAGTCAGGGTGCCTGTTGCTGTGATAAAACACCAAGACTGCATTTAATGGGCATTCTAGCCCAAAGTTCCAAATTTCTTCTATAGTCCCTCAGTAATCCCTGCTCCCTAAAATGGCCAGGCCTGTCAGAATAGTTCACTCTCCAGTACCAGTGCCTGTCTTTGTTAGAGTTTCTATTGCTGTGCTAAAACACAACTTAACAAAAAGCAACTTGGGAAGGAAAAGGTTTGTTTCAGCTTACAGTTCCACCCACAGTCCACCATTGAAGGAGGTCAGGGAAGGAACTGGGGCCGTGTAGTGCTACTTACTGGCTTGCCAGCCACTCCAAGACCACCTGCTCAGGGGTAGCACCACCCACAATGGGCTGCCTCCCGCCACATCAGTCGTTAATCAAGACAGTACTCCACAGACTTGCCTACAGGTCAGTCTTATGGAGGCGTGTCCTCAGTTACAGTTCCTTCCTCTCAGATAACTCACCTTGTGTCAAGTTGACAAAAACAGGACAGGTGAGACGGGCACCAGATGAGCCACTTCAGCATCATCCTGGCCTTAGAAGTATTGGAGGAGCGCTATACGTATAGGAAGCTTGCTGGGTGGTGGTGGTGCATGCCTTTAAACCTAGCGCTTGGAGGCAGAGGTAGGCTGATCTCTGAGTTTAAGGCCAACCTGGTCTACATAGAGAGTTCTAGGACAGTCAGGGCTACATAGCGACAGGCCCTATGTCTCCAATATATACATAGTATATGTGAAATTAAAAGCTGGTTGTGGGAGTGTGTGCTTTAATCTCATCACTCCAGAGACAGAAGCAAGCAGGTGCCTGTGGTTTTTGAGGCTAGCCTGGTCTACATAGTGAGTTCCAGGCCAGCCAGGGCTACATAGTGAAATGTTGTCTCCAAAATAATAATTATATAGAGAGTTATAAAACCAGATCATTTCCTCTTGCCTGTAGACAATGAGTTGGAAAACCTGGCACTGAGGCTGTTCTCACTTCCTTGGGTGCCTTACAGTTCCTTTTATACCCTGGGCATTAAGTGAATGCTAATTGACTCTCTGTAGGGTTGATAAGTGGGGTGTGTATGATTCTAGCCTTTGTGCCTCCTACCACACTGAGCTCTGGAAGGGGGAAAGTGTTTCAGCCATCTTGATTCTCTGAGGCTTAGCACAGTGTCAGGTTGTTTCACGGGGAACATCAGAGAATATTTGGCAAATCAACACTAATCCCACTCATGGTCCAAGCATAACCCTTTCCAGTGGTTATCAGACATTCTCTGAAGCCTGACCAACTCTCTACCTATGCTCCGGCCTCATGCTTTCCTTTCTCACCCTAGAGCAGGCTGCCCGCCTGAAGAAACTACAAGAGCAAGACAAACAACAAAAAGTGGAGTTCCGTAAAAGGGTGAGAACAACTGGAGAGATCAAAGGCAGCTTCTGGAAGGACTTTCAGTAAGAGTTGGAAGACTGAGGACTTGGCTGTATGGACAGCGTCTCCAGAGAAGTGGAACTAAAAGCCAGTGGCTTGGGAATTGGGAAAGCAGTGGGAGGTGTGAAAGGCATTGGCCCAGGAGAGTTTCGGGTAGAGCTATCATCTCATGTCCCCCTTTTGTTTCTCCTAAGATGGAGAAAGAGGTGTCCGACTTCATCCAGGACAGTGGACAGATCAAGAAAAAGTTCCAGCCTATGAACAAGATAGAGAGGAGCATACTCCATGATGTGGTAGAAGTGGCAGGCCTCACATCCTTCTCCTTTGGAGAAGATGATGACTGTCGCTATATCATGATCTTCAAAAAGGTAAAGGCCTCGGTTCCTCCCTCTCCTCTCTGCCTGTCCCTGCTACCTGAGGGAGGAAGAGGAATGAGGTCGTACATATACCGAGACTTCTGATTCTGCTTTTTCCTTCATCCTCAGGAGTTTGCACCCTCAGATGAAGAGCTGGACTCCTACCGTCATGGAGAGGAGTGGGACCCCCAGAAGGCTGAGGAGAAACGGAAGCTAAAGGTGAGCTGTGCTTTGCAGGCCCTGGCGCCTGTAAACATCACCTGGAAGAGGCCAGCTGGGGTCAGGGACTTGAGCACAGGTGCCTCACCTCTGTGCCCTTAGGAGCTGGCTCAGAAACAGGAGGAGGAGGCAGCCCAGCAGGGACCCGCGGTGGTGAGTCCTGCCAGCGACTACAAGGACAAGTATAGCCACCTTATTGGCAAAGGAGCAGCCAAAGATGCAGCCCACATGCTACAGGCCAACAAGACCTATGGCTGTGGTGAGCCATGGTGGGAACTGGGAGGCAGGAGAGCGTGGCTGGGGGAGGGGAGCAGAGATTGAGGTCTTGCCCACTCTCCCCTCTGCTGCTAGTGCCCGTAGCCAACAAGCGGGACACTCGCTCCATAGAAGAGGCCATGAATGAGATCCGAGCCAAGAAACGTCTGCGGCAGAGTGGGGAAGAGTTGCCAACTACCTCCTAGGCATTGCACCCAACTCCCAATTACCTCCAGCAAGACAGGGGCATGGAGGAACAAGGCTGCTGCTATCGGACCCATCCTGGAGCCCCACCTCTAAACTCTGAGGTCCTACCAGCTGTCACTCAGGCTGGAAGAGAAGCAGGCGTTTATCACTGCTACAACTTGGATGTATGGTTGTGTGTGTGTGTGTGTGTGTGTGTGTGTGTGTAAGAATGCAAATGTGTGGGTGGGTATTTAATCTGTATTATTCTCTATTATCCTTGGAACTTTCTTCCCCATGGGGCTGGGGTTACTTTACATTGAATAAACACTGTTTGACCCAGTGTTCTGATTTGTACATAGGAATGTGGATACTCAGTCCATAGGCAGAGAAGCCAATTATTCTCACTGTTATTGTGACTTTCCAGTTTATTCTTATTTTGTGGTGCTAGAGAATGAACTCAGGGCCTCATGAATATTGGGCAGCACTAAGATGGGGTGGGGTTCTTTCTAATTTATGTGTATGAGTGTTTTACCTACATGTAAGGATGTGCACCATGTTCATGCCTGTTGTCTGTGGTGGTCGGAAGAGGGCACTGGAACCCTAGAACTGGAGTTACTGATAGTTGTGAGCCACTAGGTCAGTGCTGGGAATTGAATCCTTGTGCTTGTAAGAGCAACAAGTACCCTTGACCACTGAGCCGCCATCTCTCTAGCCCCCTAAGCTTGGAATTTTGAGGCAGGGTCTTACTACATAGCTCAAGCTGCCTTGAAATTTGTTATCCTATCTCTATCTCCCAAGGCCTGAGGTTATAGATGTGAACCACCACACCCAGCTAAGATATAGTATTTTAAGGCTGAAGCCAAATAGCCTGGCTGTGTGTTGTAGCTCTTTGTGTTGCTAACTCTGCTGTGTTGAATAGGGTACATTTAATTCTTTATATCTTGGTTCTCTTGTGTGTAAAATGGGACAAGAATGGTAACTCTCTGATAGGACTATTTCAAAGTGTATGTAGGTCAACAATGTCAAGTATCATGAACACTTCCAGATTCTCACAAGCTCCATTGAAGTTGTAAATGATCTCATTATCAGTTATCCTTACAAAGCACTCAGTCTGGCTGCATCCTGTTCCAGATCCCTCATGCTGGAAGCATCAGAACCCTGATTCCCTCTCCATCCACTGCTGCCCACTCAGTAGCTGTTTCCTCATCCCATATACATCTCTCCAGCTCCTTTTCACATACAGGATTATTTCTTTCTTTCTTTCTTTCTTTCTTTTTTTTTTTTTTTTGGAGACAGAGTTTCTCTGTATTGTTTTGGAACCTGTCCTGGAACTAGCTCTGTAGTTCAGGGTGGTCTTGAACTCACAGAGAGCCGCCTGCCTCTATCTCCCGAGCACTAGGATTAAAAAGGTGGCAGAATTTGCTTTTTTTCTGGCTTCATTCCAAAATGTGGATTTCTCTGTTTTTACATCACTTCCTTGTCACAGCAGGTTACATGTCATTCTGTGCCTCTTCCTCCTGTTCACTTCCATTCTCTCCGGCTAACTAATAATCCTGCCTCTCCTTTCTTCCAAGAAACACGACATGGTCTCATTTGGCAGTGTTTATTTCAGGGAGAAGGGCTTGAAGGCCTGTGTCTGTTCTTGGGAGTCCTGGAGCCTTCAGCTTCTCACTTGGCCTTTGGGTTACGGAACTTTCGTCCAGCAAAGACAGCTTTGTCTCCAAGAGCCTCCTCAATTCTGTAATACAAAAATCAGAGCTGCTACCTCTAACACAGGAGTGCCTTCCTCTCCCCACTGTCCAGGCCTCTGTACCCACTATACCTCATAAGCTGGTTGTATTTGGCCAGACGTTCTGAACGGCATGGGGCACCAGTCTTGATCTGAGGTGGGAAAGGGATTTGGAGGGGTTGGGTTGGACTCAAATGAGCAGGCTGTAGTGGTATCCAACTTAGGTTAACATCAAGGTGACCAAGGAAACTTGGTTAAATACAGGCTGAGTACCTGTCCTGTGCAGAGTCCCACCACGAGGTCAGCAATGAAAGTGTCTTCAGTCTCCCCGGAGCGGTGGCTCACCATCACCCCCCAGCCATTAGATTGTGCCAGTTTGCAGCTGTATGGGAATGACATTTGATGAGGCCTTAGGTGACCTCAGTAAGAAAGCTAGGGGCAAGACAGAACTTTCTCTTCATTTTGGGCAGGGAATGCAGTGCCTAAGTTCTCTGGGAAACAGGAGGGGAGAGATTTCCGATCATTAGGGTGGTCAGAAGATGGCAGGGACATGGCAGAGCACAATGGCAAAGGTCTTAGGGACAAGCCAAGGGTTAGTCATAGCCTTGGGTGGGTCAGGTTCCCAGGGAAGGGCAGACTTAGGGCAAGAACAGCAGCAGTGGGTTGAGCTGGAGCTGAGCATGGCCACTCTGAGCCTGAGTCAGAAGACACTCACGCCTGGATGGATTCTGTCACTGAGCCAATCTGATTGACCTTCAGTAGCAGGCAATTGCAGGCCTTCTTTTCAACAGCCTGAGCGATCCTTTTGGGGTTGGTGACTGTAAGGTCATCCCCCACAATCTGAATGTCCACTCCAGACAGGAATGAGGTCCACGTGGCCCAGTCATCCTGGTCAAAAGGGTCTTCAATGGAGACCACTGGTAGGGGTGTGGGAACACAGTTGGGGTTAGAGACAGGGGGCCTGATGGAGGGGTGACAAGAAGTACAAGTTAAATGGAGGCTGTGATGGTGCTAAGGGTGGAAAGGACGAGAACTGTGACAAAGTAAAACACTGAAACCTGTGTCAGGCAACTGCAGAAGACTAAGGCGGGGAAAAGCACATGGAAGTCTCACCAGGATAGTTCTTGATGAAGTTCTTGTACAGCTCCCCAAGCTTCTCCCCACTGATATGCCGTGCAGGGTCGTCAGGTGACTTGAAGTCCAGATCATACTTCCCATTGCGGTAGAATTCAGATGCTGCCACATCCATGCCAATTACCACCTTGTCTGGGTAACCAGCTGCCTGAATGGCTGTCTTTAGCAGCTCCAGGGCTAGGAGAGGAGCAAGTAATGACCTGAGATACCATTGCCCCCTGTATCTGTAGCCTCTCTTCCTTCCCACCTCATGGGGACCTAGGTGGTCTATGCCCCAGGATGCTTACACTAACCCTCATTGTTCTCCAGGATGTTGGGTGCAAAGCCTCCTTCATCCCCCACATTGGTGGCATCCTTCCCATACTTGGCTTTGATGACCCCTTTGAGGTGGTGGTAGACCTCAGCACCAATGCGCATGGCTTCCTTGAACGAGCTCGCTCCCACTGGCAGAATCATGAACTCCTGCATGGCCAGCTTGTTTCCAGCGTGAGAGCCCCCATTGATCACGTTGAAGGCCTGAGACAGGAGGCAGTGCTCAGAACTGGGTGGCATGAGGGGTCAAAGGTGAGAGGGTGGTATACAACTGGACCAAGGGGACAGGGTTAGAGGATCTCACTAAGAGTAGTCTCTGTAAGGCAGCAGTCTTCAGGCTGTAAACATCCAATGGGGAGGGAGCTATGGTGGGCATATTATGTACACCAAGGAAGGCTTTACCATGCCTCTGAACCTTAGCCCAGGGGACAGGCTTTGCCATCCCTCAGCCATGGGTCTGAGGCTCTGGGATCTTTGACAAGGCTGGTCCATGTCAACACACACATTCACCCAGGACTTCATATACTCAGGACTTTCTCTGCACCCTACACAATTCAAAGTTAGTATTAAGAGGGAAGTGACCTCATGCAGACTTAGAAGATACACAGAGATACTGAGGTCCTTGACCTGAGGACGCTTTCAAATCTGATTGGAGGAATGGGGTACAAAGATGGAATGAGGTCTGAGCCACCAGCCTGAGCCAGGAATGTGAAGGAACTAAGAGACCTGGCAAGGGAAGGGAACATCAAGAGGCTTAGCTTTAGGTTGTGGGAAAGAGGGAGGGCCTGGAAAGCTCTTATTTCAATGCCTCTTTGCAGCCGGATCTGAAAGGTAGACTTTCTGGGGGTGGGGGGCTACTCAGACATTCCTGGCTGGGGAGGGGCAGGCGCCACAGGGATTCAGAAGGGCCAACCATACTCACAGGCACAGGAAGTACAAGATCAGGGTTCCCCGCAAGATCTGCGATGTGTCGGTAGAGAGGGACCCCTTTCTCAGCTGCTCCTGCCTTACAAACGGCCAAAGACACACCCAGGATTGCATTGGCCCCAAACTTGGCTGGAGGGAGGCAAACAGGAAAAAAGGATGAGAGCTCTCCCAGGTTTTTCAGTTAATTCCTGGCTATTTTGGTCACCCCAGGAAGAAGCTTCCTAACCCACTGGACACTGAGTTCACCCCCACCTTCCCTAGGCCAAGCGGTTCACATGTGTCTAGTGCCAGCCAGGCCTGGCAGAAGACAGGCACCAGGAAATGCCTGTGGAATGAATAAAGGGCTATCCAGCTACCGTATGCCCCAAGATGTGGGACACAGAAACAACCCAGTCAGCCATCAGTGGCCTCTCTCCCACCCTTGCCACAGGCACGCCACGGTCTCCCCATCTCTAGCATGTCACTCACACTTATTCTCTGTCCCATCCAGCTCAATCATAAACTTGTCAACTTTTTCTTGATCCACAACACTCAGTTTCTGGAAGAGGCAGAGGTCAGATTTCTCAGGAGCCAGGAAATGTACAGGATAACGGATAAGCAACAATATTTGGGGTGGGGCTACCTGGGGTGAGGAACAGGGTCACAGGGAGGGAGGGGACAGGGAGCGGGCTCCTCCACTTGCCTTTTCCAGCAGAGCAGGGCCTAGAGTCTTGTTGATATGCTCCACAGCCTTCAGCACTCCTGGAGGCCAGAGAAGGGGTTCAGATTTCTGAGGGGATTAGGTCAAGTGGGGTCCTCCTTGGCTTTGGGTTCCAGTCCTCTACCCTGCCCTGCATGTACCTGCACAGGCTCCTCCTATGCTGGGTTAGTCTTTGCTTACCTTTCCCCAGGTATCGCGATTTGTCTCCATCTCTTAGTTCCAGCGCTTCATAGATACCCGTGGAAGCTCCACTGGGCACAGCTGCTCGGAATCGACCTGGGCATGAGGAACGGGCAAATCAGGGACTCCATTCATAAGGGTCTGGGGTCACCTCCCTAGACTCAGGGACAGGAGAAAATACAGAGAACCTCCTGCCTCCCCCAGCTTTGGGGCCAGGAAGAGAAGCGGGCCTATGAAGGAGTTTGGGGAACAGAACTTCTGACAAAGGACAGGATGTGGTATAGAACTCTTGGGAAGGAGCAGGTGAGGTTGGGGGTTTTCCAAGGCAAACCAAATAATTTCAACAGGCAAGTGTTACCCTTGGCAGTGTGCAGGTCCACCTCCACTGTGGGGTTACCCCTGGAGTCCAGGATTTCTCGGGCAAAGATTTTTTGCATGGCCATGACTGCACCACAAGAGATGTGAGTGAGCAAGCGTGGACAGTTGATCCCTTAAGGAACTAGAAATCCCTTGCCCTTTTAAGAGTCTTCTCCACCCCAAGAAGGCAGGTGCTGGAGCTAAAAATACCCCATAAAAAGGTCACAGACCAGAGGCAGGCAGGCGGGGCCCCTCCCCCACCCTCCCCAACTCAGAATGGCTCTTGTTCCACCCTCCCGTTCTGAGAATGAAGGGTTCACGACTTTATAAACTCCCCAGATGACACCACTCCCTGAATACTTCACCAAGCTTATGCCTTCTTCCACTTTTCTGATTAAGTGCCTGCTTGCTCCATCTTCCTAGCCCTCAAATTCCTATTGTTTTATTCCCAAATCCTCCTAGACCCCAAATTTTGTCTCCTGTCTTCTTTACCTACTTCCCCAGCGCTCAGAGCCTCCTTTCCTATATCTGTCAGTGCTCCGGTACTCCCCAATCCTGCTTGCTCCAACCTGACCACCCTCTTTTAAGTACTCTAGCCATACAAAGCCATACAAAGAAAAAAGCCCACATTTCCCCTTTTTCCAAGCCAGCACCACCCGACACCTGTACATCATGTAACTGAAGTTTTATCAAACCTTCGATGTCTTCCTTGGGACTTTGAATGAAGCTTCTCGTCTAGGTGGCAGCTCTGGGACAGTGTCAGCTCACCCCTCAGGCTGGGCATTTATCCCCAAGCCACCCTGTCCCCCAG
The DNA here is from genome assembly GCF_943737965.1 of Phodopus roborovskii. Lineage (NCBI taxonomy): Eukaryota > Metazoa > Chordata > Mammalia > Rodentia > Cricetidae > Phodopus > Phodopus roborovskii. The sequence goes on from NW_026126407.1 coordinate 10,883,649, forward strand.
CCAGCCCCGCCTCTCTCATTCCATCCCCCCCCCCTTCCACACCAGGCCTGCAGCCAAATGCCCACTACTGCCTAAAGCAGAAGCCTCTGGCCTCTGTACCCCTTCTCAAAAGTTAATGCATACCTCTTACATTTTATTTCTGTCCCCCCAATAAATGTCTCTGCTTTGAAGTCCACTCTTTGAGGAAGCAGGAGAGGGGCTTCTGATAGGAGGGTCTTTCCCCTCCTTAAGGTTACATTCCCCTTTTGCAAAGGTTAAAGAGGAACCAGTGGCCTTTGGGAAAGGCCAGAGGTAATCTGAGCCTTGCGGGCTGAGGAGGGGGCCTGGAAAAGGGGCTGCGAGACTGACATGGACACGTGCTCCACTCACTCGGAGGCAGGCAGTGCAGGCCACACAGTTGGGGGAAGGAACCAGTGATGCTGAGCAAGCTCTGTGGTCTAAAGTTGACACCACTCTGCCAGAGAAGGCGAGCGCTTTCACCTCTCAGGGTCCTCATAAGGGCCATGTCGGCACCACTCCACCCTACCCTCTCCCGGCCAGAGAAGCATGATGAGAGAGGCCAGGAGACGAATATAGACCGGCACTGAGCACTGGCCTGGCGCCTGACAGATTGCGCTGGGGCAGCACTTGGGGACGGCCCAGTGTGAAGCATAGTGGTCAGGATCCCTTTCTCCCACAGACTATGGGCGCTTCAGCGGTCAACCCTTGACTATCAAAGAATGATGTTGCATCACGAGTGGGGGTAAAAAAACATGAACTCTAGAAAGGGATGACATTTTGGCGGCCACTCTGTCCATGCATTTGCAGCACCGCAGGAAATGAGTCTCTGCACTCGGTAACTCCACTTGGTGGCGAGTGTGGCGGATCTGTCCCGAGCTCCGTGGAAGCCTGGCAAGCCAACAGGCCAGTGTCCCAGAGCGCCTCGGCCTCTCACCCTCGGGCGCTGGGGCGGGTGACTCACTCGCAGACCGGCTCTTGAGCGCTCCTCCCCGTCTGCCCTCCCCTCGGGGTCGCCCTCCTCACCTCCACCCTAGGGTCCCCACCTGCCGTCGCGTCCCAGTACCGCCCCTCCCCCCTTATCTCCTGCCGCTCCCTGCAGGACTTTTCCACCCCCCGGGCGGGAGGCGCGCTGGCCAGAGGTCAGGGGATGGCGGGCGTAGAGCGCCGCCACGTGCCCAGCGCAGCCCCGCCTGTGACTCAGCCATGCGGCTGTCGAAGAACCTGGGCTCCGGGGGCGTGGGAAGCCAGGATTTTGGGGGTGGACTTCAGGGAACGCAACAGGGCTCCCGAGACGCAGCGAACAAAGTTCTTACATCGGGAGGGTCTGCAAACCCTGGCGTCCCTCCTCCGAGGCACCGGAAGCGGCCGAGCCCCTCGGCGGCAAGGGTCCCGAGTGACTCATTTACTCCCGCCAGCCACACCGGCCTGCTGTTCCGTCCGCCACCTCCCCCACTCCCACCCCGCTGGGCGGCTAGTGAGTTGAACGCACACAGTACTTAGCAAAAGTTTCTCGGGGTGGGGTGGGGGGGAAGAAAAGCCCAATGGCCCCGAAGTAGAAGGGATTTTCCCCTCCTTGTGAAAGTTGCCATCCTTGGTACTTTCGTATTCTTCCGCCTTGCAAAGAGTCCTGCCTGTGTCACCCGGCTGGCTCCCCTGTTCAGTGACCTCTGTAGAGAGGGTTCAAGAATAGGGCGAGGCTCTGAGCTGGAGAGAATCCAGCGAAGGAACGATTCCCCTGGAATATAGAGGGATGCACTCGAATAAGCACATGTTAAGCCCAACATGTGCGTCCCCGGCAAAAGGCTGGGACAGGTGCCCTGGTTGGGCACCTTTATCACTGAAACTGACCAGAGAATTATATCAAATTTAGTTTTGCTCCCTTATCATCTAAATGAAAACTAAAAGGTGGAGAAGGCAGCATCGCACCACCTAGGGCATCTGCCCGCTCCGCCTAGTGGGGTCGCGTCTTCCATCCTAGGAAGGTCCAAATCGGTCCCGCCAGGCGCGCGCTCGCGCAGCCAGCCGCTAGCCCCAACCGCCCCACGCGCTGTCTTCTCACTACCCCGGCGCAGGCGCGGGCGCACGCGCCGGGCCGCCGCCCGCCGTTCCTGCCCTCCCGCGGAGGTGGTGTGTGTGTGTGTGTGTGTGGGTGTGTGTGTGTGTGTGTGTGTGTGTGTGTGTGTGTGTGTGTGTGTGTGTGTGTGTGTGTGTGTGTGTGTGTGTGTGTGTGTGTGTGTGTGTGTGTGTGTGTGTGTGTGTGTGTGTGTGTGTGTGTGTGTGTGAATCATTCGGTTTAACCCTGGCTTCCCCACACCCACTTTAATTTGCTCAACCTTACTAATTTCCCTTTTTCTTTCCCGTCTTCCTCCTTTTATGCCAAAGGGGTTTGAATTCAGTATGAATTGGAGCGAGCCCTAACCTTAACCTCGCTCCTGCCAACACCACTCCAGCCTTTTGCATGGCTTTCCATCGAACTCGGCAAATTTTGCAAAAGGGGGAAGGGCTTTTTAAAATTGCATTTGCAAAAGTTAGCTATCTGGCCAGGCAAGGGGAGGAGGGGGGTGGAGGGAGGGAATGGGGAGCAGGCCCCGCCCCGTCGCCCTTTGCAAATAAAAATCTAGGGGGGGGGAGGAGCAGGAAGTGGCGGTGCGAGGGCTGCTGCACAGCTAACAGAGCCGCGTTCCGGACGGCAGCGCGTGCCCCGAGCTCTCTGCCTCCCCCCCGCCCGCCAGCCCGAGCCCAGCCCGCGGCCCCAGCAGCAGCCCGCAGAGCAGCCCCAGCAGCAGCGCCATGGCCGGGTGGAACGCCTACATCGACAGCCTCATGGCGGACGGGACCTGTCAGGACGCGGCCATCGTAGGCTACAAGGACTCGCCCTCGGTCTGGGCCGCCGTCCCCGGGAAGACCTTCGTTAGCATTACGGTACTGCGAGGCTTGTGCGGTCCCGGGCATTGACCGGGCTTAGACCCTCAGGGAGAGACTTGGGTGGGGGCGGGCGCAGTCTAGCGAAGGCAGAGAGAGGCCGTGATCTGGTCCTCTGCCTGGAAGCGGCGCGAATGGCGGCTGCATGAATCTAGGTGCCCCTGTTGCCCCCCAAGCCCTACGCCCCTCGGCAGCGGCGCCCATCCCGCCCGCCACCCCGCTTTCTGCGACGGGGCGTTACATCCGGGGCACAGGGCGGGGAGGGGCGCGCCGCCCGGTGCGGCGGCCCACTTCCGCCTCCTCCAGGGCGGGGCAGGCACGCGCTGCAATTTTAGCCTGGGATTATGATTGATAAGGGGGCTTGGGGAGCCTCGACTCCCCTTTGGGCCGCCTGCTCGCGCTCTCTTCACCATTGTTTCCCTTATGCTGGTGGGAGCTCTAGGCGCGTGGCCTTGGGCCCTTGCCGGACCTCCCTGCCCCTCCCAACTCCGTTAGAGAGGGCGAGGCCGACACACACACCCCCCCAGTTCTGCACGTTAGCCTCAACATTCCTGTGAGGCCAATCCCGGAAGTCCCCTCACCCTCCCTTCCCGCCATCCGGCCGGGCCTGGAGTAGGAGAACTTTGTGAGAAGTTCTGAGATGGTAAAAGTGAAGGAATAAGGTTGCTGCTGTCCCCACCACCACCTTCCCTGACCACACTGCCCGGAAGTGGGGAGGGGTGGCGGAAGTTCGAATGGGGGAGAAGGGGATTTCCGGGCGGGAGGGTACCGGATATAGGGGTTTGGGGTTTAAGGGGGGAGAAGGAGAAAGGTTCCCCGGGATGTCTAGACTCAAGACAGCCTAGTCCCCCAACCCTTAAAACTTTTTCGACTGTCCTAGAGAGCCCCCAGGGGTCGGCTTCCCCATCTTGGGGTGTAGATACCTGGACCCAAACTCTTGGTTACCGGGAGACCCAGGCGTCCGGGCTCCTAACAACGCCTGCAGAACCTTTGACCAAATAAGGACAAAGTTGCTTCTCCTCCTTCCCTGCCCCCTCCCTCACCATCTCCGCTTCTGCTTTTCCTGAAGGGACTGTTCTGAGCATCCAGATGCTCCTCCTGGATCATTGATTGATTTTTGGTACCCAGATTTTTCTCATTTGTTTTTCCTATTTAACATCAAGGTCTTAGTCTTCAGAGAAATACTCCTTCCCTGGTCACATTTATCAGGGTTTAGGACCATGGTCTTCCTCTGCATTCCCTCCCCCAAGTTTTGATGGTGTGTATGAAGCACATTCACCTCCAACTCCAGGATAAGTAAGTGGATTCTTGGAAAACAAGTTAAACGGTGCACTAACTTAACCAGGTGATTGATTCTGATTCTTCTAGCCAGCCGAGGTTGGTGTCCTGGTAGGCAAAGACCGGTCAAGTTTTTTCGTGAATGGGCTGACACTCGGGGGCCAGAAATGTTCTGTGATTCGGGACTCACTGCTGCAGGACGGGGAATTTACAATGGATCTTCGTACCAAGAGCACCGGAGGAGCCCCTACCTTCAATGTTACTGTCACCATGACTGCCAAAAGTGAGTTCTCAGTTTGAGGGGTTCTCTAGCCTTGAATTCCCTAATGTATCTTACCTCCTTTTGTTTGGGGTGAAGTCTGCTGGAGGTGGGGACCTTGGAGAGTCCTTTAGGGTCTGCTGATGTTTCCCCATCTTGTAAAGAAATATTACTTCCTAAATCCCTTCCTGCCTTAAGCTTTTTGAGATTAGTTTACTTGGTGTGGATTGTTGAGATCTTAAGTCAGCATTTGGCTTCAGTCTTGAGTTCCGTAAAGACAAGGTAGAAAGCTCGTCCACAGAATTTCTAGCCACAGCAGTTTACAGCCCGTGACCTCTAAATTTTGCCTTTACTCTGATAGTCCCCCCCCCTTTGAAAAGCTCTATTGTTTTAGGGTGACTGACAGCCTGTCTGTGTGTGGGGGGGGAGCTGGTTGGGAGGAATGAGGTTAGGTTACAGCCCCTAGGGCTGGACAGCTGCTGAACAGCTGGCAGGGTTGAATTGACACCTGGGTTCCAGCCTCCTTTCTCTCTCCTCCAGCGCTAGTCCTGCTGATGGGCAAAGAAGGTGTCCACGGTGGTTTGATCAACAAGAAATGTTATGAAATGGCCTCCCACCTGCGGCGCTCCCAGTACTGACCTCATCTGTCCCTCCCCACCGCCCCTTTCAGCTTTTGCACCCCTTCTTTCCGTACACACACACACCATTATTTTTGGGCCATTACCCCATTTCCCTTATTGCTGCCAAAACCACATGGGCTGGGGGCTGGGGCTGGACAGACAGATACCTCCCCTTACCCATACCCCCTCCTGTGTGTGTTTGGAAAAAATTGTTTTTGGGTTTTTTTTTTTTTTCCTTTTTTTCTGAATAAAAAAGATTCTACTAACAAGGTCCTGTGTGGTTTGCACTTGAGGTATTAGAGACACTGTGGCCCATCTCCACTGAGCTTAGCTATTTGTTTCCTGGCTGTCCAGGCTGAACCTTTTGTATCCCTTTCCATTTTTCTGCTTTTTAGTCCCTGTGACTAAGTAGGTATTCTTCCATGTACCCAATTAGGTGGCCTAGGCCCTTCTAGAGTGGCATTTCCATTTCAGGCCCCTTTGAATTTATGTGTAATGGAACACAGCCATCCAGACTAGAGAATGGGTCCAAGCCTGCGGGTGAGGCGGGGCCTTTGAGTCATCCTGTGTAGGTGGGGCTCCCCCTCCCTGAGTCATAGCAAATGCAGCTGGGGCTGTCCCCCTGATTAATTTATCTCATGAGGTGATTCTTTCTCCAGAATTTCACCTGTATAAAAATGGTCTTACCCTTTCTTTTGTCCACAAAAAGTTTTATTAACCCAAGAAGTGAAGACCATGTCCCTATGGCTCCCAGCCACCTCAAAAGGATGAGGCTGGGTTTGAGAACTTGGAAATGTCCCCTATCCCTCAGCTTATTAGACTGGAGGAAGAGTTTGTGCAAATAGCTCACCAGGGGTGCTGAGTGTGGGGAGTTTCAGGCCAGGGCAGCAGATGAAGAAGGTGGGGGATCTGTGGAGGGCCCGGGAAAGACCACGGGTGCTGGGGCTAGGGACCCAAAGGAGGTAGGAAGGGTAGGGCTAGAGCCCAAGAGTGGGGTCCACTCTGAAGCAGGTTGATCCCTTGGCTCCCCTTCCTCATCCCCTTCCTCTTGCCCTTGAGTTTCTTCCTCTTGCTCCTCATCCCCAGGACCCCGATAGACAGGCTGTTTGCAGATAGGGCAAGTCTTCCGGGTCTGGGTGAGCCAGGGGTCCACACAGCGGCTGTGATAGGCTATGGAGAGGAAAATGTTAAACACCTGGTCTCTGCAGGTAGGGCAGGGGCACAGGCAGAGGTAGTGGCCTCACCATGTGCACAAGGAAGTACCCGAAGCTTGTCCCCATCCTCATACTCATCCAGACAGATGGCACAGACATCATACTGATCTCCTGGAAGGAGGAAAGAAAGGATTCATTGAGCCTTTCGGAACCAAGCCCAAGAGAAGTCAATGGAAGGCTAGAATTAAAACCTGTAAAAATTATTTTCCCAGGTTTTACCAAGCCAATGCAAGCTCTCAGGGTAGGATATAGAAAAGCTTGGGGCTAGAGGGGACAAGCAGATAAAAGAAGGGAAGTGGGTTGGGGGGGGAGGGTAGGGGAGAGAAAGCAGAAGTGGGAGGGACAAGGCTTCTGCTATAACCTTATATGGCACTGGAGGCTCCTGGGCTAAATAACCCAACCCTCACCTGCTTTGAGTCCACCAGCTCTTTCTTTATGCTCGACACAAGGTCAAAATTTTTACTTGATCTTTGCTTGTGGCTGGTTGTGTGTAAAAGAGATGCAAAAGTGGCATCTTCCAACTCACTGTTGGAAGAACACCTCACTGTTCTTTAATACCCCTTATCTACTGGGCTCAAAACACCTTTTAAGATGGGCCCTGTTTCCTTGCCCTTACCTTTTTGATAGTCATGAGTAGGAATCTGTTTCAGTTGTTCTTTGGTAAGTCGGTTCCGCTGGAGCCGTTTCCGGTGCTGGATACAACGAACTACCTAGGAATAAGGGAGTGTGGACCAGACTTAAGTGTGTTTTTAAAAAAAAAAAAAAAAAAGTGGAAAATCCAACAATCACCTCACTTCCCATCTCCAGACCCAGTCTGGCCTTTTAAGTTCTTCCTATGGCTACTTACCAGTACTGCTCCCATGGCCAAAACCAGCAGTCCTACTATGCCAGTGAAAGGAATGAGATAATAGCCCAAGGGGAAGCTATTGTCTGGAACCAGAAGCACCCGGGCCCTGAAAATGTAAGACAAGTCTCAAGCCGGGCAAAACCAGGTAACTGGATTGGGACGGGGCACTGGTGAGAAGAGAGCTAAATAAGTAAGTAAACAAACAAGGAAGACCCCGAGCCTGAGTGGGTATAGTAGTGAGACTTGGTTCCGTGCTGCCACGGAAAGGGCAGAAGAAGAGTGGGAAGAAAGCATACGTCCTACCCCTTCTCGTAGACAAAAAGGGCTCGTAGGTACTCTGCACTTCTCTCTCCGATAAATACAGATGGGATCCAGATCTGCTGTTGGATTTCCTCTGTAGGGAGCAGGATATTAGGGATTTAGCCTTCCACTCAATTCCCTGGAACTAGCCATTTGACACTTTGTCCATCCCACCCAAAGAACTGGCCTCTACTGAAAATCCAGTCGTACAATTTCCCCAGCCTTACCACTATTCCACACCATGTTCAGAAGCTCATTGGAATGCACATTGTGTACCACAGCTGCACCATACCCAGCTTTCTGAGCATTTAAGACCTAAAAAGACAAAGCAAGAATAGCAGTCAAAAACCTTGCCTTTCTTCATCCCCAGTGTCATTTACCATGTTTACCAGCTCCCATTCCACATTCAGCAACCTTGAGGTCAAAGTTGCAGTCGAATCTTCGAAGCAGTGCAATAAAGACTGACCCATTGACCGGGGCTGACGGTGGTGGGGCAATGGGACTGCAGGCATTTTCTGGGTGGGCCTCCACAAGGAATCCCTGGGGGATAAAAGCAAACAGTTGGCTTTTCCACCTTTACATTCTGCCTCCCACAGGGCCTATCTGTAGTTACACACACACACACACACACACAACTCTACCCTCATCACTCATTCCTGAGTTCTAAGCATCCCACCTGAATCAAAATCTACATCTCAGGCAGGCATGGTGACTGACACAAGCATTTAATTGCAGCAACTGGAAAGCAGAGTTAGGCAGGCAGGTCTTTTGAGTTGGAGGCCAGCCTGGTATACACAGAGTTCTGGACAAAAAAAACAAACAAGCAGAATCTACATCTCTTAGCTTCCCGAAGATGCAATTACAGTACACATCATCCTTTTACCAGACGCTCCCTTCACTTCTCAAATTCTTAGCTTAGACTGTTTTTCCAGTTTCCCACTGATAATAATTCAGCTTGCTAATCATCCACGTCATTTTCACCAAGTTTTTTCACATTTGTCTTTTCATGTACATACTGCACTTTCCATTTGCTTCACTTCACTGCTATCTGTGCTCCAACTGAGTTTTTTCTATGTGGCAAGAACTTTGTAATAAACTACAACAGACATGCTTACCTCATTTATTAGTTAATGCAACATCTCTAAGTTTATTTCCATTACCCATTTTACTAAGGGTCAACGAAATACCACCCACAGCCATCTATACAAACAGTAAATAGCTCTGGAGACCTTACTGATAAGCACCTGCTTTTTTATCTTAATTCACACTTCTTAAACCTGGGAGTTCTAGGATATTGCCTTCTACCTCTAGATTTTAGACTCTGCATTGGACACGGTCCTGTACTTACTAGTATTTGTGTGTGTGTGTGTGGGGGGGTGTTATTGGTGATTCGATCTCATGTTAGGTAAGCACCCTACCACTGAGCTCTACTGCTAATTCGACTATTTCCTACATCCAGTTTGATCCAGAGCACAGCTACTCAACCCCTGCCCAAGATAGACTATAAGGGAATGGGGAGAGCATCCATCACCTGGAGTCCCTCCTCGCTCAGGGCTGCCCCAAATAGAGCTGGGAGGTCTGCAAAGTCCATGCTGTCATTGTGCTCCGAGGTCTGCAAACAAAATACTCCATTTTTCTCTTCAGCCTGAAACCCCCTCTCAGCACCCTTCCCCCATCCGACCCTTAGACTCACCGCTCGAATAAGCCCTCGGATAGGGGATGCTCCCCACAGCACAGTAGCCACAACAACAGGAAGCGGGAAGGCTGCAAGGTGCATGGCAGCGGGAGGGGGAAGGCTGAGGAGGTCGCGTCCTAATAGCAGAAGCCGAGTTCTGCGACCTCTCTGCCTCTACTTCAGGATCCCAGGGGTCCAACCACCCCCAGGTCCCACTTTCTCAGCTACATGGGGGCGTCGGGGAAGAACTCCGACTCGGGAAGTGAGGTATGAAACCAGCTTAGTGGAGCTGGGAGGGAGACAATGTATCTTTCTCTGGTACAGAAATAAAACGGAGAATAGAAACGAAGGCAAACAGGTAACAGAAAAACTTCAGGAAGGGTGGGGGAATCTCAAAGAGGTGGGACTTCCGGCCAGGTAGGCCTTCTTCCGATCCCCTGGAAAAGGGTTTCCGGTAAAGGAAGGCCGCTTCCAGTATTGGACGCTCAGGACGGAGGACTTCCGGTCCTAAAAGGCCGGTTGAAAGCAATGTTAGACATGGGGAGAGTTCCTGCGGAGATGGAGGGAGCTCCGATGCCCAGGAGACAATCTAATTTTTTTCCTCTCGGCGTCCGAGATCTTGGAGCTGCCCTGTTTACAAACCTCTCCTCCGTCTGGTCGCTGCGGTACCTCAAGTATCGCGAGAGTGCTTACCACTACCACCCCATCTCTAAGCTGAAGTTTATCGCGAGAGGATTGCTGGCCCTGACTCGACCGCCTCACTCGTTCTCGCGAGATTTTCAAACACTAGTTTCCCGCGATTCCAATTCTGGAAGGGCGGGGGCTACAGAGAGGCTTCCTAAATCAGCCCCGCCTCTTCATTCACGCAACCTAGCCCCGCCTCATTCCCGGCCGCCTTTGCGCTACGCGCCTGCGCGCCCCCCCTTCCAGCTTTAGCTCAAGCCAGACTTGCCTATCGGAGGGGCGTGCGCGCGCGCGCGCCCTCGCTCTGTTGCACGCTGGTGTCACCTTGGGCGCGAGCGGGGTTGTACGTGCACGGGACCCAAAGCCGAGGGCCATCAAGGGGCGATGGCGGCGACGGCGAGTCCCAGGGCTGGCCGGATGGACGGGAAGCCCCGTACCTCCCCTAAGTCGGTCAAGTTCCTGTTTGGGGGCCTGGCTGGGTAAGCTCAGGCCCCAGGGTTGGGTAAAGGAGGAAGGGACGGGCGCAAGTAACTGGGCCCAGTGCATTTCGGGGTATGTTGCAGTAAATTGAGCTGGTGCAGGGTCACCATAATGTCCAGACTATTGCGAGGTCCCTGATGGGCTGCCAGAATTAGTCACCCATTGCAAGGCCCCTTACGGGCTGGCTTCGTTCAAGAGTCCCGTGTTTCCACCACCATTGCTTAACTGTGCCTGTTTGTGTGGTGGATCTAGGTATTTAAACGCTTTGTTGGAGGTCTGCTTGGAGTCCTAGGTTATGAATGCCCTTCCCACCCCTCCTTAGTCAGACTGCCTGTAGTCTAATACTACTTGGACTCTAAGGAGCTAACTGGCAGAAGTATTTCGATTTGCATGGTTTTTACTTGGCAAGTGAACTTTTTTTTTTTTTCTGGCACATTGACCTTCGTGCACACACACATAGGTGCTCACCAGCCTCCTGAATCCTTCCTTAGCTGCATGTCAGGTCCCAACCTTTGTAACCTTGCTGCCAGGTTGCAGTGGACACTAATCGAGCTGGAACAGCTGAGCTCTGATTCCTTTTCCTGCCTTACTTCAGGATGGGCGCTACAGTGTTTGTGCAGCCTCTGGACTTGGTGAAGAACCGGATGCAGTTGAGTGGTGAAGGGGCCAAGACTCGAGAGTACAAAACCAGCTTCCATGCCCTCACCAGCATCCTGAAGGCAGAAGGGCTGAAGGGCATTTATACTGGGCTGTCAGCTGGCCTACTGCGCCAGGCCACCTACACCACCACTCGTCTTGGCATCTACACTGTGTTGTTTGAGCGCCTGACTGGGGCTGATGGTACACCCCCTGGCTTTCTGCTGAAAGCCCTGATTGGCATGACTGCAGGTGCAACTGGCGCATTTGTGGGAACGCCTGCTGAGGTGGCTCTTATCAGGATGACTGCTGATGGCCGGTGAGTTACAGGTCTGAGCCTAACTCCAGCCCCGTTCCTGTAATCTAGAATGAAAGGACTAGGTTTTACATGTTTTTGTTAGCCAAGATCTACAGCAGGGCACTTACCTGCTCACGCCTCCCTTTCTTTGTTCCTGTGGACCCCGAGCGAGCGGTCCTGATCTTGGCTTTTCCCTGCCCTTTCCCCAGGCTTCCAGCTGACCAGCGCCGTGGCTACAAAAACGTGTTTAATGCCCTAATTCGAATTGCCAGGGAAGAGGGAGTCCCCACACTGTGGCGGGTGAGCAAAAGGGGCAGAGTCTTGGGATGTGGGGTCAAGTGTCTGGCATTTTTGACTCCCTCTCCATTACCTCCACTCTCTAGGGCTGCATCCCTACCATGGCTCGAGCTGTTGTCGTCAATGCTGCCCAGCTTGCCTCCTACTCCCAATCCAAGCAGTTCTTGCTAGACTCAGGTAAGAGACCCAGAGCAGAATACTCAATGCCCAGTCTGGTCTGAGCTGCCTGAGGACTGACTACCACCTTCTGCTTCACCTCCCAGGCTACTTCTCTGACAATATTCTATGCCACTTCTGTGCCAGCATGATCAGTGGCCTCGTCACCACTGCTGCTTCCATGCCTGTGGACATCGTCAAAACTAGGTGAGCCTGTAGCCTGGGACTGGAGAGCTTTAGGAGGGCCTTCCTTCCGCCTTGCATTCACATACCTCCTCTCTTTCAGGATCCAAAATATGCGCATGATCGACGGGAAGCCAGAGTACAAGAATGGGCTGGTGAGGAGGCAGGGAGGGCAAGCTTGGGTCAGAGTGTGTTGGGTACCCTAGGAGGGGCATGAAGGGAGGTGGGCCTAGGGGACAGAGTCCTAGAGGCCAAACCTAGCCCAGCGCTTACCTGCCTGTCTGTCTAGGATGTGCTGATGAAAGTCGTCCGCTATGAGGGTTTCTTCAGCCTGTGGAAGGGCTTCACACCATACTATGCCCGACTGGGTCCCCACACTGTCCTCACCTTCATCTTCTTGGAACAGATGAACAAGGCCTACAAGCGTCTCTTCCTCAGTGGCTGATGTGGCAAGGTCCTGGGACTAGAGAACCAGGGCCCCCATGTCACCCACTGTTCCTATAGTGATGTGCCCTGGGCTCCTGGATTCTACTACTCTGGACTCCTCTATTTATTTTCCCTCTACAGTGTGGTTTAATCCTTTGCGGTAAAGAACTTTAACCTGTTCTACCCCTGCTCAAGCTTGCCATGCCTGGCCTGATGCTTAGGATCATTCTGTCCTTGGCTATTCCTAGGAGGACTTGAGAAATTTCCCTGAGGATTTCTAGTCACCTCTTGGGTGTTAGTTTCAGGGCACACAAGACAGACAGACCTCTCTCTCTCTGGAGAAACCAAGACAGAGCTGAGGAGACAGGCGAGAGCAGAAGCTATCCAGATGGCCAGAAGGGTCTGTGGTGGAAGGCTGTGGCTTCTTCTTCCCCGAGGACATAATTAATAAATTGGATTGATACACCAACCCCAAATCTGGATAGTCTTGAGGATCCTAGTGGGAGCTAACTCCACAAAGAAGCTGATGTCTCTGGAAAACAAACTGGAGTTTTTAACCAAAAAACATTAAAGAAAATCACCTACTGGTTTTATGAAAATGCTATGTAAATAAGTCCTACCTCAGCATCTGATACAAAGAAATCTGGGCCTTGTGCACTGCTCACAAATCCTATCAGTTCTCAGAAAGGGCCTCTGGGATCTCATGATTGCCTTTGCAGCACAGGGAGGAGGTAATGAGTCTAAATTGAAGCAAGTAGGGTGTGGTGGCCCTCCCTTTAATCTCAGCACCCAGGAGGCAGAGAAAGACAGATTTCTGAGTTCAAGGCCATCCCAGTCTACAAAGTGAGTTTCAGGACAGCCAGGTCTATACAGACAAACCCTGTCTTGAGGAAAAAAAAAAAAAAAAGAATCTAAGTTGGACTTCTGTTGGTTGGAGCCACAGGGGTAGAAAGAGCAGTTCAGAGCTCTCGGTACACAGTGGAGTCAAACCCAAGGATTGAGCAAAAAAAGAATATTGGTCAGAAACTGGGCTGGCTGGGAAAAGTGACTTTTTTTTTTTTTTTTTTTTTTTTTTTTTAAATCCAATCCATTTCTTAAGTATGATTCCAAGGCCCTCAAGGATCCTACAAACTCCTTGGACCATAAAAGATACGGGAAGGTCAAACTGGGTGGAGTGCTAGGCAGCCTGAGGGCTGCATGCCAGACCAGAAAACAGGCAGACAGCAGGTGTGAGCTGTCCCCTTGGCAGACTGAACACAAAAAGATGGTAGTGCATCCCTGCTGTCCTGCTGCTCCTTTCCTTAATGCTTCATGCACATTGTGTCCTGGCCACATGTAGCTATGTGGAGACATTTGAAGCCTGCACCTTTTCTTAAGGAGTTGAAAGTCCAGCATGAAGATGACAGGAGGCTGGGCAGTGGTGGCATGTGTTTAATCCCAGCACTTGGGAGGCAGAGGCAGGTGGATCTCTGTGAGTTCCAGGCCAGCCTGGTCTACAGAGTGAGTTCCAGGACAGCCAAAAAGCTAAGCTACACGCACAGAAACCTGTCTCAAAAAAAAAACAAACTAAAAAAGATGACAGGAACATGGAAATGTCTGTAGCAGTGGATTGCACCCTGCCCAGACTTGTTTGTGGTACCTGTCAGAATGAGGAGAGCAGAGCTCTGAGCTGAAGTGAGGACAGAGGCTCAGAGGAGGAACCTTGCTGGCACAGGGGACCCATGAGATGTGCAGTGACATGGAGATGAAGCTGGACTGGCTTGTGGAGTCTATGAAGAAAAGTCCTTACTGGCTAACTTCTAAGGTGTGTCCTCTACCTGGAAGAGTTTAAGGCAGGAAGGAGATTCAGTCAGATTCACAGGAAGATCTAGAGCCATCTGGAGAAGAGTGATCTGTAGAGCCATAAAGATGCAGCCCTTCTTCCCTTATCTGGGCCCAAGCCCTGGATTGAACTGACATGAGGCAGGGACGAAGGCCTTGCCGGTGAGATTAGCAAATGGCAGAATCAGTGGATTTGGAGAGAAGGGCCCCGTTACATCCAGCTTTGAAAACAGCAGACCTACCTAAGACACCAGGATGACACACCCTTTCCCAGTCCTGACCTGGCCAGTGAGGAGAATTGTATTCTGGAGGCTGTGGTGGTGAGGAATGTACCCACCTCTGCTACCTAGCTGAGGCAGGCAGACTTTAGCACTGCCTGTCAGTTCTAGAACATTGTTCTAGTCTGAAGTTGATGTTTAAGGTGGCCTGGGGTACTCAAACCCTGCAGAAGAATGCAAAGGTACAGGAAAGATCCCTGGTCCAACCCACCCACCCTCAGCTACAACTGGAGGCTTCTTGGGTATTTTGAACCAGGGTGTGGTCAATTAGGACCTTGGGAATTCTTGTAAGAGGTGCGTCAGCCATTCTCATCCCCCAAAGAAAGCTACATTTTCTTTTTTAAAAAAAAAAAATTTTTTTTTATTATACAGATAGCGCTGGTGAAGAACAAGAAAATGTTAAACAGGGAAAATCTATTCATGATGCTTAGGGGTAGTGCTGCTGTCCTGATAAATGACTTCCCGAGTTTTCTTCCATGTATGAACATATGGGAGCCATGCTCCATTTCTATTTGTTTTTTCTACCTCTTCCCTAAAATGGTAGCACTGACTATGTGGCCTGGCAATGCTCTAAGAAACATAGGGAGCTTGGTTCTGTGACTACCTCACTGCCTGTCTTGATTTGAGGTCTGAATGTAAAGTGGGGCCTTCACATGAAGGAGAATTAAATAGAATATCCCTGTGGCTGTTTCGGCCCCCACCCCAGCTAGGTCCCTTTAGAATTCACTGGAGTCTTTCTCAGTATCTCCAAAGTACCCACCTTCACAGACTGTGGCCTGAGTACCTAGTACCCACTGTTCCCAGTAGGTCCTGACCACGACCCTGACTCAGAGCTGAGGGCCGCCGTCCTGCTACCAGTGGCCCAACACGCCCATTAGGCCTTACCCATAGGAAAAGGCTAGAACGGAAAGTAGGGAATGAGGCCTGAAGGAAGAGCAGCCAGGCCCGGGGCACAGTTACTTGCCTTGCCCTCTGCACCTCCAGACTTGTGGTATGTGTGCTTGTGGCCAATGCAGCAGATTGGCTGAAGTCCAGAGCATGTGGTTCTACATGCCAGATCCAGGTCAGCAACAAAATGAGTATCACAGAGGCAAATAGGAGCCAGAGGAGACCCAAAATATAGAAGCCCAGGGGGAGGAGGCAGCAAAAGTCAGAATTGAGAAAAGGGTCACTTTTGGAAGTATCAGAATTTGCTTGAGCAATCGCTTGGAAAGTTAGGAAGCTGTTCAACTCTGGGATCCTTGTGGTGGATTCTAAGATAGGGAATAAAGTGAGTTCTGTGGTGAAAAATAGTTCTAAAGTGGTCTTAGTTGGGGTAGATGCCGGGGTGGTGAGGATGGTAGTGAACACTGGGGAGATAGTAGACACTGGAATGGTTGGGGTAGTGCTGGTGGAATCTAGGGTAGATATTGTGGAGGTGGTAGGCATTGGTGTGGTGCTGGGCTCTGGGGTAGTCGGGGTGGAGGTGGTAGGCATTGGTGTGCTGGGCTCTGGGGTAGTCGGGGTGGAGGTGGTAGGCATTGGTGTGGTGCTGGGCTCTTGGGTAGTCAGGATAGCAGTACTAGGGACTGGGTTGCTGCTGGGCTCTGGGGTCACCAGGGTGGAAGTGGTAGGCACTGGGGTGGTAGGGCTGGCCTCTGAGATAGTCAGGGTAAAGGTAGGTCCTAGGGTGGTTGGGATGGTGGTGGATAGAGTATTGAGTTTTAAACTATAAAGGGGTGTTTTGGATTCCATGGTCTGTTTTGGGATCTGTATGTGGGTGGGTGTGGACGGTCTCTCAGTAAGTTTGTGGGTTGAAAACCAAGAAGGCATTTGGCTGTTTGGAGAAGTAGGAGACTCTACAAGCAGGCCCCAGTGGGTAGTATGGGCTTCAGTGTTAGTAGAGAACTTAACCACAGTCCTTGTAGCAGGTACATCAGAGAAATTATCATAGTCATCATAGTCCATGGTATCGCTATCACCATTACTAGGGCAGTCCTTCCCTGGGTAGGAGTAGACAGGTGCATTTCCCAGATTGGCACATCGTACACTGGCCACATTAGGGGTCATGGCCCTGACATCCACATTTGCCTTCCATAAGTAGACATTGTTGGGATTTTGCTGGAGCCAGTGACGGAGGTAGAGAATTTCACAATCACAATACCAGGTGTTGGCATGGAGAAAAACAAAAGGCAAGAGGAGGTTCCCAAAGAAGCCCTTTGGTATTGTACGAAGCCAATTCCCTTGAAGGTAGAGGGTATTAAGCTCTTCCAGCCCATCTAGGAGCCCAGGAGGCAGCTCACGCAGTTTGTTGTTGGCTAAACTGAGTTTCTTCAGATTGGTTACAGACATCAAGAGCCCAGAGGGCAGGCTCCTCAGATGGTTGTTCTGCAAGTAGAGCTCCTGAAGTTGGCTTAGGCCTTCCAGGACAGCAGGAGACAGTGAGCCCAACTGGTTGAAGGAGATGTCAAGGGTAGTGAGTGCAGGCAATGCCAATCCTAGGGAGGGCAGACTTTGCAGTTTATTGCGGGATAAATCCAGGGTATCCAGCTTCAGCAGTTTCTCAGGGGTCTGCAGGCTAGTCAGCTCGCATTCATCCAAGTACAGCTGAGTGAGTTTAGTGAAATGCACCACAGATGCTGTGGAGAAGTTACCTAGTTTGTTCTTGCCCAGGTGGAGAATGCCTGTGTCTTCTGGCAGGTCTGCAGGCAATGCCGTCAGCTTCTGGTTCTCACAGTTTACTTCCAGCAAGCTGGTCACTTTGGAGATGTCACAAGTGGGCTGGGAATGTAAGGAACTTGGCAGCAGGAACAGGAAGATGAGGAGAGCCATATGAACCTGTGGACAATGGGAGTTTAAAGAGATGCCACCCTGGCCTTTGCATAATTTTCCTAGGCTCCACTAGTCCTCCACTGCAGTAGCTCTCAGGATCTCTTCCACAAATAGCTTTAATACCTCCCAGACTTTTCCCTTCTCTTCTGCCCCTGTCCTTAGTTCTTATTCCCTCCTCAGATCTTCCCTCTCTGGTCCCAGCCCCAGCTTACAGTCAGGCAGAAAGACCTCTGAAGGCACCGAGCTTCTTCCAGGGTATGACTTGGTCCTTCTCTCTTCCAGCTCCAAGGAGATCCAGGCCAAGAGCAGGAAGGAGATAGAAATGGGGAGGAAATGACAACCCAGGAAACAGTCTCCCTCCCTCCTGGGCATAGGCCCTTATCACCTCTCTCCACAGCTTTTCCCAGAGCCCTCCTTTGGTTTTCCACTCTCCCTTTCCTTCCACCCTGGGAGATCTAGAGACTCCCCAACCACCACATGCTACCCTTTCTCCTCCATAGCGATTCTTAGAGATGCCTAATTTTCCTTCTCTGCTTCCTTTTACCCCACTGTCACCTTTGCTAGCCCTGAACTGATCCCCTCCCCAGCCTGGGTCTGTGGCACCCTCTGTTCTGTGTCAACTGGACACTCGGCTGGTACTCTCTGCACTGTTTCTGCAGCTTCCATACCCAAGGCTACTCCCTCCTGGGGACCACAAGTGACTCTTGGTTTTCCTTTTGCTCATGTGGCTGGTCCTTCTCAGACTCCTCTGTGGCTCCCTCTTCCTCTACTTTTCTGAAGTAGTAAACCTGTTTCCGGAGTATTCTTGGGCTTTCTTAACATGGACTCCACAAGTGCCTGGGACACACTTTGTTGCAGCTTTAATCACCACCTCTGCCCCACACTCAAGTTTGTTTGTTTTTTTACAATTTTTGTTTTGTTTTTTATTACTTTTTATTTTATGTGCATTGGTGTTTTGCCATGGGTGTCTGGTCCCCTGGAACTGGACAATTGTGACCTGGCATGTGGGTGCTGGGAATTGAACCTGGGTCCCCTGGAGGAGCAGTCAGTGCTCTTCTGAGCTATCTCTCCAGCCCCCAGACCCAAGTTTTTAATCTCTGGTCTAGACTCTTTTTCATGAGGTCTAGATACTTATGTCTGATTGTCTCTTGGACTCTCTTTTTATGAGTTGGACAAGTACAGCAACAGTGTACTTATTTGAGAGGATCAAATAGGAAGGTCATGAGTTTGAAGCCAGCTTCTCATTAAAACAACAACAAACCAACTAAAACCAAAACTCCAATAATATCAGAAATCGACTTCATTCTCTAAATAGCTTCATTTGTTAGCCATGGAGGTGCACGGCTGTCTATACTGCTAGTTCTTGTCAAGCAAAACCAAAAAGATCATGAGTTCAGGGCCAGTCCAGGATGTATACTGAGACTTTATCTCAAAACAAACAAACCCATAGAAAAATAGCACTCCTCCTCTGTTGTCCACAACTACTCATGTCCCCTGTCATGCTAAACACTCCCAATACCACTGCCTTCTTCGGATTCTGTTATCAAGACTTGCTCATTTAACTCTGGCTTCTTCCACCCCCAACTGGCACTATCGTCCCCTTTCCTGCAGTAGTCTTCTGGTTGATTTCTGAAATTTCTAACTTCCCTTCTGTTTTCCATGGGAGACCTGCAAGTGTGCTAATCTGTCAACTACTTGAACTCACACTGGCTGATGAAGGCTCTCAGGAGGCAATCTGAGGTACCTAACACTGCCTTCAGGGCCTTGCAGAGTCTGAGTTTTGCATGCCTACTTCCTTAGCCCTTATTCAGAGCTTTCCCCTCTCCTGATCATTCTTTCCTGTGCTTGAGCTTTCACTCATTACTTTCTTCCTAACTCTTACATATCTGGCATGTTCCAGCTCAGAATTCATTCCTCTGGAGACTTCTGATTTTACAAGGCTGGGTTAGTCGTCTGTTGCAGGAAGTCAGCCATTATGTCTGTTGGACCACTGCCCAACAGATGTGAGGTAGCTACTCAGAAGGGGCATCATGAACATGACCGTGCCTCTCCCTGCTGATGACTGGACAAAGGGTAGACACAAGCTAAATACAGCTAATTCGTAGACTTGCCACTTACTTCATTTGCTGCACGGAACAACTAAGGGAGTATCAAGAGCTGAGGCAGAGGATAGCATAGATGGAAGCTGTGATGATGAGGATGGAGGGTTTTCAACTGCATTGCTATCGCTTTTCAGACATAAGCCACAGGAAAAAGACACCACCTAGGTTAGTGCAGTGGCACACATCTTTAACCCCAGCACTTGGTTTAAAAAAAAAATATTGGCTAGAGCCAGGCAATGTGGCATGTGCCTGTAGCCTTAGTTATTCTGTAGCCTGAGATGGAAGTTCCACACCAGCCTGGGCAAAACAGCAATACCATGTCTTGTGTGCATGTGATGATTCATACCTGTAACCCCAGCAACTGTGAAGAGACTGAGGCAGGAAGGTCACCAAGTTGAGGTTGGTTTGGGCTACATAATGAGTTTGAGGCCAGCCTGAACTACATAACAAGATTCTGTCCCGAACCTCCAAAACAAAACAACATTGGCTTTCAAAGACTTTCTGGTTTGGGCATTGGTGGCACACGCCTTTAGTCCCAGCACTTGGGAGGCAGAGGCAGGCGGATCTCTGTGAGTTTGAGGCCAGCTTGGTCTACAGAGCGAGTTCCAGGACAGCCAGGGCTACACAGAGAAACCCTGTCTTGAAAAAACAAACAAACAAACAAACAAACAAACAAAGGCTTTCTGGCCAGAAAAACCAGACATGGAGTTATGTGGCCAAGGACAGTTCCCAGAACCATGCTGTAGAACCAATCTGATGAGTAGAACTCTCTCTCTGACCATACTGACCATACTGAAGCTTGCATGGCCCCAGCCGCTGAGCCAGACATTGCTCCAGAACCTCCTGAGTACTGGGATTAAAAGTGTGTGCCACTACAACCAGCCAGGTAAGACATTTTGATAGCTCGTTTATTCTCACTTGTTCAAACCTTTGTATCTAGGAGCTGAAGATGTGATAGTCAGAATCTCAGTATTTATTGGTACCCCTTCCTCCAGGAATGCCACCATTCCATCAGTTTATAAACTGGTCAGCTTGCTTGGATCCAGGTACACTATGTGAAGTGACTGGAAGACACCAGGGATGGGCACCTTGGAGGTGAGCAGTGGCTTCTGACTTGGGAAAGAATGTTGGTATCTGTAGGCTTATACACAGTACTCTCTGTTTTGCTTTTATCACATTCACTCCTACAAGTGGGTGATCACAATTTCTGGGTCCTGTTTTGGGACTAAAGAGATGGTTTAGCTCTTAAGAGTGGTACTGCTCTTTCAGAGGACTAGAGTTTGGTTCCCAGAATCTATAATTGTCTTTAACTCCAGCTTTCTATGATAGACACCCTCTTCTGGCCTCTACAGGCAGTACAGGACTCACATGCTCATACCCACACACAGACACCACATATACACATAATTAAAGAAGAAATGCTATTTTAAAAAGAAAGAAACTGAGCCAGGTGTGGTGGCACATGCCTTTAATCCCTGTGCTCAGGAGGCAGAGGCAGAGACAGGTGGATCTCTGTGAGTTCAAGGCCAGCCTGATCTACAGAGCTAGTTCCAGGACAGCCAAGGCCACACAGAGAAACCCTGCCTTGAAAAACCAAACAACAAAAAGAAAGGAAGGAAAAGAAGAGAAACAACTTTCCAGAGTTGGCAGACACTTTCCAGTCCCCATCTCCTGGCCACTGTGCTGTTATACATATAGTTATACATACACACATGTTATACATATGCTGTGATGGATGTGCAGTGACAGCTCATTGTGGTTTTAATATGTAGTTCTCTAATGATAATAATGGTGAAACTTTTCCACTTATTTGTTTATCCTAGGTATCTTATTTGTTACAGTGCCTTCTTGTGTCTTTTGTCCATGTTCCTGGCTGGCCTCAAACTCACAGAGATCCTCCTGCTTCTGCCTCCTGAGTGCTAGAACTAAAGGCTTGCACCACCACCACCCAGCAGCAGCCAGTGTTCTTAACAGCTGAATCCTCTCCCTAGCTTGTTTTCTTGTGTTGACACAGGGTCTTACTATGTAGCCCTGGCTGGCCTGGAATGCTTTTGTAGTGCCTATAAAATAATACCCATGCATACTTTTTTCAAAGTTGGGTTTTTTTTGTTGGTTTTGTTTTTTTATTTTATTTTTTATGAGAAAGGGTTCCTCTGTGGCAGCCCAGGCAGTCCTGGAACTCTTTGTAGACCAAACTGGCCTTGAACTCACAGAGATCTGCTTTCCTCTGCCTCCACAGTGCTGGAATTGGATTTAAGGCTTGCACCACCAGCACCTGGCTATTACAAAAAAAATTTTTTAAATAAATATCTTTTTAAGTTTTTTTTCCCCTTTTTTTAAAAACAGGGTTTCACTATGTAGCTTTGGCTGTCTTGGAACTTGCTGTGTAGTCCAGGCTGGCCTTGAAGTCGTAAAGATCTACCTATGTCTGCCTCCTAAGTGCTGGGACTAAAATCATTTGCCACCACACCTGGCTCTTAGTAAGATTTTGATATACATTTATTGAATCTGTATATCAATTAGAATAAAACTGCTGTCTCCTTACTGAGTCCTCTGCAGGAAGAGCACATGCTTTATCTAACCACTGAGCCACCTCACTAGCTCTGTTATGGTTTCTGTTTTTATTTGAGGGCCTCACTAGCCCAGGCTAGCTGTGAACTTACTATTTAGGTCTTTTGTTTCTTTCATTAGTCTTGCATAGGTTTTTTGTTGCTGTTTTTTTTTTAATTTAAAATTATTTCATGTTATATATACAGATAGATGTTTTGCCTGCATGTGTGTATGTGTATCCTATACATACCTGGTGCTCACAGTGAGGCCAACCAGGTCTACACCTTGAGTTCCGGGCAAGCCAGTAAGACAAACAAAAAAAATAAACACATTTAGGATCCTTTTTTTTTTTTTAATCTTGATTTCATTCCTTGAGAATACTTTCGCTGGAAATAGGATTCTATGTTAGCAATTCTGGTTTTGTTTTGTTTTTCAGCACTTAAAAAACATTGTGCTAGGGCTAGAAAAGCAGTTTATTTGGTAGAGTGCTTGCCTGCCACACATATAGCCCTGGTTGGGGCCCAGCCCTGAACACAATGAGAGTGGTGGTGCACACTTACATGTGATCCCAGCCTAGGGAGATGGAAGCAGAAGATCAGGTGAGGCGGGCTGGAGAGATGGCTCAGTGGTGAAGAACTCTTGCTGCTGTTGCGGGGCTATTGCTTACTAGCACCCATGTGATGGCTCACAACTGTCCCTAACTCCAGTCCCAGAGCATCGGACACTCTTTTGACTTCCACATGCACCAAGCATGCCATGGCATATATGTAGACAGAACACACATACACATAAAATAAAATTAGGAAGACTTAGAAAATATTTTTTTGTGGGGGATTCAAGACAGGGTTCCTCTGTGTAATGGCCCCAGCTGCCCTGGAACTCACTCTGTAGACTGGGGTGTCCTTGAACTCACAGAGATCTGCCTGCTTCTGCCTCTGTAGTACTGGGATTAAAGGCGTGCGCCACCACTGCCAGGCTCTGGAAAAGATTTTTAGTTTGGGGGGGGAAATGCAATCATGAGCCAGGCATCTTCATCCTAGTCAGTAATCCCACCACTGTGGATGCTGAGGCAGGAAGAGTGTGAGACTTTTGGGCCAACCCCGGCACATGATGTCTGGGAATGGAGTTCTTTGGGCTTAGCTCATTTGAGGTCATAGTTTCATTTCTGTTTGTATAATAGAACACCCTGACCAAAAGCAACCTGGGGGAGGAAAAGATGTATTTGTCTTATACTTCCAGGCCACAGTCCACCACTGAGAGGGGTCATCAGGAGCGGAAACAGGAAGTTGAAGGAGAAACCATGAAGGAACTCCACTGTTGGCTTGCCTCTCTGCCTCCCTTGTAGGCATGTGTGTGGCTAGCTTTTACACTCTTTTTAATTCATGCATATGTGTGTGAACCTATATGAATCACATGTGCAGGAGCCCTCTGAGGCCGGAAGAGCCAAGATCCCTTGGAACTGGAGTTACAGATGGTTGTGAACCACCAGGTGGGCACTGGGAATCAAATCCCAGTCCTCTGGAGGAGAAGATATCTAACCACTGAGCCCATTTCCCTTGTACTTGCTCCATTCCTCCCTCCTTTTCTTTTCCTCCTTCCTTCCTTCTCTCTCTCCCTTCCTTTCTTTCTTCCCTTTCTTAGGAAGTCTCACTATATAGCCCAGATAGTTTACAACTCTCAGTCCTCCTGCCTCAGCCTCGAGTATGCTGGGGTTAAGTGTATTCTCCCTGGTGTTATTTTCCCTCCTCCTCTTCCCCACCCCTCTCCCCCAGCTCCATCTTGCTATAGCCTTGCCCCCATCCATCCAGATTGGGAATTGAACCCAGGCCCTCACACACGTACCATATCCCTAACCTCATAAGTGGATTTCATCATGGAGTTTCAAAACATGTATTGTTTTGTTTTGTTTTGTTTTGTTTTTTGATAAGCCTGATATCTTCGTCTTCTGGGGCTTGAGATCTGTTGACTATTTTCATTAGTTTTAAACCTTCCTGGTTCTTGATTTGATAACCTATTATCAGTGAAGCCCTTTCCACTTTTCCTGAGATGTGTATTTCAGGCCTCTCTTTTGGCTGCCTTCATTTGGTACTGCTTTCTCCGTGGCAGGATGTTCTACCCAGTTGCCGAGAAGAGGGGAGAGGCTGGGCTCTGTATTTGCAGTGGGGCTCGCACCTGTTGCCCTTCTAATGTTTTTGTTGTTGTTGTTGTTGCTGTTTTTCTGAGATAGGGTCTTTTTTATATATATATAGCTATGGCTGACCTGGAATTCACTGAGATAGGGTCATATATATATATATATATATATATATATATATATATATATATAGAGAGAGAGAGAGAGAGAGAGAGAAAGAGAGAGAGAGAGAGAGAGAGAGAGAGAGCTATGGCTGACCTGGAATTCACTATGTAGACCAGTCTGGCCATGAACTTACAGAGATCCACCTGCCTCTGCCTTCCATGAGCTGGTACAGCTACTTCTAACATTTGGGAGTGTGGGCAAAAAGATCACTGTGAGCAGGAGTTGGAGGCTAGCCTGGGCAAAATAGCAAGCCCCTATCTAAAAGAGACAGGAAAAAGGCGGGAGAAGGGAGGGGAAAAGTGGGGTGTAGGGGATCAATTCTGAGTCAGAGTGTGTATCTGTGAAGTAGAATGTCTCCAGCAAGTGTCTGCATGACTAAGTTCCTAATTAAGCTGTGGCCTGAGACCTGCTTGGGTCTCTTTGCACTCTAAACAGGAGCAGTCTCTCAGCAAGGTGCTCTGTGCTTCCGTGCCTTTAGCCCTGGGTCATGTCCAGGAGGGAAACTGCACTTTGCTCGCTCTGGGCCAGATTAGTTACTGTATAAATTCTTACAACTGCTGTCCCTGCCCAAGGACACATTTTTCCCCCTCACTGTGTATGGGGTTTCTTTTGCTGTTGTTTTCATTTTTTAAAATCAGCCCAGGCTGACCTTAAACTCAGAATCTTCCTGCCTAAGTCTCAAGTGCTAGGATTACAGACATTTCTCCACACTCAACTTTGTGTCTGTCTTTTTTATGCTTCCCCTAACGTCATTTTATTATAACATAGTTTTTTTGGGGGGGTCAGGTTAGGGGTCACTAGGGTTGAATTTAGGTATTTTGTTTTTGAGGTTTATTTTTATATAGATGTTTGCCTTCACGTATGTATGTCTGGTGCCCCCTGGGGGCCAAAGAGGGGATAAACATGACCTGCATAATGGCCCTACTAGTTGACATGCCAGTGTTGATGGGGAAATGTCACAAGTCCCCACCCTTCGATGAAAAGTTAAAATCAATGGTTGCTGAGGGAAGGAGAATTAGTTTTCTCCAGGGATGAGTCCCCTATTTGGTTGTCCAGGTAGTCAGCTCTGTACATATGCACATAGGAGCAACACTAAGTGGGCAAGAACACTTATTGTTCTTGCAAAGGACTTGCACTTGACTCTTAGCACCCACATGGTAGCTTACAGTTATCTGTAACTCCAGTTCCAGGGGATCCAGTGTCCTCTCCTGACCTTTCTGGGCATAGGGCATGCACATGATGCGTACAGAGAGATATTTTCAGGCAAAACATTTATACACATAAAGTTAAATTTAAGAAATTCTCTGTCTCAATGGGTGGTAGTGGCACCTGCCTTTAACCCCAGCACTCGAGAGGCAGAGGCAGGTGGATCTGTGACTTTGAGGCCAGCCTGGCCTACAGAGTGAGTTCCAGGACACAGAGAAACCTTGTCTTGAAAATAAAAGAAGGAGGAGGAGGAGAAGTTGTTCTCGGGTTGGGATGGCTCAGTGGGAAAGAGTACTGACGGCTCTTGCAGAGGACCTGGGTTCAATCCCAGCACCGCATGGTGGCTCACAGCTGTCTGCAACTCCAGTTCTTTCAGCTCTTGTTTTGTGGACACATGGCACATAGATAGACATGCAGGCAAAACATTCATACACATAAAATAAAATAAACCCACAGCCCCTGCCCCCAGGACTCTCAGCTGCTGCAGCACGGTAAATACGGCCATGACAGAATGGGTTAAGCCTGTGAAACTAGAGATGTTTCTGAAAAGAACAGACAGCATCCTTGGATTTACTGCCCAGTATTTTACAGAACCAAGCTTGCGAAACAAGAGTCACATGCAGCTAATTAGAGGCTAGAAAGCAGCCTGATTAGCTAAACCACAGTGATCAGCTGCTAGGTGAAGCCAGAAGAAACCCAGCCTTGGGGTTATCTGGAGGCTCTTACCATCTTTGTGGGTTTCCAAATAGTGTGGGCCTCCTGCTATCACAAAAGCTTTTAAAAATCCTTATTAAATCCAGGCCTACCCTACCCCCAACACACACAAAAAAGAAATAAAAAAAAAAAGAAAGAAAGAAAGAAAGCCTTTAATCCCAGCATTAGAGAGAGGCAGGTGGATCTGAGTTCAAGGCCAGCCAGAGCAGTCATACAGAGACACCCTGTCTCAACCACTGCTCCCCCTTCCAAAAAAAAAAAAAAAAAAAAAAAAAAGAAAGAAAGAAAGAAAGAAAGAAAAAGAAAAGGAAAGAAAGGCAAATGAAGAAAATGTCCTTATGTCCTTCTGCAAACCCTTTTAATCTGGACGTTGCCTGAAGGTACAGTTCACAATCCAGGTGGGCCTTCCCTCAGTCAAGGCACTCAGGACTGTTCTTCAGGGGGCTCCCTACTCAGGTGATTCTAATCTGTGGCACACTGCCATAGGAGCCAATGGTAATTAATACCTGTAATCCTCCTGGGGAGACTGGAACAGGAAGATCCCTGTGACCTTAGGACTAGTGTGCTCAAGGTCAGCCTAAGCTAAACAGTGAAATTTCACTGTCTTGTTTGTTTTCAATTATTTTTGAGATAGGTTCTGTCTCTGTCTCGTCTCTTCTCTGTCTGTCTGTCTGTCTCTGTCTCTCTCTCTCCCTCCATAACCCTGCCTGTTCTGGAACTCACTCCATAGGCCAAGCTGACCTCCAGCCTCCGGTCATGGATTGAAGGCCACGTCCTGCTTGTTGTTGACTGTGTGTGCTCTCACCAGTACATCCATGTCACAGTGCACGTGTGGGAGTCAGAGGACAACTCTAGGAGTTGATTTTTGTCATCTACCTTGAAGCAGCCTCTCTTGTCTCTGCTGCTGGGCTGTGTACCCTGGGCAATCTCACCTCAGAGTCTCTAGGAGTCTTTGTCTGCTTCCCATTTCACCGAGAGGATGCTGGGATGGTGGGTGTGGGTCACATCTGGCTTGTCACTTGAGTTCTGGGGATCTGGTCTCAGGGTTGTGCATTGAGTACCTCTATCTGACACATCTCTGTCTGATCATGCTTGTTTTTAAGACAGACTCTCACTGTTTGGCTTAGGCTGACCTTGAACACACTAGTCCTAAGGTCACAGGGATCTTCCTGTCCCAGTCTCCCCAGGAGGATTACAGGTATTAATTACCATTGGCTCCTGTGGCAGTGTGCCACAGATTAGAATCACCTGAGTAGGGAGGACCCTGAAGAACAGTCCTGAGTGCTTTGATTGATGAGGGAAGATCCACCTGGATTGTGAACCCTACCTTCAGATGAAAAGGGTTTGCAGGACATAAGGATGTTCCTTCTCTGGCCTTGTGTTAGGTTAGCCTTCCCCTTGCCCTGACTCCTGTTTCTGCTGCTGATTCCTGCCTGGATAGCACTCCAAGCCTTCATTGTGGAATAGGAACCAGCGACTCTCCAGGAAAGGCTTCTAGGGCCAGGCTGGAGCTACTGAGGCACCCCACCTTGTGAAATGAGTAACCCCCCCCACTTCCCCACCCCCACCAGTAAATGACAGGTACTCTGGGACTGCTCCAAACATTATAGTTCCACTTTAAGGACAAGGTACCCAGTTCTCGGCAGCTCAGGGGGGACTTGGCGATGTTTGTTTTAAAGCTCTCTATATGCCCTGTTCTGTTCCTCTAGAGAATCCACTAAAACAGCAGGAGTGACCTACTGCTTCAACTTTATAATGTTACTATTTGGAAAAAACATTATTTTGCCGGGCAGTTGTGGCATATGCCTTTAATCCCAGCACTTGGAAGGCAGAGGCTGGCAGATCTAGAGTTTGAGGCCAGCCTGCAGCCTGGTCTATAGAATGAGTTCCAGGTTAAACAGAGAAACCCTGTCTCAAAGGGGGAAAAAAAAAGAAAGAAAGAAAAGAAAAATCATTATTTATGTGTATGAGGTGTGAGTGAAGGTATGTGGGTGTCCCAGAGCAAGTTTGTGGGGTCACTTCTCTCTTTCAATCTTTCCATATATTGTGGACTTGACCTGGGGTGTCAGATTGTACACACTGGCTGAACTGTCTTCCTGCCTAGAACTAGCTCTCTGTAGACCAGGCTGGCCTTGAATTCACAGAGATCCACCTGTCTCTACCTTCTGAGCATGCTGTGGGGATTAAAGGTGTGCAGCACCACCAAGCTTTTATTATTTTTTTAAGTATATGAGTGCTCTGTTTGCCGGTATGCCTGCGTGACAGAAGAGGGCACCATATTCTATTATAGACAGTTGTGAGCCACTATGTGAATTCTGGAAATTGAACTCAGGTCCTCTGGAAGAGCAGCCAGTGCTCTTAGCTATCTCTCCAGCCCCAGAATAAATTCTTCTCTGTTCCCCACCCCCACCCCACTTTTGGGTTTTGAAACAGGCTGTCCTGGAACTCCTTATGTAGACCAAGCTGGGCTCAAACTCAGAGATTCCCTGCCTCCAAAATGCTGGGATTAAAAAGCCTGTACCACCACCACCACTGGTGTTTCTTTTTTATAATAGTGGTTTTGATACATTGTTTTTTTTTTTTAAAGAAAAAATTCTCACCCCCAAATCAGAAAGGACTCCTACAGTCTCTTCAGTTAGTTTTCCTTTTCTGTTAACATTTAATTCACTTGGGTTTACTTTGTATCTGGTGTGAGGTGTGGGAGTAGTTTACTGGCTTTTCTCACCACAGAGGCCCTTGCTGTGTTGATAACCTCCTCTCCCACTGATGCCCTGAGAGAGGTGCTCTGGGTCCCTCCTTGTTCTCCCAGGTCCCAGCACTTCACTCCTGCTGTTGAGTGATTGCTGTGGGTGTGTGTGTGTGTGTGTGTGTGTGTGTGTGTGTGTGTGTGTGTGTGATGTGTTCTAACATCGAGTAGGCTGAGTCCCTCCTACAGTCCGGTCTGTTTCAAAACTGACAAAGCTGTCCATGGACCTTTTACACTGTTACATACGTTTTAAAATGAGTATCAAGTTTCTTTTAAAAACCATTTTAGATTACCTTATGGAGAATGGACATCTTTACAATATCAAGGTAACTCACTGACACAGGTATCACTTATTTATATACACTCTTCTGTTAATTTCTTTAAAATTTTTTTTGTGTGTGTATGTCTTAGTGTTTGCCTGAATGACTGTACACCACATGCATGCAGTGCCTGCAGTGGCCAGAAGGGGGTGTAGGATCTACTGGAACTGGAGAAACATGATTGTGAGCGACCCTGTGGGGAAATGCTTGCTTAACATTGTAGGAAGCTATCAACTTTCCAAAGTGGCTGTTCAGTTCACATATACAACTTAATTTTGCTTGTTGATTTGTTAGACAAGGTCTTACTGTGTAGCTCTGGCTGACCTGGGTAGATCAGGCAGACCTTGAACTCAGATTGGCCTGTATCTGCCTCCCTGGCACTGGGATTAAAGGCCTGTACCATTATCCCTGGCATCACCTACTTTCAATATGAGTAGCATAAATACTCAATATTGGTAGTGAGCATATTAAAGCACACAAGGCTATAACACATTTATAATTGCCTCTTGCACCCCTTTCTTATTTACCTCAAACTACTTTGGTAACTATAGTTGGTTAGTCTGTTGAGACAGGGTCTGATGTAGTCCAGGCTGGCTTTGAACTCCTGATCCTCCTACCTCCACCTCTCAAGTGCTGGGATTAAAAGTACATGGGGACATGCCCAGCTTGCTGACTAGGATTTAATTGTTCTAGCTGAACTGTTACCTCCCTGCCTTTCAGGCTTATCAGAGTCCTCACATTACCTCCGAAGTCTCACCATCACCATCTCATTCTCTGAACCCAAGCTGTGATGCCGTGGCTTTCCCTACGAATGTGCCATCCAGTTCTGCCTACATGAGACCCCCTTCCCATTACATCATCTTGTGTTAGTCCTCTGACCTGAGGGGAAAAATTGGTTGGAGATATCCTTCACCAAGACACTTCTGTACTGAAGAAGTCCAGAGGAATTTTTTCTTTTTAGACTTTTATTGTACTTGTTTTATATGCATATGTGTCTGTGCATCTATGCATGCCTGGCCCTGAGAGGCCAACAGAGGGTGTTGGATCCCCTGGAATTGGGAGCTACAGGTGGTTGTGAGTTGAAAACGGGTGCTGGGAATGGAAGCCAGGACCTCTCTCTCTCTCTCTCTCTCTCTCTCTCTCTCTCTCTCTCTCTGTGTGTGTGTGTGTGTGTGTGTGTGTGTGTGTGTGTGTGTGTACATATCCAATGAGCTTTCTGGGGGAAGGAGTTGCCTAATGGAGCATACAGGACTCAGTGGCAGTTGCTATCATGAAACAGCATGAGATCCAGCTTATAAAATGTGGACACCTGGAGTATATACACACCTGTCGAATGGCTGCAGGTTAAAGAGCATCTTCTCGGCGGCTCAGCTTGTCAAATCCTCTCCTAAGTGGCATGGTTTCTCTGTTTTCTTCATAGGGGTTAAGCATACCGAATGCTGTCTGCTTCAAGGATGTCTTGAAGCTATTTTGAGGTGTATATTTTTTGTCTTAATCAGCTCCCCTTCAGAATGGATCACTTTAGTCTCCAGGAAACAGCAGCCAGAATTTTTTGAGGATAGAGCCATTTCTCCAGCTTGTTTTCTTTTTGTAAGTTTCTAGAAAGGAAACACTTTTGCTCTGGGCCTGGGGACTCCTTGCTTGCACTCAGATTCCCAAAGGGACTACTGAGTGCTCCTCCCTCATATTTCCTCTTTTTGGAGACTAAGTCTTGTTATGTAGCCCAGGCTGCTCTAGAATTTCCTCCTTTCTCAATGCTAGGATTAAAGGTGGGCCTCAGTCACATCTAGCTCTTGTGTTTTTTATTTAAGGCCTTTTCTCTGTACTGTAGCATGAGGTCTGATGTCATTAAAAAAATTATATATCTGTCTGTTCTGGAACTTGCGCTATAGACCAGGCTGACCTCAAACTCACAAGAGATCTACCTGCCTCTGCCTTCCAAGTGCTGGGATTAAAGGCATGTGCTACCATGGTCAGGCAAAATAATCCTAACTTTAGTTTAGGATTAAGATCTACAACAGGCCTGGCGGTAGTGGTGCACGTCTTTAATCCCAGCACTCAGGAGGAGAGGCAGGAGGATCTCTGTGAGTTCGGGGCCAGCCTGGTCTGTAAGAGCTAGTTTCAGGACAGGCTCCAAAGCCACACAGAGAAACCCTATCTCAAAAAACAAACCAAACAAAGAAACAAACTACAAAACAGTTTTCCTTGGAGTTAGGTCTATCCCTCTGAGGCGTTTAGTTTTGGGTCTCCTAATAGGGAAACAAAATCAAATAAACAAAGTGCAACCCTGGTCCATATCTTCTGTAGTACCCAGAGCAACTTTCCCTGCCTTCCAGCTGCTCACCAGCTGCTTACCATCACCCACTCCCAGAGCCTCACTGCTGGGCTTTACTGTCATGTTGTTTTCTGAAGAGCAATCTAAAGAACACATTATTGAAGGGCCCAGCCTGTGGTCCCTTGTTTGTGGCAGTTCCTCAGGTGGGGGAAGGCAGTACACAGTAGTTTTTTTTTTTTTTTTTTTTTTTTTTTTTTTTTTTTTTGGGGGGGGAAGGGACAGAACAGTGAGGCAAGCTGCCTTCTAGAAGGTTCTAGAAGGGATTTATTTATTTATTTATTTATTTACTTGAGGCAGCTTCTCCTGGCTACCCTGGAACTCTTTGTAGACCAGCCAGGCTCCAAAGTGACAGAACTCCACCTGTGTTTGCTTCCCAGGTGCTGGGATTAAAGGTGTGTGCCATCATCACCTGGCTTAGAAGGACTTTCATAACTGACCCAGCCAAAATCAAATGATTGTGGAAGTCATTTTATTCAATCTGTTGGTGTTATTCAGCTCTGAATCCAAGCTTTTGATTCATGGGTTCCATATCTTGACATTTAAAATATTTTGCATATACCATAAAACTTCAGAATATATATATTTTGAAAAATAAAATGTAGCCACATTTATTATGCAAAAATATTATTTTTTTTTTTTAGCCAGGCATGGTGGTGCATCTTTATTTTTTATTTATTTTTGGTTTTTCAAGACAGAGTTTCTCTGTATTGCTTTGGAGCTTGTCCTGGAACTAGCTCTGTAGACCAGGCTGGCCTCGAACTCACAGAGATCTGCCTTCATCTGCCTCCTGAGTGCTGGGACTAAAGGCATGTACCACCAACACCCAGCATGGTGGTGCATGACTTTAATCCCAGCACTTGAGGGGCAGAGGCAGGCCTGTAGTTTAAGGCCAGCATAGTCTACATAGCAAGTTCCAGACCATCCAGGATCCAGAGCTACATATAAAGACCCAGTCTCAAATAAACAAAAAGAAAAATTCTGCTTCTTAGCCCTAGAAATACAGAACAATGATAGATATATGAGGCCTAAATTGGATCCCCAGTACCATGAAAAGAAAATATCCCATTTTCCCCAGTGCTGAAGAAACCGGAGTTTCAGATATTTGGGCAACTACCTTACCAAAGAACTTTATCCCAACCCTAAAAATTCTAATGATGAGGGACTTAATGGAAACATGGTGAGGTAATTCATTTAGCCAAAAGAAGTGTCAGGACAGCCAGGTGTGCAGTGCACACTTTTAATCTCAGCACTCAGGAGGCAGAAACAGGTGGATCTCTTGAGTTCAAGACCAGCCAGAACTACATAGTGACAGTCCCTGACTGTGTCCACCCTCCCTGGAACTAGTTACTTCTGGTCAAGGCGTAGGAGTGTCTTAGTGGCTAACTGTCTTAGTCACTGTTCAATTGCTGTGAAGAAACACCATGACCAAAGCAATTTATAGAAGAAAGCATTTAATGGGGAGCTTGCTTACACTTTTAGAGGGTTAATTTTCGATCATCATGGTGAGAAGCAGACAGGCATGGTGGCTGAGAGATCCACTGGTGAGATGGGGGGGGGGAGGCTGGCGAGGGCGTTTGAAACCTCAAAGCCCACTCCAGTGATAAGGCCACACATGTTCCAGCAAGGCCACATCTCTTAATAGTTCACCACCTGGGGACTAAGCATGCAAATATTTGAGCCTATGGGGGTCATTCTTATTCAAACCAGCACACAATCATACCCTCTGGACATGTGGTTGGAGAAAATAGTTCTCAGTGAAAGATGCCAGCAGTTCATTTAGTCTGCTTATTTGTCCAGTACATAATTATCAAGCCTCTGCAGCATGCCAGACTCTAAATGCCTGGAACACAGCAAACCAGCAGGTCTCAGCCATCAGCTTGAGCACTAATGAGGGAAGTGGTGCTCAGTGTCTACCAGATACTTACTCTGGGGGGCCTTGCTCAGCTAACCCACTTCCTTTGAAAGGAAGCAGCTATTTGTGTTAAACACAGAGGGAGCACTCCTGCGGCTAGCTGGGAGATGGTACTTTGAGAAGGGCCCTAGTGGCTAGGAAGCAACCCAAAAGTTCTGTGGCAGGGGCAGCTGCAGCTGTTCAGAGTTGTTAGCCAAGAGTAGTTGGCAAAGGGAGTGGCTTCCTGTTGAGCAGGGAGCTTTGCTAGCTTGTAAGTCAACCCCCAGGGAAACTGGAGTTTTCATTATACAAATACAAAAACCAAGGCTGGCTCACAGGCATGTTTCCAACACCCCAGCTTATCCCTATCACCTTTCCTGCTCTGCTCCTAATGCTCAGGGATGGACATCTATCTGTACATGAAAGTGGAGGTCAGAGGACAACTTTCAGGAGTTGGTTTGCTCACGCCTTTCTTCATGTGTCCAGGGGAACAAACTCAAGTCATCAGGTTTGGCAGAAAGTACCTTTTACCCTGAGAGATCTCACTGGCCCACATTGGTATCTTTTTGGTTTGAGGCTGCCCCTGTGACCATGGGTTTGGAACTATCCTATGGAGCTCAGTGAGCTCACCAGTGTGGCCAAGTGGGAGTCTTAAAGCAATTCCATGACTTCTGCTTCTGCATCCCTGCCTTCATGGCTTCAGGCAGGTGGTGATGACAATCAAGCCTGAACTGGCTGTATCTGCAAAGAAGCCAAGAGGTCATTTTGGGGCCAAGACCATGGTGAATGATGTTGATATTGTGAGGAGGCAGAAAGTATACAGAAAAAAAAAAAAAAGACTGGCCAGAGGGAGCTGGTACCCTGGTCAGCAGAGAGGGGAGCACCAGGCAGCAGTAGAAAGTTAGGCAGGGTCCGACCAGTTCCCAGCAGACACAGCTCCAGAGTGTTGTAGCCACCATGTAAGTGTTACAAGCAGTTTCCAGTTTCCTGCCAGCCTGGTCCCACTGCTGCATCAGCCCCAAATAACACACAGAGATGCGGTATTAGTTATAAAGCTGTTGGCCTGTTACTAGTGTTTCTTATTGGCTAGCTGTGTCTTAAATATTAACCCATTTCTATCAAAGTATTTCTACGTGGTCTTGGCTTACTGGAGAGAGGGTTCAGAGTTCTGCTCTCTTGGTCCTAGATTTTTAATCTCCTACCACTTCCTGAATCCTCCTTGTCTCCTAGTCCCACCTATCTTGCTTTGCTATTGGCCAACAGTGCTTTATTCATTAACCAATAAGAGAAACATATTTACAGAATGATATCTCCCATCAGGTAAGTTCACAGGAAACCTATAAGGAAGCCTTGATGTTTTTGATAGGTCCTCGAGGGGCTGATCTACCAACAGCTTGATGGCTCATCTCACCATTGCACATGGTTTCTAGATGTTTCTCCTCATAAATTTCCCTGCTACTAAATCCTAGAAGTCCCCTCCCTGCCCCCCTCTCTTTTGGTTTTTAATAATTTATTCTATGTGCATTTGTGTTTTGTCTGCATGTATGTGTGTGAGGGTGTCAGACTCTGGAGTTACAGACAGTTGTGAGTAGCTATGAGGGAGCTAGGAATTAAACCAGAGTCCTCTGGAAGATCAGTTAGGGTTCTTAACCACCAAGTCATCTCTCCAGCCCCTTGGCGTTGGGAAATTTAAGTACTTGTCCCTTACAGTTCTCTTCCTCCCCACCCAGCTGTAGAACTCCAGTGCTCTCAAGGTTGATCAAACAAGGTTGTTCTCATAACTTTCCGGTGTGCAGTGCCGGTGCCTTGACCCCAGGTGTGGGTGGTGCATGATTTCCTCCTATGCTTAGCCCGTCCTCTGGCTTGGGTATAAAGGCCCATTACTGTCTATAATAAAGAGCAGCAGCTTCCTCTTCACTTCTTGTGGTGTCCGATAGCTCAGCGCAGCACCTTGGGTTTAAAGACAGGGTTTCTCTGTGTTGTCCTGGAACTCACTCTGTAGACCAGGCTGGCCTTAACTGAGAGATCCACCTTCCTCTGCCTCCCAAGTGCTGGAATCAAATGCCCACGGATGTCTGCATTTAGCACCATGCTGCTTGGCCCAAGCACTAACTCAGAGACTGGATGAAGCAGCAGTACCCTGGCCCTCATTGAGATGGTGAGTTGACTTCCACAAATCCTTTCTGGGATCCGCAGTGGAAAAGTAGAAATAACCCAGGTACCAGGAGAAATGGGCTTCAAGAGAGTGTGAGGGACAGACAAGGGACCACATGACTCTGCTGGCCTTAGATGTTTGAGGGAATTTCACAGGTAGGCAAAGAAGTGAGGAAATGACCATAAATGTTCTGTGAAATGTGAAATAATCACAGAGGCACATGACGAATAAAGTTGATTAGTAAGTCTTATGCATACACCCATACACCTGTGTGAATGACACTCCACTATAGACTCTTCACAAATTTAGGACAGAAGTGATGGTTTTGCTTGGCTGAGGTGATATATAAAGTATAAGGCATCAGAGCTTCCAACTGGGCATTGTGGCACGTGCCTGGAAGATCAGGCAGGAGGATTGTGTAGTTTAGTCTATACAACAAGTTCTAGACTAGACTGGCATATATATTGATATCTTGTCTCAAGAAATTCCCTTTCTCAAAAGCCAACAAAATAAAAAGTCAAAATTATTCCTATTCTTCTTACCCCATGAGGAACACCTGGATAACTTTTTTAAAATGCAGATTCTGAGTACCTCATGGCACCAAAGGAGTCTAAGGCCAGCCTGAGATAGATATACATGACTTGTCTTAAAAACAAATAAAGACAGCCAGGCCTGGTGGCTCATGATTGTCATCCTAGCACCCAGGTGGCTGATGCAGGAAGTTCACAAGTTCAAGGCCAGCCTGGGTTACACAGAAACACCAAGGTATTTGGGATAGCAGTTGGAAAGACAGTAGTATCACTTATGATAAAGAGGTGGTAAGAAAGACAGGAACTAGCAGGTGTCCTGCTCAAAATAAGGGGGTCAAAATGGGCTTATCCTGGGGTGATGTTGAAGGAGTTGACCCAATACAGGTGTTTATGGAGACTGCTTTTCGTCTAACTCTGTATTAGTGTGACTTGCCAGGGTATGATAGCATGTATTCTGCATGGGGTTGGTGGTGACTTGAATGATCACCCCCCCCACATACATGCAGGCTCATGTTTGAATGCTTGGTCCCCAGTGGGATTAGGCGGGGTGGCCTTGTTGGAGGAGGTGTGTCACTGGGGTGGTGGGCTGTGAGGTTTCTAAAGAACTGGGTTCCCTGTGCCTCATGGTTGCCTTCTGAAAGATGTGAGCCCTCAGCTGCTGCTCCGTCTCCATGCCTGCCTGCCTGCTGCATGCTCTCCACTATGGCAGTCATGGGTCTTCAAATTAAGTGCTTTCATGCATTGCCTTGGACATGGTGTTTTAGCACAGTGATAGAAGAGTAACTAAGAAGCTGGGTGTGATGGCTCATGCCTTTAATTCCAGCACTTGGGAGGCAGATACAGGTGAATCTCTGAGTTTGAGACCAGTGTAGTCTACAAAGTGGGTCCTAGGACAGCCAGGACAACACACACAGAAACCCTGTCTCAAAAAACAAGCAAAAAAAAAAAAAAGTATGGGAGGCATGGATGTTCTTTCCTCAGCTGCATTAGTCAGAATCACAGATACACGGTAGCTACATAGAGGACATCAGTGTTGAAAATGGGGGTCTACACTGAAGCCTGCCCTAAAGGCTTGTGGTTTCACTGTTATCAGAGGCCTACTTCTCTCGTGAGGAATCAGGTCTGTGGCTAACAAAGCTTGCTAAAGCCCAGGCAAAGGATTCTGGGATGGGGTGGGCAAGGGACACGGGATGGGGCAGCTGCCTCTGGAAGCAGCCAAACTGTCCTCAGCTGCAGCAAGGATAGAGGATTAGGTGACAGTTCTCCAACCTAGCCCGGAACTAACACCCTCCTCCCCGTCCCCCAGGCACATGGTCTGCCCCTCAAGCCCGTCAAAGCTCAGAATAACTCTGAGAACCAGACAGCAGGATGGCAAGGGCTCTGCTTGGTGTCCTGCTTCTCTGGGCACTACTTGGTAGGGACAGGGGTCAGGGGAAGCCAGGCAGATCCATATACCAACCTGAAGGGACTAGGGGAAGGACAGGCCAAGGCATAGACTGAGATGGTACTTGGTTTCCAGGTACACTATTGTTGGTTTAGAAGAAACAGCACAGGAGACCTGCACAGGCCCAGGGGGTGGAAAGAAACCTTTTAGGCTGTTGTTCCATGTCTAACCCTCTTTCTTGGCATATCACAGGCAGAAGTGAGGGCAAGAATGAAGAGCTTAGCCTGTATCACCATCTCTTCGACAAGTATGACGCAGGAAGCCGGCCAGTTAGGCACCCTGAGGACACTGTTACCATCACCCTCAAGGTCACCCTAACCAACCTCATCTCTCTGGTGAGCTACCTCCCCTACCCTCTGCCTGCGCCCACTTCTAGCCCTAGCTCCTGGCTTCAGACAGACCCACTCCTCTTGTAGAACGAAAAGGAGGAGACCCTGACCACCAACGTCTGGATTGGAATTGTGAGTCAGATCTGGGAAGCAGCATGAGGGCTCCCGGTCACCCCTTTTCTTACCGGGTGGGAGATGGAGACCACACATTCTTCTGTACCCTACCTCTTAGGACTGGCAGGACTACCGACTCAACTTCAGCAAGGACGATTTTGCAGGTGTAGAAACCCTGCGGGTACCTTCAGAATTTGTATGGCTGCCAGAGATAGGTCTGGAAAACAAGTAAGGATTTGCCAAGAGGCCAGGGTCTAAGGGAAACTGTTTGGGAGGACTTGGTTGGTGGAATAGGTTCAGTACTGTTTTCAATATTATGAAAAACTTGGTCTCCACAGTATCGATGGGCAGTTTGGAGTGGCCTATGACTGCAATGTTCTGGTCAGCGAGGGAGGCTATGTGACCTGGTTGCCCCCAGCCATCTATCACAGCACCTGTGCAGTGGAGGTCACCTACTTCCCCTTCGACTGGCAGAACTGCTCTCTTGTTTTTCGGTGAGGAGTCTCACTTCAAGCAGGAGATGGAGAGGGGGCTAGAGCAGGGGACAGGGCCTGATGTGGCAGAGCGGGTGGGGTCTCTGGGAGGACTGTGCAGGTGGTGGAGTGAGGCACTGAAGTGAGTGGGAAGCTAGACCTGCGTTTGCAGTAGGCGTGCACAGGCTTCTTGGTGTCATCTTGTAGTTTTATCTCAAGTCCCAGCTACTTCTCAGGAAGACTCCGAGGTGTCAAAATCACTTGAGCCCAGGAGTTCCTTGGACAACCTGGCAAGCCCTTGTTGCAACCAAACCAGACCATAAAGGAACAGAGCTGGGAGCAGATGTGCAGTGGGAATGTGGACAAGAGTGGGGCCATAGTACCCGCCACATCCAGGCTCCCAGGGTGGGGCTAAGGAGGGTCCCCGCTTCTGGGGTGAAGCTGGGCTCTGCTTCACAGCTCCCAGACCTACAACGCTGAAGAGGTGGAGTTCATCTTTGCTGTGGACGACAGTGGCAAGACCATCGACAACATCGAAATTGACACGGAAGCTTTTACTGGTGAAGGGGTTATCCCTTTCTCCAAACCCTTTCCCAGATGAGGTCGGAGGAGGGGACTTGGGCCACACAACTGGAGCTTGCTCTTCTTGAAGTCAGTCTCAGTTGTCACACTAGGCCCCTCTCTTCACTTGAGGTTTTTCGATACCCTTACCAGGAATGGCCTCTCTACCCATACTTCCCCATGCACTTGGGCCCTGCCTGACAGCTGCACCCACCCACTCAGCCTGGAGTTGCAGGTATGCGGGCTGATTGCATCCCATGTTCTGCAGAGAATGGAGAATGGGCCATCGACTATTGCCCAGGCATGATTCGTCACTATGAGGGAGGCTCCGCAGAAGTCCCTAGAGGAACTGACATCATCTACACGCTCATCATCCGCCGGAAGCCGCTTTTCTATGTCATTAACATCATTATACCTTGTGTGCTCATTTCCGGATTAGTGCTGCTCGCTTACTTCCTGCCTGCACAGGGTAAGAGGTGACCCCCTGACTCCTAAACCCGAGGCTGGGTTCGCTCCCTGGGACGCCTCTCACAGTATGCTCCCTCTAGCCGGTGGCCAGAAATGCACGGTCTCAATCAACGTCCTGCTAGCCCAGACTGTCTTCTTGTTCCTAATTGCCCAGAAAATTCCAGAGACGTCTCTGAGCGTGCCATTGCTGGGCAGGTAACCTCAAAGTGCATCCCACAGAGATCCGCATGGAGGGCGGAACCAAAGAAGATTGGCCTAGGGGACTTGCAGTGGTCCCATTCCTGGGCTTTTTATTTGGACTCAGGGTGGGGCTGGGACAATGTAGGATTATCTGGTTCCCCGTTTTCCTCACTGCTGCTGGATGCCACCTTGAGGTCTCCTGAGTATCTCTGTTGAGAGGTCAGAATGGCTCAGTATATCCTCAATCCCACCTCCTCTGACCCGTGCCACACCCCTTATTCAGAACGCACCTGATCTCCTGGGACCCCAAGGCCCAGCTGGCGTAGGGTTTGTTGTAGGGAGGAGGTGGACCCATGCAAACCACGTCCACACAGGCACAGCCACGCCCCCTGGATCAGATACCGGACACTTGCGCTAGCTGCTGCTCCAGCTTGCCGAATCCCCTGCCCTACCGCCTGGGCTACTCGGGCCAGAGCCCTCCCCGGATCCCCAGTGTCCGGGGCTGGGCCCAGGCAGTCGTCGTCACTGCTGTCCAGTAGCTGCATCTCCTGCTGTAGCCACAGGGCTGAGATCTGCATTGGGGGCACAGGGCTAACAGTCTCTGCTTTTGCTGGCCTAGCCCTCTCCCCCTTTTCTTCCCATCCCTTAACACCCCAACCCCCTCCGGGCTGCACCTCTAACAAGGTGGCTCCAAAGCTCATGATGCTGGTCGCAGCTTCTCTTAGCACCAGTCCTAAGGTGGCCTTCTGGGCGGGCTTATCAGATTCCAGGGGCTCCTGGGACTTGAGTTCTCTGAACCTTTGCACCAGATATTCCTGAGCTGCGGCCACAGCAAGTTCCAGGGAAGACAGAAGGGGAGGCTGTAGAGCCACCTGCAGAAGCGAGGGTAGTGGAGTAGTCTGGCCACACGGAATGGGTCACAGGAGCAGGCGCTGGAGACCTCTCCAGATGCCGCCTTTGTGAGAGCCATTCCCTTACTCTCACCTCGGTGGAGCTGTGGAAGTGGTAGACCCACAGCAGGGTGTCCAAGTTGCTAGGAGTCCCCTTCATGGCCCCAACAGATGGTAGATGCAGAAGGGCGGGGACAATACTGGCCTCGTGGAGGGGTAGCAAGGGGTAGTGACTCCACCACTTGTGCGGAGTTGTTTGTGAGGTAGAATGACAGCTAGCAGCCTCTGTTTTGTGGGATGCTGTGACATCATGCCTCCTGGGTATCTCAGGTATCTTATTTTCGTCATGGTGGTTGCCACGCTCATTGTTATGAATTGCGTCATCGTGCTCAACGTGTCTTTGCGGACGCCGACGACTCATGCCACATCCCCTCGGCTTCGCCAAGTAAGCGCTGGTTGAGTGAAGGACATCCCAGGGTGGGAGGCGGGCTTGAAATTTACCTCTGCCCTGGCCATAGATTTTATTGGAGCTTCTGCCACGCCTCCTGGGCTCGAGCCCACCCCCAGAGACTGCGCAGCGAGCTGCCTCACCGGCTAGGCGTGCCTCATCTGTGGGCATTCTGCTCCGAGCAGAGGAGCTCATCCTGAAAAAGCCGAGGAGCGAGCTCGTGTTTGAGGGGCAGAGGCATCGGCACGGGGCTTGGACCGGTGAGCTCTATTCTTGGTGGGTCAAAGGCACACACTTGGGAGTTGGTGATGCTCTTTAATGACCCAGTAGTTGATGGCACTCTTTCAGCCGCCCTCTGTCAGAACCTGGGTGCCGCAGCGCCTGAAATCCGCTGTTGTGTGGATGCTGTGAACTTTGTGGCTGAGAGCACAAGGAACCAGGAAGCCAACGGAGAGGTGGGTTAGGTTGAGGGAGAGGGCGCTATGGCCCTTCCCTCCCTCCCTCCCTAGCGCTAAGCTGTGTCTCACAGGAAGTGTCCGACTGGGTGCGCATGGGGAAGGCCCTGGACAATGTCTGCTTTTGGGCTGCTTTGGTACTCTTCGGCGTCGGTTCCTGCCTCATCTTCCTTGGCGGCTACTTAAACCAAGTTCCTGACCTCCCCTACCCACCATGTATCCAACCATGAACCTGTGCGAGCACCCACTTCATCCTTCCCCCTGCAAGAAGTTGATTTTGAAAACAGGTGGACAATAAAATACCCTCTAGGACAGGGTTTGCCTTGCTTCAGCCTCACTACCTCTGGGCTCCTGTGATCCATCGAACTTACTGACAGCCAATGAGGCTTTGTTCAGGCTGTCATAGGAACACTGACCTGCCTTGCCGGAACTGGTAAAAACTAAACTCTCAAAGTATCCCACAGGGTTATGACCGAGGGAGGATGCCCTGGCCTTCTCTGTCATGTCTTCTAGGTTTCCTGGCCTCACTTCACCTCCACGAGACTTCCTCCACAGATCCTAACACCTTTCCTCCACCCTCTGCAACCCCAACTTTGAGAGAGCTCCCTGGAAAGATAGCATCTGGGATTGAGAGAAAACAATGTTGGATCTCAAAATGGTGGGAGCTGGTTGAATTGTCTTTATTAACAAACGGGTTTCCAAGGCCACTACATTGAGAAAGGATCCAGGAGGGAAGGACTACTTGCT
This sequence comes from Phodopus roborovskii, assembly GCF_943737965.1. Taxonomy (NCBI): domain Eukaryota; kingdom Metazoa; phylum Chordata; class Mammalia; order Rodentia; family Cricetidae; genus Phodopus; species Phodopus roborovskii. Next base: position 10,925,791 of record NW_026126407.1, read on the forward strand.
GCTCACACTATATACAGATGCAAGCAAGGGGGAGAGGGAGGGAGCGCTGAGCTCCTTCCTCCAGGGAAGGGGAGAGGCTGGGGAAGGAGGACTGTTTTGGCTGTGGGGTCCCTCCGTTCCCTGGGACCTGGGGGGGGGAGGGGAATCATTAAAGTGCTTTCAGAAAATGAGGACATGGTCCCTGCCTCTGGAGTGGCTGGTGAACCCCCCCCCCCAGAGCCCAGGGCCCAGTGACCCCCCCCCAGAGTCTGGTACATTCAAGGGGGGAGCCGGCTCCCCTGGCGTGCAAATAAAGGGGTACAGGGCCCTGCTCAGTCAGCAGCAATGGGGTCAGGGGGTCCAAGCCCCAGCACTCTCCTCTTAAGTGGAGAAAAGGGGAGGGGCAAGTCCCACTCAGTTCCTGGTAAGGGTAAGCCGTGTCATTCACTCCCCACAAGTTGGGGACAGGCACAGTTTTGAAAACATATTGGGAGAAAGGATGGTCACGTGATCACAAAAGCTTCAGGGATCAGAGGTCACGTTCCCAGCAGGCTCCAGTGAATCAAACCAGTAAAAGCAAAAGCCCAAGGTGGGGAGGGGGTGGGGACAGGGGGCCTGGGTGGTCTGGCTGTGGGGAAGAGAGCTGGGTCCATGTGGGGGAGCCCTAGCCCAGGGCCTCGTCACCAGTTCATGATGCAGTTACGGTTCAACGTCATAAAGTAAACTTGGCTGCTTCCTCCAGAGCGGACTGAAGCAAAAAACACCTGGATGAGATAGAAAAACTATCAGCAAGGGAGGAAGTGACAAACTACAGAATGACTCAGGTTTCTCCCCACCCCAATGACAGGCAAAGGTGTTACCGGACCCGTGGGGTAAAGGCAGCAGAACCAGTGGGGGGGGGGTGTTTAGGGAGGGTGGTGGTCCAGAGGGGCTGCTTTGAGAAGGCAGAAGTACCCAGCCAGATCTGCCGAGTACAAGGTCTGGGCTCCTTTATGAACACTGCCTCACCTTATCATTCCGCTCACACAGGAACTTGAGCCTCTGGGCTCGTTTGTGCATGAAGACTCCATCTAGGTGGCCTGTCTCCACAGAGCGGATCTCAATGGCTTTCTCACCCCAGCCCATTATCTGGTTGGAGCAGATGTAGGCTGAAGGGAGAAGATGGTGGAAAGGCTGTAGGGAGGCTGTGGCCTGGTCACCTCAGGGTGGGCAGTTTGGGAGGCGGCCCTTCACGTACCCACAGAGGTGGGCATCTCTCCCCACTGCAGCACCACATCCTTGATGATCCGCCCGTAAGTGTTGACGTAGACACCCTCGTCTTCATAGCACAGGAGCATCTCCATGCCGTCAGTATTGGGCAGGAAGATGATGGCATGGGGCGTGATCTGGCTCTGGATCTAGGGAGAAGAAGGGGCTGGATGGGGTCCCCATGTCTGAGATCCAGAATGGGTTGATCCCACATTGCCCAACAGCCCTGCTAAGCTCACATGTACAGGGATGTAGATGTCATAGCTGTTCCCAGAGTCAACATCCACAGCATGGAAGCCAGCACTGGAACCATAGATGACCTTGAGCCGCTGTCCCTCCTCTACTGTCAGGTCCACCAGCAGAGGGCGGTGAGGGAGGTCAGCAAAGGACTGTGGAGGAGAGAAGGTTCAGGGAAGACAGCTGCAGGAGCAGAACCTTGGAATGCTCTAAAGGCGGAGGCTGACACTACCTTGAAGGCCATGAATTTGTGGTAGGGTTTGGGAGCCCAGGCATACACTTCCACGGAGTTCTTCAGGGCAATGACCAGGAATTTAATACGCTCATATTTCACTGGGGGCAGGAAAGAGAAGGACGCAGTGACTTCTGCTGTCAGGTGTTGATGACCTCTGTATTTAGCCCAGACCTCGTTTCTCCCTGGGCATCCTCACCAACACGGTAGTGGCCACAGCCCTCCATGTCCCCCACGGTGGTCCACCCTTGCTTCTTCTCCACCTCTGGGTCATTGTGCAGAATCTTATTCCGCAGCCAAGACAGGTAATATACCCGAAGTTTGTTCCTTTTCCCTGAGAGATGGACATACACACGTTAAAAAATCAACACTTAACTCTCATCGAAAACCCCATTACTGCTTCCCACAATGTTTGCACATCACAGGGATCGGTCAAAGCTGCTCTCCTCCCAGGCTGAAGATGACAAAGCCAGAGCTGAAGAGTGAGACCCTTGTCCCAAAACTCCACACACAAACCTGAGATGGTGATGAGCAAGTTGAGCCCTTCCAGTACATCCATTTGCTGGAAGCGCCGCCGCCCAATGAGTCCATACACTTTTCCCTGCCCACTTCGGTCCAGCAACATCAGCCCATTCTCTGTTCCCACCAGGAGATTGACCCCTGCAATAGGACAAGTCAGAGGCAGACAGGCTCTCCCCTGGTCAGGATCCCATACACCCTTTTCAGCCCTGGCTTACCCCAGAGGGCTGCACAGAGGATCTCCGAATTGAATCGCTTCTTGTACTTGCGAATCTCAGGAGTCTCACTATGAGCCCGGGTGTTGGTGGGATTCACGTTGACCACAGAGCCCTTCCTCACATCAAACTGCAGCTGATCAAGACGACCACCCTCTCCACCTACTAGGGCTGCCAAGATGAAGGAGAAGGGTGGGCTGAGCCCTCCAGTGTCTGTTTTATTCCAATGCCCCTACATCTGATCTTGGGACTTCAGAACAGAGGTGCACAAAGAGATTAAAAAAACCCTGCCTGGCCTTATGGGCAAGGCCTGGCTCAAATCCCACCTCTGTCACTCAATAATTCAACTTTTGCCCAGTTCCCTTAGCCACCCTGAGCAACTAACTGCCCCTGGGCTTTAAGCCCTTCCTTGTTATCAGTGCCTGAGCAAGGACTAAGCCTCAAAAAAGAGGCCTGTGCCACTTTAATCCCAGCATTCAGGAGGCAGAGGCAGGTGGGTCTCTGTGAGTTCAAGGCCAGCATGGTCTACGGAGCGAGTTCTAGGACAGCCAGAGCTGTTACACAGAGAAACCCTGTCTTGAAAAACAAAGACACATTTAAATTCTTATTTTCTTTTCTATGTGTGCAGGTATTCATGGAGGCCAGAAGAGGCATCAGATTCCCTGGACCTGAAGTTACAGGAGGTTGTGAGGTATCTGATGTGAATATTGGGAACCAAACTTGGGTCCTCTAGAGGAGTAGCAACCACTGAACTACCTTTTCAGCTTATATTCTGTAAAGCTACATTCCCAAAGAACTTCATTCAGGCTAGCTCTGGACAACAGCCTCAAGGCAGACAGACCCTGCTGTCCTCACCTGTGATAGGGATGGTATCTCCACTGCCTCCAGGCTGGTAGATCCCCAGATCCACAAACATGGTGAATGAGCTCTTCCCAGGGGCCTTTACCAACCCACGAGACTGGTACTGTGGGGGGGGGGGGAGGGAACAGTCAATAAACAGGTGTGGCTCTGGCTTGTGGCCCTGTTCTTGATTGGGTCAGACCTCAGGCCCCTACTGAGGAGTTGACAGTGCCTTGCTTCACATACCCCAGTGTTCCTACTACCCTGCTGTTCTGCAAACCCCAGGGTTCGTTCTTTAGTCATGGACCTGCTTCAACACACTCACATCACCACCTCCATCCTTTGTTGGAGGGCTTTGACCTTTGCTGTTCTCAGTAGGTGAGTGGCTGGGCTGGACCACATCTGGCAGATTTGTGTAGCCATTGCTGTCAGCAAGCAGCAGGCTCCGTTCCTCTTCAGGAGTCTGTAGAACAGAGAGATAGTCAGGGTATGGCTGCAGAGGACTTGTTTCAGGTACAGGAAAGGATGGGGAGACGACCTACTCACACGCTGGACCACCATGGTGCCTCCCCCATATGAGGGCTGGGTCCCGGCTATCTCAACATCATGAACCACCATGGTGCTGACGCTGTCTGTATCTCCATCACTGCTGTGGGAAAAAGGAAGGTGGGGCCTTCCAGGTCCTGCCTGCCTACCATGCCACAGGAAGCAGATGGCAGCCAGACTTGAGCTTTCAGTCTCCTCTAAAGTCCTCACTGACTCAGATGTTTTCTGAGTGGCCCTCAGGACAGGCTGGCAAAGAGACAGAGGAGCATCTAGAAGGACCCACGACTGACAGAGTATGGGCGTGAAGCTAGCACTCGACCCTGCTCCCTCCAACCTGGCAAAGCCCCACTCCGTCCTTCCCCTCATCTCTCCTCTCCTTGTCCTGGTAAGGGAGGCCCTGCCCTAGGACACCCCATACCGGCCCCCGGGAGTGTCTCTGCTCCCCTCTGATGGCTCCCCATCGCCTTCCTCATCATCATCTTCACTGCTCTCCACTTCCTCACTGGATGAAGAATAGTCCATGGCCTTCTTGGGAGGCCTAGGTGCCTCATCCAGAGTTCGCTCTTTGAGCAACACAAAGTCCTGCAGGGAAGAAGAGGCATGAGGGGCAGAAGCAATCGAAGGCAGCCAGTGGAGCCGCAGACCAGGACAAGAGAGGCCTCCCCCAGCAACCCTCACACTGACCTCACCGATGGCGCGCTTATAGCTCTGGGAGGGCCCACAGAGGAGGAAAGGCAGCCAGGAGGAAGCAGGAGAGATGGAGAGGTTAGTGCCCCAGCTGTGCTTTGTAAGACCTCTTAACTCCCCTCATCCTCACACTGGCAAAGGCTCCACATCCCGTCCCAGATCACTCACTGCGGGCCGGCCTGGCCTCGAACGGTGGTCTTCAGGCTTGGCTTTATTCCCAGGGGGGAGCACTGGGGAGCTGTCCAGTTTGGTGGAGGCTGGGCATGCAGGGTGGGAGAGAGAAGGTCACAGAAACCTGCAAAGTGGCCCAGGTCCACGCCCTGGGCTGATCACAGGCCCCAAGCCCACACTCATCCTTCTTGTCCCTGTGGTATTTTGGTCCTAAGCCACTGAAGGCCAAAAGCCCTGATTTCAGAGTCGATTAAGACAAAGTCAAGGCCCAGAGCAGGCTGTGGCCCGGGCTGACGTACCTCCCACACGGTTTCGGTTTCGCTCCAGTGAGCCAGCCTGAGGGAGGTGTCCGTGAGAGGCTGGGAGGACACTGTCGGAGCGCTCCCAGCCAGGGTCACTCCTTCTGAGGTCAGGGTTACTGTCAAGGGCAGAGCTCATGTCACAGATGTGTCCCTATCCATGGGTGTCAAGCTGCAGGAGGAGCCGTCACCAGGGAAGCAGGTGGCAGAAGTGAGAGGTGAGAGAGTGGGGCCAACTCCATTACCTAGAGGCGCTGGGCGGGCCAGGGGGCTGAGCTGGGGGCCCGGGAGGCTTGGGGGTGCCCCGCTCTGCCCGCCTCTGCAGATAGATTTGCCAGGCGGAGTTGCTGCGAGGTCTGTGGAGGGAGCACAGGGTGCCGGGGCGGGTGGTGGTGGCACAAGGCGGGGCTGAGGTGTCTGGTTTGGGGCTTGCCCACCCCTATGCAGGTGACCTGGCAAAGTCCCTATGTCTCTTATTCCCTAGGCTGCCATATGACTCCACCCTGGGGTTGTATACCTGGCACGGACAGCCTGAGCTGGCCGGGACCCTCCGGCCCCACTGGTGTTAAGGGCAGTGGCAATAGAGGAGGTTCTCTGAGGAACCTGGAGAGAAAGAGCAATCGACAAGCTCTGTCAGTTTTGTACAGAGACACCATACACATTCAATTCCAATTGTCTTCGGCATCCACGGAGTTACTGAGTACGTCCAGGCTATGAAGCTGGAAATGGCCACATGGGATATAGGTGCCCCTTCAAGGCCGAGCACCTGGCCATTTCTCACCCCCCCAGTGTGAGTCACTGCTGTCTTTCCAACCTCTGGATGCTAACCCTTGCAGGCAGGGTTTCCATGGCTGCCTTGCTTTCTTCTTTCCCACTCGGAACATTCTATTTTCTTGACCCTCAGGCTTACCTTAGGTGGAGCCTCATTATCAGGCCGGACCCAGGATGGGGGGTTTGGGCTAGGACCAGGCCCCTCCGAGGTGGGGTCTGAATTCTGGCGGATGACAGCTCCTCGGGCACTGGGTGTGGCAGTGGGTGTGGGGACAGCAGCAGGGTCAGGGTCATGGGAAGCAGGGAAGGCAGCCAGGTTTCGAGTGGGCTGGTCCTGCAGGGACTGGGATCGGGGTACGGGTGCTGCATATGGCTTCAGTGGGACCCGGTGTGCTACCAGGCTCTGCAGAGAGAGAGACCAGGAAAGGTGGGCCGCCTGCTTTGTGGCACATCCTGCAAACTAGGGTCTGGGCTAAAAATTGTCCCTTCTCCCCTCAGTAGACAAGGAGTTTCTAACGCTGGAGAAGAGGACTAGACACATGCAGCTGCAAGTGTCTGCAGGGCTGTGCTCTGTGATGTGCAGAAGACACCAGTGAGTGCACACAGGGGCCACAGGTGCAGCTTTGTACCTGGCTCTAAGCAAAGCCACTGTGTTAGGACAGGAATAGGGACAGACTCACCTTGTGCGGTCCTTCTTGAGGCTCCACAGGCCTCTGCATAGGAGGGGTTTGGGAAAGAGGTCCTGGGGGGCTAGGAGAGGCCTGGGAGACGGGGGGCTCTGGGCCTGTACTACTTGGCTTCGTCTTGGCCAAAGGAGAGTTCTGCTGCTTATTCATCCTTGCTCTCTCTTCCACCTGTCATGTGAGAGGGTCATTAGCAGACCACTGTCTGCTTTTCTGGTCTGGAAATTTAGATCCTCACTTGCTCCAACCACTCCACCACTACAACCACCGCTCCTCTGCCTGTCTTCATGTCTATTATTGTGCAGCAACCATTTCTCACAACTTTCCAGCCCTGAGGCAATGAGAACGGTAGGGTGGGATCTACCCAGTGAGTACCTCTCGGGCCCACGCTGGCTTGTCGGCAGGATTAATGCCCCGACCATAATGATATAGGGGCTTCCTGTCCCCAGGCAGGATCTGCTGCTGCTGCTGCTTCTGGAGCTGCTGCTGCTGCTGCTGCTGCTGTTGCAGGGACTTGAGGTAGGCATGCTCCTGCTGCAGCTGTCTCTGGAGCCGCTCCGACTGCCGCTGCTCCTCTAGCTGCTTCCGCTTGTATTCCTGGGCCCAATGGTAGGGAGAGAAAGCTCAGCAGAGGGTGGCCCTGTAAGTTAGAGCAGGCATGCCCTTCCTTTCCTCTACTGCCTAGACAAGAGCTGCTTCCCTAGTCTTGGGAAGCCCCTTTCCCTGATGTGTTCCCATCCCAGTGCAGGAAAGCAGCTCAGGACGGCATCTTCCCGAGGACACCGAGGGACCCCGTTACCAGCAGCAGGGCCTGTTCCTGGAGCAGCTGTTGCTGAAGGATCTCGAGCTGTCGCTGCTCCTCCTCTAGCCTGTGACGGATATATTCCTGGGGGGGGGTGGGGGCACGGGGCAGGGAGAGAGGGACGCGGCAGAGGAGGGTGGCGGCGGCGAAGGCGAAGGGAGGGAGTCAGCGGGGTGAGGATGAGGGGGAACAGGGATAGATGAGCCCAGAGGGCAGCGTGGTCCAGATGGGAGTAAGAGGAGGCGGGATGAGGACAAATCAAGTGGGCACCATGAGGGACAGGCCCCCAGGGAGGAGTCAGGGATGGGCCGAGAGATGGGGAATGAAGGCACAGAGACAGGAGGGCAGGGAGCAGGGTGGGGTCGAAGGGTAGGAGAAAACAGAGAAAGAGTGAAGCTAGAAAAGATAGGAGGAATCTAGGGGTAGGGGAGCGAAAGGGACAGGGCACCGAGGAGCAGGAAGGCAGGCGGCAGGGGCAGGGCAGGGCGGGGCGGGTGTGCAGGCGGGTGTGTGTGTGTGCACTGGCACCAATACCTGCTCCCGTTCCGCCTGCCGCCTCTCCTCCTCTCGCCGCAGGGCCTGCATGTCTTCCAGCCGCCGCTGCTGCTCCTTCTCCTGCAGCTTCCGTTGCTCCCTCTCTCGACGCTGTTGCTGTAGACCAAGGAGGTGGTGTGTCTTACAGACCGTAACAGATACTGGCACAGCACAGCCTTGGGAGGAGCACCCCTCCATGGAGAGCAGGGCTGGTGTTTGTTAGGGATGGTGGAGGGAAAGGCTTTAACACTTCCAGGAATTTATCTGTAGCCCTTACCAGAGCTGTATACCTGGCCCCAAGGGCAACACTTTGTTTGAGGTAGCTGTGTCATGAGGTTATGGAGCAGGCTCAACAGGATGACATTTTCCTTTTCCCACTGTGCTGGCTAGTTTTATGTCAACTTGACACAAGGTAGAGTTATTTTGGAAGAGGGAACCTTAACTTAGAAAATGACCCCACCAAATCAGTGCTGCATATTCCTAATTGATGACTGACATGGGAGGGCCCAGCTCACTATGGGTGGTGCCACGCCCAGATTGCTGATCCTGGCTGCTATAAGCAAACAGGACAAGCAAGCCATGGGGTACAAGCCAGTAAGCAGAGTGCTCCTTTCAGCCTCTTCATCAGTTTCGGTCTTGGGTTCCTATCCTGACTTCCGATGATGACTATGATGGAGAAAAACAAAACAAACCCTTTTCTCTCCAAGTTGCTTTTGGTCACCACAGCAGTGGAAAGCCTAAGACAGTCACCCAACAACAAACACAAGTGTCGAGGATAGTCACCCCTAACATGCTCCTTGCACCCCAAGTCTGACTTTGTTAGTGACAACCTTTGGCCAGAAGAGGGCACCAAGTGTCTGCGAACAGAAAAGCAACCTTTGGATTTACAGAACCACCTTCATGAATCATTTGCCTCCTGGTCTGTCCCTATCCCAAACAAGACCAACAATAAAACGACCAAGACCAGGCCTCTGTCACTTGCTACCAACTGCTATTACACAGAATGGCAGAAAGTCTCCATCAAGCTTTCTTGCAAATTTCTTCTTACTCAGTAGAGAACTAAGGCCTACTCTGAGGCGATGGTGGAGATGCTGGAGCTACTGCCTCCTAGACAATGTTTTTGTTTAAAAGTTATGCATTTTGTAAAAAAAACAAAACAAATTCCTTATTCTCCATCATGCACCAATAAGTACATTTACACACACAAATACACATTATTTGTGTTACTAGAGATCAAACCCAAGAGCCTCATGTATAATAGGCTCTACCACAAGCCTCACACTTGCTATGTAGCTGAGTCTGACCTAGAACTTGTCTTCCTGCCTTCTCCTTCAGAGTGCTGAGATTATAAGTGGGTACTATTACAACCAGTTTTATATGGTGCTGGGGATTGGACTCAGGGTTTCAGGCAAGCCCCCCATCAATGAACTACACAGCTTTTTGGTTGTTTTGGGGTTTTGAAAACTAGGCTGTTCTAGAATTATTCATCTCCCTGCCTCTACCTCCCAAATGCTGGGGGTAGAGGACAAAGCCACCACACCTAGCTGTAATACCTTAATGAGTAATAAAACAAATAGAAAACTGTACTTAAACATAAGATTCTCTTCAATTAAGATAAATCAATCCCTTCTACCTATCTGTATATAATTAGTCCAAAACAGTAAGACTATATAATCTTGTAACAAGAAATCAAAATAACCAGAAGTACTAGAAGGGTCTCTCCGGTTTTTCTGTTTGGACCAGATCAGCTACACCAACAAATGTGAGCACAGACCTACAGCTGGCCAAGACTAACGGTCTATGGAGTTGGAGAAGCCAGAATGGAAAAACAAGCAGAAATAGCTCTATCATGTCAACAGTTGTCACTTTTCACACATGGCTGTGCTCTGACAGGATGCTGGTGGCACAATCATCCACACAGGGCCGGGCGGGACTCAGGACCTGGAGACTGAGTCTCCAGTAACAGTGAGAGTCTTTGCATGAAAAGGCTCTTCCTCCCTTCCTGGTGGACCCACCTCCTCCACACGCCGGCGCTCCTCCTTCTGCTCCTCTATGCGGCGCTGCCGCTGGTGCAGCAAGTGTTTGATGTGTGCCTCAGGGTCTCGCTGCTGCTGCTGCTGCTGCTGCTGCTGCAGCTTTAAAGCTTCAGAATTGCTCTTATTCTCCTGCTGCAGTCGGAGGAATTCTCGTCGGAGTGTGGACTCTCCAGGCACATTCATGATGGAGCTGGACGATTGTGGCACAAAGGCATGTGGAGGTGAGAACATGCTGGTGGTCCCTCATCCCTGAGCAGCCTGCCTGAGTGGATGCTTTCACCTATACTGGACACCCTGCCAACGGCCAATCCTAAGGGGAGCGGATCTGTCTTCTCTCCTGCCCCTCTTCCCTGTTTGAGACAGGGCCTGAATTATGTAGCCCAGTCTGGTCTGGAACTTGCTATCTTCTTGCTTCAGACTCCCAGATGCTAGGATTAGAGGCGTGTATCATCATCCCTGGCTTCTGTTCAGCGTTTAGTGTACATACCTTTGTCATTTATTTCACTCTTTGTCATATGGGACTTCAGTTTTTTTTTTTTTTTCTTTCTCAGTCCCATCCATTTACTGTGTATGTGCACACATGCTTGTGACACATGTGTGTGCATGTCTGAGTACATTCAAATGGAGGTAGGAGGACAACTTGGAAGAATTCTCTCCTTTCAACACAAGGATCCCGGGAACTAAACTCAGGTCATCAAGCTCGGGCTGGTGCCTTTGCCTGCTGAGCTAATTCACCAACCCAGGGACTCAGTGTATACAAGCCCTTTTCTCTTATGTGCCACCACCTGAGAGTCCCCAAAGCCAAGGACCACTGTTGCCCCTTTAGACAAGACACACAGACCCCAACCTCCCACTTCTACCTGCCAAACCCACCTTGGCTCGCCCTCCTCTCCATGGCTGTCATCTTCCTCTTCACTGCCACTGTACTCATATTCCGTCTCCTCTGCAAAGGGAAGACCACTGATGCTTTTCCACCCAAAGTTCCAGGCTCCACCCTGAGTAGGGAAACCTTAGCTGGGAATATCATTTCGGTATATGCCCAGCATGAGACACCTCCCCAACAGGCTCACACAAGCACAGCCTCTGGATGAGCTTTCTGTGAGGAAAAAAATCACACAGGCATCCTCACCTGCAAGGCTGACTTGAGACAAGTGGAAAAAGCCCCTAGAGGTGCAAGTGGGAGAAGGCTGCTTGGGCAGGGAGAGCTGGGGTAAGGAAACGAGTGCAAAGGCAAGCCCTTATGGCTGGAGAGGAGACAAGGCAGAGACATCACCCAAACCCCTCCTCTCCTGACCCATCCACTGACCTTTCTCACCCCGCTTCTTCCGGGAGCGGTCAATGTGGTCCTTGAGCTGGATGCGGACCTGCCGCTCTGTGGGCTGGTCTCGGATGAAGGGAAACTTGAGTAATTGTTCAGTTGGTGGGCGGCTCAAGTAAGTCTTGATGAGACATGTGTCAATGAAGTCAGTGAACTTCTTTGACCTGAAAACAGTAGTGGCTCACACTGGAAGAGCCTCTTTGGAAGGGGCGTCACAGAAGATGGTGGGCCATTCATCTCTAAATTGTCTTTTCCCTCCTGTCTTCTCCAAATCCCAACCTGCTTCAGTCCCTGCACCTCTTCCATGGTGTATACTAAAGCCTGAATACAAAGAAGCCCTACCTAGAAACCTTCACTGTCAGATTGAAAACACCCATAATAGACATACCATTTCTTTGACTTGAGCCTTGGGGGAGGGTTCCGAGGGATGAGGAAGAGAGCCCGCATTGGGTGCATGTCACACAGAGCTGAGACACAGAAGAGGAACTATCAATATCAATCAATCAATCAATCCTCTTTGCCTAATCGAGAGGTCAAGGAGTTCCTCAACAAGACTTTCAAAGTTCATGTCTTCCCTATATCCACTCCCTTGCCCTCCCTTCGGTCCCATCCTACTCCAAGGCAAAGTCAGCACTTACGGGGGGCTCCCTCTGCCATTTCTATGGCTGTGATTCCTAGAGACCAAATGTCACTCTAAAGAAGGGAAAGAAGGGACAAGTATGAATTGTTCCTGACACTATCACGTAACTCCCTTCTTCCAGCACCCCACACAAACCTATTATGTCCTCACCCCTTCCTGAGATCCCCTTCTTCCAAATCATTTCACCTTCCTATATAAACATTTCCTGCCATAAAATGTTGGATTTTTAACTTAGTTTATTTGTAATAGGGTCTTGTTAGGAAGCCCCAGAGGGCCTCAAACTGCAATCCTCCAGGTTTTGGCCTCCCAGGCCTGGTCACACACCTAAGAAGTGTCTATCTCTTCATCACTCACATGTCACCTCCCCTCACTCTGCTCACACCCCAACTATTAATCTAGCCACTGTTCCCATCTTCCTTCCTAACCCCAGGTGGCTCAGTGCTCCTGCTTTCCCACTTCATACCCTGTAGTCGTAGGTGGCATCGGGGTTCTCATCACAGGCAATGACTTCTGGGGCCATCCAGTATGGGGTACCAATGAAAGTGTTCCGCCTGCCAACAGTGCGGTCCAGCTGAGCACTCACCCCAAAATCCACTGTAAGACAGGAGGAAGAGCTCAAATGAAAAGCACCCCCATTTTCCTGCTGCAGCAGAGGTCCAGACCTACTGAGAAACCTCCACACCTTCTTCAGGACAGCAGTGCAGGCAGGGGGGAATCAATGCCCTGTCTCCACAGAAGGGTGCAGAGCAGCTGTGCCCGGGGGAGCAGCCGGTGAAAGGTTTCTCGAGATTCCCAGCAGGAAACAGACATCTCAGTGTGGGAGACGGGGACAGGGAAAAGAGGCCCTCAGCACAAAATTGGACCTAAGCCAGACATTTGAGGAAGGGGACCCTGTTCCCTGGCTTGCTAGTGGAGAGTCTCAGAAGGGCTCATGGTACCTAGCTTGACTTCAGCGTTCTCTGTCAGCAGCACATTCTGTCCCTTGATGTCTCGGTGGATCACCTTGTGGGCATGGAGATGGGCAAGACCCTAGGACAAAAGAGATGGAGGAAATCAGCCATAGTGTTGGAGGGGCAAAGAGATCGAGGGGAAATCAGCTACTGGTCCTCACTTCAGAGCAAAGCTGAAGGTACAGACCACACAGCCCATAGCCCAAGGGCAGGCAGAGCTATCGGGTGTGTGCAGAGAGGAAGAGGGAGCACTCTTAGCTGCCTTCTACAGTGGGATGATCAATGCCCATGAAGCAGGTCTAGCCAAGGTGGCCTGGGAGGAAGGACTAGTGAAGGAGGCTTGAAGCTTACCCTGAGAATCTCCCTGCAGATGTAGGCAATGCAATCCTCCTTCAGTGCGTTCCCTTTTGTGTTCTTTACCAGGTCAGTCACTGAGCCAGCACCACAGAACTCCATCACCAGCTATGGTCCCAGGTCAGAGGAAAGAGTTGAAAGACAAACATGTCAGGCAAGGCCTCTGCACTGTAGTCAGACCCCTGGAGGCAGGCCAGAGGTTTGGAGACCAGAACTGCTACGAGTCAAACAGTAGGGCTAGATGACCCCTTGGACGCCACAGGACTTCTTGAAGTCAGAAAGAAAGGGGGCACAGTTGGGGAAGAGCTATAGTGAGGAATGACTGTCCGTACAATGTGGGAGTTGTCATTTTCTTTGAAATGTTCAGTGCTTTAGTCATATCCTCCCTAGACTTCCAAACTGGTTTAGAACTACTGCTCCAGAGCAAGGGGTGACCAACCACAGGGTGCCAAAGAATGTGAGGTTTGTCTGTTTTTAACATCTGGCCCTGAACTCAGAGATCCACCTGCCTCTGCTCTCTGAGTGCTGGCATTAAAGGTGTGTGTCACCACACAACCCTGTAAATTATCTTTATGTATACATGGGGCCTACATCCAGCATCGGGGGGGAGGGGGGAGAAGAGAGAAAAAGAGAGAGAGAGTGTGTGTGTATGCTAGCTGACCCAATGAGGTTCTAGGGATCTACCTGTCTGTCTGTCATTTTACCAATCATTGGATTATAAATATCCCCTGCCATGATCAACTATATGTGTTCTTAGGATCTAAACTCATGTTCTCACACTTGGAAGGCAAGTGCTCTACCAACTGAGCTATCTCCTCCGCATGTTTTCACTATATTTAATGATTAGGGGGAGAAAACCAAAATAACCCCATAAAAACCCAGAATCCTATTTCATGACCCATGAGAACAATACCAAATTTTAGTGACCTAAACTTAAATCTGAGAATTCAGGCACACTTAGGCTTGGTTCTGTTTGAGTGAGGGTCTTTCTATGCAGGCTAGGGTAGTCTCAAACTTATGAAACCCTCAGTCTCTGTGTGAGCCACTATGCTCAGCTAGCCATGCTTACTTGTTTATGTACTATCTATTACTTTCACAGTGTGTCAGCAGAACTGAGTAATGATAAGAGCAAACATGGCTAACAAAGCCTATACTATTTGGACTTTCACAAAAACAACATCCTTGATTCAGAGGCAAGAAGGGCTGAGTCTGCTAGGGGAGTGGAGTTCATGGGGTCCCATTCAGTGTACTGTTGGAGGGAACTCAGGAGCAATTTCTTCCAATCGTTTTCACTAAAATCGGTATCTAATTTAGGAAAAGGCTGGTTGGGATTGGTGTGTCTGCTATGCAATCAAAATCATTTTCATGTGCCCCACCACTGGGACAGCCCAGTGGGTGGAGAAGAGGTCCAGTAACCACACATTAGTAAGAGAGTGTTTGGCCACTATTGCCTGCCGCCCCCCAGTGGTCTCCCGCTATACACAACTAGGCCAGCTACATGTGTCCCCCCCCCCCCCCCCCCCCCCCGCAAGTCCTTGGAGCCATTGGGACTGGAATCATGACCCATGCTCAACTTTGCAAGGTGGACAAGAAGATGCTTATTAAACAGCTAAAGTCTAGCTGACTTCTAGCATGCTCTCCAAAACTCCCATAACCACAATGATTCCCCCTGCCACTTTCCCCTCAGGTTATGGGCCTAGCACCACAAAGGCTGAGGTCAGGAAATCTGTGGCCCCAGTGTCCAAGCTAGAGAGCAAATGACTCTTAGGGATGGTCTGGGTCAGGAGGTACTTGGATAGGCTCTGGTTCAAATCATCACCCAGAAGGGTTGTGTACTGCCAGGATGAGCCTGAGTCCTGTTGTTTCCCACAGATACTTTGATTCCATGACTCTCCCAAAATTGTTTTCAAATGCACAGGGAACTTAAGAACTAAGCCACCCCTCATCCCCAACCACATCTTCTGGCTATGACCAAGACTATACTGCTTGCTGATAAAGAAGTCAGGGTGAAGTGTGGGGTGGAGGGGCCAAACACTAGGATCCTTGTCACTAAACACACAAAGGGATAAGACAAGACTGAAAAGCAGAATTCTGAGTGAGTCACGAGGCTCCTTTGGATTCACAATTAAGGCAGGGATGTCAGAACAAATATTGGCCTTGAGTTCCACATGAGCGCCTTGGGCCAGAAACGTTTGGGAGGGGCAGGAAGGGCATTTCTTACCCAGAGCTGGTCATCGTTCCCAGGGGGGCTCTTTTTGATAAAGGCCCCATAGTAGGTGGCAATATTGCGGTGGTGAGAGTACTTTTTTAACATGTTGATTTCCTGTTTGATCTCTTCCTCCTCGTCCTAGGCAAAAGGGGGAGGTAAGGCTTGAGATCCTACAGTCCCTTTTCGATGC